>NC_067248.2:86722500-87347500 GCF_019359855.2 Lolium perenne
TACTGCTCATACATATTCATACCACCTGTATTTCACTATCTCTTCGCCGAACTAGTGCACCTATTTGGTGTGTTGGGGACACAAGAGACTTCTTGCTTTGTGGTTGCAGGGTTGCATGAGAGGGATATCTTTGACCTCTTCCTCCCTGAGTTCGATAAACCTTGGGTGATCCACTTAAGGGAAAACTTGCTGCTGTTCTACAAACCTCTGCACTTGGAGGCCCAACACTGTCTACAGGAAAGGAGGGGGAACGTAGACATCAGGTCCATAGTCAAGTTCCCATATCTCCTCTATGTAACCATAATATGTGACCTTTTGCCCATTCTCGGTTGCTGCATCAAAGCGGACACCACTGTTTTGGTTGGTGCTCTTTTTATCTTGGGCGATCGTGTAAAATGTATTCCCATTTATCTCGTACCCTTGGAAAGTCGTTATAGTCGAAGATGGTGTCTTGGCCAACATGTACAGCTGATCTACAACAACATTGTCATTCATTAAATGTTTTCTCAGCCAATTGCCGAAAGTCTCCATGTGGGCCTTCCTAATCCAGGATTCAGGCTTCCCCGGGTTGTCCGAGCGTAAAATATTCTTGTGTTTCTCAAAGTACGGAGCCACCAAGCTGGAATTGGTCAGAACTGTGTGGTGTGCTTCAGTCAGAGAATGGCCGTCCATACATATCGTTGATTTCCTTCTGATCGTGCCTTTTCCACTTAGTCTCCCCTCGTGCCGCGATCGAGGAAGACCAATTGGCTTAAGGTCAGGAACAAAGTCAACACAAAACTCAATTACCTCCTCATTTCCATAGCCCTTGGCGATGCTTCCTTCTGGCCTAGCACGGTTACGAACATATTTCTTTAATACTCCCATGAACCTCTCGAAGGGGAACATATTGTGTAGAAATACAGGACCGAGAATGGAAATCTCTTCGACTAGGTGAACCAGGAGGTGCGTCATAATATTGAAGAAGGATGGCGGGAACACCAACTCGAAATTGACAAGACATTGGACCACATCGTTCTGTAACCGTGGTAGAACTTTTGGATTGATTACCTTCTGAGAGATTGCATTGAGGAATGCACATAGCTTCACAATGGCTACTCGAACATTTTCCGGCAGGAGCCCCCTCAAAGCAATCGGAAGAAATTGCGTCATAATCACGTGGCAGTCGTGAGACTTCAGGTTTTGGAACTTTTTCTCCGCCATGTTTATTATTCCCTTTATATTGGACGAGAATCCAGACGGGACCTTCATACTGCTCAGGCATTCAAAAAAGATGACCTTCTCTTCTTTGGTCAGAGCGTAGCTGGCACGACCTTGAAACCATTCCAGATGCCGGTCATCAGGGTCTTTCAAACGTTGCTGGTCCTGCCGTGCTTCCTTTGTATCATTTGTCTTCCCATACACGCCCAAGAAGCTTAGGAGGTTCACGCAAATATTCTTCGTAACATGCATCACGTCGATTGCAGAGCGGACATCTAGGACTTTCCAATATTCTAGCTCCCAGAATATAGATTTCTTCTTCCACATGGGTGCGTGCCCGTCAGCTCCCTTCGGAATTGATTGTCCGCCAGGACCCTTTCCAAAGATGACTTTCAAATCCTTGACCATATCAAATACCTCAGCACCAGTGCGTTCCACAGGCTTCGGCCGGTGATCTGCCTTGCCGTTGTAATGCTTGCCTTTCTTTCTTACTGGATGAATTTTCGGAAGAAATCGACGATGCCCCAGGTACACGTTCTTCTTACAATTTGGCAAATGTACACTTTCAGTCTTATGTAAGCAGTGCGTGCATGCATTGTATCCCTTATTTGACAGTCCCGAAAGGTTACTAAGAGCAGGCCAATCGTTGATGGTTACGAAAAGTAACGCTCGTAGGTCAAATTCCTCTTCTTTGTGCTCATCCCACACACGGACACCAGGTCTGCCCCACAACTGTAAAAGTACATCAACTAATGGCCTTAGGTACACATCGATGTCGTTGCCGGGTTGCTTCAGACCTTGGATGAGCACTGGCATCATAATGAACTTCCGCTTCATGCACAACCAAGGAGGAAGGTTGTAGATGCATAGAGTCACGGGCCAGGTGCTATGGCTGGAGCTCTGCTCGCCAAAAGGATTCATGCCATCTATACTTAGACCAAATCTTATGTTCCTTGCGTCAGCTGCAAAATCTTTAAACTCTCTGTCGATCTTTCTCCATTGTGTTCCATCTGCGGGGTGTCTCAACTCCCCGTCCGACTTACGGTCCTCTTTGTGCCATCGCAACAACTTGGCATGCTCTTTGTTCCTGAACAGACGTTTCAACCGTGGTATTATAGGAGCATACCACATCACCTTGGCGGGAACCTTCTTCCTGGGTTTCTCGCCCTCAACATCGTCACCAGGGTCATCGCCTCTAATCTTATAACGCAATGCAGTGCATACCGGGCATTCATTCAAATTCTCGTATTCACCGCGGTAGAGGATGCAGTCGTTGATGCATGCATGTATCTTCAGAACCTCTAAACCTAGAGGGCAGACAACCTTCTTTGCTTCGTACGTACTGGAGGGCAACTCGTTATTCTTTGGAAATATATTCTTCAACATTTTCAGCAAGTTTTCAAATCCCGAGTCAGCTACACCTTCCTGTGCCTTCCATCTCAGCAAATCTAGTGTGCAGCCCAGCTTTTTCATACCATTATCGCATCCTGGGTACAACGACTTTTTGTGATCCTCTAACATGCGATCCAAATTCTCCCTCTCCTTTTCAGTTTCGCAGCGACTCCGTGCATCAGCAATGGTCCGACCAAGATCATCAGCGGGCTCATCACGTGCCTCTTCTTGATCACCTTCCCCTTCACCTTCCCCACCTTCAGCATCCTCCATGAAAGTATCACCGAAATGATCAAGATAGCTGTCATCGATGTCATCCCCTTCTTCATCTTCTTTCATTATAACCCCTCTTTCTCCATGCTTGGTCCAACAATTATAGCTTGGCATGAAACCATGCCGAATCAGGTGCAGGTGAACTTCCCTTGAGGAAGAGTAACCCTTCTGATTCTTACAGCCAACACATGGACAGATAACAAAAAACCCCTGCTTGTTCGCATTAGCCACTACGAGGAAATCTTTCAAACCCGTAGTGAATTCGCCGGAGAGTCGGTTAGCGTACATCCATTGCCGATTCATCTGCATTATTATAATACAAAATATATAATTAACCATCATGCATTTGTTAAACTAAATAGAAATTAAACAATGAACTACACACATATGCATATTTTATCAATGACACATATGAAAGGTTCAAGTTGCTAACCGCGATCGAGGAGGAAAAAATAAATGAGGAAGCTCGATCAAGTGTGGCTCCGACACTTCATATCATGTTTGTTTCATGCTCTTGGGGCATTTCATCAAACACCTTGTGTGCATAAGAGGAGCCAAAAGCAAACCTACACCCCCTTGTGAAGTTTGTGAAGAGAAGTGGCACCAAATGGCTAAGTGCAGTGAGCTGAGGCCCTTTTATATAGGGATGGGCCTTTAGTCGCGGTTGGCCTGGCCAACCGCGACGAAAGGCCTTTGGGCCAGGCCTGAGGACATTTAGTCGCGGTTGGCCTGGCCAACCGCGACTAAAGCCCCTCCCGTCCACCAGCTGGCCACCGAGCGCGCTGGGCCCAGGCCTTTGGTCGCGGTTCGCCACCCGAGCCGCGACTAAAGACCCCATTGGTCGCGGTTCTTACATTTTTGCGACTAATGGGGCTGGACGGAAGCCCTTTTTTCTACCAGTGTAGACGAACGTCCGAGACGCCGTCACACACATCGATCGCAATGGAACGGTGATAATATGAACTTTAAGTTCTACATTATTCTGAATAAACTCAAAGCTACCCTAACCCTAGCCAGCCAGCTCCCTTATATGAGGGGATGGCTGGGGCGCCCCACTTAATGGGCTTGACCTAGTTCGGTTGCACAGGCCCATACCGAACAAACACTAAATTAAACCCTAATGGCCCACCACATGACATGGCTACATTATTTCCTAATAACAATACTATCATAAATTGTTGGTACAACCCTAGACTCAATTATCGTATCACGGGCTGTCCTAGTGTACCAAGTTACATGGATGTCCTCATTAGTCCGAGTGTGGCCGATGCCATCGAGTCCCATGCGCTCCATGACATGGCCGTCCTCATCGTGCCGGCCGCTGCTCTGGCCAAACGTGCGCTCTCTCTGTCGAGTTCTTTCTCCTCCCGACCGACGCCCTTGTTCCCCATTGTCTGCACATCTCCATTGCAGACTTCGTTGATGCTGCCCGGCTCTCCCTGGTAAGCTCCGCGCCCTTGTGAACTATTCCCTGGTTTCTTACTCCTTTTTCTTGCGGTCCTACAGGCGTTGATCGCCGCTCTCCTCCACAGGACCTCGTCGCCGTCACAACTTCGACGTGTACCTGAACAAGTCCGGCCCGTGATGAACGTCTACACCTCCAGAACGTCGCCCGCCGCGGGGTTCTCCTCCACCTGGCCAGACCCCTGTGCCCACAACGCACGCGCCATGCACACCTCACGCGCGGCAGCGCCGCCCTTGGTACCTACGGATCCAAATCCAAATAGTGATATGGTGCTTACCACCTTATCATCCTTGTCACCACTTTTCAAGAAAAGATGGACTATAGGTTGGGAGCCCTTTTTGGAAAAGTTGCGAGAAAATGTTTCGAGAAAGAAGATGTCGAAAACCTTGGAATGGGGTAGCCCTGCCCAAGTGTGATGTTTTGAAAATGAAAAATGTTTCAAAAAGGAAATGTTTGGAGGCAAGTGGAGATGAAAAGTTATTTTTGAAAAACCTTGATGACTATGTACCTAACCGGACCTAGCCAATCCAACCACATTACCCTTTAGTGGGACGGGGCGTACCGTAGTAGTCTGTCTCGCCTTAGTTTGGGTCCTGCAAGTGTAAGGGGTAGTCCGAGCATGGACACCTATCGACCGTGGCCTTCCCGACGAACTGGGAATGCCTTTCCATTGCGTACCGATGGCAGGGGTACAACCTATGAGCTCCCATTGAATAATGCCCCGCAGTTGGTCGCGGCATTCCGGAGGATCGAGCTGGTCGGGGAATTTGCTACTCCTAGGTAAACGACCCCTCGGACTCTGGTGTTGGGACGTACAACTCCCGGCGCATGTCTTAGGCTAAGGCGAGCAGGCGAAAAACTACGATCGGGTGCTTGTCGTGGCATATGCTGTTATGCAGGGACGATGCCCACACGATGAGTATTCGGATCTTGTGGGGTAAGTGTACAACCTCTGCAGAGTGTAAAACTATTCGAATAGCCGTGTTCGCGGTTATGGACATGGGAAAGGCTGTTGCTTGGCATTGAAGGAGTTTTGTTTTACAAAAGTGTTTTCCGAAAAGGTTTTGAAAAAGTACCTGGGAGGTACGATGGAAAAAACTGGAAAAGTTGGAATAGTCATTTGGGATGGCCGGAAAAAAAGAATGGGTTATCCTTACCTATTAGTCTGCAAACAAAATGGTTTACAAAAAGTTTCAACAAGGATATAGAGATGGCATACTCTCGAGAAGAACCACCTCTCGCTCCGTGTAACCATAGAATAGTGCATGTTCCTTACTACTGGCAAATTGCATATCCTTTACTTCTCTCTAAGGTGGTTTGCAAGTACAATTCATAATGTACTCATGGCTTTGTCCCTGGCTATTTACTTAGCCAGACTTGGTGGAGTTCGACAGATGAAGAAGGAGTTGACGACGTCTATGCGAGCTAGGAACGTCTTCCCAGTCAGTTGCCTGTAGGGTTATGGCATGACTTGGGCCTTGCGAACGTTTTCGCCTGAAGTATTTCCGCTGTGTGATTGTTGATCTCCTGCCATTGCGGCTCTTATGTAAGTATTGGGCATGTGACCTGTTGTAATATTTTTATTCGGTACGGTAATGGATGAGGTATTTGATACTAGTTCGGTTATGCTTTCACGATACACTGATCATGGGATCGTGAATGTGTATGCATAACGGGTGTTTCGGACAGCAAGTCCGGGGCCCCACAATAGGCCACGTCCTCGACTATACAAGGAATGTGGCGGGCCGGTCATAACTACAGAATATATAGTCATAACTACAATGGATACATGTACATATCTCAACAGAGCCATAGTCACGCCGCCGTCGTCACCCCTCTCTCATTGGACTGGGACAAATCTTGTGATAGTAGAGCTTGTTGTTGCAAAAAGATGGGAAGTTATCTTTACTATTAGCCCTAAAGGACGAGCGCATGAGAGCGATAGCCATAGGCGGACCCAAAAAAAATTTTGAATCCTGGGCAAACAAGCTTAGTGTGCTAAATTTTTATCAAATACATATGAATTTGGGGCGAAAATAGGCTTGCCGGCCGACCGGAAGCCTGGGCAACTGCCCGGGTAAAAGGGATGCTAGATCCGCCCCTGGCAACAACCATCACCTGATGTAGCCCTGCCTAAGGACGACACTACACCAAGACCAACTAGTCCCCCAAGTGGACCAATGACTCGAGCCCAAGTAAAAGCTCTACATGAAAAGGTGAACTCAATCCTCTCGACGCTCAACCTTGGAACTAAGTTGGACAGAATACTACCTCATGCCAATATACTTTGTGTCATCAGGTACAAGCCTCGAGAGGAGTACGTCACGGGTGGCCCAACGCCGGACAAGGAAGGTGAAGAAGAACTTCAGCCGGAGGCCATCACCCAGGACCGGCACTGCCGGCCTCAAACACCCAACACTGCCGGCCTCGACACCCCGGCACTACCGGCCCCAAATCGCCGGCACTGCCGGCCTGCTCACCTCGGCACTGCCGGCCTCCAACCGCCGGCACTGCCGCCCGAAGACGCTACAGCAAGCCTGACCGGCACTGCCGCTGGGATCTGGCCGACACTGCCGGCCCCACTCGCGTTGACTTCATCCAACCGTCTATTTATCATCTATGGTCACAAATACTTTATTGTAATGCCCATTTTACCACAGCCACGGATCTAAACCTATATGTATCTCTTTCCCCACCTCAATTAGGGTTTAGACAAGATTTGAAGCTTAAACTACTTGAGCTTTGTCTCCCTAGAACTATGTTCTTTGTATCAAGGCACTCTTGAGAGATTCTACTCTTCATGGATGATTCAAGGCTTCTACCTCTTTCATCCAAGTTCTAGTGGATCTCCATCACCAATCTCTCACTCCTTAGATTCTACCCAAGGGTCTTTCTAAGAAGTGATTTTATTGGCTTGGTCTAACCTACCAAGGGAGTAAATTTGGTTTGTGTTGGGTTGTATGTGTTTTGATTTGGATCTTGTGTGTGTTCTTCCCCTCTTCCCCTCATTTCAATCCACTCACTTGGTCAAATTCGTGGGATCTGGGCACTCCCAAGCCCCTAGGCCTCATCAAATGGTATCAGAAGCTCTTGGTTAGCACGGATTTGACCCCCACCCATCCAATTTCACCCCAAAAATTTTCCCAAAAAATTCCCCTAAAATAGCCCTATATTGCCTTTGGTCAGATCTGCAATTTTGTTGAGTTTTGAGTGGTTTTGGTCCATGGATTTCGTGTTCCTACGGTTGATCTACGTTTTCCCCACTTTCTAGCCCCCAATTCCATCGATTTTCGTCGATTTGGTCGATTTTGATCCGCTTTTTGCGAAGAATAGTTCGAGCTGTTCATCAGGGACTGGCACTGCCGCCACCTCAAGGCCGGCACTGCCGCCCCACCAAGGCCAACACTGCCGCCAAGAACAAGCCAAGCTCGCCAAGCTCCATTTCGACCACGACTTCACTCTTGTGTTTGGTTCTGGTTTTGAGTGGCTTAGTTGTATACCCTAACACCGCAGCGAAGAGGCAACGGCGAAGACAACCTCGGCACCCCGGATCTCCAAACATACTTTGACACCCACCACCACCACCACCACCACCACCACCACTACCATCGCAAGTTGAGTGAGCATCACCGCCTACAACCCATTAGGTATAACTTGCACAGCCTTGTAGCCCCTCTTCCTTTTGCGACCTATCCTATCGAGCATTGCTTATCAAGTGTTGCGACACATTGCACGTGGCCCCGATTGTGAGGTTGTGTGTGTGTAGTGTGGAGTAAAAGCTTATAAGCAAAACGCTCGTGCGGAAACATAGCAAAAGCAAGGCTAACCCAAGCATCATATGAAAAAGCCGGAAAAGCACAAAAAGAGCAAAAGAGTGCAAGTGCCACCATATACAAAAGAGTAACAAGCTTTTAAGCAAAAGAGAGAAGAGAAGAGAGGCCGCGTGTGAATCTTGTTGTCTCTCAATTTGCAACCAAAGCTTTGATCTCTTCTTGTGTTAGTGTGACACCAAGCCGGTCTTCGTAGACCTTTCTTGTTTTTCCGCTCGTTCCTTGGTCGCACTAACCCCAATCATCTCGTGTGTGCGTTCCTCATCATTCGTGTTTTCGTGATCACCGTTTGAACATTTGATTCTCGGAGCTTACCCACTTTTAACAATACACTTGATTTTGGATTTCATCATTTGGCTTTCCACAATCCTCACCTAACACCATATTTGCTAGCTTTTGCGTGTGTTTTTGTGTGAGTACCCCAACACAAATCGTTTTGGCTCTCGGTATTGTTAGTTGACCCAATTCCATCACTTCAAGGTGAGACTCGAAGGTATTTTCCTCCACTAACCACCACCATATAGCTCTTGCCTTGATATCATGGATAGGAGCGGAGATAAAGCGAAGGAAAACGGAGTCCTCCACAACAACGAGAGGTTGGCTACACAACACAACCTATGGACTCAACGCCAAGAGTTCAAGGAATAACTCACCTTGTTTGAGACACGCATCGACGAACAATATGAAGAAGTGGCGCACAACCGCACTATTGTGAACCAAGATATGTCTCTACTTCGTGAAGCTACGGACAACTTGAATGATCAAGTGGCGGCAAATGATGCGAACATGGAGCGGCGCATGGATAGCCTCGAGCGCGCCATCAACAACTTGGGTCGTCATCACCGACACCGCTCTACTTCCTCCTCATCAAGCTCATCACAAGATTACTACTCTCATGATCGTCATACGTCATCAAGCTCCAACTCAAGGCATGGAGACCATCATCGACTTCGCCGACCACATGATCGCCATGAAGACTCACGCTCCAACTCAAGGCGAGGAGAGTTTCATCGCCATGCTCGTCCCCATGAACGCCCTCCACAAGAAGAACCACTACATCATGACCATCCTCAACATGATCGCCATGCCCACCATGGGCGTGACGACCAACCCACGACAACGTCGTCCACAACATGGAACCGGCACCTCATCATGAGCCACATGTTGATGCTCAAGACCAAGGTCATCAAGCTCAACCAAGGCGTGATCTCCGAAATCATCCACGTCAACAACAACATGGAAGAGGAGACTCGGAAATGGCTCAAGAAGAGGTCGCCAACAATGGACATCGCCAACAACATCCACAACCTCGTCAAGACCTTCGACAACACCGTCGTCGTGAACCAAGTGAAGCTAGTGTTCATCTCCAACACCAACCCAATGCTATGGTTTGCCGCGGAAGACCTCCTCACCCACCTCAAGCCGCAAGAGATGAAGGCATCCGTCCTCGCCGACGAAACTTGGAAGATGAAGAGAACATGTACGGCAAGCTCAAGTTCAACAAGCCCAAGTTCAAAGGTGAAGACGACGCCGAGGCTTATCTCTTATGGGCACTCAAGGTTGACAAGATCTTCCGCATACACAACTACTCCGGTGCCAAGAAAGTGGCCATGGCATCCCTTGAGTTTGAAGATTATGCGAACACATGGTGGGAGCAAGTGGTCACTCTAATGGAAGAAAACGGTGAAGACCCAATTGACACTTGGGAGGAGATGGAAGAAGAGATGCAAGCTCACTTTGTGCCCGTCCACTACAAGACTGACCTCTTCAACAAGCTCCAAAAATTGAAGCAAGGCACCAAGACCTTCGAGGAGTTCTACAAGGAGATGGAATTAACTATGATGCAAGCCAACATCCAAGAATCCGAGAACCAAACTATTGCTAGGTTCTTCAATGGCCTCAATTACCCAATCAAGAGGATAGTTTAATTCCAACCATACTCCAACATGGTTGAGTTGGTACACCAAGCTTCCAAGGCCGAGCGTCAAGTGAAGGAGGACATCAAGTACTCCAAGTCCAAATCCTACTTTGCATCCAAGCTCGCCACAACCGACCCTCCAACAAGTGCCAAGCCTTCCGTTTCCTCTACTACATCCAAGCAAACGACTATCCAAAGTCGCATGAAGCAACCGGTGACTTCCACCGCCTCCTCAAAGGCCTCTACGGGACCATCCAATGTCACTTGCTTCAAGTGTGGAACACAAGGCCACAAGTCCTTCGAGTGCAAGAATACCAAGGTCATGATCACTATGGAGAATGGCGACATAGAGACGCTAAGTAAAGGCGAATATGAAGCCCTTGTGCAAGCCGCCGTTGCCAATGAAGAAGATTACGATGAAGAAAGTGGAGAAGACCCTCTCCTATGCGTACATGACACAAGTCCCTCACTTCACTACTAGGAAAAGGCCTAGCCGTAAGATGGGTGTTAGTGGCGCACCAGGAGGGCAGTGCGCCACTACTACTTAGCAGTGGCGCACCGGAAAGTGGTGGGCCACTATTAAAAATGTAGTAGTGGCGCACCTCTCCTGCGGTGCGCCACCACTAAGTTGACCATGGGTTTGACCCAGCCTTATACATAGCAATGGCGCACTGTGCAGAGGTGCGCCACAACTATTTTTTGTAGCAGTAGCGCACCTCTACATGGTGCGCCATTACTATGTAAAGGGGAGGATGGACATGTTTGGGCATCACTTAGTAGTGGCGCACCATGCTTGGTGCGCCTTTTCGAGTTTGGAAAAAATAAAAAAAATGGATAGAAAATTCAAAAAATTAAATCCTTTGAAATGCCCATGTAATATGTCATCTAGGTTTAGTGAAAATTGAAAAAAATGAATTTTGATATATTATGCAAAATGGCGTCATCTTTCGGTAAAACGGGTTTTCTGGTTGCATACGACCTCCGATGAAAAACTTTTTTATATCAAAATCGATCTACGCGAAATTTCCTATTCGAATTCAACAACCTACGACCGTTTGGACAAAAAATGGATTCGTCAAATTCAAAACAGAAACAGGACTTTTTTCAGGTTTTAGATTTTGGGCAAAAAATAGAAAAAAATAGCGGTGGCGCACCCATGCCTTGGTGCGCCACTACTAAGATTCCCGCCCACAAATTTCAAAATGGGAGGAGCCGGCCACTTAACCCCCTCCTCCCTCCCTCCTCCTCCACATATTCTCCTGCTTTCATTCTCCTCTCCTCCTCCTCCTCTCCTCTCCTCCTTTCACTCCGGCGACCTCCTCCTCTCCTCTCCTCCTTTCACTCCGGCGACCTCCTCCACTATGTCGAGCTCCGGTGACCTTACTTTTCGGCGAGATCCTCCACTATGGTGACCTCCGGTGACCTTACTCTCCGACGACCCTCCGGCGACCCTCTAGCCTCCATTACCTCTGGCCTTCGTCCTCTTGTTCATCCTCTCCTACATCTCCTCACCTCTCTTCACCTCTCCTACGTCCCTCATCCATCATCACCGGCGGCTAGGCTAAGAAAAATGAGAATGAACATTGCACAAATAATTCTAGCAACAAGAACGAGAAAAAATAACGAGCCAAAAAAAATCGAAACAAAATGTGCCAGATCCAGATCCAGATCCCGATCCAGATCTAGAAATTTCAAATTTTAGTACTGGCCCACCTTTTTTCTATCCAGTGGTGCACCTCAGACGTTTAGGAGTGGCGCACCATGAAGCTAGTAGTGGCGCACTACCTGGTGCGCCACTACTAAGCCAAATAGCAATGGCGCATGATGGCGTGTAACTCACACGTTCGTTGGGAACCCCAAGAGGAAGGTATGATGCGCACAGTAGCAAGTTTTCCCTCAGAAAGAAACCAAGGTTTAATCGAACCAGTAGGAGCCAAGAAGCACGTTGAAGGTTGATGGTCGCGAAATGTGATGCGGCGCAACACCAGGGATTCCTGCGCCAACGTGGAATCTGCACAACAAAACCAAAGTCCTTTGCCCCAACGAAACAGTGAGGTTGTCAATCTCACCGACTTGCTGTAACAAAGGATTAAACGTATCGAGTGGAAGATGTTTACAAAGAAAATAGTAAAACACAATTGCAGTAGATTGTATGCTATGTAAAGAATAGGACCGGGGTCCACAGTTCACTAGAGGTGTCTCTCCCATAAGATAAAAGCATGTTGGGTGAACAAATTACAGTCGGGCAATTGACAAATAGAGAAAGGCATAACAATGCATATACATGATATGATAAATATAGTGAGATTTAATTGGGCATTACGACAAAATACATAGACCGCCATCCAACTGCATCTATGCCTAAAAAGTCCACCTTCAGGTTATCATCCGAACCCCATTCAGTATTAAGTTGCTAAGCAACAGACAATTGCATTAAGTATGGTGCGTAATGTAATCAACAACTACATCCTTAGACATAGCATCAATGTTTTATCCCTAGTGGCAACAGCACATCCACAACCTTAGAACTTTCTCACATCACTGTCCTGCATTCAATGGAGGCATGAACCCACTATCGAGCATAAATACTCCCTCTTGGAGTTAAGAGTACAAACTTGGCCAGAGCCTCTACTAATAACGGAGAGCATGCAAGATCATAAACAACACATAAACAATAGATTGATAATCACCATAACATAGTATTCTCTATCCATCGGATCCCGACAAACACAACATATAGAATTACATATAGATGATCTTGATCATGTTAGGCAGCTCACAAGATCCAACAATGAAGCACAACAAGGAGAAGACGACCATCTAGCTACTGCTATGGACCCATGGTCCAGGGGTGAACTACTCACTCATCACTCCGGAGGCGACCATGGCGGTGTAGAGTCCTCCGGGAGATGAATCCCCTCTCCGGCAGGGTGCCGGAGGCGATCTCCTGAATCCCCCGAGATGGGATTCGCGGCGGCGGCGTCTGATACGTCTCCAACGTATCGATAATTTCTTATGTTCCATGCTACTTTATTGATGATACCTACATGTTTTATGCACACTTTATGTCATATTCGTGCATTTTCTGGAACTAACCTATTAACAAGATGCCGAAGTGCCAGTTCCTGTTTTCTGCTGTTTTTGGTTTCAGAAATCCTAGTAACGAAATATTCTCGGAATTGGACGAAATCAACGCCCAGGTTCCTATTTTGCCCGGAAGCATCCAGAACACCCGAGAGCCGCCAGAGGGGGGCCCTGTGGGCCCCAGATGACATGAGGTGGCGCGGCCAGGGCTGGGCCCGCGCCACCCTATGGTGTGGTCGCCCCTTTGACCCTCCTGCGCCGCCTCTTCGCCTATTTAAAGCCCCTGCATCGAAAACCCTTACGGAAGAAGCCACGATACGCGAAACCTTCCAGAGCCGCCACCATCGCGAAGCCAAGATCTGGGGGACAGGAGTCTCTGTTCCGGCACCCTGCCGGAGCGGGGAAGTGCCCCCGGAAGGCTTCTCCATCGACACCGCTGCCATCTCCACCGCCATCTTCATCACCGCTGCTGCTCCCATGGGGAGGGAGTAGTTCTCCATCGAGGCTCGGGGCTGTACCGGTAGCTATGTGGTTAATCTCTCTCCATGTACTTCAATACAATGATCTCATGAGCTGCTTTACATGATTGAGATTCATATGAGTTTTGTATCACAATTCATCTATGTGCTACTCTAGTGATGTTATTAAAGTAGTTCTATTCCTCCTGCATGTGTGTAAAGGTGATTAGTGTGTGCACCGTGTGGTTCTTGTCGTAGGCTATGATCATGATCTCTTGTAGATTGTGAAGTTAACTATTACTATGATGGTATTGATGTGATCTATTTGGTTATGTTGATCTATCTTACACTAAAGGTTACTAAAATATGAGCATTATTGTGGAGCTTGTTAACTCCGGCATTGAGGGTTCGTGTAATCCTACGCAATGTGTTCATCATCCAACAAAAGTGTAGAGTATGCATTTATCTATTCTGTTATGTGATCAATGTTGAGAGAGTCCACTAGTGAAAGTGTAATCCCTAGGCCTTGTTCCTAAATACTGCTGAGTTACTACTGCTTGTTTACTGTTTTACTGTGTTACTACTGCTGCAATACTACCACCATCAACTACACGCCAGCAAGCTATTTTCTGGCACCATTGCTACTGCTCATATATATTCATACCATCTGTATTTCACTATCTCTTCGCCGAACTAGTGCACCAATTTGGTGTGTTGGGGACACAAGAGACTTCTTGCTTTGTGGTTGCAGGGTTGCATGAGAGGGATATCTTTGACCTCTTCCTCCCTGAGTTCGATAAACCTTGGGTGATCCACTTAAGGGAAAACTTGCTGTTGTTCTACAAACCTCTGCACTTGGAGGCCCAACACTGTCTACAGGAAAGGAGGGGGAACGTAGACATCAAGCACTTTTCTGGCGCCGTTGCCGGGGAGGAAAGGTAAAAGGCACTCATACTCCGGTTCCAGGTAACAGTACTTTTCTGGCGCCATTGTGTGTGTGCTCGAAGCTATTTCCTTTAGACTCTGCAATTGCGACATTTGGTTTCTTGTTTACACTAGTTAGGTATAATGGACAACAGTGACCTTTTTATTCTATTTCCTGATTTAAGACATGGATGGTTTGATGCAAAAATTAAAAAACCCATGGAACATATTAATATAAATGCTTTGAACACTATTGTTGCTAATGCTATGGAAAATTCTAAGCTTGGGGAAGCTAGCTTTGATGAGCATGATATTTTTAGTCCCCCAAGCATTGAGGAGAAAATTTACTTTGATGATACTTTGCCTCCCATTTATGATGATTATAATGATAGCAGTCTTTTGTTACCACCTGTTATGGAGGATAAATTTGATTATGATTACAATATACCTCCTATATTTGATAGCTACTTTGTTGAATTTGCTCCCACTACAATTAATAAGAATGACTATGCTTATGTTGGGAGTAGTAATTATTTTATGCATGAGACTCATGATAAGAATGCTTTATGTGATAGTTATATTGTTGAGTTTGCTCATGTTGCTACTGAAAGTTATTATGAGAGAGGAAAATATGGTTGTAGAAATTTTCATGTTACTAAAATGCCTCTCTATGTACTGAAATTTTTGAAACTACACTTGTTTTATCTTCCTATGCTTGTTACTTTGCTCTTCATGAACTTGTTTATTCACAAGATTCCTATGCATAGGAAGCATGTTAGACTTAAATGTGTTTTGAATTTGCCTCTTGATGCTCTTTTTGCTTCAACTCTTATTTCTTGCGAGTGCATCATTAAAACTGCTGAGCCCATCTTAATGGCTATAAAGAAAGAACTTCTTGGGAGATAACCCATGTGTTTTTTTACTACAGTACTTTGTTTTATATTTGTGTCTTGGAAGTTGTTTACTACTGTAGCAACCTCTCCTTATCATGTTTTTGTGCCAAGTAAAGTTTCTATGACAAAGTTGATGTTATATTTGGGATCGCTGCGCAGAAACAGCATTGCTGTCTGTCACGAATCTGGGCACAGTTCTCTGTAGAAAATTCGAAAAAATCTGCCAATTTACGAGCGTGATCCTCAGATATGTACGCAACTTTCATTAGTTTTGAGTTTTTCCATTTGAGCAAGTCTGGTTCCATCTTAAAATTCGTCTTTACGGACTGTTCTGTTTTTGACAGATTCTGCCTTTTATTTCGCATTGCCGCTTTTGTTAAGTTGAATGAGTTTCTTTGTTCCATTAACTTTCAGAAGTTTTATGCAATGTCCAGAAGTGTTAAGAATGATTGTGTCACCTCTGAACATGTGAATTTTTGATTATGCACTAACCCTCTAATGAGTTTGCTTGAAGTTTGGTGTGAAGGAAGTTTTCAAGGGTCAAGAGAAGAGTATGATATACTATGATCAAGAGGAGTGAAAGCTCTAAGCTTGGGGATGCCCCCGTGGTTCACCCCTGCATATTCTAAGAAGACTCAAGCGTCTAAGCTTGGGGATGCTCAAGGCATCCCCTTCTTCATCGACAACATCATCAGGTTCCTCCCCTGAAACTATATTTTTATTCAATCACATCTTGTGTTCTTTACTTGGAGCGTCGGTTTGTTTTTGTTTTTGTTTGAATAAAATGGATCCTAGCATTCACTTTGTGGGAGAGAGACACGCTCCGCTGTTGCATATGGACAAATATGTCCTTAGGCTTTACTCATAATGTTCATGGCGAAGTTTCTTCTTCGTTAAATTGTTATATGGTTGGAATTGGAAAATGCCACATGTAGTAATTCTAAAATGTCTTGGATAATGTGATACCTGGCAATTGTTGTGCTCATGTTTAAGCTCTTGCATCATATGCTTTGCACCCATTAATGAAGAAATACATAGAGCTTGCTAAAATTTGATTTGCATATTTGGTCTCTCTAAGGTCTAGATAATATCTAGTATTGAGTTTTGAACAACAAGGAAGACGGTGTAGAGTCTTATAATGTTTACAATATGTCTTTTATGTGAGTTTTGCTGCACCGGTTCATCCTTGAGTTTGCTTCAAATAACCTTGCTAGCCTAAACCTTGTATAGAGAGGGAATACTTCTCATGCATCCAAATACTTGAGCCAATATTCATGCCATTTGTGTCCACCATACATACCTACTACATGGTATTTCTCCGCCATTCCAAAGTAAATTGCTTGAGTGCTACCTTTAAACAATTCAAAAGTTATTACCTCTTATTTGTGTCAATGTTTTATAGCTCATGAGGAAGTATGTGGTGTTTATCTTTCAATCTTGTTGGGCAACTTTCACCAATGGACTAGTGGCTTCATCCGCTTATCCAATAATTTTGCAAAAAGAGCTGGCAATGGGATTCCCAGTCCCAAATTAATTAACAAAAATAGACATTCCTCCATGGTATGTGATTGTTGGACGGCACCCGAAGGATTCGGTTAGCCATGGCTTGAGAAAGCAAAGGTGGGGAGGAGTGTCATCATAATAAAACTAAAATAAAAAAGGCACTCCTTCATGGTATGAGATTGTTGGCAGGCACCCGAGGATTCGGTTAGCCATGGTTTGTGAAAGAAAGGTTGGAAGGAGTGCCACCCAAAAATAAAATAAAATGGGAGCCGCTCTTTGAAGGTTTGTCTGGCAAGGGAGTTAGAGTACCCACTACCATTCGTTGACAACAACAAACACCTCTCAAAAGTTTACTTTTATGCTCTCTTGATGTTTTCAAAATAAAAGCTCTAGCACAAATATAGCAATCGATGCTTTCCTCTTTGAAGGACCATTCTTTTACTTTTATTGTTGAGTCAGTTTACCTATCTCCTTCCACCTAAGAAGCAAACACTTGTGTGAACTGTGCATAGATTCCTACATACTTGCATATTGCACTTGTTATACTACTTTATGTTGACAATATCCATGAGATATACATGTTATAAGTTGAAAGCAACCGCTGAAACTTAATCTTCCTTTTTGTTGCTTCAATACCTTTACTTTGATTTATTGCTTTATGAGTTAACTCTTATGCAAGACTTATTTATGCTTGTGTGGTGACCCAGTGTACCACTGCATGGTGTAGTACACAAGTCGTCGACATAACACAAGTGAAACACTGTTCCACTCATATTACATCTCTCAGAGTGGTACAACAGAAACATATGCGAGTCCAAGGCATGTCTATAGAAGGATACATAAACTGTTTACAGAAGATCAACACAGCCTCCTACTTTACAGTGAGGTAAAACTTCAAATAAAGCTCCAGAAGAACGACTCGTAATCTAACTTATTGCTAATTTAAGCTTAAGAGCTACTTGGCTTTCTACAGAAATCTAGCTACTTAGGTGCTAGGATGAGGGAAATGTTCCCTTCTATTATTAGTCTAAGTTTCCACTATAGTCGAAGCAGCAGTTGACTTTGTGGACTTCTTTGCTTGGGTTCTTCATCTTGTTGCAGTTGACTCCTTTGTCTTCGAGTTCCACAGTAGTTTATCCTCCGGTGCCTCCATAGCTAAGCAGGGGATTTAAGAGTGGGATGAGTACGAGCGTACTCAGCAAGTTCATATTAGGGAAATAGGTGTATCATGCACTAGCTACAGCCACAGACCAGAAAGTCATAGGCGAATGCAAGTTTTCATAATCATCTTCAAAAGGTTTATTTTATTCTGAAAACTATGCCCGTCAGTCTTCACAGGTTGACTATAACTTCATGGAGTTCCTTTCCTGCCGCGTTCGCGATTCCTTCCCTAACAGGAGTGACAGCCACAATTTGATACACTCTGCAGAGGTGCGTTACTTTTCCCATAAGAGATCTCACCCTTTTTGCCAACCGCAGGGACTTGCCCCCGTTCACACTTCCTTGGTGTGAGGCCAGGTATAAAGATCCAAGCCCACACCGCCTTCTCCGCGACCCTGCAAACCCACCCTTTTGTCCATCCGTACACCCCCGGTAGACATCTCCCGATCATACGGCTTTACCCACGGTGTACGTCGGACAATCCTTCATAGACGGTAGAGCCTCTCATCCAAACGTCCGGATGGGGATTTTAAAGGCTATCCCAACCTACGGCAGTGCCTCCAGCACCCCGCCAGGCTCTATCAAGTCCGTTGGCGTGCAGGAGGGAAAAGATACAGCTGGCTTCCCCAGAGCCATTATAGATCTTATGGTCAACGCGGTATGTACGGCGCTAGAATCACTGGACGGCATTGGTACTTAGTCCTAGATGAATAGTACCCGTGCAATGGAACCTTCACCAATCATCACATACCATGGTTCCATTGCCCACCACATAGTCATATTCATAATTGTAAAATAATATTTGCTTTTCAATGCAAGAGTGATAAGTATAGTACTTTGCATATAATTTGATAAAAATAATCAAATGACATGAGCAAGCGATGAACTTGCCTTTCTTGACTGCAAGATTATGCAGGCAAAAGCTTCGATACGTGAGAACTCCAAATGCTGAAATACCATCATCGTCCGGTAAGGACAATGTTTAAAGAACTGACAAAGATGCTATAATGCATAGTATGAGATGCAATCGTCCCGAGCGTAACCTAACCTTAATGATTTAGAATGTATGAGTTGTAAAGATTTCTTTAGGGTTTGTTGCACTTTTAGAATGGTTCTCAAACAAGGTTCTTATTAGGGTTTTGGTTATATTAGCATCATAATCAAGTGATATAAGACATCATAACAATCATACACATAAAGAATAGTAGTGGAAGAATACGTGAAGAACAGTTGTCAATTTTAAGTTCTACAGGACATGGTTGATGATTACTTATTTTATACTTCAAAAGAGTAACTTTTGAAGAACATGTTGTTTAAGAAATAAGAAGCATTTCAAATAAGAACTATGGATTCTATGGCTTGATTGACATTTGCACTTCAAAAGAATAACTTTTAAAGAACAGGTTAAATAAGAATATGAACTACTATATATAGGAGCTATGGCTTTCTAGGGTTTATTTTTGAATTCATTCAGTTCTCTAATAGGAACTAGTTGGTTCTTAACTTGGAATGGGTTTATATGTAACAAGTTTAGGTAGGTTTATTACTATGGTTTCTCATTTGCTTCATTAAGTAACTTCTAATGGTTCCTAAGCTAAATGGCTTATTACTTTCTAAGTAGAGTTTAGTGGGGTAGAAGCATGTGTGGTGTATTGCTACATAAGGTTGATACTAGGGTGTATCTTATGGTTCTACTAGGGTTTGATGGTTGAAGTTGATCCTAATGGTGTGGTATATAGGAGTGGTTAATGGTACTAATTAAATTAACAAGTTAGGGTTTATACCTAGGTGATACTTAGGGGATCATATAGGTTTGAATAGGGACATGAAATGATAATCCCATGTGACTTGGTTTTATGCTAGTGGATTATGACTTGTATTTGTTGGTCACATAATATGGTTCTCTATGTAAGGTGACATTCACATGATCACATGTGATAAGCAACTAGAGTTTAGGGTTAAAGTATTTTCAATTGATCACATAAACTAATGGGATCCAGATTCTATCTTATATTAAAGCTAGGGTTTCTAAATTATGATCCAATTCTTAAAGTAATACTTGGTACTAGAACTAATGTGATTAAGTACTTAAAATAGAGTTATTAATAAATTTAATCATGCTATTAATTTTTAGAGGGTTTAAGAATTAAAATAATTACTAGTTAGGGTTTAATTAGAATTCAGGTTTTCCTAATGATTGTTAGGTTTTAAAGTATTTAACTTGTTAACTTAAGAATGTTTAATTAAATAATTGTTGAGCTACTAAAATGATATTGGCTTTTACTATTTTCTTGAGTTATTACTATTTAAAGAAAGTAAAAATAGTAATTTGCAAATTAGGGCTTATAAATTACCACTAATAATTAAATTAATGCAAATATGGTAAATAAAATTAATCTTAACATTTTACTTAGTTACTGAATAGTTAAAATTTAATTTTTATAACTTAACTATTTATTGAATTCAAATTGTGTTTTAAATAAATGAAATGGCATAATTAATAAGGTTAAAAATAAGTGAATTTTTATTTTGACACACATTTTTGTTTTATATTTTATTTGAATAGAGTTTATTTTTGTGAGCATTTTGATATATGATTCATATTTTTCTGAGCTAATATGAATTTTCTATAATTTTGCAAAGTTTCAGTATTATTCTGGAATTTGAAATAAATGAAAATACAAAGTGTACCGATTCACACCCTAGCTATAGTCACTGGCTAGTGGGGTCAAGGCCACGTCGATCGCCACGTTGGCGAAGACTAGTCAACGGCCACGCGTGGGACCCATCGCCACGTCGGCTTCACCGCGGCTTGACGCCGCGCGACTGCACGAAACGGCGACGCCGATTAATGGCACCCCTGGATGCGCGGTTTACACTAAACGAATCCCCTCGACTCACTGGTCACGATGGTGGTCTTGCCATGCTCAGGGGTTCACCGGAGCATCGCCGGCGACCACCATCTGCGGCGGCGGCTCCGGCCAAATTCCTAAATCGAGCTACGGTTGATGAAATGATGCAATTAAGGGCTCCTGAGATGCGCAAGCTCACCCTCGACGCGTAGGGATGCTCACCGTTGGAGACGGTGCACGGCAACGAGCTCCAACACGCCGATACCTCCGCAGTACCCCGAAAGGGAACTTCAAAATTGGCTTGATCCCGAGCTCCCCTTGGACGATGGGCTTCACCTTGATGATCCTTGAGTCCAGGCGCTTCTACTGGACCGCTCAGTCGAGCTTGGGGTGGCTTCCTCCGTCGAGTTCTTGATCGACACCGGTGACACAAAGTGGAAGAACGCGAGGGATAGAGGGCGACTGAGAGAGAATGGATGGGCGGCGAGGTTCTAGGGTTTCCTGGAGAAGCTCCGGGCATATTTATAGAGCAAGGCGAGGTCTATTTCGGGATCTCACCGGCGGCAATGGCCGGGATGCAAACGGCGACCATGGTCGTATCTGGGCGCGAATCTGGATGCAAAAGGGATAAGACGGACGCGAGATCCTTGTATTGGCCTCTGGTATGGTGAATGGCGTCCAGCGGCGTGCTTATCCTCGTCGAGGACGTGGCCGAGCTCCGCCTCTGTGCTGTCGACGACGGGGAAGAAGACGATCTCGTTTTTTTCTCCTCGCACGATTCTTAAAGCAATCGAACCGATATGTGGCTTTGGGCTGGGCTGTGTCTGGGCTGTGTCGGCCTGCTTCGGCTGTCCAGCAAGGTAAGCTTCCTCTCTCTCTTTTCTATTCCTGTTTTATTTTCTATTTTCTATTTTCTTGTTTGAATTCAAATTTGAATTCTGTTTTGCTTAGCAGGTTTTAAATTATTTGAGTATCAATATAATTTGATAATCATGCTTACTGCATGGTTTAGTTGTTTAAAAAAATATTTAATATTAGATTAAATTTGTTTTCTTGTGGGGTGCATTCTAAATTTAAAAATGGGTATGGTTTAAATGTTTATCTCAATTACTTTTTATTTAGAAATCAAATCTATTTAAAGGGTTTGAAAATTGATAACATGTGCATGGTGAACATATTATTAACTTTTTCTAGGGTGCTTAACACAATAGTGATTACTCACATATAGTTTGATTATAGCTAGAGTTTAAAATAAGTGGCAATTAGAATGGGATTGGTGCATGATTTTATGTAGAGAATTGTTTCCAAGGTTTAAGAAAATGGTTTGATAAACTCTATCTTTAATAATCTGGCTTAGCAATTCTGGCTTGGCTTACTTGAAATAGATCCTAAGCTCATAATGGTTAATTCACTTGCTAAGGTGATGGTCCAACTATGATATATCTTCATCTTTGTTTAACTAAATATTTACTTGGGATACCAAATAGAATTGAATATTGGTTTTACTCTTCTCACCAAATGACATTTAATTCTAAAGTATATATGAATTGGCTTATTACTTGTGTTCCATGATTCACCAGTTAGGACAATATTTCATGTGGGGTGAATCCTATGTGGAAGGGTTTAGGTTTTTGCATATGCTTCACTAATTGAAGTAGGAAACAGGCATAAGGCATGGCAAGGTTCTAATTATAATCCAAAGTAATACTTGGATTGAATCTCAAATGGGGTTTAGGGTTTAAGTAATGATCACCCATGTGACACACAACTAGGATTAGGCATGAGCATAAACCTGGTTATGTTTAATTGACTAGGGTTACTCCTCCTCACTTAGGTAGAATTCTTGTAGCAAGACAATGCTAGGGTTTTCTCAAGGGTTTGGATAAGCAAAGTTTAAGCATAATATTATTACTACTCTACACAAGGCATAAGGATTGGTTTGATTAACTACTAGTGATTTATTTATTATTTCATGATAAGAATGAGATCTATGGATCACCTATATAGGTTTAACTTATCTGCTCAATTTATAAGGTAAGATCATGCCTTAGACATGATCCACTTATTCCTCACTAATCTCTCTTCTTTAATACTTCTGTCCACACACTCACTTAGATTCTTAGGGTTTATGATCATCACCCAAAATGTAATGATCAATATTGGCCTCATAACAATTCATTGGTGAATTATGGTTCTCTCTCCAAGATCAAGTATAAGTCAATATACTTGAGTACACCTCTTTAGGTTAAGCTCTTTTTAATAGGTAGGTTTCTCTAGGGTTTATGATCATTACCAAGGTGTAATGATCACCACACTTGCCTCTCTCTTGGATCACTAGTAAAAGAGGTTCTTACTTACTATTAAGTATTAGCTAGGTCAAGTAGGGTTTAGTACTTGACTTATATTTCTTGTATCATTGGTTAGTATCAACAAGTACCTCACTTGGATAAGGTTTAAATATTAAGCTAGGTTCTATTGAATGCATAATCTAAGCATATGAATGGTACTCTCCTATATCTGAAGTTTAATGGAAATGAGTTTGGAAACAAGGTTGGAATGGTCAAAGTTAATGAAGAATAAATATGAGTGTTCTTGACTTGGTTCAAGTAGTTGAAAAGATATACCATGTGACTTATGGTAGGAACATTTATTTAGTAGAAGACCTAGATAAGATAAGTATAGAATAGTGTCTTAATTAATTGTGTTCTATGATTTAGGATTGAATAATTATTCATGTGTTGTTGTAAGGAATGTCATGTTGAGATCTTTTATAAGATCTTGTAATTGACCCTTACTTAAGGTGTTGTTTGTTGTAAAGCTAATTCCATTTGATCTAACTCATAGATCAAATCATCACTACCCAGAACAGGGTTTTAGTAAAGATCACAGTGAAGTTTATAGCGCTTGACTTGATGATCTACTTCTATTCCAGCAAGTCAAGTGAAACTTCAGTTACTGTGGTAAGTTTTATTTGAAAGCGCGAAAATTCCCCGGATTTTCTATGCATGAATGCAATGCACACTTTGGTGTTCTCTCATTTTATAGCCTCTAAACCTGGGATATTACAGCCTCTCCCCCTTAAACTGAACTTCGTCCCGAAGTTCGAACGCTCTTATGTTTCGGAATGTTGAACTGACTTAAACAGATCACAATCCTTCAATCTCCATGGTGATCTCAGTAGATATAATTGGATATATCCCTGATCTAGATCCTTCCTGGAGTCTTCTGATGTCTGGCACTGATACTTTCTTCAATTCTATGATTTCTTCCACACTCTAAGCTTATAGGCTTACTCTCCAAAGATTCTTGGATTAGGACATCTTATTGTGTTAATGGACTTTACTAATGGTTGTGGTGACATCTTCCTATTTGGGTACTCAAAGCTTGGTTCTACCAGCTGCGGTAATCCAGCTGCGGTGTCCAAACCTTAAGTTTAAAGGATTCTGTTTAAAGTAAGGTATTGTTTTTCCCTTACTACCATAACGAATGTAATGGTACTTCGTAAGATATTTATAATAGGCATGGTCCTCGTTGTTTAGTCCTACGAATGGATTAGACTCATTTAGTCTATCCAATCATGGCTTCTAGTTCATACTAGTTATCTTCCTTTTGGTTTCTTTAGGTTCCATGAAAGAAATCTTTCTAATAGGCTTATGTTTTGGTATGGTTAAACCCTTCGGTCTTTTGTTTTTTCTTAGACTTTGATTGTCCTCCGACATCTTCTTCATCCAACTTCATTAGCTTAGACTTACTTGAGCTCTTTTGTTTCTGAGTAATTATTAATTACTCACTCAAGTTAAGGTCTAACCCTTACTTCTTCGAGATATAAACCTCGGCTTCTGGTCTGACAACCTCCTGAGAGTACTATTATATGGATACTTCCACCAATCTTATGAAAATAGGATCGGACTTCCTCTCAGTTCAGACCATCTTCTTCGTCTTTCATACTCCAAATCATATCTTAATACTTCTCCTTCAATCTTCCTCTCCCCCTTGGAGTTTACTAATGATCTTCAAACTCCTTTTCTTCTAATCATTAAACTCCAAGGTAGAAGATTGGTTTAACTCTGGTTTATATTTTGTACCTTTCTAAAGTCTCACGAAGAATTCCTTGCGGTGTATCCACACAGTTGTGGGTATCCGATGTGAATCCTCCGACTAAATATTTATTAGCTACGGAATACCAGCTACGGAATCCCTCTTTCCTTTAGAGTGAAAGAACGATTAAGCTGTGGACTATTTGTTACCAGCTGCAGACTATCTAACACAAGATGTGGCTTATTGGATACCAGCTGTGGCTATGTTATGGTTCTAGTCCACATCTACCTACCAGTTGTGGCTACTTTCATAGTTTTATTTAAGATATACCTCACTTCACATACTTTCTCTTCATGTTTATCCTATATCAGCTGCAGTCTGATGATACCAACTGCGACTTCACTTGTCTATTTTCCTTCTTCTAAGGTTTGTTTTGCAAGATAACCACTTGTTGACACTATGAAAATAGTATTGTAAGTGACTTCACTTGCATTCCCTTCTTTCATAATGAATATGGCTCCACTTCTACTACTCCATATTCACTATTTTCTCACTTTCATGGTACTTCCATGTTGAAGTACTCCTTGATTAAGGATAGAAATGAGTTTGGATTGGTCCTTCCTTTAGAGTATTGTGGTTGCTTCCCACAATTTGACTTCTTTCTTCCAGTGAACCTTCATCTTGTCTTCCAAAATCTTCAGAATTCGTCACTTCCTCACACGAATACCTTTACCCTCTAGACCTATAACATCAAGTAGGAGCTTGATATTGCAACATGCATTTGCATATCAAAGTCAAACTTCATGTATGGATCTAGTCAATCAATGAAAATCCAATAAAATCCAAGAAAATCCAGCTTTGTGCTTATAATACACATCCTTATAGGCCTGAATATAATAGTTGGGTAAGACATCCCTAAACATCAGGCTCAGATGTGTAGTATATACACCACATAAGATAGGTTTAAGTTGTGATACTTAGCACAAATACGTGAATTTCTACTATTTGTCTCAACATTTATCTTAATTGCACATTTGCAATGAGACAAACTTGAAACAAAATGGCTTGGGATAGTTGAAGTTAACCTAGTTTTCTTTGGAAGTACTAACAAAATAGGATATCATATATATGTGCTATTCAGGACTACTTCCTATAATACAATTAGTTCTAACATGTCTACTCTAAACACATGTTTGTTTAGAATATACCACCTATAACTCCAGGATTTCTCTATGTGATATGCTCTAAATAAGCCTTCTTTAAACTAAGGATTATGGTTCTAGCATATTTGACATAGTTAACATGATTTTAAGGCCTAAGTTTTCGAACTATTCCTTAAATCCTACTCCTTATCATACTTATGTTATCGTACTTATGATGTTCTACTCCATCACATCATGACTCTCAAGTGAATCATATATGATTACCAACTCTACCATGAAAAGTAGACTTATATGACTCCTATCACTCTTCCTTACCTCCTATGATTGACTCATCATAGGCATATACTACCTCATATTACTTATCTACATTACTTAACATTAGTCATTTGACATTTTAAATGACTCTTACTTAACCATAACTTGCGTTGGTATACTTCTTCCAATAGGATATCTTCCTTATGGTTGTATCCTCTCTTTGGACTACCATGTATTGTATACCAACTGTGGTCTACTACCACCCATTATCTTAAGCTCCAATGGTGTTCTAATTATTTGGAATGAAGCAAGATAACTAACTAACTCTACTTAAGAAAAATAGATAAGAAAAATTGACTCAAGTGTGTCAGGATTATTCTCAAGTGAATACCCATCTCAAGTCAAAAGAATAATTGGTTTAGCATAGTTAACTTAGCTAATACAACTTCCTATAGACACTACCAAACCTATAGGTCTCCTTTAAAGGGTTTTAATCCTAGGGTCAAAGCATTTGCTCTGATACCAGCTGTGGTGACCCAGTGTACCACTGCATGGTGTAGTACACAAGTCGTCGACATAACACAAGTGAAACACCGTTCCACTCATATTACATCTCTCAGAGTGGTACAACAGAAACATATGCGAGTCCAAGGCATGTCTATAGAAGGATACATAAACTGTTTACAGAAGATCAACACAGCCTCCTACTTTACAGTGAGGTAAAACTTCAAATAAAGCTCCAGAAGAACGACTCGTAATCTAACTTATTGCTAATTTAAGCTTAAGAGCTACTTGGCTTTCTATAGAAATCTAGCTACTTAGGTGCTAGGATGAGGGAAATGTTCCCTTCTATTATTAGTCTAAGTTTCCACTATAGTCGAAGCAGCAGTTGACTTTGTGGACTTCTTTGCTTGGGTTCTTCATCTTGTTGCAGTTGACTCCTTTGTCTTCGAGTTCCACGGTAGTTTATCCTCCGGTGCCTCCATAGCTAAGCAGGGGATTTAAGAGTGGGATGAGTACGAGCGTACTCAGCAAGTTCATATTAGGGAAATAGGTGTATCATGCACTAGCTACAGCCACAGACCAGAAAGTCATAGGCGAATGCCAGTTTTCATAATCATTTCTTCAAAAGGTTTATTTTATTCTGAAAACTATGCCCGTCAGTCTTCACAGGTTGACTATAACTTCATGGAGTTCCTTTCCTGCCGCGTTCGCAGTTCCCTTCCCGGAACAGGGAGTGACAGCCACAATTTGATACACTCTGCAGAGGTGCGTTACTTTTCCCATAAGAGATCTCACCCTTTTTGCCAACCGCAGGGACTTGCCCCCGTTCACACTTCCTTGGTGTGAGGCCAGGTATAAAGATCCAAGCCCACACCGCCTTCTCCGCGACCCTGCAAACCCACCCTTTTGTCCATCCGTACACCCCCGGTAGACATCTCCCGATCATACGGCTTTACCCACGGTGTACGTCGGACAATCCTTCATAGACGGTAGAGCCTCTCATCCAAACGTCCGGATGGGGATTTTAAAGGCTATCCCAACCTACGGCAGTGCCTCCAGCACCCCGCCAGGCTCTATCAAGTCCGTTGGCGTGCAGGAGGGAAAAGATACAGCTGGCTTCCCCAGAGCCATTATAGATCTTATGGTCAACGCGGTATGTACGGCGCTAGAATCACTGGACGGCATTGGTACTTAGTCCTAGATGAATAGTACCCGTGCAATGGAACCTTCACCAATCATCACATACCATGGTTCCATTGCCCACCACATAGTCATATTCATAATTGTAAAATAATATTTGCTTTTCAATGCAAGAGTGATAAGTATAGTACTTTGCATATAATTTGATAAAAATAATCAAATGACATGAGCAAGCGATGAACTTGCCTTTCTTGACTGCAAGATTATGCAGGCAAAAGCTTCGGTACGTGAGAACTCCAAATGCTGAAATACCATCATCGTCCGGTAAGGACAATGTTTAAAGAACTGGCAAAGATGCTATAATGCATAGTATGAGATGCAATCGTCCCGAGCGTAACCTAACCTTAATGATTTAGAATGTATGAGTTGTAAAGATTTCTTTAGGGTTTGTTGCACTTTTAGAATGGTTCTCAAACAAGGTTCTTATTAGGGTTTTGGTTATATTAGCATCATAATCAAGTGATATAAGACATCATAACAATCATACACATAAAGAATAGTAGTGGAAGAATACGTGAAGAACAGTTGTCAATTTTAAGTTCTACAGGACATGGTTGATGATTACTTATTTTATACTTCAAAAGAATAACTTTTGAAAAACATGTTGTTTAAGAAATAAGAAGCATTTCAAATAAGAACTATGGATTCTATGGCTTGATTGACATTTGCACTTCAAAAGAATAACTTTTAAAGAACAGGTTAAATAAGAATATGAACTACTATATATAGGAGCTATGGCTTTCTAGGGTTTATTTTTGAATTCATTCAGTTCTCTAATAGGAACTAGTTGGTTCTTAACTTGGAATGGGTTTATATGTAACAAGTTTAGGTAGGTTTATTACTATGGTTTCTCATTTGCTTCATTAAGTAACTTCTAATGGTTCCTAAGCTAAATGGCTTATTACTTTCTAAGTAGAGTTTAGTGGGGTAGAAGCATGTGTGGTGTATTGCTACATAAGGTTGATACTAGGGTGTATCTTATGGTTCTACTAGGGTTTGATGGTTGAAGTTGATCCTAATGGTGTGGTATATAGGAGTGGTTAATGGTACTAATTCAATTAACAAGTTAGGGTTTATACCTAGGTGATACTTAGGGGATCATATAGGTTTGAATAGGGACATGAAATGATAATCCCATGTGACTTGGTTTTATGCTAGTGGATTATGACTTGTATTTGTTGGTCACATAATATGGTTCTCTATGTAAGGTGACATTCACATGATCACATGTGATAAGCAACTAGAGTTTAGGGTTAAAGTATTTTCAATTGATCACATAAACTAATGGGATCCAGATTCTATCTTATATTAAAGCTAGGGTTTCTAAATTATGATCCAATTCTTAAAGTAATACTTGGTACTAGAACTAATGTGATTAAGTACTTAAAATAGAGTTATTAATAAATTTAATCATGCTATTAATTTTTAGAGCGTTTAAGAATTAAAATAATTACTAGTTAGGGTTTAATTAGAATTCAGGTTTTCCTAATGATTGTTAGGTTTTAAAGTATTTAACTTGTTAACTTAAGAATGTTTAATTAAATAATTGTTGAGCTACTAAAATGATATTGGCTTTTACTATTTTCTTGAGTTATTACTATTTAAAGAAAGTAAAAATAGTAATTTGCAAATTAGGGCTTATAAATTACCACTAATAATTAAATTAATGCAAATATGGTAAATAAAATTAATCTTAACATTTTACTTAGTTACTGAATAGTTAAAATTTAATTTTTATAACTTAACTATTTATTGAATTCAAATTGTGTTTTAAATAAATGAAATGGCATAATTAATAAGGTTAAAAATAAGTGAATTTTTATTTTGACACACATTTTTGTTTTATATTTTATTTGAATAGAGTTTATTTTTGTGAGCATTTTGATATATGATTCATATTTTTCTGAGCTAATATGAATTTTCTATAATTTTGCAAAGTTTCAGTATTATTCTGGAATTTGAAATAAATGAAAATACAAAGTGTACCGATTCACACCCTAGCTATAGTCACTGGCTAGTGGGGTCAAGGCCACGTCGATCGCCACGTTGGCGAAGACTAGTCAACGGCCACGCGTGGGACCTACTGGCCACGTCAGCTTCACCGGCGGCTTGACGCCGGCGACCAGACGGAAACGGCGACGCCGATTAATGGCACCCCTGGATGCGCGGTTTACACTAAACGAATCCCCTCGACTCACTGGTCACGATGGTGGTCTTGCCATGCTCAGGGGTTCACCGGAGCATCGCCGGCGACCACCATCTGCGGCGGCGGCTCCGGCCAAATTCCTAAATCGAGCTACGGTTGATGAAATGATGCAATTAAGGGCTCCTGAGATGCGCAAGCTCACCCTCGACGCGTAGGGATGCTCACCGTTGGAGACGGTGCACGGCAACGAGCTCCAACACGCCGATACCTCCGCAGTACCCCGAAAGGGAACTTCAAAATTGGCTTGATCCCGAGCTCCCCTTGGACGATGGGCTTCACCTTGATGATCCTTGAGTCCAGGCGCTTCTACTGGACCGCTCAGTCGAGCTTGGGGTGGCTTCCTCCGTCGAGTTCTTGATCGACACCGGTGACACAAAGTGGAAGAACGCGAGGGATAGAGGGCGACTGAGAGAGAATGGATGGGCGGCGAGGTTCTAGGGTTTCCTGGAGAAGCTCCAGGCATATTTATAGAGCAAGGCGAGGTCTATTTCGGGATCTCACCGGCGGCAATGGCCGGGATGCAAACGGCGACCATGGTCATATCTGGGCGCGAATCTGGATGCAAAAGGGATAAGACGGACGCGAGATCCTTGTATTGGCCTCTGGTATGGTGAATGGCGTCCAGCGGCGTGCTTATCCTCGTCGAGGACGTGGCCGAGCTCCGCCTCTGTGCTGTCGACGACGGGGAAGAAGACGATCTCGTTTTTTTCTCCTCGCACGATTCTTAAAGCAATCGAACCGATATGTGGCTTTGGGCTGGGCTGTGTCTGGGCTGTGTCGGCCTGCTTCGGCTGTCCAGCAAGGTAAGCTTCCTCTCTCTCTTTTCTATTCCTGTTTTATTTTCTATTTTCTATTTTCTTGTTTGAATTCAAATTTGAATTCTGTTTTGCTTAGCAGGTTTTAAATTATTTGAGTATCAATATAATTTGATAATCATGCTTACTGCATGGTTTAGTTGTTTAAAAAAAATATTTAATATTAGATTAAATTTGTTTTGTTGTGGGGTGCATTCTAAATTTAAAAATGGGTATGGTTTAAATGTTTATCTCAATTACTTTTTATTTAGAAATCAAATCTATTTAAAGGGTTTGAAAATTGATAACATGTGCATGGTGAACATATTATTAACTTTTTCTAGGGTGCTTAACACAATAGTGATTACTCACATATAGTTTGATTATAGCTAGAGTTTAAAATAAGTGGCAATTAGAATGGGATTGGTGCATGATTTTATGTAGAGAATTGTTTCCAAGGTTTAAGAAAATGGTTTGATAAACTCTATCTTTAATAATCTGGCTTAGCAATTCTGGCTTGGCTTACTTGAAATAGATCCTAAGCTCATAATGGTTAATTCACTTGCTAAGGTGATGGTCCAACTATGATATATCTTCATCTTTGTTTAACTAAATATTTACTTGGGATACCAAATAGAATTGAATATTGGTTTTACTCTTCTCACCAAATGACATTTAATTCTAAAGTATATATGAATTGGCTTATTACTTGTGTTCCATGATTCACCAGTTAGGACAATATTTCATGTGGGGTGAATCCTATGTGGAAGGGTTTAGGTTTTTGCATATGCTTCACTAATTGAAGTAGGAAACAGGCATAAGGCATGGCAAGGTTCTAATTATAATCCAAAGTAATACTTGGATTGAATCTCAAATGGGGTTTAGGGTTTAAGTAATGATCACCCATGTGACACACAACTAGGATTAGGCATGAGCATAAACCTGGTTATGTTTAATTGACTAGGGTTACTCCTCCTCACTTAGGTAGAATTCTTGTAGCAAGACAATGCTAGGGTTTTCTCAAGGGTTTGGATAAGCAAAGTTTAAGCATAATATTATTACTACTCTACACAAGGCATAAGGATTGGTTTGATTAACTACTAGTGATTTATTTATTATTTCATGATAAGAATGAGATCTATGGATCACCTATATAGGTTTAACTTATCTGCTCAATTTATAAGGTAAGATCATGCCTTAGACATGATCCACTTATTCCTCACTAATCTCTCTTCTTTAATACTTCTGTCCACACACTCACTTAGATTCTTAGGGTTTATGATCATCACCCAAAATGTAATGATCAATATTGGCCTCATAACAATTCATTGGTGAATTATGGTTCTCTCTCCAAGATCAAGTATAAGTCAATATACTTGAGTACACCTCTTTAGGTTAAGCTCTTTTTAATAGGTAGGTTTCTCTAGGGTTTATGATCATTACCAAGGTGTAATGATCACCACACTTGCCTCTCTCTTGGATCACTAGTAAAAGAGGTTCTTACTTACTATTAAGTATTAGCTAGGTCAAGTAGGGTTTAGTACTTGACTTATATTTCTTGTATCATTGGTTAGTATCAACAAGTACCTCACTTGGATAAGGTTTAAATATTAAGCTAGGTTCTATTGAATGCATAATCTAAGCATATGAATGGTACTCTCCTATATCTGAAGTTTAATGGAAATGAGTTTGGAAACAAGGTTGGAATGGTCAAAGTTAATGAAGAATAAATATGAGTGTTCTTGACTTGGTTCAAGTAGTTGAAAAGATATACCATGTGACTTATGGTAGGAACATTTATTTAGTAGAAGACCTAGATAAGATAAGTATAGAATAGTGTCTTAATTAATTGTGTTCTATGATTTAGGATTGAATAATTATTCATGTGTTGTTGTAAGGAATGTCATGTTGAGATCTTTTATAAGATCTTGTAATTGACCCTTACTTAAGGTGTTGTTTGTTGTAAAGCTAATTCCATTTGATCTAACTCATAGATCAAATCATCACTACCCAGAACAGGGTTTTAGTAAAGATCACAGTGAAGTTTATAGCGCTTGACTTGATGATCTACTTCTATTCCAGCAAGTCAAGTGAAACTTCAGTTACTGTGGTAAGTTTTATTTGAAAGCGCGAAAATTCCCCGGATTTTCTATGCATGAATGCAATGCACACTTTGGTGTTCTCTCATTTTATAGCCTCTAAACCTGGGATATTACAGCTTGTCTTGAAGTACTATTCATGAAAAGTCTTTGCTTTATGATTCACTTGTTTACTCATGTCATTACCATTGTTTTGATCGCTGCATTCATTACATATGTTTACAAATAGTATGATCAAGGTTATGATGGCATGTCACTTCAGAAATTATCTTTGTTATCGTTTTACCTGCTCGGGACGAGCAGAACTAAGCTTGGGGATGCTGATACGTCTCCAACGTATCGATAATTTCTTATGTTCCATGCTACTTTATTGATGATACCTACATGTTTTATGCACACTTTATGTCATATTCGTGCATTTTCTGGAACTAACCTATTAACAAGATGCCGAAGTGCCAGTTCCTGTTTTCTGCTGTTTTTGGTTTCAGAAATCCTAGTAACGAAATATTCTCGGAATTGGACGAAATCAACGCCCAGGTTCCTATTTTGCCCGGAAGCATCCAGAACACCCGAGAGCCGCGAGGGGCCCTGTGGGCCCCAGATGACATGGTGGCGCGGCCAGGGCTGGGCCCGCGCCACCCTATGGTGTGGTCGCCCCTTTGACCCTCCTGCGCCGCCTCTTCGCCTATTTAAAGCCCCTGCATCGAAAACCCTTACGGAGGAAGCCACGATACGCGAAACCTTCCAGAGCCGCCACCATCGCGAAGCCAAGATCTGGGGGACAGGAGTCTCTGTTCCGGCACCCTGCCGGAGCGGGGAAGTGCCCCCGGAAGGCTTCTCCATCGACACCGCTGCCATCTCCACCGCCATCTTCATCACCGCTGCTGCTCCCATGAGGAGGGAGTAGTTCTCCATCGAGGCTCGGGGCTGTACCGGTAGCTATGTGGTTAATCTCTCTCCATGTACTTCAATACAATGATCTCATGAGCTGCTTTACATGATTGAGATTCATATGAGTTTTGTATCACAATTCATCTATGTGCTACTCTAGTGATGTTATTAAAGTAGTTCTATTCCTCCTGCATGTGTGTAAAGGTGATTAGTGTGTGCACCGTGTGGTTCTTGTCGTAGGCTATGATCATGATCTCTTGTAGATTGTGAAGTTAACTATTACTATGATGGTATTGATGTGATCTATTTGGTTATGTTGATCTATCTTACACTAAAGGTTACTAAAATATGAGCATTATTGTGGAGCTTGTTAACTCCGGCATTGAGGGTTCGTGTAATCCTACGCAATGTGTTCATCATCCAACAAAAGTGTAGAGTATGCATTTATCTATTCTGTTATGTGATCAATGTTGAGAGAGTCCACTAGTGAAAGTGTAATCCCTAGGCCTTGTTCCTAAATACTGCTGAGTTACTACTGCTTGTTTCGTTTCTTTGTGTTACTACTGCTGCAATACTACCACCATCAACTACACGCCAGCAAGCTATTTTCTGGCACCATTGCTACTGCTCATATATATTCATACCATCTGTATTTCACTATCTCTTCGCCGAACTAGTGCACCTATTTGGTGTGTTGGGGACACAAGAGACTTCTTGCTTTGTGGTTGCAGGGTTGCATGAGAGGGATATCTTTGACCTCTTCCTCCCTGAGTTCGATAAACCTTGGGTGATCCACTTAAGGGAAAACTTGCTGCTGTTCTACAAACCTCTGCACTTGGAGGCCCAACACTGTCTACAGGAAAGGAGGGGGAACGTAGACATCAGCGTCTCTGGAAGGTTTTCCGTATCGTGGCTCTCGGTACTGGGGGTTTCGCGACGGAGGCTTTAAGTAGGCGGAAGGTCAACGCGGGGGGCCACACGAGGGGCCCAGGGGGCAGGGTGGCGCGGCCAGGGCTTGGGCCGCGCCGCCCTAGCTCCTGGCTGCCTCGTGGCCCCACTTCGTTATCTCTTCGGTCTTCTGGAAGCTTCGTGCAAAAATAGGACCCTGGGCGAAAGTTTCGTCCAATTCCGAGAATATTTCCTTACTAGGATTTCTGAAACCAAAAACCGCAGAAAACAGCAACTGGCTCTTCGGCATCTTGTTAATAGGTTAGTTCCAGAAAATGCATAAATATGACATATAATGTGCATAAAACATGTAGGTATCATCAATAAAGTAGCATGGAACATAAGAAATTATCGATACGTCGGAGACGTATCAGCATCCCCAAGCTTAGTTCTGCTCGTCCCGAGCAGGTAAAACGATAACAAAGATAATTTCTGAAGTGACATGCCATCATAATCTTGATCATACTATTTGTAAACATATGTAATGAATGCAGCGATCAAAGCAAAGGTAATGACATGAGTAAACAAGTGAATCATATGACAAAGACTTTTCATGAATAGTACTTCAAGACAAGCATCAATAATTCTTGCATAAGAGTTAACTCATAAAGCAATAAATCAAAGTAAAGGTGTTGAAGCAACACAAAGGAAGATTAAGTTTCAGCGGTTGCTTTCAACTTATAACATGTATATCTCATGGATATTGTCAACATAAAGTAATATAACAAGTGCAATATGCAAGTATGTAGGAATCAATGCACAGTTCACACAAGTGTTTGCTTCTTAAGGTGGAAGGAGATAGGTAAACTGACTCAACAATAAAAGTAAAAGAAAGGTCCTTCAAAGAGGAAAGCATCGATTGCTGTATTTGTGCTAGAGCTTTTATTTTGAAAACATGAAACAATTTTGTCAACGGTAGTAATAAAGCATATGAGTTATGTAAATTATATCTTACAAGTTGCAAGCCTCATGCATAGTATACTAATAGTGTCCGCACCTCGTCCTACTTAGCTTGGACTACCGGATCTTTGCATGCCATGTTTCAACCAAGTGTCACAAAGGGGTACCTCCATGCTGCCTGTACAAAGGTCTAAGGAGAAAGCTCGCATTTTGGATTTCTCGCTTTTGATTATTCTCAACTTAGACATCCATACCGGGACAACATGGACAACAGATAATGGACTCCTCTTAAATGCATAAGCATGTAGCAACAATTATTATTCTCATATGAGATTGAGGATATATGTCCAAAACTGAAACTTCCACCATGATTCATGGCTTTAGTTAGCGGCCCAATGTTCTTCTCTAACAATTTTGCATGCTCCAACCACTAAAATGATAGATCCTTCAGACAAGACGGACACGCATAGCAACTCACATGATATTCAACAATAGTTGATGGCGTTCCCCAGAAGCATGGTTATCGCACAACAAGCAACTTAATAAAAGATAAAGTGCATAAGTACATATTCAATACTACGATAGTTTTTAAGGCTATTTTGTCCCATGAGCTATATATTGCAAAGGTGAATGATGGAATTTTAAAGGTAGCACTCAAGCAATTTACTTTGGAATGGCGGAGAAATACCATGTAGTAGGTATGGTGGACACAAATGGCATAGTGGTTGGCTCAAGGATTTTGGATGCATGAGAAGTATTCCCTCTCGATACAAGGTTTAGGCTAGCAAGGTTATTTGAAGCAAACTCAAGGATGAACAAGTGCAGCAAAACTCACATAAAAGACATATTGTAAACATTATAAGACTCTACACCGTCTTCCTTGTTGTTCAAAACTCAATACTAGATATTATCTAGACCTTAGAGAGACCAAATATGCAAATCAAATTTTAGCAAGCTCTATGTATTTCTTCATTAATGGGTGCAAAGCAAATGATGCAAGAGCTTAAACATGAGCACACAATTGCCAAGTATCACATTATCCAAGACATTTTAGAATTACTACATGTAGCATTTTCCAATTCCAACCATATAACAATTTAACGAAGAAGAAACTTCGCCTTGAACATTATGAGTAAAGCCTAAGGACACATGTGTCCATATGCAACAGCGGAGCGTGTCTCTCTCCCACAAAGTGAATGCTAGGATCCATTTTATTCAAACAAAAACAAAAACAAACTGACGCTCCAAGCAAAGAACACAAGATGTGATTGAATAAAAATATAGTTTCAGGGGAGGAACCTGATGATGTTGTCGATGAAGAAGGGGATGCCTTGGGCATCCCCAAGCTTAGACGCTTGAGTCTTCTTAAAATATGCAGGGGTGAACCACGGGGGCATCCCCAAGCTTAGAGCTTTCACTCCTCTTGATCATAGTATATCATTCTCCTCTCTTGACCCTTGAAAACTTCCTTCACACCAAACTTCAAGCAAACTCATTAGAGGGTTAGTGCACAATTAATAATTCACTCATTCAGAGGTGACACAAACATTATTTTCACTTCTGGACATTGCATAAAGCTACTGGACATTAATGGATCAAAGAAATGAATCCAACATAGCAAAAGAGGCAATGCGAAATAAAAAGCAGAATCTGTCAAAAACAGAACAGTCCGTAAAGACGAATTTAAAGCTGGCACCAGACTTGCTCAAATGGAAAAACTCAAAACTAATGAAAGTTGCGTACGTATCTGTGGATCACGCTCGTAAATTGGCAGATTTTTTCGAATTTTCTACAGAGAACTGTGCCCAGATTCGTGACAGACAGCAATGCTGTTTCTGCGCAGCGATCCTAAATATAACATCAACTTTAACATAGAAACTTTACTTGGCACAAAAACATGATAAGGAGAGGTTGCTACAGTAGTAAACAACTTCCAAGACTCAACAAAACAAAAAATTGCTGTAGTAAAAACATGGGTTGTCTCCCATAAGCGCTTTTCTTTAACGCCTTTCAGCTAGGCGCAGAAAGTGCAAATCAAGTATTATCAGGAGATGAAGCATCAACATCATTACCAGGGGTGTTGGGAGTTTTCTCAACCAAGCATAGTATGTTTGATATATAAGTTTTAGCGTCTCCCTTTTCATTAGTCTTAGGCTTGCTACTCTCATCAAACAAATTTTCAGGAACAAGCCAAGCATAGTTATTTTCTAGTGCATCATTCATAGCTAGGAGTTTACATGGTATTGGTGCTTTGATCTCCCCACCATCATTAATGTTATTAGTGTACCTTATTCTATCCATGTCCATTTTTTCAAGGAGACCAATAAAATTGGCATGAGAACCTAGCATATTAAATTTAGCAAAAACCTTTCTAGCCTCTCTTGCTAGACCACCAAATTCTCTAAGAAGAGTTTCTAGAACAAAATCTTTCTTTTCTCCTTCTTCCATATCACCAAGTGTAAGAAACATGTGTTGGATTATAGGATTGAGATTAACAAATTTAGTTTCCAACATGCGAACTAAAGCAGCAGCAGCAATTTCATAGGTAGGTGCAAGTTCTACCAAGTGTCTATCTTCAAAATCTTCAGTAATACTAACATGATTGAAAAATTCTTCTATATTATTTCTCCCAACTATGGACCCACGTCCTACCGGTATGTCTTTTGTGGTAAAATTAAAAGGAAACATGACGAATCAAGTAAAGTAAATGCAAGTAACTATTTTTTTTATGTTTTCGATATAGAGAGCAAGACAGTAAATAAAGTAAAACTAGCAACTAATTTTTTTGTATTTTGATTTAGTGCAGCAAACAAAGTAGTAAATAAAATAAAGCAAGACAAAAACAAAGTAAAGAGATTGAGAAGTGGAGACTCCCCTTGCAGCGTGTCTTGATCTCCCCGGCAACGGCGCCAGAAAAAGAGCTTGATGGCGTGTAACTCACACGTTCGTTGGGAACCCCAAGAGGAAGGTATGATGCGCACAGTAGCAAGTTTTCCCTCAGAAAGAAACCAAGGTTTAATCGAACCAGTAGGAGCCAAGAAGCACGTTGAAGGTTTATGGTCGCGAAATGTGATGCGGCGCAACACCAGGGATTCCTGCGCCAACGTGGAATCTGCACAACAAAACCAAACTACTTTGCCCCAACGAAACAGTGAGGTTGTCAATCTCACCGGCTTGCTGTAACAAAGGATTAAACGTATCGAGTGGAAGATGTTTACAAAGAAAATAGTAAAACACAATTGCAGTAGATTGTATGCTATGTAAAGAATAGGACCGGGGTCCACAGTTCACTAGAGGTGTCTCTCCCATAAGATAAAAGCATGTTGGGTGAACAAATTACAGTCGGGCAATTGACAAATAGAGAAAGGCATAACAATGCATATACATGATATGATAAATATAGTGAGATTTAATTGGGCATTACGACAAAATACATAGACCGCCATCCAACTGCATCTATGCCTAAAAAGTCCACCTTCAGGTTATCATCCGAACCCCATTCAGTATTAAGTTGCTAAGCAACAGACAATTGCATTAAGTATGGTGCGTAATGTAATCAACAACTACATCCTTAGACATAGCATCAATGTTTTATCCCTAGTGGCAACAGCACATCCACAACCTTAGAACTTTCTGTCACTGTCCCAGATTCAATGGAGGCATGAACCCACTATCGAGCATAAATACTCCCTCTTGGAGTTAAGAGTACAAACTTGGCCAGAGCCTCTACTAATAACGGAGAGCATGCAAGATCATAAACAACACATAAACAATAGATTGATAATCACCATAACATAGTATTCTCTATCCATCGGATCCCGACAAACACAACATATAGAATTACATATAGATGATCTTGATCATGTTAGGCAGCTCACAAGATCCAACAATGAAGCACAACAAGGAGAAGACGACCATCTAGCTACTGCTATGGACCCATGGTCCAGTGGTGAACTACTCACTCATCACTCCGGAGGCGACCATGGCGGTGTAGAGTCCTCCGGGAGATGAATCCCCTCTCCGGCAGGGTGCCGGAGGCGATCTCCTGAATCCCCCGAGATGGGATTCGCGGCGGCGGCGTCTCTGGAAGGTTTTCCGTATCGTGGCTCTCGGTACTGGGGGTTTCGCGACGGAGGCTTTAAGTAGGCGGAAGGTCAACGCGGGGGGCCACACGAGGGGCCCAGGGGGCAGGGTGGCGCGGCCAGGGCTTGGGCCGCGCCGCCCTAGCTCCTGGCTGCCTCGTGGCCCCACTTCGTTATCTCTTCGGTCTTCTGGAAGCTTCGTGCAAAAATAGGACCCTGGGCGAAAGTTTCGTCCAATTCCGAGAATATTTCCTTACTAGGATTTCTGAAACCAAAAACAGCAGAAACAAAGAATCGGCTCTTCGGCATCTTGTTAATAGGTTAGTTCCAGAAAATGCATAAATATGACATATAATGTGCATAAAACATGTAGGTATCATCAATAAAGTAGCATGGAACATAAGAAATTATCGATACGTCGGAGACGTATCACGCACCACTAGTGCGCCACTACTAAAAGTTAGCAGTGGCGTGATAGCAGTGGCGCACCACTAGTGCGCCACTGATGGGTAAAAGTGGTGCGCCACTGATTTCCCTTTTCCTAGTAGTGCTTGTGGTCACAAGGGTGCTCACGACTCAACCACAAGCTATAGAAGACCAACAGTGCAACATATTCCAAACCCGTGCCGGTATCGGAGGGAAGTCAATCAAGGTCATCATAGATGGAGGAAGTTGTCACAACTTAGCAAGCACCGAGATGTGTGAGAAGCTCAACCTCACACTCCGCAAGCACCCACACCCATACCATGTCCAATGGTTAAGTGACAAGGGCAATGTCAAGATACAACACACCGTCACCGTCAACTTCAAGATAGGCCCTTATGAAGACACCGTTGAGTGTGACGTGGTGCCCATGACGGTATGCCACATGTTGATTGGCCGCCCTTGCCAATACGACAACAAGGCAATACATGATGGACACTCAAATGTCTACACCTTCAAGGTCAAGGACAAGAAGTTCGAGCTTCGCCCAATGACTTCTAGCCAAATAATCGCGGACAATGCGAAGGTTTTAGCGAGGGCACAACAACAACACATCCACCATAGTGACTTGAGAGGAGAGGGAGCCACCTACAAAAAGAGAGTGAGCGCCACAAACCATATATGAGTGAGATAAAGAGTGTCCTCTTAGCCACAAAAAGCGAGTGGAGAGAAGTGCAAGAAAACCCATCCAACACTTTGCACTATGTGCTCATTTGGAAGGGGCCAGCGTCGGCGACTAACGACTTAACCAACATTCCTTCATCTTTGTTGTCTCTTTTGAAGGAGTTTCAAGATGTCTTCCCCGACGAGTTACCTCATGGGCTACCACCGCTTCGCAGCATCGAACACCGCATCGACCTCATACCCGGTGCTCCCCTCCCAAACCGCGCCGCCTACCGCACCAACCCCGAAGACACAAAGGAGACTCAACGCCAAATACAAGATCTCCTCGCTAAAGGGTACGTTCGTGAAAGCCTTAGTCCTTGTGCGGTCCCGGTGATTCTCGTTCCTAAACCGGATGAGACGCAACGAATGTGTATGGATTGTCGCCCCGTCAATGCCATTACCGTTCGTTACCGCCATCCCATTCCGCGTTTAGATGACATGCTTGATGAATTGAGTGGTGCCAAGATTTTCTCTAAGATTTATTTGCGTAGTGGCTACCACCAAATTCGCATGGTAATTGGTGATGAATGGAAGACGTCATTCAAGACCAAACTTGGTCTCTATGAATGGCTTGTCATGCCATTTGGTCTTTCAAATGCTCCATCGACTTTTATGCGTCTTATGAACCATATCTCGAGACCTCTCATTGGCATGAGTGTGGTTGTCTACTTTGGCGATATTCTCATTTATAGCAAAAATCTCGAGGACTATGTTTAACATGTGAGAGAAGTCTTATGCATCTTACGCCACGAGAAGCTTTATGCCAATCTTCCCAAATGCACATTTGCCCAAAAAAATTTGGTTTTTATTGGATTTGTGGTTTCCGCCAATGGCATTGAAGTGGACTCTTCGAAGGTTGACGCCATACATAATTGGCCCACACCAACCACCGATGGTCAAGTTCGAAGTTTCCATGGACTCGTCGGCTTCTATCGATGTTTCGTCAAAGATTTTAGCACCATTGCTTGCCCTTTAAACGAGCTTACAAAGAAAAATGTTCCATTTGTGTGGGGCAAGGCCCAACAAAATGCTTTTGATGAATTGAAAAAGCGCCTTACCGAGGCACCACTTCTCGTTCTTCCAAACTTTGCCAAAACTTTTGAGATTGAGTGTGATGCGAGTGGACTCGGTATTGGTGGAGTCCTCATGCAAGATGGCAAACCCGTGGCATACTATAGCGAGAAGTTGGACGGCGCACGCCTCAACTATCCAATTTATGACAAGGAACTTTATGCTTTGGTTCGTGTTCTTGAAATTTGGCAACATTACCTTTGGCCAAAAGAATTTGTTATTCATTCCGATCATGAGTCTTTGAAGTACTTGAAAAGTTAAACCAATTTGAACAAGAGACATGCTAAGTGGGTTGAGTTTATAGAGTCCTTCCCTTATGTTATAAAATACAAAAAGGGAAAGGAAAATGTGGTCGCAGATGCTCTTTCCGCAAGAGTAACCTTTTACTCACTCGCTTGGACTTTCATATTTTGGGTCTTGAAGAGATCAAAGAACTTTACACTTCCGACACTTTATTTGGACCCATTATTACAAAGTGTTCCGTCCAAAGAGGAGTTGATGATTTCTATTTGCATGATGGCTACTTATTTAAGGCCAACAAAATTTGCATACCCGAGTCTTCTCTTCGTAAGTTGCTTTTGCAAGAGTCACATGGAGGTGGTCTCATGGGACACTTTGGACGCGACAAGACACTCTCGATGCTATCAACCCATTACTATTGGCTGAAGATGAAGCGAGATGTGGAGCGCCTATGCAACCGATGCACCACATGCTTACAAGCTAAGTCTACCACCAACCCCTACGGTCTTTACATGCCTTTACTGATTCCATATGCTCCTTGGTCGGATATAAGCATGGACTTTGAATTAGGCTTACCAAGAACAAAACATGGTCATGACTCAATATTTGTGGTAGTGGATAGGTTCTCTAAAATGGCTCATTTCATACCATGCCATAAGGCCGATGATGCTTCACACATTGCTTCATTGTTTTTCAGGGAAGTCGTTCGCCTACACGGTATACTGGCAAGCATTGTGTCAGATCGAGACGTCAAGTTTAAATGAGTTATCTATGGAAGTCGCTCATGGCGAAGTTTGGAATCAAAAGCTTGTTTTCGTCATCCTCGCATCCGCAAACGGACGGACAAACGGAAGTGGTGAAGCGAAGCCTCTCAACGCTCCTACGCACGCTCGTGAAGAAAAAATTGAAGTCATGGGAATAGTGCCTCCCCACGCGGAGTTCGCCTACAATAGAGCCAAGCACTCCACAACAGCCCGGGGTCCATTCATGATCGTCTATGGATTCGAACCTCCCACGGCACTCGACGTCCTCCCACTACCTCTTCATGAGAGGACGAACATGGACTTCCACAAGCGCACCACCGCCATGAAGAAACTACATGAAGACACACGAGCCACCATACAAGAGCATGTGCTTCGCCAAGCTACCCGCCTCAACGCCAAGAAGAAGGAAAAGATATTTGAAGAGGGAGACCTAGTTTGGATTTTTTTTTAAGGATACGTCATGGATAGACGTATCAGAGTCAAGAAGAGCGGCAAGAAGGCCAAGATACAATACGCTCGAGGCACAGACGCCTACGGAGCGCAAACCCCGCTACCTCCGCGGGGAGGTAGCACACACACCTAACCGGACTACTCGCGACATCTCCACTTATCCACTGGCGCAACGGAACCCCTAAAGATCCCGGCTAACCTCCACAGTTCTGCCTCATTAGAGATCCTCGAGAGCACCCTGGACTTGGAAGGTGCTACTCCATCGAAGACAATGTCATTACGGTGTCGCCAGAGGCACCAACAGATAAGCGTCACACCTGTCCAAAGGTCACGGTCACCCCCACGTGTGTCCTCGTTTGGATTCACCTTCGAAAAGAAAGATTCCCTCATGAACGCAACTCCAAGCTAAAGCCAAGAGGAGATGGGCCCTTCAAGGTCCTCAAGCGCATCAAAAACAATGCCTACGTCATCGACATACCAACCTCCAAGTACTTGGTGAGCAACACATTCAACATCTCGGATCTCTCACCCTATCATGGAGATGAGGAGGAACAAGAGTCGAGGACGACTCTCTCCCAATGGGGGAGATGATGTAGCCCCGCCTAAGGACAACACTACACCAAGACCAATTAGTCCCCCAAGTGGACCAATGACTCGAGCCTGATTAAAAGCTCTACATGAAAAGATGAACTCAATCCTCTCAATGCTCAACCTTGGAACTACATTGGACGGAATGCTACCTCATGCCAATATAATTTGTGTCATCAGGTACAAGCCTCGAGAGGAGTACGTCACTGATGGCGCGTGATGCACACGTCCGTTGGGAACCCCAAGAGGAAGGTGTGATGCGCACAACAATAAGTTTTCCCTCAGAAAGAAACCAAGGTTATCGAACCAGTAGGAGATGAAGGCCACGTGAACGTTGTTGGTGGAGGAGTGTAGTGCGGCGCAACACCAGGGATTCCGGTGCCAACGTGGAACCTGCACAACACAATCAAAATACTTTGCCCCAACGTAATAGTGAGGTTGTCAATCTCACCGGCTTGCTGAAAACAAAGGATTAAACGTATGGTGTGGAGAATGATGTTTGTTTGCGAAGAACAACAGAGAACAGAGATTGCAGTAGATTGTATTTCAGATGTAAAAGAATGGACCGGGGTCCACAGTTCACTAGTGGTGTCTCTCCAATAAGATAAATAGCATGTTGGGTGAACAAATTACAGGTGGGCAATTGACAGAATAGAGATATACATATCATGATGACTACTATGAGATTTAATCAGGGCATTACGACAAAGAACATAGACCGCCATCCAGCATGCATCTATGCCTAAAAAGTCCACCTTCAGGTTAGCATCCGCACCCCTTCCAGTATTAAGTTGCAAACAACAGACAATTGCATTAAGTATGGTGCGTAATGTAATCAACACAAATATCCTTAGACAAAGCATCGATGTTTTATCCCTAGTAGCAACAGCACATCCACAACCTTAGAACTTTCTGTCACTGTCCCAGATTCAATGGAGGCATGAACCCACTATCGAGCATAAATACTCCCTCTTGGAGTCACAAGTATCAACTTGGCCAGAGCCTCTACTAGCAACGGAGAGCATGCAAGAACATAAATAGCACATATATGATAGATCAATAATCAACTTGACAAAGTATTCAATATTCATCGGATCCCACCAAACACAACATGTAGCATTACAAATAGATGATCTTGATCATGATAGGCAGCCCACAAGATCTAAACATGATAGCACAAGAGGAGAAGACAACCATCTAGCTACTGCTATGGACCCATAGTCCAAGGATGAACTACTCACGCATCATTCCGGAGGCGGGCATGGTGATGTAGAGCCCTCCGGTGATGATTCCCCTCTCCGGCAGGGTGCCGGAGGCGATCTCCAGAATCCCCCGAGATGGGATTGGCGGCGGCGGCGGCTCAGTAACTTTTCTCGTATCGTGGCTCTCGGTACTAGGGTTTTCGCGGCGGAGGGATTAAGTAGGCGAAGGGGCAGCGCAGGGGGGCACCCGAGGGGCCCACCCTATAGGGCGGCGCGGCCAGAGGTGGGGCCGCGCCCCCCTAGGGTGTGGCCGCCTCGTGGCCCTTCTCCGTCTCCTCTTCGGTGCTCTGGAACCTTCTGTGGAAAATAAGACCGTGGGCTTTTGTTTCGTCCAATTCCGAGAATATTTCCTGTGTAGGATTTCTGAAACCAAAAACAGCAGAAAACAGGAACTGGCGCTTCGGCATCTTGTTAATAAGTTAGTGCCGGAAAATGCATAAAACATTATAAATTATGAACAAAACATGTAGGTATTGTCATAAAACTAGCATGGAACATAAGAAATTATCACTACAAGAAAAGTTGCCATGGCCGACGAAGTTGAAGTCGCGCCGTGGTTGCTGGTGCACCATGGCCGACGATTTTTGGTCCCTCTGTGGTGCATGTCAAAACTTTTTTTTTCTCGTTTTTGAGGCCACCTAGCCCGACGAAAGCGGCCAAAACGTCGCGTATGGTGGCCCGGGACGTGGTGCATCGCGAATTCTCGGGTTCGCCGGCCGAGTCAACGCAAATCCGCACCGCCCAGGGATGTAGGGCCCAAATGGCAGCCTCTCTTGCATTGTTTTTTTTTCTCGATCGCGCCATCTCGTTCAACGCTCTCCGATCGAGCCGTTTATGATGCAGGATCATGGGTCCCGCATGTCATCCTCTATGAACCAAAATTCTTTCTTTTCTTGGATTTTTTTTGACCCCCTGATTTCTGGCTACTTCCTTTTTCTTTTGATCCCGTGCCGCCTTGGAAACGTTGAGACCACTGCAGCTAAATGGGACCCGCATGTCATCCTCTATGAGCTATGAACTTTCTTTTCTTGGAGTTATTTTTGGCACCTCATATTTGGTCACTTGCCTTTTTCTTTCGATCCCCTGCCGCCTCTCAAACGGTGATACCGCTGCTGCTAAATGGTACTGATGCGCGTAGATGTACACGTCCGTTGGGAACCCCAAGAGGAAGGTGTGATGCGCACAGCATCAAGTTTTCCCTCAGAAAGAAACCAAGGTTATCGAACCAGTAGGATCCAAGAAGCACGTGAAGGTTGTTGGTGGAGGAATGTAGTGCGGTGCAACACCAGTGAAACCGGCGCCAACGTGGAACCTGCACAACACAATCAAAGTACTTTGCCCCAACGTAACAGTGAGGTTGTCAATCTCACCGGCTTGCTGAAAACAAAGGATTAAGCGTATTGAGTGGAAGATTGTGTTTGTTTGCAAAGAACAGTAAAAACAATGATTGTAGTAGAATGTACTCAGATGTAAAAGAATGGACCGGGGTCCACAGTTCACTAGTGGTGTCTCTCCAATAAGATAACTAACATGCTGGGTGAACAAATTACAGGTGGGCAATTGACAAATAAAGATTCAATACATATCAACGATGATTACTATGAGATTTAATCAGGGCATTACGACAAAGTACATAGACCGCTATCCAGCATGCATCTATGCCTAAATAATCCACCTTCAGGTTATCATCCGAACCCCTTCCAGTATTAAGTTGTAAACAACAGATAATTGCATTAAGTATGGTGCGTAATGTAATCAACACAAATATCCTTAGACAAAGCATCGATGGTTTATCCCTAGTAGCAACAGCACATCCACAACCTTAGAACTTTATGTCACTGTCCCAGATTAAATGGAGGCATGAACCCACTATCGAGCATAATTACTCCCTCTTGGAGTTACAAGTATCAACTTGGCCAGAGCCTCTACTAGCAACGGAGAGCATGCAAGAACGTAAACAACACATATATGATAGATTGATAATCAACTTCACATAGTATTCTAGATTCATCGGATCCCACCAAACACAACATGTAGCATTACAAATAGATGATCTTGATCATGTTAGGCAGCTCACAAGATCTAAACAATGATAGCACATGCGGAGAAGACAACCAACTAGCTACTGCTATGGACCCATAGTCCAAGGATGAACTAATCACGCATCAATCCGGAGGCGGGCATGATGATGTAGAGCCCCTCCGGTGATGATTCCCCTCTCCGGCAGGGTGCCGGAGGCGATCTCCTGAATCCCCCGAGATGGGATTGGCGGCGGTGAACTCTCAGTAATGTTTTCCGTATCGTGGCTCTCGGTACAGGGTGTTTCGCGACGAAGGCTATTTGTAGGCGGAAGGGTAGGTCAGGGGGCGACGCGAGGGGCCCAGACCACAGGGCCGCACGGCCAGGGCCTGGGCCGCGCCGCCCTATGGTCTAGCCACCTCGTGGCCCCACTTCATGTACTCTTCGGTCTTCTGGCAGCTTCGTGGAAAAATAGGACCCTGGGCGTTGATTTCGTCAAATTCCGAGAATACTTCCTTACTAGGATTTCTGAAACCAAAAACAACAGAAAAACAGCAACTGGCACTTCGGCATCTTGTTAATAGGTTAGTGCCGGAAAATGTATAATAATGATGTAAAGTATGTATAAAACATTCAAGTATTGTCATAAAAGTAGCATGGAACATAAGAAATTATAGATACGTTTGAGACGTATCAGGGACCCGCATGTCATCCTCTATGTACTATAAAACTTTCTTTTCTTGGATTATTTTTGGCACCTCATATTTGGTCACTTGACTTTTTCTTTCGATCCCCTGCCGCCTCTCAAACGGTGATACCGCTGATGCTAAATGGGACCCGCATGTCATCCTCTATGTACTATAAAACTTTCTTTTCTTTGATTTTTTTGGCACCTCATATTCGATCACTTGCCTTTTTCTTTCGATCCCCTGCCGCCTCTCAAACGGTGATACCGCTGCTGCTAAATGGGACCCGCATGTCATCCTCTATGTAAATCATGTTTCTTTTCTTGAATTATTTTTGGCTCCTGATATTTGGTCACTTGCCTTTTTCTTTCGATCTCATGCCACGTTTGAAACGTTGAGGAACTTGCTGGCTCATGGGACCCGCATGTCATCCTCTATGTGCTATAAAAGTTTCCTTTGTTGGATTTTTTTTCACCCTCTGATTTTTGGCTTGCCTTTTTCTTTTGATCCCCTGCCCCCTTTGAAACGTTGAGTAAGCTGTTGGCTCAAGGGACCCGCATGTCATCCTCTATGTCCATCAACTTTCTTTTCTTGGATTTTTTTTGACCCCCTAATTACTAGCTACTTTCTTTTTCTTTTGATCTCAAGCCGCATTTCAAACATTGAGACCGCTGCTGCAAAATGGGACCCACATGTCATCCTCTATGTAGAATAAATCTTGGATTATTTTTGGCTCCTGATATTTGGTCACTTGCCTTTTTCTTTCGATCTCATGCCGCCTTTGAAACGTTGAGTAAGCTGCTGGCTCATGGGTCCCACATGTCATCCTCTACGAACAATAAAAGTTTCCTTTCTTGGAGTTATTTTTTACCCCTAATTTCAGGCTATTTGCCTTTTTTTCTTTTGATCCCCTGCCCCCTTTGAAACGATGAGGACGCTGTTGGCAGGTCGGTCCCACATGTCATCCTCTATGAACAATAAAAGTTTCCTTTGGTGGATTTATTTTTGACCCCTAATTAATTTCTGGCTATTTCCTTTTTTTTCTTTTGATCCCCTGCCGCCTTGGAATTGTTGAGAATGCTGCTGCCTTATTTTTCTTTTGGTCCTCTGCCGCCTTGGAAACGTTGAGACTGCTGCTACAAAATGGGACCCGCATGTCATCCTCTATGTACAATAAAGTTTCTTTTCTTGGACTATTTTTGGCTCCTGATATTATGTCACTTGGCTTTTTCTTTCGATCTCATGCCGACTTTGAAACGTTGAGGATGTTGCTGCCTCATGGGTCCCGCATGTCATCCTCTCAGAACGATAAATGTTTTCTTTTCTTGGATTTTTTTACCAACTGATTTTTGGCTTTTTTTTTTATTTTCGATCCCCTGCCGCCTTTGAAACGTTGACGACGCTGCTGGCTCATGGGTCCCCGATGTCAGCCTCCCCGTACAAGAAACGTGTGATATCTTATTTTGCAGACAATAAACATTGTATTTTGCTCTGAGCTATTGCAAACGGATAAATTAAATCTTTATATCTACATAAACAAACTTATATGTTGAATCTCCTTGTTTTTTGTTTTTGCGAAGCATAGGACTTTCCTGTTTTTTTTGAGAAAAATCCGAGCTTTCCTGTTTTGGAGTGGGCTGAAATTGTACGAGTCAAAAGGCCCAGCAGGATAGTTCGAAGGCCCAGATGTCCAGATGCAGCCCAATTGAAATCTTTCTTTTCTTGGATTTTTTTCACCCCCTGAATTCTGGCTACTTCATTTTTCTTTCGGTCATGTGCCGCCTTGGAAGCGTTGAGACCGCTGCTACAAAATGGGACCCACATGTCATCCTCTATGTACAATAAAGTTTCTTTTCTTGGGTTATTTTTGGCTCCTGAATTATGTCACTTGCCTTTTTCTTTCAATCTCATGCCGACTTTGAAACGTTGAGGAAGTTGCTGGCTCATGGGTCCCGCATGTCATCCTCTATGAACAATAAAAGTTTCCTTTGTTGGATTTATTTTTTACCCCTAATTTCTGGCTATTTGCCTTTTTCTTTTGATCCCCTGCCCCCTTTGAATCGATGACGACGCAGTTGGCAAGTCGGTCCCACATGTCATCCTCTATGAACAATAAAAGTTTCCTTTGATGGATTTATTTTTTACCCTAATTAATTTCTCGCTATTTCCTTTTTTCTTTTGATCCCCTGCCGCCTTGAAATAGTTGAGGATGCTGCTGCCTCATGGGTCCCGCATGTCATCCTCTCAGAAAGGTAGATGTTTCTTTTCTTGAATTTTGTTTACCAACTGATTTTTGGCTTATTTTTCTTTTGATCTCCTGCCACCTTTAAAACGTTGACGATTTCTTTGGCTCATGGGTCCCCAATGTCAGCCTCCCCGTCTTGCAAATCCTCTTCTCGCAAAGGTTGTATTTCTAGATAGATAAGGTGGATTCGAATCTGCCATGGTTCAGGCAGCTCAGGTAAGCCTTCTTGCACTGATTAATGGAAGTAGTGTATAGCAAGGTCAAGACATGTGGCTCGGTGTAATGAATCTATTTGAATCATGTTGTGGGTTCAATCTGATAGTTCTCTAATAGGTCAGCCAAAATAGAAATTAAGTTTTTTTCTAAAACGGAAATGCAAATTAAGATGAACACAAACATTAGTTATCATAATAGCTGATCATACATACATACTTGCTAAGAGCAAAAGCTTGCCAGAGTTTTACCACCCATACAATTAATTAGCAGTTCAGATAAGAAACCTTATATAAGTATAACTACAAATGCATTTGCTAAGGGCTCATGGGACAACAGAACTAGACAACCGCGAACTTTATGACCAGCATGTCACAGCGGCATCGAAAGATCTTGACCTTCAACTTTGATCCAATGCGAAGTTTGGCACCGTCAATGAACTTTTTCCACCTGGAAGTAACAGCCAAGCGGCCATTTGTGGGACTGACGGAGTACCGTCCCTCCACGGTGAGACCTTCACTCTCCATGACGAGGGATATCTTGTGCCCCTTCGGCCAGCATTGAGATCCTTGGAGATACTTTTAGGCAATTTCTGATTCGAAGCAAGAGATACCACCAAAAATTAGTCAATGGCACCAATGCACTGAACCATGTGAGACTTTGAGCAGAGAAGACATCAAGATAAGAGCAGTTATGCTGTCATATACTCACGAACATAGCCTTCAGATGCATCATGGTCACCACACGGGTGGCCACAACAATGAGCTGAGACCTCGGTGATCTGGTGCAGGTGCGGGAGCACAGGCTGGTACACGAACCGGTGCGATGCGAGAGGCTGCTGGGCGGGTGCGATAACGGTGCCTGTTGAGGAACCGGGGCTGATGCAGGAGACGGTTGGGCAGGTGCGATAAACGGTGCAGCTAGAGGAACCGATCTTGATGCGGGGAGCCTGCTAGGCGGGTGTAGTATATGGGGCCTCTACAGAACCAATGCTGATGTAGGGGACTGCTGGGTAGATGCAGTAAACGGAGCTGGTACAGGAACCGGTGCTGATGCAGGAGAGTGGGAAGCCGGTGCCGGTGCTGGTGTGGTTGCCCTTTGTGACATCCGCTCCTGTTTCATCAGGGGATCTGCAGCTTTGATCATGTTAAACCTAGCAAGCTAGAACAGAGGGAATGGTTTAGAACAACTGCTCAGAATGCAGTTATCAAAAGATATGAGTAGAAAAAAGTTACATATTATATATTTGGAAGTGTCTCCAACTCTGTAAGCAGTTATGTATATCTGCCCATTTGAGTTTCTGATCCTCAGCTCGTCGCCCTTCTTCAGACAGTAGTCAAAAGCAAACTTTCTCCAATCATGTCCATACAAATATGTGATGGCTTGCGTCTTGTAGACATACACCTCATAGACCGTGTAGGTGTTCATCAATTTGCCATTGCCATGCATAGTGAAAGACCCTTCATGCGGACACATCTGGTTAATCATTGGACGAAGTTCACAAGGTACAGTCTGCATGTGAAAATTGATACAAATGTAAGAAGCAGGAAGACTAAAAACAAGACTTTACTATATGCCAATTCATGCTAAACCACTGAGAATGCATACATGTAACTCTGTGAAGGAGTTACTAGAAAGGTAGATAGAGCCATAGGAGGTGTTATATGCGGGGTATGTACATGGGCCCGCCATATTCCCGCAAGCTCGGCATCGGGATGGTGAAGGAAACATGGGAGGTACTACTGGTGCGTAGCGCTAAATGTAAGTGGAAGAATTAGGTTGTGTAAAGTGCATAGTTCAGAGCAATGCAAATGTTGACAAGCGAGTGCATAACACTATGTTACAAACTGAACAATGAAAAATTAGTGTATGATGAATATAAGCATGCTAATTTGGTGTTTCCGAATTCCAAAAAGCATTAGACAGAGCCGATGATAATATCAGACATAAATCATGGCATGTATATGTGGCTTAAGAAAATATACCCGAACCCTTGGATGGTTACGGCCCGGCTGGTCCTTGGACTTGAGCTTATATAAGCATCCAGAAGGTGGGGCTGACAGTAACTTGGTGGCAGCCTCTGCAGATGCCTCATCAGCAGCAGTTGCAATCCTTTTGACCAATGAAGGCTTAGCAGTTTCAGTCTGCATATGAAAATTGAAGAGCAACGGACATCAGCAATGATATATAAAATGAATCTATGAGACACTGATGCATATAGTGCTGGATGTAAGTGGAAGAATAGGTGTGTGTGTTTATGAACTATTGGTAAGCATTAGACAAAGCCGGCAATAAACAGACAAAAATCAAATCATGTATGAGGATTAAGAAAATATACCTGCTTACTGAAAAGGGTACCACCCAGCTGGCCCGTGGCCTTGTGCTTGAGGAGGTTTTCAGAAGATGGTGGCGGCACCATCGTCTTCACAGCAGCCTCAGCAGGATCATTTTTTATCCATTTGAGTAGAGGCACAGAAGTTTCATCCTGCATATGAATAGCAACATAACTCATCATTGATATTTAATAAATCTATGAGATACACTGATGCAAATAGTGCGGGGTGTAAGTGGAAGAATAGAGTTGTGCATAGAGAACAATTGACAACAATGCAAATGATTACAAAAGAAGCCAACGGAAATCAACAGTTTATATATTGGATGAGACAGACTGAAAAGTGAAAAATTAGTGTATGATGATTGTAAGAAAACGCAGTGTTTCTGAACTTTTGGTAAGCATTAGACAAAGTCAACAGTAATTAAACAGATAATAATGAAATCATGTATGTGGATTAAGAAAATATACCAGATTCATTAAAAGGTCACCACCCAGCTGGCCCATGGCCTCGTGCTTGTAGAGGTTTTCGGAAGATGGTGTCGGCACCATCGTCCTCACAGCAGCCTCATTAGCCTCATTTTGCATCCACTTGAGTAAAGGCGCAGCAGTTTCAGCCTGCATAAGAATGGGAACAGATCTCAGCAGTGATATTGAATGACTCTGAGACAGACTGATGCATATAGTGCTGGATGTAAGTGGAAGGGTATGGCCGTGTATAGACAACAGTTCACAACAATGCAAGGGTGTGTTCGGTTCTGAAACAGCGTGGAATGGAATGGACTGGTTCCATTTCAGAGGAATGGAATGGTTACATTTTCGTTTGGTTGGGAAAAATGGAGAGCAGAAGAGATCGAGGTTAAACTAACCATTTGTCTCAAAATTGTAATTAACAATTGCAAATGACATTTTAATCTCAAAGTCGTAATTAACAGAGCCTAATGGTGCTCTTTTAATCTAAAAATCGTAATTAACATCATTTTTTGTTGGGTTAGGGGAACTGGAGTAGATGAACATTACTGTATGATGATTGTAAGCAAACGAATTTGGTGTTTCTAAACTTTTGGCTTCGAGATCTTATGGGTTTCAACTCTAGCCTACCCCAACTTGTTTGGGACTGAAAGGCTTGGTTGTTGTTGTTGTTGTTGTAAACTTTTGGCAAGCATAGAAAAAACCGACAATAAACAGAGAAAAATCAAGGCATGTTTTGTGGATTAAGAAAATATACCATATTCATTAAAAGATCACCACCCAGCTGGCGCGTGGCCTTGTGCTTGTAGAGGCATTTAGAAGATGGGGGCGGCATCAACATACTGGCAGCCTGATCAGCCGCAGTTTTGATCTTCCTTTTGAGTAAATGCCCTAAAGTTTCAGTCTGCATATGAATAGCAAAACAAAAGGCAGACCTCAACAGTGATATTGAATTACTGTATGAGATAGACTGATGCATATAGTGGATGCTCTTAGCCTTTTGCAGCGTGAACACTAGCTATGGACAAACAAAAAAACTAGTTGACTCAGCTTTGTCTAGATATGAATGTACTACCACCATCCAAAAGCTTAAGGCTTATTTATTTTTGAGAAATCAAAACAAGCAAAGTTTGACCAAAATTTTAGAACATTCTATCAACAAATATAATACTGTGTAGATACCGTAGGAAAATATATTTTATTATCTATTTAATGATATTAATTTTGTATTTTGCATGTTACTGATTTTTGGTAAAAGCTTAGTCAAACATGGTATAGTTTGACTTTCTAAAAATAATATAAGCCCAAAGCTTTGGGATGGAGGCAGTAGTATCTAGAGCTAAAACACATCTAGATACATCCGTATCTACAGATAGTTGAGTCAATTAATTTGGATCTGAGGGAGTTCAGATTCAGACTACATCATGGTAAGTTGGTTAAAAAAAATTACCCCTGGGCAGTCCCTGCCCAGCTCGGCAGTGGCATTTCGCTTCTTGTGCTGCAAATCAGGCCATGCTCCTGCAGCAGGTGGGGCGCTATTCTCGTTCCCCATAGCCTCAGCACGGAACCTGGAGGTACCAACCTGATACAGAGAATATAGAGCATGGTGTCACAGAGGCTTTACGCACAAACAGCTGAAGACATGTGCTACTTTAACCATATTCCAGAACAGGAACAGATTGAGGATGCAGACAGACACTTAAAAGGTAAAGAGTGGATAAGCAAACGGAGTACCTGCTTATGGGGCTGGGGACGCAGCTCGAGCTCAGCCAACCGCCCACATGCGTGGTGGCCTTACGCTCCTTTGCCCCCACGGGCGAGGTCTTTGCTTTCTGTACAAGGTGACAAAAGAGACAGTGAGGATCAGCAGAAACTACAAAGGTTGCAAATGTCGACAAATAAAGGAAGAACACCCCAATCCAAGCAAAGGTAGCCCCCGCCCCCCACCCCCATCAATCACTCCCAGCTCGAGGGTGACCAGAAAGACACCCCTTCGCCCAGAATAGGAAAGAGATGCGCAAGATATCGAGGTGAGGAAAAAAGAACCGATCTCGAGAAAGGAAAGAACATTACTAGTCCTACCTAATCCGCTTGGTCTAGATGCAGCTTGCCCCTCCAAGCTGGATGCCTGGGCGGTGGAGGCGAAAGGAGGGGATCGAGCTAGCGGCTTGCATCCGTCGGCAGTCGGCACTCGATCGGGAGAGAAGGGGTGCTACATAAAGGGGAGGGGTAACATATTTTTTTTCACAGTGAACTTACTGATGTGACTAGTCATTACATGTCTCATCGAAACGGGGCCCATAGTGTGGCACCCCAAATTCACTTGAAGCTGCCCGGCGGGACGCATTGGCGCGTCAAGAAACCCCCGAATTGTAGCGGGGAAATGAAACATTTCACAAAAATTCGAAATTCAAGCACACCGCCACGCGCCAAGCACGCGGCTGTTCCTTCCTCTTCCTCGGTTCCTCCTCCCCTATCTGAAAAAACCCCAAATCCCAAGCTCAAACCAAAAAAAAAACCCAAATCCCCTGGCCGTCATGCATGTCCTCGTTAACCCGCTGGAGATTGTTCCCGGACGAGGCGGACCCCCCCCCCCCGTCCTGAGATCCAGAATTCCGTCCACCTCGATGCACTGCGTGCTGTCTCGCAGCAGCGGCTTGAGGGCGTTGCAGAGGAAGTTCCGCCGGAAAGTGCTCATGGCAACCGTGCAAGCTCACCGGCGTGCTGTATCCCGAGAGGAACTGGTCAAAGCTTTGCTATTCGCCAAAAAAAAATTGCGGGCCAAGATCTGGTCAAAGCTTCGTCGATGGCTTGCCGCGAGAGGCTTGGAGTCCAGAGTCAATAAACTAGCTGCTCGAGGACTTGGGCGGTTTACACGGATTCATATTAACTGACTCAAGTTTGTTAGTCTAGTTAACAAATGCATCTAGATACATCCATATCTAGACAAAATTGAGTCAATTAATATGAATCAGAGGGGAGTACCTGAAAGTGTTTCATGCTACCAACTAATGCGCTGGCAGGAATCGATGTAGAAGTAATTGTGCTACTACTCATACGAAGAACTGATTGTGTGGGTGTCAAATTTTGCAACGCGATCATCCACTGAATGCTTAATCTAGCACCAAAGGCGTACAAATCATAATATACTACAGCACCAGAACATAAGAGTACGAATCATAAAGTAGCTCAACATTTTGCATCAGGGCTGGGTGGTCCTGAGACTACTGGGACGCCTCTGATGATCTCCGGGTGTGCATCCTCTTCAACGCAAAGTTGTGTACTCGGTCCACGGCCTCCTTCTGTAGGCTGGATAATCTCAGGTGCAGGACCTTCGTCTATGAAAGGCTCGTCATCAGTACCATCCACAGGTGCATCAGGGCTGGGTGGTCTTGAGACTACCCGGACGCCCCTGATGATCTCCGGGCGTGCATTCACTTCAACGCAAAGCTGTGTACTCGGTCCACAGCCTCCTTCTGTAGGCTGGATAATCTCACGTGCAGGACCTTCGTCTATGAAAGGCTCGTCATCAGTACCATCCATAGGTGCATCAAACTGAGATTCATCTTCAAATCTCCCATCAAACTGAGAGACCTCTTCAACTCTATGCTTCTGCAATTAGTACATCAACCGATTAGACAAACATCTAAGGGATGCAACCTGAACAAATGCCGTTTTACATATTTACCTTCTCATCTGGCACAGCACATGTCCCAGAGCTGAAACCCGTTTCCTGAAGCAAGCGCTTTTTCTCTCCTTCCCGTCCATCCATCTGCAACAAGTTAAATTTGAGTACAGAACCTTGCACAGGAATGCAAACTATTGATTGAAACAGCGGCAACATCAATATAAATAATTAACTACATATGCCAGCACACATACAGTGTGAGCAAGATCTGCTTCTCCAGCTAAAGGATCATTATATGGTTCACCATGCTAAACCCGGCTAACATATGTGCGGTCTATCCCAAAAATGTGTAAATGATCTGCCACTACATGGTGAGGCCTCTTCTCACCATTCATACATGTGCAGCGCGGGCAATACACGTCCAGGTTGTGACCTTCATGAGCTCTAATAAACCCCATAAAGGGTTGAACACCATTTATATATGAAGGGGAACATAAGTGTCAATGCAGTATCCAAGTTTTGTCCATCTGTTTAATTATGAGATACAGTGGTTGGTGATTAATTTAAGGCGAAGTAGGAAATGTATATCCATCGAGTACAAAACTATACTACATGATTATGCATTTCAGCAATCATGTCGAGTACAAAACAAAAAATGTCCATCGACATTTTGGCAAACAGATCGTGTACAAAACTCTGCCATGGCATTTCAGTAAATTAACGGATCGAGTGCAGAACTGACTCTATATGCCCACGCAAATGAACAAATTGATCGACGACAAATCGAGCGGAAAACTATAAAGTGCCAATTAGTTCGAGCATACTGACGAATTTTTTTAGCAGCATCAAGAAAATATAAATCGTTAGGCCGTCTTGCCCGATGCATGATTGAGCTAGAGATAGCAGCCCTACCGTGGATCAACTTGACCGTCGGTGCGTCTCGAGAAGAATGACGGGGAGGGGAAGCTTCTTCTTCGCACGGACGGTACGGGGAGGGGAAGCTCTTCGCACGGACGGGGATAAGTTGTGTAGGGGTGGGTGGGGGTCATGCGGCCGGGCCGCCGGGGTGATAATTAAGGTCGGTAGGTGGCGTTTAATGGAGTTGCGTGTGTAATTTGCCGTGCACAAGGTTGAGGAATAGGCGGTTCCCTTTGCCGCGCGCACAATTCAAACTATCCCGCCCATGTAGTTTAAATTCGCCATATTTTCGTTAAATCGACATAAAGTCATGTGAGTGGGGGAAAATTAGCAAAGGTCCTTGAAAAATAGTAAAACTCTGGAATTATCCTTTAAATATGCTCTACTTCGTGTGAAAATCGGGGTGTGGAAGCATGTTGAGCTGTTTTATTTGTACTTTCTTCATTAAAACTCCCATTTTATGCACTTTGGATGGAAAGAAATCATTTGTACAAACATTTTGACAACGCCATTTGCAAACACTAATTGTTTTACATGCCAAGATGCACCCATCCACCAAATATATATGGGGCAAAAGTTTATCACAACCTAGCAGATATGTATAATTAGTGAGGGACCCCTTTTGATTTTGTGCAATTTCCACTAATTAGGTAGAGAGAAGGGGTTAATTAATTAGGCCATGTTAGGGGTTATGTGTTTTAGATTAGGTTGTGTGGATTCAAATACAACTTCTTTATTTGTGTGCTATGATTAATCAAAACTAGATCGATCGACTGCGCACACATTATTAGAGGCGCATGCCTTTGCGCACAAAGTGCATGTGTGTGTTGTTGGCCACCAATGAGAGAGAGAGAGAGATAGAGAGAGAGCTACATACGAGAGAGCGATTGAAATCCCCAAATTAAACACATATATATGCATGGCACATTTAATTTAATTAGAGGACCGCGAGGCACCCCTGGCCTGCTTGATGCACAATTAAGTGTCATTGGCCTATATATAGGGTTTAATTAGGGTTTAGGGTTTAGGGTTAGGAGGTTAGGGTTTAGGGTCTAGGGGTTAGGGTTTAGTGTTTATGGTGTTTAGGGTTTAGGGATTAGGGTTTATTTAGGGTTTAAGGTTTAGGGATCATCGATCGAGTGCGCACACACACATTATTAGAGGCACACGCGCCTTTGGGCATAAAGTGCATGCGTATATGTGTGTGTTTTTTTGGCCAACAACGATATATAGATGATCGAGAGAGAGAGAGATTGAAATCCCCAAGAATATGTTCAAATATATATTAAAATATATGCACGAATGCATGCATGGTAGGCCATGCATGCACACTAATTATATATTATGAGGAAACTTAATCAAATGTGTTTTCATTCGAGAGAACTTGTCAAAATTCAAGTTAATTAATTTATCATCGATAATTATATAATTAATTAATGAATCTCAGGGAGATGTTATACAACATATGATCGATATAGGCCATGTATATATTAATTGGTGTTAATCTACCGTTTAATTTGCTAGCTAGCTGCTATATATAGAGCATGTTTTTATTAGATCGGGTTATAGCTAGTATAGTTTAGGGTTATGTGTTTTAATTAACTAGGGTTTGATTAGCTAGGGGTTAGTTATATATGGTTTAGGGTTAATGCATGGCACATTTAATTTAACTAGAGGACCGCGAGGCACCCCTGGCCTGCTTGATGCACAATTAAGTGTCGTTGGCCTATATATAGGGTTTAATTAGGGTTTAGGGTTAGCTAGGGTTTAGGGTTAGGGTTAGGGTTTAGGGTCTAGGGTTTAGGGTTTAGTGTTTAGGGTGTTTAGGGTTTAGGGATTAGTGTTTAGGGTATTTAGGATCTAGGGTTTAGGGTTTAGTGTTTAGGGTGTTTAGGGTTTAGGGTTTAGTGTTTAGGGTGTTTAGGGTCTAGGGTTTAGGGTTTAGTGTTTAGGGTGTTTAGGGTTTAGGATTTAGTGTTTAGGGTGTTTAGGGTCTAGGGTTTAGGGTTTAGTGTTTAGGGTGTTTAGGGTTTAGGGGATTAGGGATTAGGTTTTTAGGGTTTTAGGGTTGTTTAAGGTTTAGGGATCATCGATCGAGTGCGCACACACATTATTAGAGGCACCCCGCGCCTTTGCGCATAAAGTGCATGCGTATATATATGTGTTTTTTGGCCACCAACAACGATATATAGATGATCGAGAGAGAGAGAGATTGAAATCCCCAAGAATATGTTCAAATATATATTAAAATATATGCACGAATGCATGGTAGACCATGCAAGCACACTAATTATATATATATATATATATATATATATTATGAGGCAACTTGATCAAATGTGTTTTCATACGAGAGAACTTGTCAAAATTCAAGTTAATTAATTTATCATCGATAATTATATAATTAATTGATGAATCACAGGGAGATCGATGTTATTCAACATGATCGATATAGGCCATGTACGTATATATATATATATATATATATATATTAATTGGTGTTAATCTACGCTTTGCTTGCTAGCTTCTATATATAGAGCATGTTTTTATAAGATCGGGTTATAGCTAGTATAGTTTAGGGTTATGTGTTTTAATTAAGTAGGGTTTGATTAGCAAGGGTTAGTTATATATATGGTTTAGGGTTAATGCATGGCACATTTAATTTAATTAGAGGACAGCGAGGCACCCCTGGCCTGCTTGATGCACAATTAAGTGTCGTTGGCCTATATATAGGGTTTAATTATGGTTTATAGGGGTATGGTTAGCCAGGGTTTAGGGTTAGGGTTAGGGTTTAGGGTCTAGGGTTTAGTGTTTAGGTTGTTTAGGGTTTAGGGGTTAGGGATTAGGGTTTTAGGGTTTAAGGTTTAGGGATCATCGATCGAGTGCGCACACACATTATTAGAGGCACCCGCGCCTTTACGCATAAAGTGCATGCGTATATATGTGTGTTTTTTTGGCCACCAAAGATATATAGATGATCGAGAGAGAGAGATTGAAATCCCCAAAGAATATGTTCAAATATACATTAAAAAATATGCACGAATGCATGGTAGGCCATGCATGCACACTAATTATATATATATATATATTATGAGGCAACTTAATCAAATGTGTTTTCATTCGAGAGAACTTGTCAAAATTCAAGTTAATTAATTTATCACGACAATTATATAATTAATTAATGAATCTGAGGGATATGTTATACAACATGATCGATATAGGCCATGTATATTTTAATTGGTGTTAATCTACGGTTTGCTTGCTAGCTGCTATATAGAGCATGTTTTTATTAGATCGGGTTATAGCTAGTATAGTTTAGGGTTATGTGTTTTAATTAAGTAGGGTTGATTAGCTAGGGTTAGTTACATATATATTGTTTAGGTTTAATGCATGGCACATTTAATTTAATTAGAGGACCGCGAGGCACCCCTGGCCTGCTCGATGCACAATTAAGTGTCGTTGGCCTATACATAGGGTTTAATTAGGGTTTAGGGTTAGCTAGGGTAGAGGGTTAGGGTTAGGGTTAGGGTTTAATTAGGGTCTAGGGTTTAGGGTTTAGTGTTTAGGGTGTTTAGGTTTTAGGGATTAGGGATTAGGGATTATGGATTTAGGGATTTAGGGTTGTTTAAGGTTTAGGGGTCATCGATCGAGTGCGCACACACATTATTAGAGGCACCCGCGCCTTTACGCATAAAGTGCATGCGTATATATGTGTGTTTTTTTGGCCACCAAAGATATATATAGATGATCGAGAGAGAGAGAGAGATTGAAATCCCCAAGAATATGTTCAAATATACATTAAAAAATATGCACGAATGCATGGTAGGCCATGCATGCACACTAATTATATATATATATATATTATGAGGCAACTTAATCAAATGTGTTTTCATTCGAGAGAACTTGTCAAAATTCAAGTTAATTAATTTATCACGATAATTATATAATTAATTAATGAATCTGAGGGATATGTTATACAACATGATCGATATAGGCCATGTATATTTTAATTGGTGTTAATCTACGGTTTGCTAGCTAGCTGCTATATATAGAGCATGTTTTTATTAGATCGGGTTATAGCTAGTATAGTTTAGGGTTATGTGTTTTAATTAAGTAGGGTTGATTAGCTAGGGTTAGTTACATATATATGGTTTAGGGTTAATGCATGGCACATTTAATTTAATTAGAGGACCGCGAGGCACACCTGGCCTGCTCGATGCACAATTAAATTATCGTTGGCCTATACATAGGGTTTAATTAGGGTTTAGGGTTAGCTAGGGTAGAGGGTTAGGGTTAGGGTTAGGGTTTAATTAGGGTCTAGGGTTTAGGGTTTAGTGTTTAGGGTGTTTAGGGTTTAGGGATTAGGGATTAGGGATTTAGGGTTTTAGGGTTGTTTAAGGTTTAGGGATCATCGATCGAGTGCGCACATATATTATTAGAGGCACCCGCGCCTTTACGCATAAAGTGCATGTGTATACATGTGTGTTTTTTTGGCCACCAACGATATATATAGATGATCGAGAGAGAGAGATTGAAATCCCCAAGAATATGTTCAAATATACATTAAAAAATATGCACGAATGCATGGTAGGCCATGCATGCACACTAATTATATATATATTATGAGGCAACTTAATCAAATGTGTTTTGATTCGAGAGAACTTGTCAAAATTCAAGTTAATTAATTTATCACGATAATTATATAATTAATTAATGAATCTGAGGGATATGTTATACAACATGATCGATATAGGTCATGTATATTTTAATTGGTGTTAATCTACGGTTTGCTAACTAGTTGCTATATATAGAGCATGTTTTTATTAGATCGGGTTATAGCTAGTATAGTTTAGGGTTATGTGTTTTAATTAAGTAGGGTTGATTAGCTAGGGTTAGTTACATATATATGGTTTAGGGTTAATGCATGTCACGTTTAATTTAATTAGAGGACCGCGAGGCACCCCTGGCCTGCTCGATGCACAATTAAGTGTCATTGGCCTATACATAGGGTTTAATTAGGGTTTAGGGTTAGCTAGGGTAGAGGGTTAGGGTTAGGGTTTAATTAGGGTCTAGGGTTTAGGGTTTAGTGTTTAGGGTGTTTAGGATTTAGGGATTAGGGATTAGGAATTTAGGGTTTTAGGGTTGTTTAAGGTTTAGGGATCATCGATCGAGTGCGCACACACATTATTAGAGGCACCCGCGCCTTTACGCATAAAGTGCATGCGTATATATGTGTGTTTTTTTCGCCACCAACGATATATATAGATGATCGAGAGAGAGAGAGAGAGATTAAATCCCCAAGAATATGTTCAAATATACATTAAAAAAAATGCACGAATGCATGGTAGGCCATGCATGCACACTAATTATATATATATTATGAGGCAACTTAATCAAATGTGTTTTGATTCGAGAGAACTTGTCAAAATTCAAGTTAATTAATTTATCACGATAATTATATAATTAATTAATGAATCTGAGGGATATGTTATACAACAAGATCGATATAGGCCATGTATATTTTAATTGGTGTTAATTTACGGTTTGCTAGCTAGCTGCTATATATAGAGCATGTTTTTATTAGATCGGGTTATAGCTAGTATAGTTTAGGGTTATGTGTTTTAATTAAGTAGGGTTGATTAGCTAGGGTTAGTTACATATATATGGTTTAGGGTTAATGCATGGCACATTTAATTTAATTAGAGGACCGCGAGGCACCCCTGGCCTGCTCGATGCACAATTAAGTGGCTGTCACATCCCGAAATTTTCTAAATTTCGGAATGAAAAATAAAAATAAATTAAATGCTTGATTGTTTGAACTTGATTGAAAATTCACAAAGAATTAAAACTTTTTAAAGTTATTTACAAGTTAATTCCAAAATAGTATTTTCAAAGACTTGGTTTTAAAGTATTTTCAAAATCAAACATATAGACCAAATGTATATAATGATTATTTTGTTTTTCACAAAAGGATATTAAAAAGGTTTTTGCAAAATATAGAGTTTTCATAAAACTTGGTTTTGAAAAGATTTTCCAACAATGCTCTATTTTGTTCGGAGGTTTTGAAACTTATAAAAATATTTTATTTGAGAAAACATTAAACCCTAAAAGGGCACTATAGCCACATAGACATGTATGTCAAATTTTGGTTTTATAAAGTTTATATTTTTGTTCCAAATTTAGTCTCATGTTAAAGTATTTTTCATAACGAATCCAACGATACCTCATTTATATTTTTTCCGATTTTATTTGAAGCCCCAAAGTGTATTTTCAATTTAAGTATTAAAAAAAAAAGAGGACGCCGGCCAGGCCGACCGGCCCAGCTCGCGTGGCCCACCCGGCCGACTGCCCAGCCAGCTCACTCCCGCGCCCAGGCCGTCCCGGCCCAACTCCCACCTGGCCCAGCTCCCGCGCGCGCTCGTGCCCAGGCCGCACGCACGCGCTCAGCGCATCAGCCGCCGCCATCTCCCTCGATCTTTAGTCCCACATCGCTTCGTCAAGTAATTTTGCTCCAACCTACAGCCTATATAAAGACCAAAGGGCAACCCCAAACGCACCCCACGCCCCGGCGCCTCTCTTTCTCCCCGCGCGCAGCACACGCGCGAAAAGCTGCTGCTGCTATTTCCTCGCACGCGACGTCGCGATGCCCGGTAATAATTTTATTCCTGCTCTTTTTTTTTTAAATTGTCGTACGTAACTTCGCAATTTTATTTTGTTAGATCTACACTTCTGTTTAGAGTAGTGGTTCTTCCGTTAAGTTTGTAATTACATTCTCTATAACTTTTATGTAGTAAGTTTGTCCATCCAAGCAACTTGTTCGGACAACTTTTCGTACACCATTAGAACTGTTACCACTTAGGTCTAGTTTTGCAAAATTCATATCTTAAGTTCTATCTGTCGGATTTTGACAAACCTTATATCGTTGGAATCAGCAAATCCCGTAGATTAGCTTAGACATTTTGCGCGGCAGTTTCGCCCACTTTATTTTTGCGGTATCCCTTTGATCCGCAACATTGTCTATAAAATAAATCGTACCAACTTTTTCCAAGAGATTCTTTTGGCGATACGCTTGTAATGGAATTCTCTACAACTTCCGTGTAGAAAGTTCTTCCATCCGGAAAACTTCTACCAATGACTTTTTGCGAAAAGTGCAGTCCTGTGACTGACTTTGACATAGTTTCTTTAGCCAAAATGATCCTTATGCTCATACACATCTTCCAGGATCAGTTATAACTCTTTATCATGTTCACGGATAATGCATAGCTTACCCCTGATGGTCTAGTTCATATTATTCAAATAACAATTGAGTTATTTGAGTAAAAGTTTGACATGTTCTAGTTTAGATTTTTACCTTGCTTTAGTAGGGTGGAGATACTCTACCCCTACCACAAATGAATCTTTGTTATCCATTAGGCTCCGCGAATCAAATCCCAATATCATTCATGTCTATACTACACAATGCCATTCAACCTTTCCACTTAGTTCGAACTATCCAAACTTTGAAATGAGTTACTTGAGTAGTTCAATATATCAATAGTTCATATCCAATGCTATGTGTGACCTTTTGCTACTCTGATAGGTGTTGTCACACTATGTCAGTTGCATAAGCCTTGCTTTACAGTACTTCATCCAATAGCACCTCCGTCCAAAATATCTGAATCACTTTGCAAATATTCAAATTCAAATATGAGAATTTGAGTATATATCCATTATCGATTTTTATAAGCCTTTCTCAACATGATTCTTTTGTGAAGGTGAAACTTATGATCACATCCACACACCAATACCACTAGACACTATACCTTGAACCAATATCGTGTTTATCCAAATTCTTTTTCATTCACCCCTTTGAATTAGTTTAAAACTATTCAACTTACAAATGAGTATATTGAGTACTTTCATATGTCATTGGTCCATACCCAAGCCTATCCGTAATTTATACTATTTTGAGTAATTGTTGTCACACTTATTCAACAGTATTGTTGTTGCACTATTTGTCATTTATGTGATTCAATTCACATAGGCCGTTCCGAATTCTTTTCATGCTTTTGTAAAGCATAAATATTCTTCATTTATATCTTAGATTACCCAATTCTTTCTAATCATGTTACTTTCCGTCCAAACTCTCACATCCATATCCTGCAAGCCAAACCTCATGCCATACCTTAGTACCATAGAGCGATTTTCGATTGGTCTTGTTTGATTTTGTTGTTGTTTTGAATGGTATGTTTATGTTGTGCTATATTTTATATTATAGTTTGTACGGAGAGGCACGTATTTTGATTAAGAGAAGTGAACGCGTTTCGACTACCAAAAAGGCAAGTGACGCTCAATTCCTACTTATTTTTACTATGCATTAGTGTTTTCAAACTAGTATGCATTGGTAGGATTTTGTTTTCAAAAGAAAAGTGTTATGCTATGTTTAGCAACCCTAGTAGTGTGTAGCTACTCCTGAACCTAATGATAGGATACTTTGTTTTTGCTCTGCAACATCAAATGCCAAATCTTTGTTTCATTATTTCGATTGTGATGGTTTGAAAAGTGAAAATTAACAACCCTTAATGAATCACCTGGGTGGATTGTTTGAGTGGTGGGCGGCTGCTCGGGCTCCGATCCACAGGGATGGACCAGTGGACGGGTGGGTGCCTGAGAGTGCGCGGTTGAATAGGGGTTGCCACCCAGGATTAGAGAGATTATTATGTCGTCCTTGTTTTTAGATAGCTTCCAGTGCAACCACAATACATTATGGGCTCTGTCTTAGCTAAGTACTTAGTGGGAAACCTCGCCTAGGGTACCGCCAGCGGGTGGAGTTTCAGGGTACGGGCGGATCCGGTAGGTAGAGGGGCTACTAAAGAAAAGCTTCGTAGTGACCTCGTCCTGGCCATAATGAAGATGAAGAATTTTGGCGAAAAGGCTTGGTTGCGAATTGTGGGTAAAGAGCGCAACCTCTCGAGAGTTAAAACCTAAGATCTTAGCCGTGTCCCCGGTTATGGACAACTTGAGCTTCTAGGCAGGAAATGTACGGAGGAATCTCATCATCTTTTTTGAATGTATTTAAAATTTGAATCAACCTTGAAAAACTCATGGGAGATGTAACCATGTGATTATTCAAAAACCCATGGAGGATTTAACCATGGTGTGATTTCATAATGTCATTCAAAGATTTTCAAAATGTTTTATTTTAAATAAAATGTAGGGTAAAATTGGCTTTATGCAAATTTGTCTAAACTCCACTAGCCAAATATCATGTAGATAGACATGCCTAAAAATGCCACCATATAAGTGTCATTTGCCAGTACATCATTGTACTGACCTCCATTCGTGGGGCTGCATATTCAAACGTGCAGGATTTTCTGAGGAGAAGTACGTGGTAGGATCTCGAGTCTACATTCCAACATGACTGCCTGTGGCACATGAAGATGATGAAGGCTCATTGATGAATTACATTTCCGCTGTGTATGTTCTGAATATTGTTGAGCTAGTCCATGTGATTATGCAAGTTGTAAGGTTTTATTTTACCCTCTGGATCAAAGATGTAGTAATTTGATACTATTGCAATGATTACTATATTTTGTAATGTGTGTGCTATCAGTGATCCCGGGAATAGCACTATACACAGGTATCTTACCTTTATTAAAAGGTAGGGTGCTACAGAAATTGTGTAGCTACTCCTGAACCTAATGATAGGATACTTTGTTTTTGCTCTGCAACATCAAATGCCAAATGCTGTTTCATTATTTCGATTGTGATGGTTTGAAAAGTGAAAATTAACAACCCTTAATGAATCACCTGGGTGGATTGTTTGAGTGGTGGGCGGCTGCTCAGGGCTCCGATCCCTGGGGATGGACCAGTGGACGGGTGGGTGCCTGAGAGTGCGCGGTTGAATAGGGGTTGCCACCCAGGATTAGAGAGATTATTATGTCGTCCTTGTTTTTAGATAGCTTCCAGTGCAACCACAATACATTATGGGCTCTGTCTTAGCTAAGTACTTAGTGGGAAACCTCGCCTAGGGTACCGCCAGCGGGTGGAGTTTCAGGGTACGGGCGGATCCGGTAGGTAGAGGGGCTACTAAAGAAAAGCTTCGTAGTGACCTCGTCCTGGCCATAATGAAGATGAAGAATTTTGGCGAAAAGGCTTGGTTGCGAATTGTGGGTAAAGAGCGCAACCTCTCGAGAGTTAAAACCTAAGATCTTAGCCGTGTCCCCGGTTATGGACAACTTGAGCTTCTAGGCAGGAAATGTACGGAGGAATCTCATCATCTTTTTTGAATGTATTTAAAATTTGAATCAACCTTGAAAAACTCATGGGAGATGTAACCATGTGATTATTCAAAAACCCATGGAGGATTTAACCATGGTGTGATTTCATAATGTCATTCAAAGATTTTCAAAATGTTTTATTTTAAATAAAATGTAGGGTAAAATTGGCTTTATGCAAATTTGTCTAAACTCCACTAGCCAAATATCATGTAGATAGACATGCCTAAAAATGCCACCATATAAGTGTCATTTGCCAGTACATCATTGTACTGACCTCCATTCGTGGGGCTGCATATTCAAACGTGCAGGATTTTCTGAGGAGAAGTACGTGGTAGGATCTCGAGTCTACATTCCAACATGACTGCCTGTGGCACATGAAGATGATGAAGGCTCATTGATGAATTACATTTCCGCTGTGTATGTTCTGAATATTGTTGAGCTAGTCCATGTGATTATGCAAGTTGTAAGGTTTTATTTTACCCTCTGGATCAAAGATGTAGTAATTTGATACTATTGCAATGATTACTATATTTTGTAATGTGTGTGCTATCAGTGATCCCGGGAATAGCACTATACACAGGTATCTTACCTTTATTAAAAGGTAGGGTGCTACAGAATGGTATCAGAGCATAGTGTTGCCTGTAGGATCGAGACCATAGGTTTGGATTCGAAATAGGAAGACCCTAGGATGAAAAATTTGTCTAATCCTATTTCAATTAAAAAGATGTTTGGATTTAGAACCTCCTGTATTCTCATCTACTTCATCTTCAAAAAAATTTCTCTCACTTTAGATGACCCCCTTATCAAACTATCAACAAGGACCGATGATGACCGTGTGACTGAAGTGAGGAACTGATGCTTCATGTGATATTGTTCGACTCTGCAAGAAGTGTTCATGAAAGACCAATGAAGAACTTGAAGGAAGACTTCGATGCAGCCTACACAACACATGAAGATACACCGAAGGAGTAGAATAGAAACTTGAAACATCCAACGCAGAAATAGATTAGACCACCACTAGTTCTCTTTTAGCGAACCAACGATAAAGTAACAAAGTATTGATCTTACCAAATTGAGGTATGACCATGCTAGTTTGTTTGTGTTTAACCATATTGCTTGATGCTTGTTAGATGTTGTTTGCAAGATGTTTTGCCTTGATATGATGTGTTTGGGTAGGAATCCTTTAGACCTTTCCATCTAATCTCATCTATACCCAACCCAGGGAATGTTTTCTCGGTAACTCGCCATGAAGGCAACCTTGGTGAAACCAACCTAGATGTTTCCTATTAAGATAAAGAAGCGTAGAGTGTGAGATACGCAAAACCCTAGTTAGGGATCGATAGAAATGTTTTCAAAACGATTCAATAATGGGGATTGAAACATTGATTCAATTCTCCATGAAAATGTTTTTTTTAACTTGTGAGGTTGACCAAGAGTTAGAATACGAGATATACCAAACTGAAGACAAGGAAATGATTGGGTGCGACATGGATTGGCCCCCATGACGACTACTCATATTGTTCGCTCTTGTTATGAGGAATGGTAAATCTAGAGAGACATACCTACAAAAGAGATGTCAGCGAATAATCCTGAACCTTAGGATGGATAAATATTATACCTTTATAGTAGGCAAGTGCTGCCAACCGTAGGACAACGGTGAGAATGAACATCCAATTATTGGATGAAGATAGTGGAAGACCGTCGAAGACACCAAGAAGGAAAAGATGAAGTACTATCATCTTGGTCTCATGTTTGACCCAAAGTGTCAACCCTTCTGTCAAAAGTAGTTCAACAACCAACCATTTGGATTAGAAGCCTTACTATGGAAGGAACCTAGTCGACTCACCTTGGAGAGATATGTTGTTCACTATATGTGAATAAACATTCACCTATTGGATTTTAACTCAGAAGCCATAAGCCATAGGTATTGTTTTAAGATGTCATATCCTTGGATGTCCCAAGTGATAACCAAGATGAGCTTAGCCTAAAACCCAAGATCTAAGACCACCTAACAAAAGTCTCTTTTAAGGGTGGTAGAAGCCATACCCTTGGATTTTGGATTTACATCAGATGTTGCGTGAGAAGGTATCGTAAGGAGTTCCCCATGACCAAGTGTACTCAAGTACAGGATAATACCCATGGGATGAGTACCCTCATAAGAATGGATACCGTTGATGGTTTAACCGCAAATGGTTTAGTTTAACGTTTTCAAAGCCCGAGGTTGACTCCGAAATCTCTTCGGAGATGTTCGAAAAAGAAGCAATAGTGAGTATGAACCTATTAGAAGACCTGAACCTAAAACCTTTTCTTTCTAGCCTTTCTCAAATCTCGAGGACGAGATTTCTTTTAAGGGTGGTAGTCTGTCACATCCCGAAATTTTCTAAATTTCGGAATGAAAAATAAAAATAAATTAAATGCTTGATTGTTTGAACTTGATTGAAAATTCACAAAGAATTAAAACTTTTTAAAGTTATTTACAAGTTAATTCCAAAATAGTATTTTCAAAGACTTGGTTTTAAAGTATTTTCAAAATCAAACATATAGACCAAATGTATATAATGATTATTTTGTTTTTCACAAAAGGATATTAAAAAGGTTTTTGCAAAATATAGAGTTTTCATAAAACTTGGTTTTGAAAAGATTTTCCAACAATGCTCTATTTTGTTCGGAGGTTTTGAAACTTATAAAAATATTTTATTTGAGAAAACATTAAACCCTAAAAGGGCACTATAGCCACATAGACATGTATGTCAAATTTTGGTTTTATAAAGTTTATATTTTTGTTCCAAATTTAGTCTCATGTTAAAGTATTTTTCATAACGAATCCAACGATACCTCATTTATATTTTTTCCGATTTTATTTGAAGCCCCAAAGTGTATTTTCAATTTAAGTATTAAAAAAAAAAGAGGACGCCGGCCAGGCCGACCGGCCCAGCTCGCGTGGCCCACCCGGCCGACTGCCCAGCCAGCTCACTCCCGCGCCCAGGCCGTCCCGGCCCAACTCCCACCTGGCCCAGCTCCCGCGCGCGCTCGTGCCCAGGCCGCACGCACGCGCTCAGCGCATCAGCCGCCGCCATCTCCCTCGATCTTTAGTCCCACATCGCTTCGTCAAGTAATTTTGCTCCAACCTACAGCCTATATAAAGACCAAAGGGCAACCCCAAACGCACCCCGCGCCCCGGCGCCTCTCTTTCTCCCCGCGCGCAGCACACGCGCGAAAAGCTGCTGCTGCTATTTCCTCGCACGCGACGTCGCGATGCCCGGTAATAATTTTATTCCTGCTCTTTTTTTTTTAAATTGTCGTACGTAACTTCGCAATTTTATTTTGTTAGATCTACACTTCTGTTTAGAGTAGTGGTTCTTCCGTTAAGTTTGTAATTACATTCTCTATAACTTTTATGTAGTAAGTTTGTCCATCCAAGCAACTTGTTCGGACAACTTTTCGTACACCATTAGAACTGTTACCACTTAGGTCTAGTTTTGCAAAATTCATATCTTAAGTTCTATCTGTCGGATTTTGACAAACCTTATATCGTTGGAATCAGCAAATCCCGTAGATTAGCTTAGACATTTTGCGCGGCAGTTTCGCCCACTTTATTTTTGCGGTATCCCTTTGATCCGCAACATTGTCTATAAAATAAATCGTACCAACTTTTTCCAAGAGATTCTTTTGGCGATACGCTTGTAATGGAATTCTCTACAACTTCCGTGTAGAAAGTTCTTCCATCCGGAAAACTTCTACCAATGACTTTTTGCGAAAAGTGCGATCTGTGGCCCGACTTTGACATAGTTTCTTTAGCCAAAATGATCCTTATGCTCATACACATCTTCCAGGATCAGTTATAACTCTTTATCATGTTCACGGATAATGCATAGCTTACCCCTGATGGTCTAGTTCATATTATTCAAATAACAATTGAGTTATTTGAGTAAAAGTGTGACATGTTCTAGTTTAGATTTTTACCTTGCTTTAGTAGGGTGGAGATACTCTACCCCTACCACAAATGAATCTTTGTTATCCATTAGGCTCCGCGAATCAAATCCCAATATCATTCATGTCTATACTACACAATGCCATTCAACCTTTCCACTTAGTTCGAACTATCCAAACTTTGAAATGAGTTACTTGAGTAGTTCAATATATCAATAGTTCATATCCAATGCTATGTGTGACCTTTTGCTACTCTGATAGGTGTTGTCACACTATGTCAGTTGCATAAGCCTTGCTTTACAGTACTTCATCCAATAGCACCTCCGTCCAAAATATCTGAATCACTTTGCAAATATTCAAATTCAAATATGAGAATTTGAGTATATATCCATTATCGATTTTTATAAGCCTTTCTCAACATGATTCTTTTGTGAAGGTGAAACTTATGATCACATCCACACACCAATACCACTAGACACTATACCTTGAACCAATATCGTGTTTATCCAAATTCTTTTTCATTCACCCCTTTGAATTAGTTTAAAACTATTCAACTTACAAATGAGTATATTGAGTACTTTCATATGTCATTGGTCCATACCCAAGCCTATCCGTAATTTATACTATTTTGAGTAATTGTTGTCACACTTATTCAATAGTATTGTTGTTGCACTATTTGTCATTTATGTGATTCAATTCACATAGGCCGTTCCGAATTCTTTTCATGCTTTTGTAAAGCATAAATATTCTTCATTTATATCTTAGATTACCCAATTCTTTCTAATCATGTTACTTTCCGTCCAAACTCTCACATCCATATCCTGCAAGCCAAACCTCATGCCATACCTTAGTACCATAGAGCGATTTTCGATTGGTCTTGTTTGATTTTGTTGTTGTTTTGAATGGTATGTTTATGTTGTGCTATATTTTATATTATAGTTTGTACGGAGAGGCACGTATTTTGATTAAGAGAAGTGAACGCGTTTCGACTACCAAAAAGGCAAGTGACGCTCAATTCCTACTTATTTTTACTATGCATTAGTGTTTTCAAACTAGTATGCATTGGTAGGATTTTGTTTTCAAAAGAAAAGTGTTATGCTATGTTTAGCAACCCTAGTAGTGTGTAGCTACTCCTGAACCTAATGATAGGATACTTTGTTTTTGCTCTGCAACATCAAATGCCAAATGCTGTTTCATTATTTCGATTGTGATGGTTTGAAAAGTGAAAATTAACAACCCTTAATGAATCACCTGGGTGGATTGTTTGAGTGGTGGGCGGCTGCTCAGGGCTCCGATCCCTGGGGATGGACCAGTGGACGGGTGGGTGCCTGAGAGTGCGCGGTTGAATAGGGGTTGCCACCCAGGATTAGAGAGATTATTATGTCGTCCTTGTTTTTAGATAGCTTCCAGTGCAACCACAATACATTATGGGCTCTGTCTTAGCTAAGTACTTAGTGGGAAACCTCGCCTAGGGTACCGCCAGCGGGTGGAGTTTCAGGGTACGGGCGGATCCGGTAGGTAGAGGGGCTACTAAAGAAAAGCTTCGTAGTGACCTCGTCCTGGCCATAATGAAGATGAAGAATTTTGGCGAAAAGGCTTGGTTGCGAATTGTGGGTAAAGAGCGCAACCTCTCGAGAGTTAAAACCTAAGATCTTAGCCGTGTCCCCGGTTATGGACAACTTGAGCTTCTAGGCAGGAAATGTACGGAGGAATCTCATCATCTTTTTTGAATGTATTTAAAATTTGAATCAACCTTGAAAAACTCATGGGAGATGTAACCATGTGATTATTCAAAAACCCATGGAGGATTTAACCATGGTGTGATTTCATAATGTCATTCAAAGATTTTCAAAATGTTTTATTTTAAATAAAATGTAGGGTAAAATTGGCTTTATGCAAATTTGTCTAAACTCCACTAGCCAAATATCATGTAGATAGACATGCCTAAAAATGCCACCATATAAGTGTCATTTGCCAGTACATCATTGTACTGACCTCCATTCGTGGGGCTGCATATTCAAACGTGCAGGATTTTCTGAGGAGAAGTACGTGGTAGGATCTCGAGTCTACATTCCAACATGATTTGCTGTGCTTTGAAGATGATGAAGGCTCATTGATGAATTACATTTCCGCTGTGTATGTTCTGAATATTGTTGAGCTAGTCCATGTGATTATGCAAGTTGTAAGGTTTTATTTTACCCTCTGGATCAAAGATGTAGTAATTTGATACTATTGCAATGATTACTATATTTTGTAATGTGTGTGCTATCAGTGATCCCGGGAATAGCACTATACACAGGTATCTTACCTTTATTAAAAGGTAGGGTGCTACAGTGGCGTTGGCCTATACATAGGGTTTAATTAGGGTTTAGGGTTAGCTAGGGTAGAGGGTTAGGGTTAGGGTTTAATTAGGGTCTAGGGTTTAGGGTTTAGTGTTTAGGGTGTTTAGGGTTTAGGGATTAGGGATTTAGAGTCTTAGGGTTGTTTAAGGTTTAGGGATCATCGATCGAGTGCGCACACACATTATTAGAGGCGCCCGCGCCTTTACGCATAAAGTGCATGCGTATATATGTGTGTTTTTTTGGCCACCAACGATATATATAGATGATCGAGAGAGAGAGATTGAAATCCCCAAGAATATGTTGAAATATACATTAAAAAATATGCACGAATGCATGGTAGGCCATGCATGCACACTAATTATATATATATTATGAGGCAACTTAATCAAATGTGTTTTGATTCGAGAGAACTTGTCAAAATTCAAGTTAATTGATTTATCACGATAATTATATAATTAATTAATGAATCTGAGGGATATGTTATACAACATGATCGATATAGACCATGTATATTTTAATTGGTGTTAATCTACGCTTTGCTAGCTAGCTGCTATATATAGAGCATGTTTTTATTAGATCGGGTTATAGCTAGTATAGTTTAGGGTTATGTGTTTTAATTAAGTAGGGTTGATTAGCTAGGGTTAGTTACATATATATGGTTTAGGGTTAATGCATGGCACATTTAATTTAATTAGAGGACCGCGAGGCACCCCTGGCCTGCTCGATGAACAATTAAGTGTCGTTGGACTATGCATAGGGTTTAATTAGGGTTTAGGGTTAGCTAGGGTAGAGGGTTAGTGTTAGGGTTAGGGTTTAGGGTTTAGTGTTTAGGGTGTTTAGGGTTTAGGGATTAGGGATTAGGGATTTAGGGATTTAGGGTTGTTTAAGGTTTAGGGATCATCGATCGAGTGCGCACACACATTATTAGAGGCACCCGCGCCTTTACGCATAAAGTGCATGCGTATATATGTGTGTGTTTTTGGACACCAACGATATATAGATGATCGAGAGAGAGAGAGATTGAAATCCCCAAGAATATGTTCAAATATACATTAAAATATATGCACGAATGCATTGTAGGCCTTGTATGCACACTAATTATATATATATTATGAGGCAACTTAATCAAATGTGTTTTCATTCGAGAGAACTTGTCAAAATTCAACTTAATTAATTTCTCACGATAATTATATGATTAATTAATGAATCTGAGGGATATGTTATACAACATGATCGATATAGGCCATGTATATTTTAATTTGTGTTAATATACGGTTTGCTAGCTAGCTGCTATATATAGAGCATGTTTTTATTAGATCGGGTTATAGCTAGCTAGTATAGTTTAGGGTTATGTGTTTTAATTAAGTAGGGTTGATTAGCTATTGTTAGTGACATATATATGGTTTAGGGTTAATTCATGGCACATTTAATTTAATTAGAGGACCGCGAGGCACCCCTGGCCTGCTCGATGCACAATTAAGTGTCGTTGGCCTATACATAGGGTTTAATTAGGGTTTAGGGTTAGCTAGGGTTTAGGGTTAGGGTTAGGGTTTAGGGTCTAGGGTTTAGGGTTTAGTGTTTAGGGTGTTTAGGGTTTAGGGATTAGGGATTTAGGGTTTTAGGGTTGTTTAAGGTTTAGGGATCATCAATCGAGTGCGCACACACATTATTAGAGGCACCCGTGTCTTTACGCATAAAGTGCATGCGTATATATGTGTGTTTTTTGGCCACCAACGATATATAGATGATCGAGAGAGAGATTGAAATCCCCAAGAATATGTTCAAATATACATTAAAATATATGCACGAATGCATGGTAGGCCATGCATGCACACTAATTATATATATAACTACTATATTAAAGGGGAACACACTTCTTTTTTGTTAGAGTTTTGGGCCTCCCTAAGGGTAAACCCCGGTGCACAGTGTTCTTGGTTGGTTTGATTTCTAATGGTGATTTCCTGTGTACCGTTTCAGTGCTCTTTGCCAATTTAGGAGAGCTTTTGGATCGCATTTGGTGCTGACACATGTACACTTTAACCTGTTCACTTTTCTCTTGTTTTGGTGATACTACATTGTGTTGGTTCCTTGGTCGGGTGGCTGTAGCCATGGGGAGCCATGCGGTCAAAGCGGTGCTAGAATCGATATGTGTGCGTCTTTTATTTTGTCTTTCTGCACATAGCTCTCTCTGGAATTTGCTCCCGTCGCCGGATTTCTCCACTGGCCTCTCCTCTAATCCCTTCCTTCGTGAGCGCATCCCCGCCGCCGCATCTCCTCTCCCAACCTGGCCCGCTCGCTGGCCGTGCTTCTTCCCGAGCGTCACGAAGGCATCCATTGGATTCCTCTAGCGCGGCTGCGGGAGTGTGCTCCGGCGACGCCGCTCCCTATTCCTTCTACGCGCGCCACTACGGATCTCCTCAGGTGCCGCACGGTCAGGGCCCCTGATCTGATCTCTCCAGCATGCCGCTCCATCTCACAGCCTCAACAACGCGCTGCTCCTGAGGTCCAGCAGCCGCTCGGAAGTCCCGAGCGCGTCGTTCCCAACTCCCGAGAACGCCGTTCCGGATGTTCATCGAGCGTGGCTTTTGGAGGGTACCTCCGCGAACGCTGGCCCCAGGTATTCCCTGCCTGGTTCTCCTTGCTGTCAGCTCTCGCTGTTCGGATCTCTGTGCTGCCGGCCGTGTGGCTGGTTGCCGCAGCACCTTACTTGAAAGGCGGCCCCGACCACACTGGTTGGTCTGCGGTGTGGGCTCTGGGCGATCAACGGCGTCACCGTCTACTCTGGATCTGTGAGGCGGCGGAGTGTGGAAGGAGCATGGCAAATGATGAAGGCTGTAGCAGCATCAGGGACAAGATTGCAGGTGGAGTGCGCACAGATGGACAGCCAACAGTCGCGGTGCTCCAGGAATGGCCGCTCCTTGGTGGCTCGGTGCCATGCCGTCGGAGCGGCGGTTCATGAAAAACAGTAATGCGGCGGTGGTCTGCCTACTTGCCATCTTGCTGACGCTCGACGATGACATTGATCGGAACAACCAAGGTTCCTACCCCGTCCCCTCCCAACAACGACCATGTTCTTCACTTCGTGCTAGAGGTGAGAGGTTACTCAATTTTCCAACAGTTGAAAAAAATTAAATGCACATATATGATATATGTATGATAGATTTTTCAAGATTAACAATTAGAGTTGTATGATATATTTTTTGTCCCACCAATTCGTTGAAATTGAAACACTGTGTTGCTTATCTTTGTGCTAACAATAGTAACAATTGGATCTCTTTTGATGTTATATAATATACGAACTTGCAATTCTGATGGGATGTATTAGTTCCAGTTGCTCTTAGTATAACACTTCACATCTCATGGGGTCTATGAGTTCCAGTTCCTCTTACCACAACAATGCAACTTGCTATTTTTAGCCTTTTTTTTTTTGCTCTAAGGATTGGTAGTGCACGTCTGAAATTACTATTTGCAGAAACCATTGATCTTTGCACCGAAATGACAAGAGTGTTTTTATTCTTAGTGATTATTGGTATTTGGAAGGCCTTGTTCGGCACACAGGTTTTGGAGGGGATTAGGGTGTATAATTTTCCTGGCCCACGAGATCGCTGTAAACTCCAGCTGAACTGTTCGGCGGGCGAGGTTTCAACCGGGTTTGGAAGGGTCCAACCTGGAGTATTCCTGAAAAACCTGGCAATACGCGTGTGAATCAAAACTCTTGGTACCCCTCGCATTTTTTTCTGGCGAGCAAATCGTCGCAGATTGAAAATAAATGGGCGTCGGTCACGCTTTTTCTGGCGAGGCCGTCCAAGGATTTGGCTACCTGGCCACCCGAGCGCGTGCATGACGCTGCAGGCCTGGTTTTTCCCTGCTCGCTACCTGATCCCTAAAAGCTATAGGAAAATTATGGGCTGCCAAGATTCAAACGCACAGTCAAGATAATACACTAGCTTATCAAGACTTTCACCCAAAACACTAGCCATAAAACACCTCAAACCCTGCATGCCGAACGAGGCCGAAGGGATTCCCTGCTTAAGGCTATCTGTGAGAGATTTTGCAATGGAAACATTGTGTGGAATGGTGCTGAGTTTTTCCTTTGATGGCAGTGGAGATAAAATACCAAAACAAAAAATATCTTATGATCCTCTGAGATAAGTCAGTGGCTATATGAACTTCTCTTTGTTTCTCACTTGAAAGTTGCAGTGTGATTCTAAATTAATGGAAGCTTAGTTCTTATGATTTACTTATTAGTTCATTTCGTGTTACTCTATTTTGGGTGTGTTTGGTTGGCATGGCACATGATGAATGTTTTTTTCATACTTATCTTTTTGTTTTCTAGCTTTATTTATTTTTCTTCTATATGTTATTCATTTATTTTGTGCATCTGTGTTCATGTAGAAGATGCAAAAGTGCGTCTCAGTATTTTTTCCATGCACTCTCTGTTGCTACTATTCCGAATGATCTGATAGAAGTAACTGTTGGTGCCTGTTGATGAGTTGACATCCATGTTTTTTCTTTTTCGGGAGCACTTCTATTTGTAGGATATATTTCCATGGCTTTTCGTCCAAGTTCCTTTGGAATTTGTTGACTGAAGGCATACTTAATCAGATGAGACCTTTCGCCTGGACTGGAGCAGATGGATATAGTAACTTACTGAGTTATATCATCCAACCATTTTATTAACTACTTGAATGATCATTTTACTGATTATGTATAGTCATTGACTTGCGATATTTTTTCATCAGGATCTTATGAAGAAAGGTCCATTTAATGGCGTAGAGGTTGAAGCATGAGGGAGCAATGGACACAACGTAGATAAGCATCATGTGCTTGAAAGGAAATCTAAATCGATATATGAAGATTGTAAATGGAAACAAGAAGTTGAGATAAAGCCAAAGATAGGGGCAATCATTGGACCATTGTAGAGGTTTCTCATTGCTTCAGTTTTTCTTAAAGGTATCCTCTAATTGCTGACCACTTCTTAGTTAGCACATTAACATACCAATTAATATAGGCAGGACAGTCTTCTTGCTCATACAGTATCTTGCTTCTACTCCTTTGTCCAATTGCATTGCGCTTGCTTACCTAGCTGAAAACCCCCAAAACTGGGCCAAGCGGTTCAGAGGCTCTTGTAGCATCTGCATTGTTCAGAGAATGTGTTCTTCGATTTTCTGCACTTGAATTACCATATTACATATGCATTTTTTTGTTCAATTGTTTTTCATAAAATCATTCAGCCGCAAATACTTCTCTACTGAAGCTCCAAGACCTGCACAAAATTGTTGATGCTAGCTTCTAAGAAAAACATACATGTAATCATGTTCACAACTTCACATTATGCTTTCATCAGTCACCTCTGTGTATAGTTGCTGTATTTGACATTGATGTTTTTTGCATCTTCTTTTCAATAATATTCATGAGCAGATAAAGTACAGAGACAGAGACCTATATGAACATATGGTACATCTAACATGTTAAGAGTAAGTTCACAATCAGGTTTGATTCCAAGTGTTCATCAGCTTATGTTATGCATGGTGTATGTTGGGTTGTCCCGCAGGCTCCACTGTCACCCGTCGGGCTGGTATATATTATGAGGCAACTTAATCAAATGTGTTTTCATTCGAGAGAACTTGTCAAAATTAAAGTTAATTAATTTATCACGATAATTATATAATTAATTAATGAATCTCAGGGATATGTTATACAACATGATCGATATAGGCCATGTATATTTTAATTGGTGTTAATCTACGGTTTGCTAGCAAGCTGCTATATATAGAGCATGTTTTTATTAGATCGGGTTATAGCTAGCTAGTATAGTTTAGGGTTATGTGTTTTAATTAAGTAGGGTTGATTAGCTATTGTTAGTTACATATATATGGTTTAGGGTTAATGCATGGCACATTTAATTTAATTAGAGGACCGTGAGGCACCCTTGGCCTGCTCGATGCACAATTAAGTGTCGTTGGCCTATACATAGGGTTTAGTTAGGGTTTAGGGTTAGCTAGGGTTTAGTGTTAGGGTTAGAGTTTAGGGTCTAGGGTTTAGGGTTTAGTGTTTAGGGTTTAGGGATTAGGGATTAGGGATTAGGTATTTAGGGTTTTAGGGTTGTTTAAGGTTTAGGGATCATCGATCGAGTGCGCACACACATTATTAGAGGCACCCGCGCCTTTACGCATAAAGTGCATGCGTATATATGTGTGTTTTTTGGCCACCAACGATATATAGATGATCGAGAGAGAGAGATTGAAATCCCCAAGAATATGTTCAAATATACATTAAAATATATGCACGAATGCATGGTAGGCCATGCATGCACACTAATTATATATATATTATGAGGCAACTTAATCAAATGTGTTTTCATTTGAGAGAACTTGTCAAAATTAAAGTTAATTAATTTATCACGATAATTATATAATTAATTAATGAATCTCAAGGATATGTTATACAACATGATCGATATAGGCCATGTATATATTAATTGGTGTTAATCTACGGTTCGCTAGCTAGCTGCTATATATAGAGCATGTTTTTATTAGATCGCGTTATAGCTGGTATAGTTTAGGGTTATGTGTTTTAATTAAGTAGGGTTGATTAGCTAGGGTTAGTTATATATATGGTTTAGGGTTAATGCACGGCACATTTAATTTAATTAGAGGACCGCGAGGCACCCCTGGCCTGCTTGATGCACAATTAAGTGTCGTTGGCCTATATATAGGGTTTAGGGTTTAGGGTCTAGGGTTTAGTGTTTAGGGTGTTTAGGGTTTAGGGATTAGGGATTAGGGTTTCAGGGTTGTATAAGGTTTAGGGATCATCGATCGAGTGCGCACACACATTATTAGAGGCACCCGCGCCTTTGCGCAAAAAGTGCATGCGTATAGTTTAGGGTTATTTGTTTAAATTAAGTAGGGTTTGATCAGCTAGAGTTAGTTACATATATATGGTTTAGGGTTAATGCATGGCACATTACATATAGTTTAAATCTCAAGAATGTTCATACATGATAGGCCATATGTGCAAAGGAATTTTTTTCCCCGTGAACTTGTCAAAATTCAAGTTTATCAGTGCCAATGGAAACTAGTCCAAAAAATTACATAGAGGTCCAAAAGTACTAGACAATAACTAATAGAACCTGCAACTTTACAAAAAGGACCCCAAAACATATAGAACAAAATCAATCGAGTCCTTCTCCACCGCACATCAGATCTCTGCTCCGCATCCTTTCCAGCAACTCCGTCGCCGGGGACGCACCACTTGGGACGGTGTCGCCGGTAGTCGCCAGGACGAAGGAGAAGAAGGGCCTCAGAAACGGCATATTGGCTCTGAGAAGGGCCGCTGGAAGGCCAAGATGTGCACGGGCAAGACGGATGATGCCGTCGTATGCCCCGAGCTTGTGAACTTTAGCAGCTTGACTTCCCCATTGGCCAGATCTGAAGCACTGACCAAAGCAAGCCTCACCGTTAGCGCCATCACATTGATGGCACCAGATCGGGGTTTGGCCGGCAAGATCCGCCAGATTCACCATAGGCCAGATCTGAAGCCGATGACGAGATCCCCGACTCCATTGCGCCATTCTGCTCATGGGAAACACTGGATCTAAGCTTAGAACAACACTAACTCCCTCGGATCCAAATTAGCTGACTCAACTTTGCTTATCTAAATATGGATGTATCCACACATGTTTTTACTCTAGATACATACACGTCTAAGGAAAGCTGAATCAATTAATTTAGTTCGGAGAGTGTACAATATACAGAGAGAAGTCGGCCTCGTCTCCGGCCGGCGAGGCCGCCGGAGAGAAGGGGGAGAGGAGCCGGGGGAGTGGGAGAGACTCGAGAGAGAAAGAGAAGAGGAAGAAATGAGAGCTCCCTGGGGAAGAACATTATTTTTGTCGTTCTGCTCGTAGCTTGAAACTGAAAATTTTGGCCGCGCGCCAAATCATCCCGCCGCATCCATTCGAAAATCCCGTGACCAGTTTTACCCTTTTAACCCTGGTCCAGAAGCTACAACCCACCGACCATGGAGGGCTCATTCGGTAACAATGAAATATCTTGCCTAGATCCCGAACCCTCCCCACAGGCCCACACCCACCCACCAACCATTCGCCCCATTAGCTCAAAAATACTCTCACACGCCAAAGCTCTGACTCTCTACAGTACTAGATCTGCTTCGCCGCCGGCATACTCCTCCACAGCGTAGCCTTGATCGTGTTGGTTGTCCACCCACCTGATCCGCTCCCCCGCCGCCCTCATCACCGACGGATCTGCTTCACCGCCGACCTCGCCACCGACGGATCTGCTTCACCGCCGACCTCGCCACCGACGGATCTGCTTCACCGCCGACCTCGCCACCGACTACCTCGGCGCAGCGGCTGTATCAACTTCACTGAATCCCTTGCCAGCCAACCAGATCTGCTTCACTAACGCCCGCTTCTACTGAAACAGGGTCGATTCATCGTCTCCCGCGTTCGCCGCCGCTGGAATGCAAGTTGCCGCCCCCGTCCACCCCGCCGCAGCTTGGTTAGTACGCTGGCCCGTTAGATCGCGGTGTTTCTTTAGCCATGTTTTGTGTAGTTATTTGCAGATCTCATATGCCATTAACTTTCTTGATGTGTTGCTTCGCATGAAGTTCGTTTAAATATTGTACAGTACAAAAGCATTATCCGGTCGCTACCATCCTGTTCATTCTACTGACACCTGTGTGCATCCACATATTTATAGCCTTATACCCATTCATTTGCTGCCAACTGTTTTTGTACTGCATGCTATTGTCGCACTGCTTTTATAGTCATGCTATGGGCATTTCCAATCTGCTTGTTCTTATACCACGTCATTAGCTCACCGCTAGCCGCTAGCTGTTTTCTCGTGCCTGCTATTTTCACACTGCTTTTATAATCATGCTATGTGCATTTCCAATCTGCTTGCTCTTATACCTCGTCTTTAGCTTATATAGTTATTGCTGCGTGCATGTCTGGTCTTTGTATTATCGTAGACTAACTTGTCAATGTTATTTTTCCTAGGGATTGATCATGCGAACCACTTATTAGAACATCCAACATTAACAGCGGGGACGCTAGGGAAGGTTGGAATCTGAGTTCTTGGTTGGTAATTTTGGCAGTTTACTTCCATTATTATCTATAACATATATGCATTGTTCCTTATGCAAGAGATTAACACTTGGAACCCTGCCATAGCAATGTCATTCATGCTTTACTATGTTTCTGCCTATTTGATATGCTTATCTTGGAGAAACTGCGAAGGTGATTTGAACCTGACATTTGGTCATTCTTAATGCCAGTTTACTTTATGTGGAAAACCTTGGCATTACCCTACTCTAAATCTGAATGTCTGAAATTCGTATCTCATGCAAAGCAACATCTAGTTAGTTTTAATCTGATATCTGGTAAATATTGGCTTATTCATTTGGCAGCTCAAGATTTTTGTTATTTGAAACCAGCTGACTTGGTCTTAAATGTGATATCTAAACACAGATTAAGGACAATGGAGCAGGAGGTTAGCATTTCACTTGATGGCTGAACCTAAAATGACAGGCATGTCGACCACGACTAGTGCACGCAAGAGAAGGACCTGCAGGGAGCCAGTATGTGCTTAGTACATGCATCTTATCTTATCTTGTGCTTATTTCTGCTACATGCTGTTATCTGATCTCTACATTGTGTAATACATGTTTGAATAGTTAATTGTTGTAACTATGTTTGCAATGTTACCAGAATGCAGTTTTAATGAAGCAGTCATCATTAGAAGATAGTCGACAAAAAAGGATCTGTAGCGACCCTGTGCAACATTATGATGTAAGTTTGTGCTTAGTACAAGTTCCATACATTGTTTATTTATGCAACTTGTTATTATCTTATATCTACATTGCATAATAAATGTTTGCATAGTTCATCGTTTAACTCTTTTTGCATTATTATCAGAATGCAGTTGTGATGAAGCAATCTTCATTAGAAGAGAGGCCCACAAAAAGTTCTGATCTTTCTTCTGATGCATCTTCTCATAGCCGTCAACCTAGACCATTTCTTTCATCAAACAGTAAATATCTCAAAATTTGTACTTTATAAAAGACATGGTATTGCTGCTTTAAGATCTGTAGCTGATATGTTGACAAAGAGTATACAAGATTCAATCAAGGCGATTGCCAAATGTCAACGTGTTATTGATGATGCTAATAGAAGTCCTCAATGATTCTATGTAATTTTTTTATTTGGGCACATTAATTGCCTTGTAATTTTCCTACTTATTTTATTTGTGTATGTAATTGTGTGTATCATTGATATCAGATTTTAGGCTCATGAAATTTAATGCAAGTTGTACATATGTGTTTTATGAAAAATGAAAAATGACGCAGTGGGGAACTTCCCCACTGTATTTGCGTCAAAAAAAAATTTAATGCAAGTTGACTAGTCAAACAACTAGGGCCCTACAACAGATTGGGCCGGCCCACTTACAGTAGTGTGGGACCCACTTTCATTTTGGGCCGGCCCACTTATTTTAGTAGGCCGGCCCGGTTACACGATAGTGGGCTCCACCTGCTTATTGGGCCGGCCCACTATCTTGTTGGGCCAGCCCACTTGCTATATGGTGGTCCCCACATGCTAAATGGGCCGGCCCTTTAACAGGAAATTGGGACCCACCTGTGTTTTTTGGCCCGGCCCACTATCTTGTTGGTCCGGCCCACTTGCTATATGGTGGACCCGACATACTAAATGGGCCAGCCTTTTAACACGAATGAGGGACCCACCTGTGTTTTTGGCCCGGCCCACTTTTTTGTTGGGCCAGCCCACTTCTATATGGTGGACCCCACACACTAAATGGGCCGGCCCTTTAACAGGAAGGTGGGACCCACCTGTGTTTTTGGCCCAGCCCACTATCTTGTTGGGCCAGCCCACTTGCTATATGGTGGACCCCACATACTAAATGGGCCGGCCCTTTAACTGGAAAGTGGGACCCACCTGTGTTTTTGGCTCGGCCCACTATCTTGTTGGGTCGGCCCACTTGCTATATGGTGGACCCCACACACTGAATGGGTCGGCCCTTTAACAGGAAAGTGGGACCCACCTATGTTTTGGCCCGGCCCACTTACTTGTTGGGCCGGCCCACTTGCTATATGGTGGACCCCACATACTAAATGGGCCGGCCCTTTAACAGGAAAGTGGGACCCACATGCTAATTGGGCCGGCCCACTAACTTCTTGGGCCAGCCCAGTAGCTTTAAGGTGGACCCCACATGTTAAATGGGCCGGCCCATTTAAGTTTTGACCAGTCAACCTTAGAGGTTAGGCCCAGCCCACGTAACTAATGGACCAGCCCAGCTATATAGTTGACCGGTCAAACTATGTCAGCTGGCCTCGTGTGGGCCTACCATCTACCACGGGGTTTCAGCCGGTTAACGCCGTTAACTGCCAGTTAACGGCGTCTGCCACGTGTCAGTTTGCATGACGTCAGCAGTCAACGGGCTCCCGAAAACACTTGTACAACGGTCCGATTTTCCGTGGCGGAAGGGCGCCCAAACGCGACGGACCGAAAAAACATCGTAGGACTTTTCCTGACGCAGTTTGGACAACAGAACCCATATCGTCGGGTTAGGCCCATAGGCGACGAAAAATACCCCTTAGTGGACGATTTTGGGACATTGTCTATCAGAACTTTTCTTGTAGTGTATAGATACGTTGGAGACGTATCAAGCATCCCCAAGCTTAGTTCCTACTCGCCCTCGAGTAGGTAAACGATAAAAACAATAATTTCTGAAGTGACATGCTACCAACACAATCTTGATCAACATTATTGTAAAGCATATGAGATGAATGAAGTGATTCGAAGCAATAGATTGCTAACAAAAAGATAATGATTAAACAACTGAATCATATAGCAAAAACTTTTCATGAATAGTACTTTCAAGACAAGTATCAAAAAGACTTGCATAAGAGCTAACTCATAAAGCAATAGATTCAAAGTAAGAGGTTTCGAAGCAACACAAAGGATGATTAAGTTTCAGCAATTGCTTTCAACTTGTAACATGTATATCTCATGGATAATTGTCAACATAAAGTAATATAACAAGTGCAATAAGTAAACATGTAAGAATTAGTGCACACAGTTGACACAAGTGTTTGCTTCTAAGATAGAAAGAAATAGGTAAACTGACTCAACATAAAGTAAAAGAAAGGCCCTTCGCGAGAGAGAGCGAGGATTACTCATGTGCTAGAGCTTTTTATTTTGAAAACATGGAAACAATTTTGTCAACGGTAGTAATTCATATGTGTTATGCATAAAACTTCCTATAAGTTGCAAGCCTCATGCATCGAATACCAATAGTGCCCGCACCTTGTCCTAATTAGCTCGGATTTCCATGGATTATCATTGCATTACATATGTTTCAACCAAGTGTCACAAAGGGGTACCTCTATGCCACCTGTACAAAGGTCCAAGGAGATAGATCGCATTTGATTTCTCAGTTTTGATAGATCTCAACTTGAGGACATCCATACCGGGACAACATAGAAAACAGATAATGGACTCCTCTTTAATGCTTAAGCATTCAACAACAGATAATATTCTCATAAGAGATTGAGGATTAATGTCCAAGCTGAAACATCCACCATGATACATGGCTTTGGTTGGCGGCCCAATGTTCTTCTCTAACAATATGCATACTCAAACCATTTAATCATGATAAACCTCCCTTACTTCAGACAAGACGAACATGCATAGCAACTCACATGATATTCAACAAAGTAGAAAGTTGATGGCATCCCCAGAAACATGGTTACCGCTCAACAAACAACTTATAAGAACTAAGATACATAGCAACATATTCATCACCACAATAGTTTTTAAGCTATTTTCCCATGAGCTATGTATTGTAAAGACAAAGAATGAAATTTTAAAGGTAGCACGCAAGCAATTTACTTTGGAATGGCAGAAAAATACCACATATAGGTAGTTATGGTGGACACAAATGGCATGGGTTTTGGCTCAAGGTTTTTGGATGCACGAGAAGCATTCCCTCTCAGTACAAGGTTTGGGCTAGCAAGGTTGTTTGAAGCAAACACAAGTATGAAAAGGTACAGCAAAAACTTACACAAGAACATATTGCAAGCATTATAAGACTCTACACTATCTTCCTTGTTGTTCAAACACTTTTACCAGAAAATATCTAGACCTTAGAGAGATCAATCATGCAAACCAAATTTCAACAAGCTCTACTGTAGTTCTCCACTAATAGATTTAAACTACATGATGCAAGAGCTTAAACATGATCTATGAGAGCTCAAAAGAATTGCCAAGTATCAAATTATTCAAGACAATATGAAGCATTTTCTGATTCCAACCAAATAGCAATCAACGAAGCAATTTTCAACTTCGCCATGAACATTAAAGCAAAACTAAGAACACCAGTGTTCAAATGAAAAAGCGGAGCATGTCTATCTCCAATACAAGGATTGCTGGGATCCGAATTTATTCAAACAAAAACAAAAATAAAAACAATCAGACGCTCCAAGTAAAGAACATAAGATGTGGTGGAATAAAAATATAGTTTCACTAGAAGTGACCTGATAAGTTTGTTGATGAAGAAGGGGATGCCTTGGGCATCCCCAAACTTAGATGCTTGAGTCTTCTTGAAATATGCAGGGATGAACCACGGGGGCATCCCGTAGCTTAGACTTTTCACTCTTCTTGATCGTATCATATCATCCTCCTCTCTTGACCCTTGAAAACTTCCTCCACACCAAACTTAAAGCAAACTCATTAGAGGGTTAGTGCATAATCAAAAATTCACATGTTCATAGAGGACACAATCAACTTCTTGACATTACCCAAGGCTACTGAAAGTTAATGGAACAAAGAAATCCACTCAACACAGTAAAATAGGCAATGCGAAATAAAAACAGAATCTGTCAAAACAGAACAGTCTGTAAAGACAAATTTTTCTGAGGCACTTAACTTGCTCAGATGGAAAAACTCAAAACTAATGAAAGTTGCGTACATATCTGAGGATCATGCATGAATTTTAGCTGATTTTTTTGATTCGTCTACAGAGAGAAAAACGCGACTTCGTGAGAGACAGCAAATCTGTTTCTGCGCAGAAATCCAAATCTAGTATCAACCTTCTATTAGAGACTTTACTTGGCACAACAATATGATAAGGAGAGGTTTCTACAGTAGTAAAAACTTCCAAGACTCAACAAAACAATAGTAAAAATAAAAACAACATGGGTTATCTTCCAAGAAGTGCTTTTCTTTAACGCCTTTCATCTATGCGCAGAAAGTGCAAATCAAGTAACATCGAGAGAAAGAAGCATCAACATTATAATTTTTCCTTACAAACACAGCTTGTCGCAGAGGGTACCTTAGATGCCCCATTATCTAAATTTCCCATGGTTGTGCTAAGAGTTTTATCAATTTTAAGCTCATAATGATTCTTTGGCTTTGACTTCTTAGGGACATACATGAATTTTTGCTCCTTTCCCACATAAGCTTTCTCCTTAAACTTAAGAGAAGAAAAAGTTGAACCCAAGGTTCCCATAGCTTCTTCAAGTTCACTAATCCTATTGGTTTGATTATCGTGGATAGCACAAGTTTCTAAGATAGCAATTCTTTCATTAATTCCTCCTAGGGATTTATCAAGTTTATCAGTGTTATCAAGTAATATTCCCAATTTAGTCTCAACACTTGGAAGATTTTTCTCTATGGCTTCCAACTTTTTCATGACATCCTCAAGAGAGATTTCAATTTTAACTTCATTAACAGGTGGTATTCCAACTAGACTCTCAATGATGCAACTAGCTTCTAAAGTAGGAGTACCTAGGAAATTACCCCCCGAAAGAGTATCAAGAACATACCTATTCCAGCTAGATATACCAACATAAAAGTTCCTAAGGAGGATAATGGTGGAGTGTTTCTTAATGCACCTATGATGAGCATTACTAATTCTGTACCAAGCATCTTTAAAACTTTCTCCCCCTTGTTGCTTAAAAGAACAAACTTCAACTTCAGGATTACTTATTTTAGCAATAGTAAAATTAAACTAAGCTAACAGGATTAAATAAAGTAAAAACAAGTAACTAATTTTTTTGTGTTTTTGATATAAAGAAAGCAAACAAGACAGAAAATAAAATAAAGTAACGCAAGATAATAAACAAAGTAAAGAGATTGGATGTGAGAGACTCCCCTTGAAGCGTGTGATACGTCTCCAACGTATCTATAATTTCTTATGTTCCATGCTACTTTTATGATAATACTCACACGTTTTATACATACTTTACATCATTATTATGCATTTTCCGGCACTAACCTATTAACAAGATGCCGAAGCGCCAGTTGCTGTTTTCTGTTGTTTTTGGTTTCAGAAATCCTACAAAGGAAATATTCTCGGAATTGGACGAAATCAACGCCTAGGGTCTTATTTTTCCACGAAGCTTCCAGAAGACCGAAGAGCATACGAGGTGGGGCGACGAGGCGCCCACACCACAGGGCCGCGCGGCCAGGGTGGGGCCCGCGCCGCCCTATGGTGTGGGGCCCGTGCCCCCACCGACGCTGCCCTTCCACCTACTTAAACTCTTCGTCGCGAAAACCCTATTACCGAGAGCCACGATACGGAAATACTTCCAGAGACGCCGCCGCCGCCAATCCCATCTCGGGGGATTCAGGAGATCGCCTCCGGCACCCTGCCGGAGAGGGGAATCATCACCGGAGGGCTCTACATCATCATGCCCGCCTCCGGATTGATGCGTGAGTAGTTCATCCTTGGACTATGGGTCCATAGCAGTAGCTAGTTGGTTGTCTTCTCCTCTTGTGCTATCATGTTTAGATCTTGTGAGCTGCCTAACATGATCAAGATCATCTATTTGTAATGCTACATGTTGTGTTTGGTGGGATCCAATGAATATAGAATATTATGTTAAGTTGATTATCAATCTATCATATATGTGTTGTTTATGTTCTTGCATGCTCTCCGTTGCTAGTAGAGGCTCTGGCCAAGTTGATACTTGTAACTCCAAGAGGGGGTATTTATGCTCGATAGTGGGTTCATGCCTCCACTGAACCTGGGACAGTGACAGAAAGTTCTAAGGTTGTGGATGTGTTGTTGCTACTAGGAATAAAACATCAATGCTTTGTCTAAGGATATTTGTGTTGATTACATTGCGCACCATACTTAATGCAATTGTCTGTTGTTTGCAACTTAATACTGGAAGGGGTGCGGATGCTAACCTGAAGGTGGACTATTTAGGCATAGATGCATGCTGGATGACGGTCTATGTTCTTTGTCGTAATGCCCTGATTAAATCTCATAGTGATCATCATGATATGTATTGAATCTTTATTTGTCAATTGCCCACCTGTAATTTGTTCACCCAACATGTTATTTATCTTATTGGAGAGACACCTCTAGTGAACTGTGGACCCCGGTCCATTCTTTTACATCTGAATACAATCTACTGCAATCATTGTTCTCTACTGTTCTTCGCAAACAAACATCATCTTCCACACTATATGTTTAATCCTTTGTTTTCAGCAAGCCGGTGAGATTGACAACCTCACTGTTACGTTGGGGCAAACTATCTTGATTGTGTTGTGCAGGTTCCACGTTGGCGCCGGTTTCACTGGTGTTGCGCCGCACTACACTCCTCCACCAACAACCTTCACGTGTTTCTTGACTCCTACTGGTTCGATAACCTTGGTTTCATACTGAGGGAAACTTGCTTCTATACGCATCACACCTTCCACTTGGGGTTCCCAACGGACGTGTGCTTCAGGCGTTATCAAGCTAAATTTCTGGCGCCGTTGCCGGGGAGATCAAGACACGCTGCAAGGGGAGTCTCCCACATCCAATCTCTTTACTTTGTTTTTGTCTTGCTTTACTTTATTTTATTTTCTGTCTTGTTTGCTTTATATCAAAAACACTAAAAAAGTAGTTGCTTTACTTTGTGTATTGTTTACTTGCTCTATATCAAAACACAAAAAATTAGTTACTTGCATTTACTTTATTTACCTTTTGTTTATTTCATCATGCTTCCTCCTAAGTTCACTCTTAAAGATATACCGGTAGGGCAAGGGTCTATCATTGGAAGAGATAATATAGAAGAATTTTTCACTCATGTTAGTATAGTTGACGATTTTGAAGTTAGATCCTTGGTAGAACTTGCTCCTAATTATAAAATTGCTACTGCTTCCTTAGTACACATGTTGGAGGCTAGATTTGTTAATCTTAATCCAATAATGCAACACATGTTTCTTACACTCTCTGATATGGAGATGGGGGAAAAGAGAGATTTTGTTTTAGAGGTCCTTCTTAGAGAATTTGGTGATATAGCTAAAGAAGCTAGAAAAGTTTTTATTAAGCATAAGAGGCTTGGGTTTTATACTGATTTTGCAAAAACACTTGAAAAGAAGGACATGGATAGATTAAAGTACACTAATAATGTTAATGGTGAGGGGGAGATCAAAGTACCAATACCTAGTAAGCTCCTAGGGATGCATGAAGCTTTAGAAAATAACTATGCTTGGCTTGTTCCTGAAAATTTGTTTGATGAGAATAGTAAGCCTAAGAGCAATGAAAGAGGAGTTACTTATATAGACCAGATACAATGCATTGTTGAGAAAACTCTCAACTCCCCAGGTAATAATGTTGATGCTTCCTCTCTTGATAATACTTGATTTGCACTTTCTGCGCCTAGCTGAAAGGCGTTAAAGAAAAACACTTCTTGGGAGATAACCCATGTTTTATTTTATTACTGTATTGTTGAGTCTTGGAAGTTGTTACTACTGTAGCAACCTCTCCTTATCATGTTTTTGTGCCAAGTAAAGTCTCTATAGTAAGGTTGATACTAGATTTGGATTGCTGCGCAGAAACAGAATTGCTGTCTGTCACGAATTTGCGTAGATCTCTCTGTAGAAAAATCAAACAAATCTGCCAATTTACGTGCGTGATCCTCAGATATGTACCCAACTTTCATTAGTTTTGAGTTTTTCCATCTGAGCAAGTTAAGTGCCTCAGAAAAATTCGTCTTTACGGACTGTTCTGTTTTGACAGATTCTGCTTTTTATTTCGCATTGCCTCTTTTGCTATGTTGAATGGATTTCTTTGTTCCATTAACTTTAAGTAGCTTGTGCAATGTTCAGAAGTGTTAAGAATGATTATGTCACCTCTTAATGTATGAATTTTTGATTATGCACTAACCCTCTAATGAGCTTGCTTTAAGTTTGGTGTGGAGGAAGTTTTCAAGGGTCAAGAGAAGAGGATGATACAATATGATCAAGAAGAGTGAAAAGTCTAAGCTTGGGGATGCCCCCGTGGTTCATCCCTGCATATTTTAAGAAGACTCAAGCATCTAAGCTTGGGATGCCCAAGGCATCCCCTTCTTCATCGACAACTTATCAGGTCACTTCTAGTGAAACTATATTTTTATTCCATCACATCTTATGTTCTTTACTTGGAGCATCTGTTTGCTTTTGTTTTTGTTCTTGTTTGAATAAAGTTGGATCCCACCATCCTTGTATTGGAGATATTACGCTCCGCTTTTTCATTTGAACACTTGTGTTCTTAGTTATGCTTTAATGTGGTGATGAATATGTAGCTATGTGTCTTAGTTCTTATAAGTTGCTTGTTGAGTGGTAACCATGTTTCTGGGGACGCCATCAACTTTTTACCTTTGTTGGATATCATGTGAGATGCTATGCATGTTCGTCTTGTCTGAAGTAAGGGTGATTTATCATGATCAAATGGTTTGAGTATGCATATGTTAGAGAAGAACATTGGGCCGCTAACCAAAGCCATGTATCATGGTGGAAGTTTTCAGTTTGGACATTCATCCTCAATCTCTTATGAGAATATTATCTGTTGTTGAATGCTTATGCATTAAAGAGGAGTCCATTATCTGTTTTCTATGTTGTCCCGGTATGGATGTCCTAAGTTGAGATCAATTAAAAACGAGAAATCAAATGCGATTGATCTCCTTGGACCTTTGTACAGGCGGCATAGAGGTACCCCTTTGTGACACTTGGTTGAAACATATCTTATGCAATGATAATCCATGTAAATCCAAGCTAATTAGGACAAGGTGCGGGCACTATTGGTATTCTATGCATGTGGCTTGCAACTTGTAGGAAGTATTATGCATAACACATATGAATTATTACTACCGTTGACAAAATTGTTTCTATGTTTTCAAAATAAAAACTCTAGCACAAAAATAGTAATCCGTGCTTCCCTCTGTGAAGGGCCATTCTTTTACTTTATGTTGAGTCAGTCTACCTACTTCTTTCTATCTTAGAAGCAAACACTTGTGTTAACTGTGTGCATTGATTCTTACATGTTTACTTATTGCACTTGTTATATTAATCTATGTTGACAATTATCCATGAGATATACATGTTACAAGTTGAAAGCAATTGCCGAAACTTAATCATCCTTTGTGTTGCTTCAATGCATTCTACTTTGAATCTATTGCTTTATGAGTTAGCTCTTATGCAAGTCTTGTTGATGCTTGTCTTGAAAGTACTATTCATGAAAAGTTTTTGCTATATGATTCAGTTGTTTAGTCATTATCTTTTGTTAGCAATCTTTTGCTTCGAATCACTCCATTCATCTCATATGCTTTACAATAATGTTGATCAAGGTTATGTTGGTAGCATGTCACTTCAGAAATTATTTGTTGTTATCGTTTACCTACTCGAGGGCGAGTAGAAACTAAGCTTGGGGATGCTTGATACGTCTCCAACGTATCTATAATTTCTTATGTTCCATGCTACTTTTATCATAATACTCACATGTTTTATACATACTTTACATCATTATTATGCATTTTCCGGCACTAACCTATTAACAAGATGTCGAAGCGCCAGTTGCTGTTTTCTGCTGTTTTTGGTTTCAGAAATCCTACAAAGCTAATATTCTCGGAATTGGACGAAATCAACGCCTAGGGTCTTATTTTTCCACGAAGCTTCCAGAAGACCGAAGAGCATACGAGGTGGGGCGACGAGGCGCCCACACCATAGGGCCGCGCGGCCAGGGTGGGGCCTGCGCCGCCCTATGGTGTGGGGCCCTCGTGCCCCCACCGACGCTGCCCTTCCGCCTACTTAAACACTTCGTCGCGAAAACCCTATTCACTACAAGAAAAGTTCTGATAGACAACGTCTCAAAATCGTCCGCTAAGGGGTATTTTTCGTCGCCTATGGGCCTAACCCGACGATATGGGTTCTGTTGTGGAAACTGCGTCAGGCAAAGTCCAACGACGTTTTTTTCGGTCCGTCGCGCTTGGGCGCCCTTCCGCCACGGAAAATCGGACCGTTGCGCAAGTGTTTCCGGAGCCCGTTGATCGCCGACGTCACGCAATCGACACGTGCGTACGCCGTTAATCGGCATTAACGGCGTTAACCGCGAAACCCGTGGTAGATGGTAGGCCCACACGAGGCACGCCACGTCATAACCGGGCCGGGCCAGAAGACATACTTTGACCGGCCACCTAGATAGCGGGGCTGGTCCAATAGATACGTGGGCCGGGCCTAACCTCTAATGTTGACTGGTCAAAACTTAAATGGGCCGGCCCATTTAACATGTGGGGTCCACCTTACAGCAACTGGGCCGGCCCAAGAAGCAAGTGGGCCGGGCCAAAAACACAGGTGGGTCCCACTTTCCTGTTAAAAGGCCGGCCCATTTAGTGTGTAGGGTCCACCGTATAGCAAGTGGGCCGGCCCAACAAGCTAGTGGGCCGGGCCAAAAACACAGGTGGGTCCCACTTTCCAGTTAAAGGGTCGGCCCATTTAGTATGTGGGGTCCACCATATAGCAAGTGGGCCGGCCCAACAAGATAGTGGGCCGGGCCAAAAACACAGGTGGGTCCCACCTTCCTGTTAAAGGGCCGGCCCATTTAGTATGTGGGGTCCACCATATAACAAGTGGGCTGGCCCACCAAGCTAGTGGGCCAGGCCAAAAACACAGGTGGGTCCCACATTTATGTTAATAGGCCGGCCCATTTGGTTTGTGGGGTCCACCATATAGAAAGTGGGCCGGCCCAACAAGATAGTGGGCCGGGCCAAAAAAACAGGTGGGTCCCACCTTCCTATTAAAGGGCCGGCCCGTTTACCATGTGGGACCACCATATAGCAAATGGGCTGGCCCAACAACATAGTGGGCCGGCCCAAAAACACAGGTGGGCCCCACTTTCCTGTTGAAGGGCCGGCCCAATTAGTATGTGGGGTCCACCATGCAGCAGGTGGGCCGGCCCAACAAGATAGTGGGTCGGGCCAAAAATACAGGTGGGTCCCACTTTCCTCTTAAAGGGCCGGCCCATTTAGTATGTGGGGTCCACCACAAAAGCAAATGGGCTGGCCCAACTATTTAGTGGGCCCCGGTAGTATGTGGGGTCCACCTTTTTGCAAGTGGGCCAGCCCAATTAGAGTGTGGGGTCCACGGTAAATCAAATGGGCTGGCCCAAGAAGTAAGTGGGCCAGCCCGTTTAGTTGCTGTTTATATGCCGGCATAATATGCGCTTTAGGATTTTGCGGGCAGGCACATATGTGATTTTGCTTAATTGGGCCGTTTAAGGGATGGGAATTCGTGATTTAGATACTGAGAATATTTACGCAGCATTGATTTCTGTCGAATAGCCTCACTTACCACAAGCACCAAAGAAAAAATGCGCGAAAGAACTATAAAAACTAACTAAATATTACATCAGCTGCAAGGCATTGAAAAAAATATTACAGAACCCAGAGAAATTGAATGGTAATTAAACCTAGCAATACAATGAAGCGATCCGGCAATCTTTTAAGTTGTCCATGCATCACCTATATCTGAAACAAAGACATTACAAGTTAAGACAAAGAACAATGGAAAGGCAAAGACACTACAATATTGTTTGCCAAAGAATTTGGAACTCATCATTTCGTCGTTATAACAAGATCATTGTAATGCGCACAATAAGCAAACAAAGAGTGCATGCCGCATACCAACAGCCAATATAACAGAGCATGTTAGAATGAAACAGCAGACTTACTACTGTCGAGTCCCATGCAAACCAACATGTTCAGGGAGTACAAAATTGGCATGAACAACATAGTAGCAAAGCTATAAATTTTGTAACGACGAGTGAGCAAGATACGTAATATAGTGGGATCACTGTGAACTTGTATAAGAGGGAATGCAAACCAATATGTTCAGCATTCCATATGTGAGCGTCATGCCAAGTCAGAGAAACAAGTCGATAATGCAGCTTTTGAAGAACAAGATGGCACACAAAATTATTATCTAGTAATATGACAAGTTTATTTGTACTACAGGCTTAGATAGCAGAGTGATAGCATGCCAAACTAAGTCCTTACTTTGTTAGCTTACAATGAACTAGATACAAAACAATGGCATCACCTGTAGTACAGGGAATGCAAGCCAACATGTTCATGGAGTAAAAAATTGGCACAAACAACATAGTAGCAGGCCATAATTTTTGAAACAACATCTGAGCAAGATAAAGTTATGATGGCTAGATCTACAGAGCAGGGAATGTAAACCAAATATAGAAGTTACGATGCCAAAAGCTATAGAGCAGGGAATGCGAACCAACATGTGCAATTACTTAAAATTGGCCATGAACTAAATAATAGCAGGATGTTACTATAATAGCTAGGAATAATACAGATAGGAGTTATAATGGCATCACTGATAAACTTGTAGATAAGGGAAAAAAATCAATTTGTTTCGGGATATAAAGTTGTAATGAGCAACACATAGAGGATAGTTAATGCTACGGCTTAGGATGGACCAGAAACGGAATATAGTGGGATCTGAACTTGTAGAAAAGGGAATGCACACCAATATGTTCACAATTCTATATGTGAGCGCCATGCCAATTAAGAGAAACAAGTTAATATTGCAGCTTTTGAAGAATCAGATGGCAGACAAAATTATGATGGAAGTTGCTGCTGTGACGAGTCAAATAAAATTTGTACTGCAGGATGGCAGAGCGATAGCATGCAGGAACAAATAGCAGGCAGTTAATTTGTACTGCAGGATGGCAGAGCGATAGCATGCAGGAACTAATAGCAGGCAGTTAGCTTACGACGAAGTAGATGGAAATAACAATGGCATCACCGTAGTACAAGGAATGCAAACCAACATGTTCAGGGAGAACAAGATTGGCATGAACAACGAATGAGCAAGATAGAAGTTATGATGGCTACATCTACAGAGCAGGGAATGCAAACCAAAATGTTCAATCGCTTGAAGTTAGCAATGAACTAGAAAATGGCAAGGTGTTACGGTCATAACTAGGAATGAACTAAAAGAGCTTCAGACAAACAGGCATCTGAACCCAGAACATGGCGCTAAAACAAGGGACTTACATTAGGAGAAGCACTCTGTGGGAATCACAGCAGATCTTCCTGGGGTTGATAGATCCGGTGATGAAGTACACTACATGTGCTCCTTGGGGTTGGAGAGACGGCCATTAAACTTCATGGTTACTCATCTAATCTGCAAAGACGTAACGGCGCGTCGTTAGCACAAACAGGTTCCCCCAAGATTAAACAAGAACTTGCAGGCAAGCAATAGAAAAGCGACAGTAGAAGAGTTTAGATCATGGACGGCGCCGGTGAAGCAGATTCGGTTCATGCACATCGGTGTCGGTGAGCAAGATCCGATGCGGTGGACGATGCCGCAGCTGAAGCGACTGCGGTAGGCTGCTGGATGAGCATATGGTTTCGAGGTTCGGCGGGGATGATCCGGTCCGGTTGATGACGGCGTCGATGAAGCGGCTCCGGCAGGCAGCCGGATGACGAGGATCGCGAGGGCTCGGGTAGGCCAGGGAAGTCCGGCGGGGATGTTCCGGTGCGGTGGTCGTGGAGGTGGTAGAGAGAGGGACTTGGGAAGTTCCGGTGGGTGGTCTGAGGGAAATGAATTTTTTTGGGAGGGTTTCCGGGGCTAGGGAGGTGGTGATCCAAAAAATGACGGGCAGACCCCCCCACCAACCGACTTTGCTGTCATCTCCACAAGGGTAGAATGGGAATTTGAAAGCGTGTGAATTTTTTGTATTTTGTGGGCGGGAAGTTTTGCCGCTATGAGATTTTGAATTTGGCTAAGGTCCAAGTATAATGATAAAAAATTGTGAGACCGTACTAGTACCTCTGTTCAAGGCCGAGTGCAAAATCAAATCATCATCACCTTGAATATCGGTTACTATCATCGTGTTCTATCTTCTTATCCCATTCAAAAACACGCCTGAAATATTTCTAGATTGGCGGGAGATTTTGCCGCCCGATTGAGATTTGATTTTGAATATGGCTATGGTCAAGTAATATAATATAATACTAATATAAAGACGGTACACCTGGTTAAGTACTAATTGCTCTGCTTCGGCAGTTAAGGCCAGCAGCCACATCAAGCCATCATCATTACAAACAAAATCAGTCAAATCTAGAAGCTAGTATAGGATAAATTCACAGCAGCATAATAAATCCAGAAAACTAATATAATACTACATAAACTGCATACAAGAGCCAAAAGCAGCCAATAACAATGTTAATGTTCACGACAAACTAATCTGAAAATAATACAAGACACAATGTATGGCCAACATGAAGATTAGGATACCCCAAGATGAACGAATATGTTCTTCATTCAGCATATATTTCTTCGTCACTCCATTGAAGGACATTTTCATTGAACTCCTTCCGTCTGCAGTGTGCAGCCAATACATCCTCCAAACGGTATGGCCTTTGTTCATTTCTCATACCTTAGTTTCCTAATCTATTCACATGTATTGGCCACTCATCCCAGGCCTTTATATCATCAAAGTACTCTCTGATATAACCAAAATCTGTGTAGTAGATGCAGCCAGGTCGAAGTGTCGGGTGCACTCTGGTGTCGACGGAGATACACCGGATATAATGGACGAAGAAGGCACGACTGCCAATGTTATTGACGGCATGGAGAGAGCGGCTCTCAGTGTCCACACGGTACACCAATGGTTGACCTTCCTCCAAATGCTTGTTGTCCAACAACACAAGCAGCAGAGCACCATCCGACTCCACAAGGTAGAACTTGTTATTTCCAAGTTCTGGAAATGAAAATACTGTATCCATTTTGACAGTGCTCGCACGCTGCTCCAACTGGACATTGTTGGTGCACACTAATTTTCCGAACTCAAAATTGTTCACAGCTATTGCATACAATTCACCATTGAACGGGGTAATGCAACGCAGACAATGGTGCTCGATCGAAAATCTTCCTTCTCCCCAATCTTCATCTATACCCTTAGTTGGAGTGCTCTCATCGACCCAAGCAATTTCCGCCGGGTAATCTTTGGAAACGAAGACCATAGTCGGGGACTTCATCACAGCGACTTTAATAACGTTTGGCATATGCGCCTCAAACATAGTATTCAATGTCTTTGTGAGTGGGTTCAGAAGCCGTATCTTGTGCGGCTGGTTCTTCTGGGCAAGCACGATGACGCCACGGCAAAAGCCGACAAAGTAGTATCTAAAATATATTGATGAAGATAACATTCAGCACTAAGATGTTTACGATTGAAAATAAAAATAGATTAACTCTATAGATATGGAGGAATTTGAACCTTGCATGAACTTCCGTTAGATCGATGGTGACGTAGCGGGATGTGCGGAGGTGTAGGAAGGTGAAATCAGCAGCGCGTGGAAGGCCGTGGTCTAGCATGATCCATTCGTGCAGGTGCACGTCGGGCTCAGGTAAACCTGAGCGCCAATTTCTACAGACTTGCCTCATAGCAGAGTAGGTGTCAGCGTACTGCTCGTTCGCCAGTAAGCATTCGCCGATCTTGTGAAGTGGTCCATCAGCCGAGAGAGAGGCCCAGTTCACGGAGGCGACGGCCGCCGGCGCATTCTTCTTGTCCATCGCCGGCAGGGAGCGCGCGTGGGCGGTTGGTGTTTTTTCCTTCGATTTGGAGAAGTTGATGGGACGTGAGAGGCGTGGTTGCGTGCGTGAGTGAGAATGAGACTGTGTGCAGAGGGAGGGAGAGAGGGGGCTCTGGCAACGTGACGGTTGGTCTCGGCAGTTTCTCAAAAAAGCTAGACGTTTGGTCTCAACACGCGCACCGCCTAACCGCTGTGCACCGCGACACGCGTCCGTGGTACTGCACGTCTGCACCGTTACGTGTACTCAGTTAGCCTTACACTGGAAAAATATCTGCACTCAGTTTTCCCCTCGAGTACTAATACTGGCTAGTGCATTACCTCATAAAAAAAATACTGGCTAGTGCAATATACTCAGTTTTACCCTCAAGTGGCTGATCAACAGAGAGTCAACAAATGGGATTAAGCTATCTAATTGAGTAATTTCATGCGCAAAAAAAAATCATAGTGCCTCCTACTCATGGAGTCTTGTTAAGAAGAGGAGGTCTAATACGTGGAAAACAGAATAGCACACCACAGGTCCGAAATGATGGAAAGGGCTAGGCAATCCACTTATTATAGAACTCAACAAAAACCACATGGAACTATATTAAACTTATGCAGTAGCCAACGCAACCAAAAGTCAGAAGTGCAGGCTGAATCCCAAAGGCACAACACAAAAAGGAAACTTGCAACCTTATATAAAAGGGGCTATGCAACCCACTTATATACACATTAACAGCCATCCTCGTGTGTGACAAGAGAAATTCAACACTGGATTCGGAGGTAGGCACATGAAGCTTTACAAGGGCCAATGGGGCACCAACAATTTAAGGATGAATTGAACCACACCGTCAACAATTCAAACTCGAGACCTTGGCTCTAATACCATTTAAGTTCGAACGGATTGAAAAGGCTAGGCAACCAATTTCTAAAACATCCACATGAACAACTACCAAGTTGATCCCAGCCGTAGATAAATGCATCCACCAACAAAATAGGAACAGTGCCTCAGTCTCAGTAAACATTTCACAATACCAAGGTACTCACATGTCAATGTCAGTGTTTTCATCTCCAATTATCTATGGCATTTTATTAGTCTTTTGAGAGATTATAACAAACTTGATTGGCCTCCTGCAGTAGGGCATCACATGCTTCTGATCTCGATCTCAACATGTCAACTTGGTTTCTTAACACATCTGCTGCAGCTCGTTCTATTTGGATTTGTTCCTCCAGAACTTGTGCAGAGAAAGACTTGGACTTGGACTTGGACTGCAAAAACCCAGCATTTCGCAGGAAAGTGTTTTTGGTGATATCTTTATTTTTAAGTACCATGGTAAATGTCTCCATACATTCTTCTAGAGTTTTTTCCATACCATCTTTCCCGGGTTTTGCCATCTCCAATTTCATATTTGCCTGAAAAGTTTTGAGTCGTGTAAAAATAAAAGTTATTACAGAGAAACATGCAGACGGTAGATTTAATGTGTATGAACTACTTCTAATCCTACAAGTTGGTATGCCTGATTACACATCAAATGCATTTTCACAAAAACGCCTACAAGATCATATTGACATATTGCTCCTACAAATTGGCAAGTGTGTAGTTAAAAAATTTAAATCATAAAGAAGACTTACAATAACACTTTCTGCAAGTTCTCCTATCACATTATGTTTGTTCTTCTGGCATGCCTCGAACTGCTCTGCCAGAGTCATCTCTTTGTCTGGTTGCATGTTGTTTGCATGATCTACTTTCTGCATTTTTGTACAATCATATGGAGATCAAATAACGTGGTTGAAATGGAGGATGGAAATATAACATGCACACGGAGTTCTACACAATTTACGAGTAACATATGTAGCAATGCTGAGACCAGCGGGGCATTACTTTTTGCCAGGAGATGCCCAACCAAGTGACGAGATCCTGTACGGCTTGGTAAACGTTGTTTCAAGCGGTTAGCCTGGTTCCTTTTAGACAACGTCTGCAAAAGGAGACTAGTGAGACACTGGCGCAAAATAAGTATTCGGAATTTAATCTGGTTTCACGGTCCTCATAAGCCATACCACATTCTTTGGATCAGACCAATGCTTGACAAGATCTCCCCACTGCTCGTCAGTCATACAGGGTGCAGGAGACTTTGTTCGAACATTGGCAGTAATCTGGCCAGTGAAGTATGTCGCCTTAAGCTTATAGCGGTGCTGGCGCAACAATTCTTTGAATATGGAAGCGATGACAAACTTTACATCCTCATTATCCTCATCGAATTCAAACCTTAACTGCTCACAACGGTGGAATGATTGGTGAGTTATATAGCATAGAAACAACAGTAAGCTACAAGAAATGGGACAGATCAATGTGGAATAATTTATCATTACCAGGAGAAGCATGACTTACGTGTAAATTATGCACTAAACTCTCGAACTGTGAAGGGGTGTCAACGTGCTGCTTCCACAATGGGAAGGTAGGAAGTTCATTCCTGATAAAATGGCCAACCTGTGATACAAGATATGAAGATTCATGCGGATGAAGTGGCCTTCTGCCACCTACAATAGATGTGATGCGAAATCTTGAACCCATTCCGGAAATCTTAGCTGCAAGTTTTTTTCCTACCGTTGGCCCCCTCGTTTTTATTGATCGTGGCGAACCTACCAAGTTAAGCATTACATCAAGCTATCATGGTATATAGATACATAAGGGAGCATTAAACTACAAGTCTTGAAAAAAGTATTACCTTTTTTGGCGTGGGTCTCATCATCGGGAGAGGAGTTGTCTTTCGCAGGACTAAGGGTCGGAGGGAGATTGTAACATCCCAAGTTTTCAACAAATAATAAAGCAAGTGAGATTTCATTTACTCAAAATTCACAACTAACAAAAACTTTTTCAATGCATATAGTGCCACATATAGTGTTGTGCATTTAAGTGATTTTCTTGTGTGCTATTGCCATGATGAGTGTTAGCATGTAAATCAATTACTATATGAACACTAATCAAGATCACCAAACCCTAGCTTGAGGAGAAATAAAGAAAATAAGAAAAATCCCTTCATCACTCACATACACCATATGCAAAAATACAAAACCACCACCAAGGCCATAATTGCTTGCTTCCTTGCTTCTAAAAAGCTTTAATATGATAAACTAACACAATTGTATCATTGGATCATGAATCAAAGCAAGAGAAATCAAGAACTCATCATACATATGATAATGGTCACTTTGGTTAAAAATATTTTCTTCACCACTTTACACCCCTGTATTTCTTAAAACCTAAACTAAACTTTGTCAACCAAAGCCATGTCATCCAAGACCATGTCAAGGTGAACACTTTTCATGTTGACCACCATGTCCAGAGTTGACTAGGTTGACCAGAAATTAATTGCCAAAACAGGACCAGAGAATAAAATGAAGATCATCTCAAATTTGAAACTTTGCATTTCATTTCCAAATTGAGTACCACCACCACCATTACATCACTATAATTATATAAAAGAGATTCACCAAAAAGATTTCCAAAATTTGAAAATTTTCTTCATGCGGCCATTGTGTCGAACACTTGGCAGGCATAAATTCAGTATTGTGCAACACCCCTTTGTCCAACAGATTTGAGGCTAAACCCCTTTGCCAATGTGATCATTAGCTAGTTCAATACCCCCTGCCTCTAGCCCAGTACTTGCATGGTCGATTAAAGCCATGGAAAAACCCTAAACTATGCAACACCACACCATGCCGGCCACTTTGGCATATCCACCTCTAGCCCTCCTCTCACACTTTCTTCTTGTCCTGGAGCATCTACACTGCATAAGGAATCAAATGGTACACGCACGCACGAAGCCAAGCCTTGGCATTGGCCAGAACGGCCGTGGCCAAAACCATGCCAGTACACGCCCATGCCGCGGTGAGCGCGCTCTGGAACGCGCCAGAGCACCGTGCACTCGAACGCGCCCGTCCTTGCCCTGCATCCCTACCACCGCGTCGTCTAGCCACTCCAAGCCCTCTACCCGCTAGACATGCTCGAGCACAGCCCAGAGCCTTGTCGCCGTCGTCCTCGTCGTCGACGTACCGCGGGTACCGCGATGATTACTGGAAGAAATCGAGCGTTTCCGTAGCCCTATCTCTGCGCCAGCTAGCCGTTGAGCATCGCCAGGACGACGCCTACAAGATGCTGTACTCACCTTGCCCTTTCGATCGACGGAGAAGCCGCGCCATGGCCGCGCCCTTGCAGCACGCTCGGCCACCTCCCTCCCTCTATAAATACCGACGATCGGCTCCTCCCTTCAGCACACAATCTCCTCCCCTCTCCTCACTGAGCACTACTACACAGCCAATTTCACTAGAGCTCGCCGGAGCTGCTCGAATTGCGAGCTCGAGTCCGCCGGAGCCCGCGGAAGCTCTGCTTCAATTGACGCCTCCCCGAGCTCCACAACTGCGCCAGCCGCTTCCTCATCGACCACCACTTCTCCACGCACATTGCCAGGGACCTGCAACGGCCTGGTAAGCGCTCCGACCCCCTACTGGCGCTCTGGGTTCGCCGGAATCTCGCCGGGGACGACGACACACGCCAGCCGTTGATCTGCTTCTTGATCCAACGCTCCCTATCGCTCGTACCGCTTCGGCGTGTTATGAGGCGCCGACAGGTGGCCCCCACCCTGTCAGCGCAGCCCGCCCGCACCAGTTGCTTGCTGGGCCGCGCTGTGCTGTTTAATTCGTTTGGGCCCATTTACGTTTCCCGCCAGGCCCAAAAATTCAAATAGAATAAATCCAATTAGTTCAAATTCAAATACTGCTGCTCACTTCTAACTTGAATAATTTAAAATCTGCCAAACCAAATCTAGCAAACTTTATATTGTTGGAAAGCTCATGAAATTGTCTAACTAATGCCACTGGCCTCATGTCCAAATTCGTATTAATTTTTAAATGATAAAAATAACAAGGCAGAGCCTTTTCTAACTTCAAATAATTATTAAAAATAATCTATAAATGATTTTAAGTTGATTCCAATTCTAATAAATCACAAATGATGTTCTCTAATTGATTATGCAATAATATAGTCAGGTTATTTGCATGATCATGGACTAGATCAAATAAAATAGCTATGTAGTTAATCCTAACACCATTTAACTTGAAATTCAAAATTTAATGAATAGTATGAGAGCTACTCTCTCATTTAAATCTTGATCCTAAGTAATATAACCAGGGGGAATGACCTAGGCTAAAGAACCCTTGATAAATATTACTTAGAGATTTTAATGCATTTAAAATAATAATATGATAACATGTGTAGTGTAGCACTTTAATTAAATTAGACTCACATATAATAGATATGAAATGTTGACTTGAGTCAACCTATATTTCATACCTGATTATTATATGGAGAGATTAAATCTTATTACAAAGTAAAGAGAAGAAATGAATTTCTTTAAGGATCTACCTATCTAAATTTAAGAAATAGGGATAATGAGAGGAAATTATTTTTCTAATAAATAAGAAATCATCAAATAACTCACCATGCCATGTTTGATTGATAATAGGACTAGAGTGTGAACTCTTTGAGTGTTCCTAGTTTAGCATATGAGTTTGGTTTAGTATTTATACCTCGTATTCGTATATAGACGCTAGTAACGAGGATTACCAAGAGGAGGAGGCCTACTCCCAAGAAGAGGAAGAGCACTTTGACCACTACTCAGCTCAAGGCAAGCTAACCCTTGCTAAATACAAAAGCTTAGCTCTACAAGAGCAAAGGCATCATCACACCTTACTTTGATGTATTACCTATCCCATGTTTTACTTAATTTTACTTTGGCTTATTTACTTCAAAGTACCTTTTGAGTTATGATTCACTTGGTCTAGAATAGAACAATACTTGGGTTAGATGAACACAAATCAAAGCTAGATTAGCACCCCTCATTTAGTGGCTATTGCTAATCAATTAAAATTTGACTACTCTAGATGGGAACAAGTGATGTTGATATGAAATTGAAACCTTGGGAATGATGGTTCATTCCAAGGAATGACTTTGAAGGTGAATATGACCAAGAGAAGATGGTGATTTTTGATATAAAACTGAGATGGGTTTGAATGCGATACCTTTCCAATTATACAAGTACCCCCACAATACCTGATTATGGGTAGGGCTTAACTAGAAACTTGTGTATTTTAGTATGGGTTCCCTCTAAACAAGCATCATAGGGGTTACGCCGAGGCTGCCTCCGTATGTGAGAAATGATGTGAATATGAGGAGAATGTACGACCCAAGCCCTGTGCAGTTCCCGGGTTAACAGTTGGTTCTCACCGGGAGGCCAAGCTCATGGGGAGAGGTGCCTATACTAGGACATATAAGTGAAAGGTTATGATTGATGATCCGCGTACTGAGTTACGATGATTCGGGGTTATCCTCGACGGATGAAATCAATAGTTGTGGCACAAGAGTACAACCTCTGCAGAGTGTTAAACCTATTCGAATAGCCGTGTCCGCGGTTACGGACGGTTGGAAGGGCCATACTACTTCCATTATCAGGATTTATGTTGAAATAATAATGGTGATTAATGAATTGTCTTGAATCCCAAATGAATGGTGGGAATGACACTAATGTTCCCACTTGAGTTAGTCTATTAAATAATGAGGATTTTTATTAAATGTTGATTCAAAGAAAACTTGGCTTTATGCAAATAAACTTAGAGCTTAGTACCCCCTTTACTACAATAAATTATGCTTTACCTTAGTATTAGTTTGCGAGTACTTTAAAAGTACTCATGGCTTTGCCCTGGCTATTCAAATGCCAGACTATGAAGAGGAGCAACAGTATCAGGATGACGGACAGCAGGACGTCTATGATAACTAGGATCGTCTTCTAACGTCAAGCGTTGCCTGTGGAATTATGAGTCCACTACTACTACTACGCTTCCGCTACTTATGTGTGATGTGAACAATCTATTTGTGTAATATTGGATCATGTGATCCTTTGATGTAAGACCTTATGTGTTGTAATAAATGATGACTCTGAACGACTTACTATTATATCTCGCAAAAACAATCTTCCTGGGATTGCGATGAATGATATGATAGGGCATCCGGACTTAAAAACCCGGGTGTTGACAAGTTGGTATCAGAGCCATTGTTTGACCTTAGAAGACCTTAGTTAGAATGGACGGCCAACAAACTTAGTTTAAAATAAAATAGTTATGAAAATATACTCATACCCTTACCTTGGAATTCCTTTTCAAAATAATCCATTTCATTGATTATTACTTAAAATTTTGAACACTGACAATTATTAACTTATTTGTCACTCCCTCTACAGATGGATCCCATCACCCCGACGGAGCCCTTTCTCCAGACCCAAGTCTATGACTTGGCGAACGGGGGAGACCTGATCTTCGAACGCGATCTGTTCGCGCTCACCGACTTCCTCGGACGCACGCCTCCCGTGTTCTACGGGGGTCAGATCTCGGACAACGGCCAGCTCCAATGGCTGATCATGGCTAACCTTCCGGGAAAGCCGGAGTCACCCATGTTCCGCCAGATCCAGTTCTCGCTCCGCGAGAACACTTGGGTGGATGGACTCGCCCATGCTCTGCAGGAGTCTCTCGCTCGTCTGTGCGGGCAGAACTCGCTGGCCATCGAAGGGGAACGCTTTGCGCACTTCGCAAGGCACTCCTCTGTTGGTCTGCCCCTCAGCCTGCCGTACCACCCCGTGCTGAGGCACCATGTGGACCACCTCGACTACATGCTGTACGAGACTCGGTCGGCGCTGAGCGACTCCCGCTCCGCCGCCAACCACACTCAGCAGCAGCTGAACCAGTACGCGGAGACCATCAAGGTCATCGCGAAGGAGCGCAGGACTCTGCGCCAGCTGGTCGCGAAGAGGGATGCCACCATCCACCGCCTCAAGACCAAGATCGCCGTCCTGAAGGAGACCATCTCCACTCGGGTGGAGCAGCTCCAGATCCTGGAGGGAGAAGGCGAGGGGGAAGACATCCAAGGGGATGGCTACTCCTACGTCAGCAACGACAACGACTACGAGCCGGAGGAGGAGGGAGACGACGACTTCCACTAGACCCTGCCTGCCGGGATGGACACCACCTTCCCGCTCCGCATCGATGGATAGCTTCCATCCTCTCCTTGAGCACCGCGTAGCCTGAGATGTATCGGTCCTTTGTATTCGCCCCTTGTATCGTAGCTTGTTGAAAGGGTTCTTCAAACCCTCCGGAATGTTGGCTTGTAATAATTGCTACCTTCATGACTATGTTAGTATGTGTAATATTATTATGTTATGAACCATGTTTTAAATAAATGTGAGTTTACTCCCCAAAAATTAAGCCATAGAAATTGTCCCTCTTATCTTATGATCCATATCTCTGTTCAGATGGCACATTCCAATCGCAACGCCAACCCAGATGCGTTGACGCAGATACTGCAACAGATGTTGGCTGAAAGAGAAGTGGATAGGACTGAAAGGCAGGCTAACTTAGCTGTACTTCAACAGTTAGCACAGAACAACCAAGGCCACGGGAACCATGATCACCCGGGCTCCAAGTTGAAGAACTTTCAGAACACCAACCCACCGGTGTTTAGCAAGACAGAGGAACCCCTTGATGCTGATGATTGGCTCCAGACAATGGAGAACAATCTTGAGGTTGCCGGAGTGGAGGCAAATGACAAGGTGCTGTTTGCCACTCACTATCTGGCAAGACCTGCACGTGCCTGGTGGACGAGTGCTCGCGCGTTGAATGCAGGGCAGCTCATGACTTGGGCAGACTTCAAGCTCAAGTTTAGCAAGTACCATGTGCCACCAGGTCTCATCAAGAAGATGCGGGATGAGTTCCGCGAGTTAAAGCAAGGCCGTCTGACCGTGGTAGAATACCGCGACAAGTTCCTCACCTTGTCAAGGTACGCCCCGGATGAGACTGATACCACCGAGAAGAGGAAGGAGAGGTTCCTGAACGGACTGCACGATGAGATGCAGACTGTGTTGGTCAACATCCCTTTTGCTGACCTCGAAGCCCTTGTTGACTCCGCCATCCAGATGGAGGGCAAGCTGAACCAGGCCAACGAAAACCGCAAGCGTCGCATGATGCACCAGAGTGGGCCTAGCAACAACTCCAAGTTTCGCTCTGGCTCAAGCGGAGGCTTCACCCCCAGAAACAACAGGCCACCGGCACAGATGTCGCGCCCTGGTTACCAGAACCGGAGCGGAGGAAACCCCAGGACGGGAGGACACCCCCACAACAGCAACAACTTCATCCACCACAACAACAACTTTAACCGCGCCCCGACAAGAGCCCCTGCCAATCCCAACACCAACACTGCTCCAAGGACTGGGAGCAATGCTGTCCCTGTCGCCCCCAAGGACATGTCCACCATCAACTGCTATGAGTGCGGTGTGTTGGGGCACTTCTCCAAAGAGTGTCCCCAGCGACTCGCCAAGATGGCCGCCAACACTACTGGCCCTGCTCAGCAGCAACGCCGTGTCGCCAACAACAAGAAGTTCGCCCCCAACAACCCGAACAACCGCGGCGGTCGCCTCTTTCACATGAATGCGGAAGAAGCACAGGAAGCCCCAGATGTCGTGCTGGGTATGTTCTCTGTTAACTCAATACCCGCAAGAGTGCTGTTTGATTCTGGAGCATCGCATTCATTTGTTACGGAAGAATTTGCATGCACTAGTAAGATTCAACCCATCAGTTTGAAGCATGTCATGGTAGTGCAAATACCTGGATCAACAACTAAAGCTAGAAAAATTTGCAAAGATGTTCCTATCAGAATTCATGAAATAGATTTCTATGCCAACCTAATTGTTCTGGGAACCAAAGGTTTAGAGGTAGTACTGGGTATGGACTGGATGTCCAAACATCATGGATTGATTGACTGTGCCAAGAAGGCCATCACCATGACTAGTAGCACCGGAGTGTTAGTCGAGCACATCTCAGAAAAGCTGCCCAGAAAATTTACCTGCAACCAGAGTGTAACCAAACCCACCCTGGATCAAATCAGAGTCGTTTGTCGATACTCTGATGTGTTTCCGGAAGACCTACCTGGTATGCCCCCAGATCGGGATATCGAGTTTATCATCGAGTTAATCCCCGGAACCGGACCTATAGCCCAGAGAGCTTACAGCATGAACCCGGCAGAATTAGTGGAACTGAAGAAACAACTGGATGATATGTTAGCCAAAGGTTTGATCAGACCAAGTGCATCACCCTGGAGATCACCAGTTTTGTTTGTGGACAAGAAGGATGGTACTATTCGTTTATGTACGGATTACCGCAAACTCAATGATGTCACCATCAAGAACAAGTATCCCCTGCCCAAAATAGAAGACCTGTTTGACCAGTTGACCGGTGCCACCGTGTTTTCTAAGATTGACCTTAGGACAGGGTACCATCAGCTGAAGATCCGTGCATCGGACATTCCCAAAACTGCCTTCACCACCAGATATGGATTGTACGAGTACAATGTTATGTCATTTGGATTGACCAATGCCCCCGCTTATTTCATGAATCTCATGAATAAGATCTTCATGAAATTCCTGGATAAGTTCGTAGTTGTCTTCATCGACGACATCCTTATCTACTCCAAAACCGAAGAAGAACATGAGCAACACTTGGAAATGGTCTTAGAGACTCTTCGGGAACACCAGCTGTATGCCAAGTTCAGCAAGTGCGAGTTCTGGTTGAAGGAAGTAGGATTTCTGGGACATATCTTGTCCGCAGGAGGAATTGCCGTTGACCCCTCAAAGATAAAAACCGTTGCAGAATGGAAAGCCCCAACCACCCAGACTGAGGTCCGTGCATTTCTCGGATTAGCGGGATATTACCGCCGATTCGTTGAAGGATTCTCAAGCATAGCCAGACCAATGACCCAATTGTTGAAAAAGGACAAGAAGTTCGAATGGACGAACAAGTGTGAAGAGAGCTTCCAACAGCTCAAGAACAGACTAACTTCAGCCCCAATACTGATCATGCCAGACATCACCAAACCCTTTGATGTGTATTGTGATGCCTCCAAGATTGGTCTTGGATGTGTGTTGATGCAAGAAGGCAAAGTGATCTCGTACCTGTCCAGGCAACTGAAGCAGCATGAACAGAATTACCCGACCCATGACTTAGAGCTAGCAGCAGTAGTGTTAGCCTTGAAAGTATGGCGTCATTACCTCATGGGTAATCGATGCGAGATCTATTCCGATCACAAGAGTTTGAAGTATATCTTCACCCAAAAGGAACTGAACATGAGGCAACGGAGATGGTTAGAGTTAATCAAGGATTATGATATGGATATCCACTATCACCCAGGCAAGGCCAATGTGGTAGCGGATGCTTTGAGTAGACTGCCGTGTCAGTTGAACTCCATGATTGCCAAAGAACAACCTAGCCTTCACCAAGAGTTTGAACAGTTTAGAATGGAGCTCGTAAGTGAAGGATTTCTCACTAGCATTGAACTTCAACCCACTTTAATTAGTCAAATCAAGGAAGCTCAGAAGAGCAATGCAAGCATTGACGGGATTAAGAGCCAGCTAGCAGCAGGAAAGGCACCGGGATTCACTGTTGATGAAGAAGGAGTACTTTGGTACAACGGACGCTTGTGCGTGCCGTCAGATTCAGAGTTGAAACAAGTGATTCTAAAGGAAGCCCATGACACCTTATATTCTATTCACCCCGGAGGTACCAAGATGTACCAGGACTTGAAGGAACAGTTCTGGTGGCATGGAATGAAGCGAGAAATCGGGAGTTACATCGCCAAGTGTGACATCTGCCAGAGAGTCAAGGCAGAACACCAACGACCCGCCGGACTGCTACAGCCCCTGCAGATTCCCGAATGGAAGTGGGATTCCGTAGGAATGGACTTCATCACCGGATTGCCCAAATCCAGTAAAGGGAATGATTCTATCTGGGTAGTGGTCGATAGATTGACCAAAGTCGCCCATTTCATCCCCGTCAAAACCACCTACCAAGGACCAAGACTTGCAGAGTTATATATCTCACGGATAGTCAGCCTGCACGGAACTCCGAAGTCAATAGTATCTGATAGAGGATCTCAATTCACCTCCAGATTTTGGCAGAAGGTACATGAAGGACTCGGAACTAGGCTAAACTTCAGTACAGCATATCACCCTCAGACGGATGGACAGACTGAACGCGTCAATCAGATACTAGAAGATATGCTGAGAGCATGTGTGTTGGAATATGGATCCAAGTGGGAAGACTGTTTGCCGTACGCCGAATTCTCGTACAACAACAGCTACCAAGCCAGTTTGCAGATGGCCCCCTTTGAAGCTCTGTACGGAAGGAAGTGCCGTACCCCTCTGAATTGGTCGGAAGTTGGAGAGAGTCAAGTTTTTGGACCAGATATTCTTCGAGAAGCTGAAGAGAAGGTTCACAAGATCCGTGAGTACCTCAAGACCGCTCAATCAAGACAAAAGAGCTACGCCGACAAGAGACGCCGAGAGATGACTTTTGAGATCGGAGATTTCGTATATCTCAAGGTGTCCCCTCTTAAAGGAATGCAGAGATTCCAGCTTAAAGGAAAGCTCGCACCCCGTTATGTTGGACCTTTCAAAGTCCTGAGTCGCCGAGGAGAAGTATCCTATCAGCTGGAGTTACCAGAAGAAATGTCAACGGTGCACAATGTGTTTCATATCTCATTACTCCGGAAGTGCTTGGAGGTACCTGAGAAGACTGAGGTGTTCAAGAACATTGACCATCGTACTGTGGATATCAACTCAGATCTAACCTACCGCGAAGTACCTATTCGCATTCTGGAGGAAGCATTCAGAACCACTCGTACCCGGAGTATCAAGTTTCTGAAGATACAATGGAGTAACCACACAGAAGAAGAAGCCACTTGGGAAAGAGAAGACTTTATGAAGACTGAGTACCCCAATCTCTTTAGTACCTAGTTTTCTTCCAGATCTCGGGACGAGATCTTTTGTAAGGGGGAAGGGTTTGTAACATCCCAAGTTTTCAACAAATAATAAAGCAAGTGAGATTTCATTTACTCAAAATTCACAACTAACAAAAACTTTTTCAATGCATATAGTGCCACATATAGTGTTGTGCATTTAAGTGATTTTCTTGTGTGCTATTGCCATGATGAGTGTTAGCATGTAAATCAATTACTATATGAACACTAATCAAGATCACCAAACCCTAGCTTGAGGAGAAATAAAGAAAATAAGAAAAATCCCTTCATCACTCACATACACCATATGCAAAAATACAAAACCACCACCAAGGCCATAATTGCTTGCTTCCTTGCTTCTAAAAAGCTTTAATATGATAAACTAACACAATTGTATCATTGGATCATGAATCAAAGCAAGAGAAATCAAGAACTCATCATACATATGATAATGGTCACTTTGGTTAAAAATATTTTCTTCACCACTTTACACCCCTGTATTTCTTAAAACCTAAACTAAACTTTGTCAACCAAAGCCATGTCATCCAAGACCATGTCAAGGTGAACACTTTTCATGTTGACCACCATGTCCAGAGTTGACTAGGTTGACCAGAAATTAATTGCCAAAACAGGACCAGAGAATAAAATGAAGATCATCTCAAATTTGAAACTTTGCATTTCATTTCCAAATTGAGTACCACCACCACCATTACATCACTATAATTATATAAAAGAGATTCACCAAAAAGATTTCCAAAATTTGAAAATTTTCTTCATGCGGCCATTGTGTCGAACACTTGGCAGGCATAAATTCAGTATTGTGCAACACCCCTTTGTCCAACAGATTTGAGGCTAAACCCCTTTGCCAATGTGATCATTAGCTAGTTCAATACCCCCTGCCTCTAGCCCAGTACTTGCATGGTCGATTAAAGCCATGGAAAAACCCTAAACTATGCAACACCACACCATGCCGGCCACTTTGGCATCTCCACCTCTAGCCCTCCTCTCACACTTTCTTCTTGTCCTGGAGCATCTACACTGCATAAGGAATCAAATGGTACACGCACGCACGAAGCCAAGCCTTGGCATTGGCCAGAACGGCCGTGGCCAAAACCATGCCAGTACACGCCCATGCCGCGGTGAGCGCGCTCTGGAACGCGCCAGAGCACCGTGCACTCGAACGCGCCCGTCCTTGCCCTGCATCCCTACCACCGCGTCGTCTAGCCACTCCAAGCCCTCTACCCGCTAGACATGCTCGAGCACAGCCCAGAGCCTTGTCGCCGTCGTCCTCGTCGTCGACGTACCGCGGGTACCGCGATGATTACTGGAAGAAATCGAGCGTTTCCGTAGCCCTATCTCTGCGCCAGCTAGCCGTTGAGCATCGCCAGGACGACGCCTACAAGATGCTGTACTCACCTTGCCCTTTCGATCGACGGAGAAGCCGCGCCATGGCCGCGCCCTTGCAGCACGCTCGGCCACCTCCCTCCCTCTATAAATACCGACGATCGGCTCCTCCCTTCAGCACACAATCTCCTCCCCTCTCCTCACTGAGCACTACTACACAGCCAATTTCACTAGAGCTCGCCGGAGCTGCTCGAATTGCGAGCTCGAGTCCGCCGGAGCCCGCGGAAGCTCTGCTTCAATTGACGCCTCCCCGAGCTCCACAACTGCGCCAGCCGCTTCCTCATCGACCACCACTTCTCCACGCACATTGCCAGAGACCTGCAACGGCCTGGTAAGCGCTCCGACCCCCTACTGGCGCTCTGGGTTCGCCGGAATCTCGCTGGGACGACGACACACGCCAGCCGTTGATCTGCTTCTTGATCCAACGCTCCCTATCGCTCGTACCGCTTCGGCGTGTTATGAGGCGCCGACAGGTGGCCCCCACCCTGTCAGCGCAGCCCGCCCGCACCAGTTGCTTGCTGGGCCGCGCTGTGCTGTTTAATTCGTTTGGGCCCATTTACGTTTCCCGCCAGGCCCAAAAATTCAAATAGAATAAATCCAATTAGTTCAAATTCAAATACTGCTGCTCACTTCCAACTTGAATAATTTAAAATCTGCCAAACCAAATCTAGCAAACTTTATATTGTTGGAAAGCTCATGAAATTGTCTAACTAATGCCACTGGCCTCATGTCCAAATTCGTATTAATTTTTAAATGATAAAAATAACAAGGCAGAGCCTTTTCTAACTTCAAATAATTATTAAAAATAATCTATAAATGATTTTAAGTTGATTCCAATTCTAATAAATCACAAATGATGTTCTCTAATTGATTATGCAATAATATAGTCAGGTTATTTGCATGATCATGGACTAGATCAAATAAAATAGCTATGTAGTTAATCCTAACACCATTTAACTTGAAATTCAAAATTTAATGAATAGTATGAGAGCTACTCTCTCATTTAAATCTTGATCCTAAGTAATATAACCAGGGGGAATGACCTAGGCTAAAGAACCCTTGATAAATATTACTTAGAGATTTTAATGCATTTAAAATAATAATATGATAACATGTGTAGTGTAGCACTTTAATTAAATTAGACTCACATATAATAGATATGAAATGTTGACTTGAGTCAACCTATATTTCATACCTGATTATTATATGGAGAGATTAAATCTTATTACAAAGTAAAGAGAAGAAATGAATTTCTTTAAGGATCTACCTATCTAAATTTAAGAAATAGGGATAATGAGAGGAAATTATTTTTCTAATAAATAAGAAATCATCAAATAACTCACCATGCCATGTTTGATTGATAATAGGACTAGAGTGTGAACTCTTTGAGTGTTCCTAGTTTAGCATATGAGTTTGGTTTAGTATTTATACCTCGTATTCGTATATAGACGCTAGTAACGAGGATTACCAAGAGGAGGAGGCCTACTCCCAAGAAGAGGAAGAGCACTTTGATCACTACTCAGCTCAAGGCAAGCTAACCCTTGCTAAATACAAAAGCTTAGCTCTACAAGAGCAAAGGCATCATCACACCTTACTTTGATGTATTACCTATCCCATGTTTTACTTAATTTTACTTTGGCTTATTTACTTCAAAGTACCTTTTGAGTTATGATTCACTTGGTCTAGAATAGAACAATACTTGGGTTAGATGAACACAAATCAAAGCTAGATTAGCACCCCTCATTTAGTGGCTATTGCTAATCAATTAAAATTTGACTACTCTAGATGGGAACAAGTGATGTTGATATGAAATTGAAACCTTGGGAATGATGGTTCATTCCAAGGAATGACTTTGAAGGTGAATATGACCAAGAGAAGATGGTGATTTTTGATATAAAACTGAGATGGGTTTGAATGCGATACCTTTCCAATTATACAAGTACCCCCACAATACCTGATTATGGGTAGGGCTTAACTAGAAACTTGTGTATTTTAGTATGGGTTCCCTCTAAACAAGCATCATAGGGGTTACGCCGAGGCTGCCTCCGTATGTGAGAAATGATGTGAATATGAGGAGAATGTACGACCCAAGCCCTGTGCAGTTCCCGGGTTAACAGTTGGTTCTCACCGGGAGGCCAAGCTCATGGGGAGAGGTGCCTATACTAGGACATATAAGTGAAAGGTTATGATTGATGATCCGCGTACTGAGTTACGATGATTCGGGGTTATCCTCGACGGATGAAATCAATAGTTGTGGCACAAGAGTACAACCTCTGCAGAGTGTTAAACCTATTCGAATAGCCGTGTCCGCGGTTACGGACGGTTGGAAGGGCCATACTACTTCCATTATCAGGATTTATGTTGAAATAATAATGGTGATTAATGAATTGTCTTGAATCCCAAATGAATGGTGGGAATGACACTAATGTTCCCACTTGAGTTAGTCTATTAAATAATGAGGATTTTTATTAAATGTTGATTCAAAGAAAACTTGGCTTTATGCAAATAAACTTAGAGCTTAGTACCCCCTTTACTACAATAAATTATGCTTCACCTTAGTATTAGTTTGCGAGTACTTTAAAAGTACTCATGGCTTTGCCCTGGCTATTCAAATGCCAGACTATGAAGAGGAGCAACAGTATCAGGATGACGGACAGCAGGACGTCTATGATAACTAGGATCGTCTTCTAACGTCAAGCGTTGCCTGTGGAATTATGAGTCCACTACTACTACTACGCTTCCGCTACTTATGTGTGATGTGAACAATCTATTTGTGTAATATTGGATCATGTGATCCTTTGATGTAAGACCTTATGTGTTGTAATAAATGATGACTCTGAACGACTTACTATTATATCTCGCAAAAACAATCTTCCTGGGATTGCGATGAATGATATGATAGGGCATCCGGACTTAAAAACCCGGGTGTTGACAGAGATCATCACCAGTTTGCTGGTGTTGTGGCAGCACTGTTTGGACATTTGAGGCTGTATCATCTGGGACTAGCATCATGTGTCCTTGGCCATTATTACCTACCACCACTCCTGATGGTGCCAATTCTTGGCTAGAATTTGCTGTGGAAACTGGTTCTGTTGGCAATTGTTGCTGAATCAGTATTGGCAACTGGTGGTTGTGGAATGTGTGGGCTGGTACATGCTGGGGCTACTTCTGTCTGATTCGATGGTTTGTGGTTTTTACGAGACCTTTTACTGTTATCATTCTTGGCCTGTTCGCCACCTCGTGTCAGTCTCTTGTTAGACCTTGTAATAGGAGGAGCAGCACGAGCATCAGGCTTAACTCTTTTTTTATTACGCACTGTCACCCATCCTCCGGTATCAGCCTGAGGTTCCTGTTGAGTGTTCTTCCTCCTATTCGTTCTTGAAAAGTTCTTTCCCGAATCTGCAGATGCCTGTCACACATAAATGATATTTCAATGTACAATATTATATGATGATGATATGCAGATGGAATGGAAAAACAGTCAGGCAACATATGCCAAAACATATATGAGGCGTTAACTAAGCAGGAAAAATTGTAGTAATGAGATTGAACATGGCATGGGTAACATATTTGGTAGGACTGGGATACAACAAATGGAAGTTGGGACAAATAATTTGATGACAGGACAGAGAAAACTCACCTTGTTGTGTTGCAGACGATAGTCGACCAGGGCATCTTCCTGAGTCAGCTCGCCATCACAATCAGCAGGATCAAATTCTGAATCAGAGGAATGTTCCGTATCCTTTGTGAGGGAGGTGGGTGGCGTTTTTGCACTAGACCTTGTAGAAGGATGTAGTGTTAGGCCCAACGAGGCTGCAACTCGGCTATTATGCAGAATAGTTTGCCTCCGTTGCTCTTCGTACTCATTCTCGAGTGGAAGACCTAACATGCATTGGCGAGAAATGCAGATGAGATTTATCATGGAACTGTGCATATAAGAACAAATTAATAGTAGCAGTGAGACTGCTCAAAAGGTGTAATGACAAACAAACTATGGCTCAAAAATAATTGATGTTCATATTGTCAAGCTTCATGCACTAGCCAACGCAACCGGAAGTCCGGACTGATGGAAAGGGCAAACAAATTATGGCTCAAAAATAATTTATGTTGGGCAACAAAGGGCAGCAGCAACAATTTTTAGGATAAGTATGATGTCAAGCTTCATGCAGTAGCCAACGCAACCAAAAGTCCGAACTGATGGAAAGGGCTAAGCAATCCACATATAGACTCAAACACATATAAGTGTCATTTTCATGCCAATGGTTAACCATATGGAATGGCGTGTGCTTAATATAATTGCCTAGGGTCTTCCAAATTCCAACAGATCGATCTATTGGATGAACTTGCTAGAGCATGCAATTCGAAATGGTATCAGACCTACAAGGTCCTGAGTTCAAATCCTAGCAAGTAGCAACGCAGTATTCAAAATAAATATTTGCAGCCTTCCTAAAAAAATATCTAATGATACATGCCTAAGGCTCGGTCTATTGAATGAGTGGTTTTATCACTTAGCACCACAAGTTGAGGATTTTTAATCACAAAACACCAACATTTGGGGAAATTATTTCACATAACACATTATTTGTCATTAGTCGGCTTGACAAGAGCATGACCCTACAGCGTGACACCAATTTACAGTACGTGAGCATGTTTGCTACAAACAAATGAATTTTGGTGTGAAATTTTGTAGACACTCTGTGGAAATGAGAATATGAGTCACACTTGTTACATATGCTACACACAAATGAATTACCATATGACAAATATCCACAAGAAATTATAACCACACAAGAACATGAGATTTGGGTAATATATTCTGTACCAGCATAAGGTTTTGATAATGTTTACCAATACAACTACCCTGGACATAAGATTTTATTTTGAACTGTCTAGACTTAAGATTTAACAACTAGTGTTGACAAACAGCTTTGTATTTGCGTTTAACAGCAAATACCACAAAATAAAGTCTAATTGTCTTTCTCCTGCGGTCACTCTTAAACTGACGGTGGCCGGAGGTCACTAATGGGCTATCAAACAGAGATCATGTATTCTGCGAAACAATTACCCCAAATGTTAGTGTTTTGTGATACAAATTTCTAGGGTTGTGGTTCTGTGATAAAAAAAAATCCTGAACTTCTGGTGTTAAGTGATAAAACCTCATTGGATGAACTGGCTAGAGCATGCAATTCCACATGGCGCACACAGAGTTGCAAATAGAAAAAAATACAGGCAGTTTAATACTATCAATAAATTGCTCTCCTAGCTTGACTGCTATCATAACCTTTGTAATACGTACTACCACCATCCCGAAGTTTTTATCAAAAATCATTAACATGCAAAATACAAATTTAATATCATTAAATAGATAACGAATATATTTTCGTACGGTATCTACAAAATATTATATTTCTTGATAGATTGTTCTGAAAGTTTGGTCAAACTTTACTTGGTTTGACTTTTATAAATAAGCCTTCAGGTTTGGGGTGGAGGTAGTAATGTAGTATACTTCAAACCCCAAAAAAGTACCGCACAGAAGTGATATTTGGAAAAGAAATGCGTAACGAGCGGACATAAGCTCTGCCTCTCCATCGGCGAGATGTAAGGTTACGATCGGCGAGTTCCGAGATAAAAAAATACGAGCGATTTAATACTATCAACAAATTGCTCTGCTAGCTTGACTGCTATCATAACCTTTGTAAAATGCATACTTCAAAACCCCAAAACATATCACACAGAAGTGATTCTCGGAAAAGAAATGCATAACGAAAGCGGACATAACCTCGATCTTCCTCTCGATCAGCAGATGTAAGGTTAAGATCTCATATAGCTACGCGGCAAACAACTATCTACACTGATCTAATATCAGCAAGAATGCATTGCAAGAAAGCAACGAAAACTAGTGTAAGAAATCAAATGCATATAACAAAAGCGGACATGTAAAGTATTCATCAACCTTCGTCTGAGGCCCGGGCGGATTTACTCTTTGGTTGGGGGTGGTCGACTTTGGGGCCGCGTTTTTTGCCCATCTCGATCTCCGGTGAGGTGGACTACGAGTCGGGAAGCAGATCCGGAGGAGATATGGCGCGGTGAACGTCGGCGTCGAGGAAGCTAATCCGGCTTGCTAGGCAGCAAGGGAGCCGGTAAAACGTGGTCGGTCACTACGGTGGCCGGTAAGAAGGCAGTGATGGTGAGGAGGGGCGGTGGGGCACGGCCGTCGTCGTGGGAGTGTGCACAGTAGAAGCATGAGAAAGATGTGGTGTTCGAATTGTGCTCTACAGGGAAATATCCTCTGTGGACCGATGTTTATAGGCCGACGGGCAAACCGCAGGTTTTGGGGTAGCTTGAAAATGGGACGCGCCAACAATTTTGGCGCGTGTTTTGCGGCAGAGATGAAAGTCACCCATAAGAAACTTTCCTCATGGATGCTTGTTGCTTGGTCGTGTGGACAACATATATAGTGGGAGATGCCCATAGCTAGCTAGGCCATTCATATCAAACTCGAGTGATTATCACTAAGTTTACAATGAATATATTTCATGACACTTGATATTGGCCGGATAGTAGAAAATATATTTCATGACTATCGATCCCATATTAGTTAATTTATATTATTTCAATTGCTAAAATATTTTCATATTCTTTTAGAGTTCTAAAAAACACACTACACAAGGGATATCACTACCTTCTAGGTCCCGGTCATCAGATTTAGAGTAAAGTAGCTTAGCGACAGATTTAGACCTTTGTGCAACAAATACATGAGTTGGTGATATGTGCAAAAGAACAGGTTAAGTGAGTGTTTTGTGCAACAATGACAACAAGAAGTGGAGTTTCTATCGTGCAAAGGATAAAAGGTGGAAGAGGGATCACACGGAAGGAGAAATTAAGAGAAAGGGAGAGCAGTGCCTCACGGGGCCGCTGTTATTTATGGTGAAAAGAAATGCTTCACTTTTTTCGGTGAGTGATGTTGACTGGCACACAGGGTTTCAGTTATGTAGACCTGCAGTGCAGGCTACGCGCCCGTCTAATATTCATTTTTTTTCAGCGACAAAAGGGAGAGAGAGAGAGAGAGAGTCTTGACGACGCGTCTTTACTTGACAAAGAAGATTGCTGGGAGTTTGCCTACCTACCGCACGTGACTTGTGCTCACTGATGTGTGGGACCTACACGCATGGGACCACACGTAAGTGACCGACCTACTTTATTCTAGGGGTGCCCCTCAAGCTAATACATAATCTGCAACATGAAACTATATTCGCTTATAAAATCTGAACTTTGAAATCCAATTTAATTTAAGTCTATTATTGGTCATATCAACTATCAAGTCTAAAATTACATTCTGAAACTTGTTCAACGCTTTCTCATGAATTATTATGGTAGTTTTTTAAAAGCAAATGCTAATTGATTTGAGATAATAAAAACATATATTATTGCACAACAATGGGATATTAAAATATCTATTTGTAAATAAAAATAAGAAGTCAATGTTGTGGTAAGTTAGGAGGTTCAAAGGGTAAACCAAATATAACGTTTTGTTCAATCTCATAGTTCATATTACCAAGTTTGATTATCCCTGGACAACATTGTTTGTTATAGTGTTCCCTAATTGGGCATGGTGGTGCATCTTGCCATTTCTAACAATGTTGATGACTAGACTTTTCAAGTTTTCGGTATAAAAAATCGTTTTTCATTTTCTAGATGATAAAATATGTTTTTTTGTGCATGGGGTAGAAAAGATATGGGTCAAAATGGCGCATCTACATTTTTTAAATAAATTACGCCATATTTTAATGACAAATCCCAAATTTACGGTTTTTAGTGCTTTCTAGCTAGTTTCGCACATTTAAATGACTTTATGCTGATTTATTGAAAGTAATTCAAATTTGAATTGTAGATATGTTATAACTTGGTCCTACAAGTCCCCATAAATAATTTTTATATACATATTACTTACTATATATAGAAACCAGCGATAGTACTGAAATATTCAACCCCTTTGCAGGATAATCATGTAAAACATTTTGACCTGGTTTTGAAATAAATAAATGAAACTGAAGAAAACCTGAAAAATGAAACCCTTCTACATGGAGTGTGCTTGTATGTGTTAGTTGACAGGGAAAATAAGAAACATGTGATAGGGTAGTGAAAAACAAAATGTCTTCACAAAGCGGACTATCGTGTATGAAGATTCATGGTTTGCAAGCCAAATGATATAGTTATGGCCATATTTGTGGCACAGTTTGTTACAATGTGCCCAAATTGGGCATGGTGGTGCATCTTGCCATTCCCAACAATGTTAATGACTAGACTTTTCAACTTTTCGGTATAAAAAATATTTTTTTCATTTTCTAGATGACAAAATATGTTTATTTTGTGAATGGTGTACATATAAGATACGGGTCAAACTGGCAACTCTACATTTTTTAGATAAATTACGCCATATTTTAGTGCCAATTCCCAACTTTTACGGTTTTAGTACTTTCAAGATAGTTTCGCACATTTAAACGACTTTATGCTGATTTACTGAAAGTAATTCCAATGTGAAATGTGGGGGTGTTATAACTTCGTCAAAGAAATCCCCCAAAAACATAGTTTAGGGTTGGGGGTAGATACGGAGTACATGATTTGTATGTTTTGAATATGTCTAGACCTTGTTTATCAACCTGAATGCTTAATTACTATATATATGACGTAAGAAGGCTATGTGCTTTGGGTTTTCATTTTTTGATTTTTTCTGAATCTTTATGCTCATTTGAATCTTGGTCAAATCCTAGGTTTGACTAGGATTTAAACAAACTTAAAACATGAAAATGAAAAGGTAAGCCTGGATCCTTCCTAGTCACTCTAAAATTAAGCTTTTGGGAAGTTTTAGAAATTTCCATGTTTGAAACCCGAAACCACTTCTCTTCATGCTTGACTTCATAAGACAAAGTTAAGGGTTAGGGGTAGATACATGCCTTTTCTGTTTTGAATATGTCTAGACCTTGTTCATCAACTTGAATGCTTACTATATATATATATATATATATATATATATATATATATATATATATATATATATATATATATGACATAAGAAGGCTATATATATGTGCTTTGGTTTTTGGTTTTTGTTTTTTCTGAATGTTTATATATGCCCATTTGAATCTTGGTCAAATCCTAGGTTTGACCAAGATTTAAACAAGTTTAAAACATGAAAGTGAAAAGGTAAGCATGGATCCTTCTTAGTCATTCTAAAATGAAGCTTTTGGGGGGTTCTTGAAATCTCAATGTTTGAAACCCAAAACCACTTCTCTTCATGGTTGACTTCATAAGACAGATGAGTTTAGGGTTATGGGGTAGATACATGATTTGTCGGGTTTGAATATGTCTAGACATGCTTGTTTATCAACTTGAATGCTTACTATATGACCTAAGAAGACTATGCATGTGCATTGGTTTTTCATTTTTTGTTCTTTCTGAATGTTTATGCCCATTTGAATCTTGGCCAAATCCTAGGGTTTGACCAAGATTTAAACAAGTTTAAAACATTAAAATGAAAAGGTAATCATGGATCCTTCTTAGTCACTCTAAGATGAAGTTTTTGGGAGGTTTTCGAAATTTCCATGCATGTTTGAAACCAAAACCACTTCTCTTCATGTTTGACTTCATAAGACAGAGTTTAGGGTTAGGGCTAGGGGTAGATACATGATTTTCTAGTTTGAATATGTCTAGACCATGTTTATCAACTTGAATCTTTGGCCAAATCCTAGGTTTGACCAAGATTTAAACAAGTTTAAAACATGAAAATGAAAAGGTAAGCCTGGATCCTTCTTAGTCACTCTAAAATGAAGCTTTTGGGAGGTTTTTGAAATCTCAATGTTTGAAACCCAAAACCATTTCTCATCATGCTTGACTTCATTAGATATAGTTTAGGGTTAGGTGTAGATACACGATTTGTCTGGTTTGAATATGTCTAGACCTTGTTTATCAACTTCAATTCTTACTATATGACATAAGAAGACTATATGTGCTTTGGTTTTTGATTTTTTAATTTTTTCTGAATGTTTATGCCCATTTGAATCTTGGTCAAATCCTAGGTTTGACCAAGATTTAAACAAGTCTATAACATGAAAATGAAAAGGTAAGCCTGGATCCTTCTTAGTCATTCTAAAATGAAGCTTTTGGGGGGTTCTTTAAATCTCAATGTTTGAAACCCAAAACCATTTCTCATCATGCTTGACTTCATTAGATATAGTTTAGGGTTAGGTGTAGATACACGATTTGTCTGGTTTGAATATGTCTAGACCTTGTTTATCAACTTCAATTCTTACTATAAGACATAAGAAGACTATATGTGCTTTGGTTTTTGATTTTTTGTTTTTTTCTGAATGTTTATGCCCATTTGAATCAAGATCAAATCCTAGTTTTGACCAGGATTTAAATAATTTTAAAACATGAAAATGAAAAGGTAACCCTGGATCCTTCTTAGTCACTCTAAAATGAAGCTTTTGGGAGGTTTTTGAAATTTCCATGTTTGAAACCCAAAACCATTTCTCATCATGCTTGACTTCATTAGATATAGTTTAGGGTTAGGTGTAGATACACGATTTGTCTGGTTTGAATATGTCTAGACCTTGTTTATCAGCTTCAATTCTTACTATATGACATAAGAAGACTACATGTGCTTTGGTTTTTGATTTTTTTGATTTTTCTGAATGTTTATGCCCATTTGAATCTTGGTCAAATCCTAGGTTTGACCAAGATTTAAACAAGTCTATAACATGAAAATGAAAAGGTAAGCCTTGGATTTCCTACCCTTGAATCCATAGGAAATTTTGTTCTAATGCACTATAATAATCAACCGAGTTTTTACACCAACAGGTCTGTCACTTACGTGTGGTGCCCATGCGTGAGGTCCCACACTTCAGTGAGCACAAGTCAAGTGCAGTAGGTACGCAAACTCCAAGCCATCTTCTTTGTCAAGAGAAGACGCATCAGGATGCGTTTTGGAAATCTGTGGGTCCTTCTGGATCCTTCGGTTGTCCCTCTCACAAAAAAAAACAAATCTCTCTCATTCTCGGCCTCGCTCGACTCGCTCGCTCGCTCGCTCGCACCTCCTGCTCACTGACAAACCCTGCACAAAAGTCAACATCATCACCCGAAAAAGGGGAGACACCATAATGCTTTCCTTCTTCTCTCCTTCCGAGTGATCACTCTTCCTCCGAGTTTCACTCGACGGGCAAACACACATGTGCTGCATAGTAATAATAATAAAAAGGTAGAAAAATCAACCTACGAATCTATAATTAAATACGTTAAACTAGGGTTTTGCCCAGTACTACAGATCAAGTTCATAAAAAATCCAACTACGGGGTTCAAACAACCCCATTTCTAATCCAAGATTTTTTCGACCTCATCCAAATGGCCTCAAACTATAGGGTTAATTAGCATCTAGAGTGCAGTATGTGTGAACATGTATGCACTATGTGTGCTATAACTTGTATGTCTTTCAAATTTGAACCAAATTTGAAATATATGAAATGGGGCTTTTGGCTTAAACGTTTGAAACCCAAAACGACTTCTCTTCATGCTAGGCATCATAAGACCGAGTTTAGGGTTAGGGGGTAGATACAGGATTTGTCTGTTTTGAATATGTCTATACCTTGTTTATCTACTTGAATATGCTTACTATAGATATATATGATGTAAGAAGACTATGTGCTTTGGTTTTTATTTTTTTTATTTTTCCAGAATTTTTATGCCCATTTGAATCTTGGTCAAATCCTAGGCTTGACCAATATTTAAACAAGCTTAAAACATGAAAATGAAAAGGTAAGCTTGGATCCTTCTTTGTCACTCTAAGATGAAGTTTTTGGGAGGTTTTCAAAATTTCCATGTCTGAAACCCAAAAACACTTCTCTTCATGCTTGACTTCATAAGACAAAGCTAGTTTAGGGCTTTAGGGGGTAGATACATGATTTGTCTAGTTTGAATATGTCTAGACCTTGTTTATCAACTTCAATTCTTACTATATGACATAAGAAGACTATATGTGCTTTGGTTTTTGATTTTTTGATTTTTTTGAATGTTTATGCCCATTTGAATCTTGGTCAAATCCTAGGTTTGACCAAGATTTAAACAAGTCTATAACATGAAAATGAAAAGGTAAGCCTGGATCCTTCCTAGCTAGTCATTCTAAAATGAAGCTTTTGGGGGGGTTCTTGAAATCTCAATGTTTGAAACCCAAAAACCACTTCTCTTCATGGTTGACTTCATAAGACATGCAGAGTTTAGGGTTAGGGGGTAGATACATGATTTGTCGGGTTTGAATATGTCTAGACATGCTTGTTTATCAACTTGAATGCTTACTATATGACATAAGAAGGCTATATATGTGCTTTGGTTTTTCATTTTTCTGGTTTTTTGAATGTTATATGCCCATTTGAAGATTTTGGGTGGTTCTTGAAATTTTCATGTTTGAAACCAATACGACTTCTCTTCATGCTAGACTTCATAAGATCGACCGAGTTTATGGTTAGGGGCTAGATACATGATTTGTCTGGTTTGAACATGTCTAAACCTTGTTTATCAACTTGCAAGCTTACTATATGACATAAGAAGACTATGTGCTTTTGTTTTTCATTCTTCTATTTTTTTATTTTATGCCCATTTGAATCTTGGTTAAATCCTATGTTTGACCTGGATTTAAACAAGTATAAAATATGAAAACGAAAAGGTAAGCCTGGATCCTTCTTAGTCACTCTAAAATGAAGCGACTTTTGGGATGTTCTTGAAATTTTCATGTTTGAAACCCAAAACCACTTCTCTTCATGATTGCTTCATAAGACAGAGTTTAAGGTTAGGAATAGATATATACATGATTTTCTAGTTTGAATATGTCTAGACCTTGTTAATCAACTTGAATGCTTACTCTATGACATAAGAATGCTATGTGCTTTGGTTTATCATTCTTTTGGTTTTTTCCTGAATTTTTATGCCCATTTGAATCTTGGTCAAATCCTAGGTTTCACAAAGATTTAAACAAGTTTAAAATCTGAAAATTAAAAGGTAAGCATGGATCCTTCTTAGTCACTCTAAAATGAAGCTTTTGGGAGGTATTTGAAATTTCCATGTTTGAAATTAACCCAAAAACCACTTCTCTTCATGCTTGACTTCATAAGACAGAGTTTAGAGTGTTAGGGGTAGATACATGATTTGTCTAGTTTGAATATGTCTAGACCTTGTTTATCAACTTGAATTCTTACTATATGACATAAGAAGGCTATGTGCTTTGGTTTTTCATTTTTCTGGTTTTTTTGAATTTTATGCCCATTTGAAGATTTTGGGTGGTTCTTGAAATTTTCATGTTTTAAACCAATACGACTTCTCTTCATGCTAGACTTCATAAGATCGACCGAGTTTATGGTTAGGGGCTAGATACATGATTTGTCTGGTTTGAACATGTCTAAACCTTGTTTATCAACTTGAAAGCTTACTATATGACATACGAAGACTATGTGCTTTTGTTTTTCATTCTTCTATTTTTTTATTTTATGCCCATTTGAATCTTGGTCAAATCCTATGTTTGACCTGGATTTAAACAAGTATATAATATGAAAACGAAAAGGTAAGCCTGGATCCTTCTTAGTCACTCTAAAATGAAGCGACTTTTGGGATGTTCTTGAAATTTTCATGTTTGAAACCCAAACCACTTCTCTTCATGATTGACTTCATATATAAGACAGAGTTTAAGGTTAGGGACAGATATATACATGATTTTCTAGTTTGAATATGTCGAGACCTTGTTAATCAACTTGAATGCTTACTGTATGACATAAGAATGCTATGTGCTTTGGTTTATCAATCTTCTGGTTTTTTCCTGAATTTTTATGCCCATTTGAATATTGGTCAAATCCTAGGTTTCACAAAGATTTAAACAAGTTTAAAATCTGAAAATTAAAAGGTAAGCATGGATCCTTCTTAGTCACTCTAAAATGAAGCTTTTGGGAGGTTTTTGAAATTTCCATGTTTGAAACCCAAAACCACTTCTCTTCATGCTTAATTGACTTCATAAGACAGAGTTTAGAGTGTTAGGGGTAGATACATGATTTGTCTAGTTTGAATATGTCTAGACCTTGTTTATCAACTTGAATTCTTACTATATGACATAAGAAGGCTATGTGCTTTGGTTTTTGATTTTTCTGGTTTTTTTGAATTTTATGCCCATTTGAAGATTTTGGGTGGTTCTTGAAATTTTCATGTTTTAAACCAATACGACTTCTCTTCATGCTAGACTTCATAAGATCGACCGAGTTTATGGTTAGGGGCTAGATACATGATTTGTCTGGTTTGAACATGTCTAAACCTTGTTTATCAACTTGAAAGCTTACTATATGACATACGAAGACTATGTGCTTTTGTTTTTCATTCTTCTATTTTTTTATTTTATGCCCATTTGAATCTTGGTCAAATCCTATGTTTGACCTGGATTTAAACAAGTATATAATATGAAAACGAAAAGGTAAGCCTGGATCCTTCTTAGTCACTCTAAAATGAAGCGACTTTTGGGATGTTCTTGAAATTTTCATGTTTGAAACCCAAACCACTTCTCTTCATGATTGACTTCATATATAAGACAGAGTTTAAGGTTAGGGACAGATATATACATGATTTTCTAGTTTGAATATGTCTAGACCTTGTTTATCAACTTGAATGCTTACTGTATGACATAAGAATGCTATGTGCTTTGGTTTATCAATCTTTTGGTTTTTTCCTGAATTTTTATGCCCATTTGAATCTTGGTCAAATCCTAGGTTTCACAAAGATTTAAACAAGTTTAAAATCTGAAAATTAAAAGGTAAGCATGGATCCTTCTTAGTCACTCTAAAATGAAGCTTTTGGGAGGTTTTTGAAATTTCCATGTTTGAAACCCAAAACCACTTCTCTTCATGCTTAATTGACTTCATAAGACAGAGTTTAGAGTGTTAGGGGTAGATACATGATTTGTCTAGTTTGAATACGTCTAGACCTTGTTTATCAACTTGAATTCTTACTATATGACATAAGAAGGCTATGTGCTTTGGTTTTTCATTTTTCTGATTTTTTTTTGAATTTTATGCATGCCCATTTGAATCTTGGTCAAATACTAGCTAGGTTTGACCAAGATTTAAACAAGTTTAAAACATGAAAATGAAAAGGTAAGCCTCGATCCTTCTTAGTCACTCTAAAATGAAGCTTTTGGGGGGTTTTTGAAATTTGCATGTTTGAAACCCAAAACCACTTCTCTTCATGCCTTACTTCATAAGACGGAGTTTAGGGTCGTTAGGGAGTAGATACATGATTTGCCTGGTTTGAATATGTCTAGACCTTGTTTATCATCTTGAATGCTTACTATATGACAGAAGAAGACTATGTGCATTGGTATTTCATTTTTTTTTTGAATTTTCATGCCCATTTCAATCTTGGTGAAATCCTAGGTTTGAGCAAGATTTAAACAAATTTAACACGTGAAAACGAATAAGCATGGATCCTTCTTAGTCACTCCAAAATGTACCAATTGATAGATGTGTTAACTTTGCTTCATGGAAAAAATAATGTCATGTAAATGAGTTAACTTGGATTTCCTGCCGTTGAATCCATAGGAAACTTTGTTCTAATGCACTATAATAATCAACCGTGTTTTTACACCAACATTGCCAACAGGTCTGTCACTTACGTGTGGCGCCCATGCGTGAGGTCCCACACTTCAGTGAGCACAAGTCAAGTGCAGTAGGTACGCAAACTCCAAGCCATCTTCTTTGTCAAGAGAAGACGCATCAGGATGCGTTTTAGAAATCTGTGGGTCCTTCTGGATCCTTCGGTTGTCCCTCTCACAAAAAAAAAACAAATCTCTCTCATTCTCGGCCTCGCTCGACTCGCTCGCTCGCTCGCTCGCTCGCTCGCACCTCCTGCTCACTGACAAACCCTGCACAAAAGTCAACATCATCACCCGAAAAAGGGGAGACACCATAATGCTCTCCCTTCTTCTCTCCTTCCGAGTGATCCCTCTTCCTCCGAGTTTCACTCGACGGCAAACACACATGTGCTGCATAGTAATAATAATAAAAAGGTAGAAAAATCAACCTACGAATCTATAATTAAATACGTTAAACTAGGGTTTTGCCCAGTACTACAGATCAAGTTCATAAAAAATCCAACTACGGGGTTCGAACAACCCCATTTCTAATCCAAGATTTTTTTCGACCTCATCCAAATGGCCTCAAACTATAGGGTTAATTAGCATCTAGTGCAGAATGTGTGAACATGTATGCACTATGTGTGCTATAACTTGTATGTCTTTCAAATTTGAACCAAATTTGAAATATATGAAATGGGGCTTTTGGCTTAAACGTTTGAAACCCAAAACGACTTCTCTTCATGCTAGGCATCATAAGACCGAGTTTAGGGTTAGGGGGTAGATACATGATTTGTCTGTTTTGAATATGTCTATACCTTGTTTATCTACTTGAATATGCTTACTATAGATATATATGACGTAAGAAGACTATGTGCTTTGGTTTTTATTTTTTTTTATTTTTCCAGAATTTTTATGCCCATTTGAATCTTGGTCAAATCCTAGGCTTGACCAATATTTAAACAAGCTTAAAACATGAAAATGAAAAGGTAAGCTTGGATCCTTCTTTGTCACTCTAAGATGAAGTTTTTGGGAGGTTTTCAAAATTTCCATGTCTGAAACCCAAAAACACTTCTCTTCATGCTTGACTTCATAAGACAAAGCTAGTTTAGGGCTTTAGGGGGTAGATACATGATTTGTCTAGTTTGAATATGTCTAGACCTTGTTTATCAACTTCAATTCTTACTATATGACATAAGAAGACTATATGTGCTAGCTTTGGTTTTTGATTTTTTGATTTTTTTGAATGTTTATGCCCATTTGAATCTTGGTCAAATCCTAGGTTTGACCAAGATTTAAACAAGTCTATAACATGAAAATGAAAAGGTAAGCCTGGATCCTTCCTAGCTAGTCATTCTAAAATGAAGCTTTTGGGGGGGTTCTTGAAATCTCAATGTTTGAAACCCAAAAACCACTTCTCTTCATGGTTGACTTCATAAGACATGCAGAGTTTAGGGTTAGGGGGTAGATACATGATTTGTCGGGTTTGAATATGTCTAGACATGCTTGTTTATCAACTTGAATGCTTACTATATGACATAAGAAGGCTATATATGTGCTTTGGTTTTTCATTTTTCTAGTTTTTTGAATGTTATATGCCCATTTGAAGATTTTGGGTGGTTCTTGAAATTTTCATGTTTGAAACCAATACGACTTCTCTTCATGCTAGACTTCATAAGATCGACCGAGTTTATGGTTAGGGGCTAGATACATGATTTGTCTGGTTTGAACATGTCTAAACCTTGTTTACCAACTTGCAAGGCTTACTATATGACATAAGAAGACTATGTGCTTTTGTTTTTCATTCTTCTATTTTTTTATTTTATGCCCATTTGAATCTTGGTCAAATCCTATGTTTGACCTGGATTTAAACAAGTATAAAATATGAAAACGAAAAGGTAAGCCTGGATCCTTCTTAGTCACTCTAAAATGAAGCGACTTTTGGGATGTTCTTGAAATTTTCATGTTTGAAACCCAAAACCACTTCTCTTCATGATTGCTTCATATATAAGACAGAGTTTAGGGTTAGGGGCAGATATATACATGATTTTCTAGTTTGAATATGTCTAGACCTTATTTATCAACTTGAATGCTTACTATATGACATAAGAATGCTATGTGCTTTGGTTTATCATTCTTTTGGTTTTTTCCTGAATTTTTATGCCCATTTGAATCTTGGTCAAATCCTAGGTTTCACAAAGATTTAAACAAGTTTAAAATCTGAAAATTAAAAGGTAAGCATGGATCATTCTTAGTCACTCTAAAATGAAGCTTTTGGGAGGTTTTTGAAATTTCCATGTTTGAAACCCAAAAACCACTTCTCTTCATGCTTGACTTCATAAGACAGAGTTTAGAGTGTTAGGGGTAGATACATGATTTGTCTAGTTTGAATATGTCTAGACCTTGTTTATCAACTTGAATTCTTACTATATGACATAAGAAGGCTATGTGCTTTGGTTTTTCATTTTTCTGGTTTTTTTGAATATTATGCCCATTTGAAGATTTTGGGAGGTTCTTGAAATTTTCATGTTTGAAACCAATACGACTTCTCTTCAGGCTAGACTTCATAAGATCGATCGAGTTTATGGTTAGGGGGTAGATACATGATTTGTCTGGTTTGAACATGTCTAAACCTTGTTTATCAACTTGAAAGCTTACTATATGACATATGAAGACTATGTGCTTTTGTTTTTCATTCTTCTATTTTATTTTATTTTATGCCCATTTGAATCTTGGTCAAATCCTATGTTTGACCTGGATTTAAACAAGTATATAATATGAAAACGAAAAGGTAAGCATGGATCCTTCTTAGTCACTCTAAAATGAAGCGGCTTTTGGGATGTTCTTGAAATTTTCATGTTTGAAACCCAAAACCACTTCTCTTCATGATTGACTTCATAAGACAGAGTTTAAGGTTAGGGACAGATATATACATGATTTTCTAGTTTGAATATGTCTAGACCTTGTTTATCAACTTGAATGCTTACTGTATGACATAAGAATGCTATGTGCTTTGGTTTATCAATCTTTTGGTTTTTTCCTGAATTTTTATGCCCATTTGAATCTTGGTCAAATCCTAGGTTTCACAAAGATTTAAACAAGTTTAAAATCTGAAAATTAAAAGGTAAGCATGGATCCTTCTTAGTCACTCTAAAATGAAGCTTTTGGGAGGTTTTTGAAATTTCCATGTTTGAAACCCAAAACCACTTCTCTTCATGCTTAATTGACTTCATAAGACAGAGTTTAGAGTGTTAGGGGTAGATACATGATTTGTCTAGTTTGAATACGTCTAGACCTTGTTTATCAACTTGAATTCTTACTATATGACATAAGAAGGCTATGTGCTTTGGTTTTTCATTTTTCTGATTTTTTTTTGAATTTTATGCATGCCCATTTGAATCTTGGTCAAATACTAGCTAGGTTTGACCAAGATTTAAACAAGTTTAAAACATGAAAATGAAAAGGTAAGCCTCGATCCTTCTTAGTCACTCTAAAATGAAGCTTTTGGGGGGTTTTTGAAATTTGCATGTTTGAAACCCAAAACCACTTCTCTTCATGCCTTACTTCATAAGACGGAGTTTAGGGTCGTTAGGGAGTAGATACATGATTTGCCTGGTTTGAATATGTCTAGACCTTGTTTATCATCTTGAATGCTTACTATATGACAGAAGAAGACTATGTGCATTGGTATTTCATTTTTTTTGAATTTTCATGCCCATTTCAATCTTGGTGAAATCCTAGGTTTGAGCAAGATTTAAACAAATTTAACACGTGAAAACGAATAAGCATGGATCCTTCTTAGTCACTCCAAAATGTACCAATTGATAGATGTGTTAACTTTGCTTCATGGAAAAAATAATGTCATGTAAATGAGTTAACTTGGATTTCCTGCCGTTGAATCCATAGGAAACTTTGTTCTAATGCACTATAATAATCAACCGAGTTTTTACACCAACATTGCCAACAGGTCTGTCACTTACGTGTGGCGCCCATGCGTGAGGTCCCACACTTCAGTGAGCACAAGTCAAGTGCAGTAGGTACGCAAACTCCAAGCCATCTTCTTTGTCAAGAGAAGACGCATCAGGATGCGTTTTGGAAATCTGTGGGTCCTTCTGGATCCTTCGGTTGTCCCTCTCACAAAAAAAACAAATCTCTCTCATTCTCGGCCTCGCTCGACTCGCTCGCTCGCACCTCCTGCTCACTGACAAACCCTGCACAAAAGTCAACATCATCACCCGAAAAGGGAGACACCATAATGCTCTCCCTTCTTCTCTCCTTCCGAGTGATCCCTCTTCCTCCGAGTTTCACTCGACGGGCAAACACACATGTGCTGCATAGTAATAATAATAAAAAGGTAGAAAAATCAACCTACGAATCTATAATTAAATACGTTAAACTAGGGTTTTGCCCAAGACTACGAGATCAAGTTCATAAAAAATCCAACTACGGGGTTCGAACAACCCCATTTCTAATCCAAGATTTTTTTCGACCTCATCCAAATGGCCTCAAACTATAGGGTTAATTAGCATCTAGTGCAGAATGTGTGAACATGTATGCACTATGTGTGCTATAACTTGTATGTCTTTCAAATTTGAACCAAATTTGAAATATATGAAATGGGGCTTTTGGCTTAAACGTTTGAAACCCAAAACGACTTCTCTTCATGCTAGGCATCATAAGACCGAGTTTAGGGTTAGGGGGTAGATACAGGATTTGTCTGTTTTGAATATGTCTATACCTTGTTTATCTACTTGAATATGCTTACTATAGATATATATGACGTAAGAAGACTATGTGCTTTGGTTTTTATTTTTTTATTTTTCCAGAATTTTTATGCCCATTTGAATCTTGGTCAAATCCTAGGCTTGACCAATATTTAAACAAGCTTAAAACATGAAAATGAAAAGGTAAGCTTGGATCCTTCTTTGTCACTCTAAGATGAAGTTTTTGGGAGGTTTTCAAAATTTCCGTGTCTGAAACCCAAAAACACTTCTCTTCATGCTTGACTTCATAAGACAAAGCTAGTTTAGGCCTTTAGGGGGTAGATACATGATTTGTCTAGTTTGAATATGTCTAGACCTTGTTTATCAACTTCAATTCTTACTATATGACATAAGAAGACTATATGTGCTAGCTTTGGTTTTTGATTTTTTGATTTTTTTGAATGTTTATGCCCATTTGAATCTTGGTCAAATCCTAGGTTTGACCAAGATTTAAACAAGTCTATAACATGAAAATGAAAACGTAAGCTGGATCCTTCCTAGCTAGTCATTCTAAAATGAAGCTTTTGGGGGGGGTTCTTGAAATCTCAATGTTTGAAACCCAAAAACCACTTCTCTTCATGGTTGACTTCATAAGACATGCAGAGTTTAGGGTTAGGGGGTAGATACATGATTTGTCGGGTTTGAATATGTCTAGACATGCTTGTTTATCAACTTGAATGCTTACTATATGACATAAGAAGGCTATATATGTGCTTTGGTTTTTCATTTTTCTAGTTTTTTGAATGTTATATGCCCATTTGAAGATTTTGGGTGGTTCTTGAAATTTTCATGTTTGAAACCAATACGACTTCTCTTCATGCTAGACTTCATAAGATCGACCGAGTTTATGGTTAGGGGCTAGATACATGATTTGTCTGGTTTGAACATGTCTAAACCTTGTTTACCAACTTGCAAGGCTTACTATATGACATAAGAAGACTATGTGCTTTTGTTTTTCATTCTTCTATTTTTTATTTTATGCCCATTTGAATCTTGGTCAAATCCTATGTTTGACCTGGATTTAAACAAGTATAAAATATGAAAACGAAAAGGTAAGCCTGGATCCTTCTTAGTCACTCTAAAATGAAGCGACTTTTGGGATGTTCTTGAAATTTTCATGTTTGAAACCCAAAACCACTTCTCTTCATGATTGCTTCATATATAAGACAGAGTTTAGGGTTAGGGGCAGATATATACATGATTTTCTAGTTTGAATATGTCTAGACCTTATTTATCAACTTGAATGCTTACTATATGACATAAGAATGTTATGTGCTTTGGTTTATCATTCTTTTGGTTTTTTCCTGAATTTTTATGCCCATTTGAATCTTGGTCAAATCCTAGGTTTCACAAAGATTTAAACAAGTTTAAAATCTGAAAATTAAAAGGTAAGCATGGATCCTTCTTAGTCACTCTAAAATGAAGCTTTTGGGAGGTTTTTGAAATTTCCATGTTTGAAACCCAAAAACCACTTCTCTTCATGCTTGACTTCATAAGACAGAGTTTAGAGTGTTAGGGGTAGATACATGATTTGTCTAGTTTGAATATGTCTAGACCTTGTTTATCAACTTGAATTCTTACTATATGACATAAGAAGGCTATGTGCTTTGGTTTTTCATTTTTCTGGTTTTTTTGAATATTATGCCCATTTGAAGATTTTGGGAGGTTCTTGAAATTTTCATGTTTGAAACCAATACGACTTCTCTTCAGGCTAGACTTCATAAGATCGATCGAGTTTATGGTTAGGGGGTAGATACATGATTTGTCTGGTTTGAACATGTCTAAACCTTGTTTATCAACTTGAAAGCTTACTATATGACATACGAAGACTATGTGCTTTTGTTTTTCATTCTTCTATTTTATTTTATTTTATGCCCATTTGAATCTTGGTCAAATCCTATGTTTGACCTGGATTTAAACAAGTATATAATATGAAAACGAAAAGGTAAGCATGGATCCTTCTTAGTCACTCTAAAATGAAGCGGCTTTTGGGATGTTCTTAAAATTTTCATGTTTGACACCCAAAACCACTTCTCTTCATGATTGACTTCATAAGACAGAGTTTAAGGTTAGGGGCAGATATATACATGATTTTCTAGTTTGAATATGTCTAGACCTTGTTAATCAACTTGAATGCTTACTGTATGACATAAGAATCCTATGTGCTTTGGTTTATCAATCTTTTGGTTTTTTCCTGAATTTTTATGCCCATTTGAATCTTGGTCAAATCCTAGGTTTCACAAAGATTTAAACAAGTTTAAAATCTGAAAATTAAAAGGTAAGCATGGATCCTTCTTAGTCACTCTAAAATGAAGCTTTTGGGAGGTTTTTGAAATTTCCATGTTTGAAACCCAAAACCACTTCTCTTCATGCTTAATTGACTTCATAAGACAGAGTTTAGAGTGTTAGGGGTAGATACATGATTTGTCTAGTTTGAATACGTCTAGACCTTGTTTATCAACTTGAATTCTTACTATATGACATAAGAAGGCTATGTGCTTTGGTTTTTCATTTTTCTGATTTTTTTTGAATTTTATGCATGCCCATTTGAATCTTGGTCAAATACTAGCTAGGTTTGACCAAGATTTAAACAAGTTTAAAACATGAAAATGAAAAGGTAAGCCTCGATCCTTCTTAGTCACTCTAAAATGAAGCTTTTGGGGGGTTTTTGAAATTTGCATGTTTGAAACCCAAAACCACTTCTCTTCATGCCTTACTTCATAAGACGGAGTTTAGGGTCGTTAGGGAGTAGATACATGATTTGCCTGGTTTGAATATGTCTAGACCTTGTTTATCATCTTGAATGCTTACTATATGACAGAAGAAGACTATGTGCATTGGTATTTCATTTTTTTTTGAATTTTCATGCCCATTTCAATCTTGGTGAAATCCTAGGTTTGAGCAAGATTTAAACAAATTTAACACGTGAAAACGAATAAGCATGGATCCTTCTTAGTCACTCCAAAATGTACCAATTGATAGATGTGTTAACTTTGCTTCATGGAAAAAATAATGTCATGTAAATGAGTTAACTTGGATTTCCTGCCGTTGAATCCATAGGAAACTTTGTTCTAATGCACTATAATAATCAACCGAGTTTTTACACCAACATTGCCAACAGGTCTGTCACTTACGTGTGGCGCCCATGCGTGAGGTCCCACACTTCAGTGAGCACAAGTCAAGTGCAGTAGGTACGCAAACTCCAAGCCATCTTCTTTGTCAAGAGAAGACGCATCAGGATGCGTTTTGGAAATCTGTGGGTCCTTCTGGATCCTTCGGTTGTCCCTCTCACAAAAAAAAACAAATCTCTCTCATTCTCGGCCTCGCTCGACTCGCTCGCTCGCTCGCTCGCACCTCCTGCTCACTGACAAACCCTGCACAAAAGTCAACATCATCACCCGAAAAAGGGGAGACACCATAATGCTCTCCCTTCTTCTCTCCTTCCGAGTGATCCCTCTTCCTCCGAGTTTCACTCGACGGGCAAACACACATGTGCTGCATAGTAATAATAATAAAAAGGTAGAAAAATCAACCTACGAATCTATAATTAAATACGTTAAACTAGGGTTTTGCCCAGTACTACAGATCAAGTTCATAAAAAATCCAACTACGGGGTTCGAACAACCCCATTTCTAATCCAAGATTTTTTTCGACCTCATCCAAATGGCCTCAAACTATAGGGTTAATTAGCATCTAGTGCAGAATGTGTGAACATGTATGCACTATGTGTGCTATAACTTGTATGTCTTTCAAATTTGAACCAAATTTGAAATATATGAAATGGGGCTTTTGGCTTAAACGTTTGAAACCCAAAACGACTTCTCTTCATGCTAGGCATCATAAGACCGAGTTTAGGGTTAGGGGGTAGATACAGGATTTGTCTGTTTTGAATATGTCTATACCTTGTTTATCTACTTGAATATGCTTACTATAGAATATATGACGTAAGAAGACTATGTGCTTTGTTTTTTTTTTCCAGAATTTTTATGCCCATTTGAATCTTGGTCAAATCCTAGGCTTGACCAATATTTAAACAAGCTTAAAACATGAAAATGAAAAGGTAAGCTTGGATCCTTCTTTGTCACTCTAAGATGAAGTTTTTGGGAGGTTTTCAAAATTTCCATGTCTAAAACCCAAAAACACTTCTCTTCATGCTTGACTTCGTAAGACAAAGCTAGTTTAGGGCTTTAGGGGGTAGATACATGATTTGTCTAGTTTGAATATGTCTAGACCTTGTTTATCAACTTCAATTCTTACTATATGACATAAGAAGACTATATGTGCTAGCTTTGGTTTTTGATTTTTTGATTTTTTTGAATGTTTATGCCCATTTGAATCTTGGTCAAATCCTAGGTTTGACCAAGATTTAAACAAGTCTATAACATGAAAATGAAAAGGTAAGCCTGGATCCTTCCTAGCTAGTCATTCTAAAATGAAGCTTTTGGGGGGGGGGGGGGGGGTTCTTGAAATCTCAATGTTTGAAACCCAAAAACCACTTCTCTTCATGGTTGACTTCATAAGACATGCAGAGTTTAGGGTTAGGGGGTAGATACATGATTTGTCGGGTTTGAATATGTCTAGACATGCTTGTTTATCAACTTGAATGCTTACTATATGACATAAGAAGGCTATATATGTGCTTTGGTTTTTCATTTTTCTAGTTTTTTGAATGTTATATGCCCATTTGAAGATTTTGGGTGGTTCTTGAAATTTTCATGTTTGAAACCAATACGACTTCTCTTCATGCTAGACTTCATAAGATCGACCGAGTTTATGGTTAGGGGCTAGATACATGATTTGTCTGGTTTGAACATGTCTAAACCTTGTTTACCAACTTGCAAGGCTTACTATATGACATAAGAAGACTATGTGCTTTTGTTTTTCATTCTTCTATTTTTTTATTTTATGCCCATTTGAATCTTGGTCAAATCCTATGTTTGACCTGGATTTAAACAAGTATAAAATATGAAAACGAAAAGGTAAGCCTGGATCCTTCTTAGTCACTCTAAAATGAAGCGACTTTTGGGATGTTCTTGAAATTTTCATGTTTGAAACCCAAAACCACTTCTCTTCATGATTGCTTCATATATAAGACAGAGTTTAGGGTTAGGGGCAGATATATACATGATTTTCTAGTTTGAATATGTCTAGACCTTGTTTATCAACTTGAATGCTTACTATATGACATAAGAATGCTATGTGCTTTGGTTTATCATTCTTTAGGTTTTTTCCTGAATTTTTATGCCCATTTGAATCTTGGTCAAATCCTAGGTTTCACAAAGATTTAAACAAGTTTAAAATCTGAAAATTAAAAGGTAAGCATGGATCCTTCTTAGTCACTCTAAAATGAAGCTTTTGGGAGGTTTTTGAAATTTCCATGTTTGAAACCCAAAAACCACTTCTCTTCATGCTTGACTTCATAAGACAGAGTTTAGAGTGTTAGGGGTAGATACATGATTTGTCTAGTTTGAATATGTCTAGACCTTGTTTATCAACTTGAATTCTTACTATATGACATAAGAAGGCTATGTGCTTTGGTTTTTCATTTTTCTGGTTTTTTTGAATATTATGCCCATTTGAAGATTTTGGGAGGTTCTTGAAATTTTCATGTTTGAAACCAATACGACTTCTCTTCAGGCTAGACTTCATAAGATCGATCGAGTTTATGGTTAGGGGGTAGATACATGATTTGTCTGGTTTGAACATGTCTAAACCTTGTTTATCAACTTGAAAGCTTACTATATGACATACGAAGACTATGTGCTTTTGTTTTTCATTCTTCTATTTTATTTTATTTTATGCCCATTTGAATCTTGGTCAAATCCTATGTTTGACCTGGATTTAAACAAGTATATAATATGAAAACGAAAAGGTAAGCATGGATCCTTCTTAGTCACTCTAAAATGAAGCGGCTTTTGGGATGTTCTTGAAATTTTCATGTTTGAAACCCAAAACCACTTCTCTTCATGATTGACTTCATAAGACAGAGTTTAAGGTTAGGGGCAGATATATACATGATTTTCTAGTTTGAATATGTCTAGACCTTGTTAATCAACTTGAATGCTTACTGTATGACATAAGAATGCTATGTGCTTTGGTTTATCAATCTTTTGGTTTTTTCCTGAATTTTTATGCCCATTTGAATCTTGGTCAAATCCTAGGTTTCACAAAGATTTAAACAAGTTTAAAATCTGAAAATTAAAAGGTAAGCATGGATCCTTCTTAGTCACTCTAAAATGAAGCTTTTGGGAGGTTTTTGAAATTTCCATGTTTGAAACCCAAAACCACTTCTCTTCATGCTTAATTGACTTCATAAGACAGAGTTTAGAGTGTTAGGGGTAGATACATGATTTGTCTAGTTTGAATACGTCTAGACCTTGTTTATCAACTTGAATTCTTACTATATGACATAAGAAGGCTATGTGCTTTGGTTTTTCATTTTTCTGATTTTTTTTGAATTTTATGCATGCCCATTTGAATCTTGGTCAAATACTAGCTAGGTTTGACCAAGATTTAAACAAGTTTAGAACATGAAAATGAAAAGGTAAGCCTTGATCCTTCTTAGTCACTCTAAAATGAAGCTTTTGGGGGGTTTTTGAAATTTGCATGTTTGAAACCCAAAACCACTTCTCTTCATGCCTTACTTCATAAGACGGAGTTTAGGGTCGTTAGGGAGTAGATACATGATTTGCCTGGTTTGAATATGTCTAGACCTTGTTTATCATCTTGAATGCTTACTATATGACAGAAGAAGACTATGTGCATTGGTATTTCATTTTTTTTTTTGAATTTTCATGCCCATTTCAATCTTGGTGAAATCCTAGGTTTGAGCAAGATTTAAACAAATTTAACACGTGAAAACGAATAAGCATGGATCCTTCTTAGTCACTCCAAAATGTACCAATTGATAGATGTGTTAACTTTGCTTCATGGAAAAAATAATGTCATGTAAATGAGTTAACTTGGATTTCCTGCCGTTGAATCCATAGGAAACTTTGTTCTAATGCACTATAATAATCAACCGAGTTTTTACACCAACATTGCCAACAGGTCTGTCACTTACGTGTGGCGCCCATGCGTGAGGTCCCACACTTCAGTGAGCACAAGTCAAGTGCAGTAGGTACGCAAACTCCAAGCCATCTTCTTTGTCAAGAGAAGACGCATCAGGATGCGTTTTGGAAATCTGTGGGTCCTTCTGGATCCTTCGGTTGTCCCTCTCACAAAAAAAAACAAATCTCTCTCATTCTCGGCCTCGCTCGACTCGCTCGCTCGCTCGCTCGCTCGCACCTCCTGCTCACTGACAAACCCTGCACAAAAGTCAACATCATCACCCGAAAAAGGGGAGACACCATAATGCTCTCCCTTCTTCTCTCCTTCCGAGTGATCACTCTTCCTCCGAGTTTCACTCGACGGGCAAACACACATGTGCTGCATAGTAATAATAATAAAAAGGTAGAAAAATCAACCTACGAATCTATAATTAAATACGTTAAACTAGGGTTTTGCCCAGTACTACAGATCAAGTTCATAAAAAATCCAACTACGAGGTTCGAACAACCCCATTTCTAATCCAAGATTTTTTTCGACCTCATCCAAATGGCCTCAAACTATAGGGTTAATTAGCATCTACTCCCTCCGTCCACAAATAAGTGTACATTTGAGTTTTTAGATAAGTCAAACTTTATTAACTTTGACTAACTTTTTAGGGAAACGTAACAACATTTATGACACTAAACTACCATCACTAGATTCATCTCAAAATACAGTCTCATAATATAGTAATTTGATGTCACACATGTTGCTACTTTTTGGTAAAAAAATGGTCAAAATTGTTAAAGTTTGACTTATCCAAAAACCCAAATGTACACTTATTTGTGGACGGAGGGAGTAGTGCAGTATGTGTGAACATGTATGCACTATGTGTGCTATAACTTGTATGTCTTTCAAATTTGAACCAAATTTGAAATATATGAAATGGGGCTTTTGGCTTAAACGTTTGAAACCCAAAACGACTTCTCTTCATGCTAGGCATCATAAGACCGAGTTTAGGGTTAGGGGGTAGATACAGGATTTGTCTGTTTTGAATATGTCTATACCTTGTTTATCTACTTGAATATGCTTACTATAGATATATATGACGTAAGAAGACTATGTGCTTTGGTTTTTATTTTTTTTATTTTTCCAGAATTTTTATGCCCATTTGAATCTTGGTCAAATCCTAGGCTTGACCAATATTTAAACAAGCTTAAAACATGAAAATGAAAAGGTAAGCTTGGATCCTTCTTTGTCACTCTAAGATGAAGTTTTTGGGAGGTTTTCAAAATTTCCATGTCTGAAACCCAAAAACACTTCTCTTCATGCTTGACTTCATAATTAAGACAAAGTTAATTAATCGTTAGGGGGTAGATACACATTTTTTCTATTATGAATATGTCTAGACCAGCCATGTTCATCAAGTTGAATGCTTACTATATATGACATAAGAAGGCTATGTGCTTTGGTTTTTCATTTTTTTATTTTTTTTTATTTTTATGCCCATTTGAGTCGTGGTGAAATCATAGGTTTGACCAAGATCTAAGGCAGTTTAAAACATGAAAATGAAAAGGTAAACCTCGATCCTTCTTAGTCACTCCAAAATGAAGCTTTGGGGGGGGGGTTCTTGAAATTTCCATGTTTAATTTGAAACCCAAAACCATTTCTCTTCATGCTTGACTTCATAAGACAAAGCTAGTTTAGGGCTTTAGGGGGTAGATACATGATTTGTCTAGTTTGAATATGTCTATACCTTGTTTATCAACTTCAATTCTTACTATATGACATAAGAAGACTATATGTGCTTTGGTTTTTGATTTTTTGATTTTTTTGAATGTTTATGCCCATTTGAATCTTGGTCAAATCCTAGGTTTGACCAAGATTTAAACAAGTCTATAGCATGAAAATGAAAAGGTAAGCCTGGATCCTTCCTAGCTAGTCATTCTAAAATGAAGCTTTTGGGGGGTTCTTGAAATCTCAATGTTTGAAACCCAAAAACCACTTCTCTCTTCATGCATGGTTGACTTCATAAGACATGCAGAGTTTAGGGTTAGGGGGTAGATACATGATTTGTCGGGTTTGAATATGTCTAGACATGCTTGTTTATCAACTTGAATGCTTACTATATGACATAAGAAGGCTATATATGTGCTTTGGTTTTTCATTTTTCTGGTTTTTTGAATGTTATATGCCCATTTGAAGATTTTGGGTGGTTCTTGAAATTTTCATGTTTGAAACCAATACGACTTCTCTTCATGCTAGACTTCATAAGATCGACCGAGTTTATGGTTAGGGGCTAGATACATGATTTGTCTGGTTTGAACATGTCTAAACCTTGTTTATCAACTTGCAAGCTTACTATATGACATAAGAAGACTATGTGCTTTTGTTTTTCATTCTTCTATTTTTTTTATTTTATGCCCATTTGAATCTTGGTTAAATCCTATGTTTGACCTGGATTTAAACAAGTATAAAATATGAAAACGAAAAGGTAAGCCTGGATCCTTCTTAGTCACTCTAAAATGAAGCGACTTTTGGGATGTTCTTGAAATTTTCATGTTTGAAACCCAAAACCACTTCTCTTCATGATTGCTTCATAAGACAGAGTTTAAGGTTAGGAATAGATATATACATGATTTTCTAGTTTGAATATGTCTAGACCTTGTTAATCAACTTGAATGCTTACTCTATGACATAAGAATGCTATGTGCTTTGGTTTATCATTCTTTTGGTTTTTTCCTGAATTTTTATGCCCATTTGAATCTTGGTCAAATCCTAGGTTTCACAAAGATTTAAACAAGTTTAAAATCTGAAAATTAAAAGGTAAGCATGGATCCTTCTTAGTCACTCTAAAATGAAGCTTTTGGGAGGTTTTTGAAATTTCCATGTTTGAAACCCAAAAACCACTTCTCTTCATGCTTGACTTCATAAGACAGAGTTTAGAGTGTTAGGGGTAGATACATGATTTGTCTAGTTTGAATATGTCTAGACCTTGTTTATCAACTTGAATTCTTACTATATGACATAAGAAGGCTATGTGCTTTGGTTTTTCATTTTTCTGGTTTTTTTGAATTTTATGCCCATTTGAAGATTTTGGGTGGTTCTTGAAATTTTCATGTTTTAAACCAATACGACTTCTCTTCATGCTAGACTTCATAAGATCGACCGAGTTTATGGTTAGGGGCTAGATACATGATTTGTCTGGTTTGAACATGTCTAAACCTTGTTTATCAACTTGAAAGCTTACTATATGACATACGAAGACTATGTGCTTTTGTTTTTCATTCTTCTATTTTTTTATTTTATGCCCATTTGAATCTTGGTCAAATCCTATGTTTGACCTGGATTTAAACAAGTATATAATATGAAAACGAAAAGGTAAGCCTGGATCCTTCTTAGTCACTCTAAAATGAAGCGACTTTTGGGATGTTCTTGAAATTTTCATGTTTGAAACCCAAACCACTTCTCTTCATGATTGACTTCATATATAAGACAGAGTTTAAGGTTAGGGACAGATATATACATGATTTTCTAGTTTGAATATGTCTAGACCTTGTTAATCAACTTGAATGCTTACTGTATGACATAAGAATGCTATGTGCTTTGGTTTATCATTCTTTTGGCTTTTTCCTGATTTTTTATGCCCATTTGAATCTTGGTCAAATCCTAGGTTTCACAAAGATTTAAACAAGTTTAAAATCTAAAAATTAAAAGGTAAGCATGGATCCTTCTTAGTCACTCTAAAATGAAGCTTTTGGGAGGTTTTTGAAATTTCCATGTTTGAAACCCAAAACCACTTCTCTTCATGCTTGACTTCATAAGACAGAGTTTAGAGTGTTAGGGGTAGATACATGATTTTTCTAGTTTGAATATGTCTAGACCTTGTTTATCAACTTGAATTCTTACTATATGACATAAGAAGGCTATGTGCTTTGGTTTTTCATTTTTCTGTTTTTTTTTGAATTTTATGCCCATTTGAATCTTGGTCAAATACTAGCTAGGTTTAAAACATGAAATTTAGCCCCCAAAAATTGTACATATATGGATTCACTTTGAGATAATTCATGAAACTTTGGAAATGGCCATCTCGTGTCATGTTTCCCCACAAATGAGAATTGGATTAATTGGTGGCAGACAAGTAAACACACATTTATGTGCGACAACCCAAAATGCACATATTTTGCAAAGTTTTCATGCGTGCATGAAAAGTTGCAAATATATACATAAAATGGGCCATGATTCAAAAGTTTGACATGGTTCTTGTGTAGTAGTAGTACCAAAGCTCACACGTGGGAAGAAATTAAGATGGTCGAATTCCAACATATATGTTGGCACACTTTTTTGAAGGGCTCTTTTCTAAAACATTGGTATGGCATGTCTGCTATTTTCCCTAGCTATATAGAAAAATGATGAACAATCCATGATTTCCGATTGCCGTTTTTGAACCACCTTTGGCTTGATTTCAAATTTAGGTCAAAATCATGGGGGGGTAGGGGACAAGATCGTGTTTCTATGGCTTGATTTGCAAGTTTTTTGGGGTCCCACAAATTTAGGGTAGCATCACAAGGTTTTTTTTCTAAATTTTTCGACACTTAGAATTCAAATATTATGAAGTGGTATCATGGTATCATGTAAGGGATGGTATCACTAGATATTTTCCCCCTATCCGGAAGTGATGTTGATCGGCACGCAAGGTTTTTCAAGGTAAAACCTGTGCGGCGATTTTGACAGAAATAACCCTTTTGGCAAAGAAAATTACGGACTGACCCTCTGAGCAATCTATTTCACTGGACTAACCTTTTTGTGTGGCTTTCTGTGTTTTTCTTCGCGAAAAGGATTACTTTTGTCAAAATCGCCCCCCTGCAGTGCAGGCTACGCGCCCGTCTAATATTCTTTTTTTTTTCAATGACAAAAGGGGGGAGAGAGAGAGAGAGTCTTGACGACGTGTCTTCACATGACAAAGAAGATTGTTGGAAGTTTGCCTACCTACCGCATATGATTTGTGCTCACTAAAGTGTGGGACCTGCACGCATATGGGACCCTGCAGCCCTCTGAGGGCAGTCCGTGTGAGACGCAAAATAGGGTTTTTAGTTTAGTAAGGCAAAAAAATTAAGCCTTGGAGGGCCGAGGCGGGGCGGCCGTCCGCCATTTTATACCTTTTACGCCCCCCACACCTCGTTTCATTTGTCATGTCTACCAAGGAAGAGCTCGGAGGAGAAGATGCAGTCCTAGCTTCTCGACCCCCTGGCGCCCCACGCATAAATACTACTACCAGAAGTACACTGTCTCTAACAATCCTGCCTGCGAAGGGAGATCTCGGAGGAGACGATGCGGGCTCAGCGTCCCCGCCGTTGATTAGCCAGGACACAAGGGTTACTACGCCTCTTTTAATTACCTTCGTTTTGCTGGTAATACTCGGACTTATATCTGTTATCTTCCGCAGGAGAGGGTCGATATCGCCGGAGAAGATGATGTGAGGCAGATGATCAAGCTCGCAGGAGAAGATGATGTAAAGGAGATGGTCAAGCTCGGAGCAGAAGATGATGTAAAGGAGATAGTCAATGTCGGAGAAGATGATGTAAAGGAGTTAGTCAATCTCGGAGAAGATGTGGTGGCATTGGACCAACCGCGGTCTTTGGGCGAGATCCCGGAGATTCACTTACCTCGTTTGCACTGGTAATGATATGCCTGATCTGTAACATTTTGAACATTTTTCGTCGGCTTACACAGGAGCTATCTCGGCTTAGGGTCAACAAGGCCCCGGGAGCGGAACTTCCGCATCTCGGCGCGGAGAACTCCGAGTTACGCCAGAAGCACCCTGGGGAATCGCACGCGCAGGCGCAGCACATCCGTTCGCAGGATCTCTCATCCTTCGACGTCAGGTTCCAGCCGAGAGGTCGTAGAAGAAGATAAGTTGCCAGCTTCCCGCCGTTCAAGAGGATGAAGGAGCTGAAGACGGAGGTTAATATTACTAGCTGACTTTGGGTTGCTGGTTTTTGGGTACTTCGAGTCACTGACATGTAGACACCACTTAAGTCTGTCCTACATGTTAGTGACCATATTCGTTAATCAGCCAATTTGTGCCCTTCGTTTGCCGGTAACGCTCGATATGTTTGTTGTTACCTTTGGCAGGATCACTCCCCTTGCTTATCTTGTCGGAGGATGAAGTTGGATCTTGCCAGCATGCGGGAGGAGAACAGAGAGTTAGGGATCAAGATATTTCTGCAGCAGGCGGTGTCTTTCCTAGAAGTGGATGAGATCACGGCCTGTGCTCGTAGGAGTTGTGACGAGGCCATTCATCTGGGAGAACGGATCAAAGCTCAGCTTGTCTCTTTGATGGAAGTCGCAGAACGCGTGATTTTCAATGCTAGAGAGGCGCGGGAACGACTTCTGGTGGCTGAAGATCTCGCATAGCAGTTTAATCATGTGCGCTTATTAGCTGCCTACTACTTTTGTAATTATTCACAATTATATATGTATCAATGGCTTGCCTTTTGTGTGATGGAGGAAATTGCACATACCACCACTTCTTGGTGCGCTTTTTGCACATAACACAATTTGAGATTCTTTTTACACAAATAACCAGATTTTGACGTAAACTTTTGCACAAAAAACAACCTTACTCCATGTTTTCTTTTGTCTTCTAAAGACAAGTAGGTGCTTCGAAAAATACCTCCGTTCCAATGCTTAAAGCTTTGTATATTTTTCTTGAAAAGTCAAACCAAGTAAAGTTCGACCAAACTCTTAGAAGAATCTATCAGCACATATAATATTTTGTAGACACCATATGAAAATATAATTTATTTTCTATCTAATAATATTGATTTTGTATCTTGCATATTAATGCTTTTGGTAAAAACTTAGTCAAACTTAACATAGTTTGACTTTCTAAAAATCAATATAATCCTTAAGCTTTGGGAAGTGGTTCTAGACGTGGTCTAGACGTGTTTCTACATATTGCCTTCGCATTTGCTAAACGCATGGAGTTTCTTACGAAGTACAAAGTTTATTTTTCGAAATATTTTCGACTTTGTATTATTTTTATTCATTTTCCCCCTGGTTGTCATGTTTTCTGTCCGGCTTCCCCAGCCCATCCATCCGTAACCCACATGCGCGCGTGACACGAGTAGTGGGAGACATGGTTCCCAAAGGGATAGCTTTTATTAATGGTGGCGACGGTTCCCTAGGCCAATGTCGCGATACGTCTCATCGTCGCTAGCCGTGCCTTCCCCATGCGGCCGTATTAATGCACACCACTGCTCCTTTGCGCCTCCGCGGCTGATCAAGTAAGTTTGATCATAAAAGATGATCACATAAGCTCGACGATTACCTATAACCTAAAAATTATCTTAATTTGTAAACGAAGACATAAAATAACTAGTTGTTTGATTAGGAAAGACAAAGGAAATTTCTATTGAGATTGAGTTCATTTCATAGTTGTTATAGACACATAGCAATATTACCGAGAGATAGGATTGTAGAGAAAGCAATCCATAGGTATTTTGGAGGGTTCTCAATCCTTTGAATCAAGCAAGCTCTATAGGAAAAATCCCTATGTGTAAAAATCCTACTCCGTACAAGATACCTTTAGAAATCCTTTGAACCAAACAAACTCGGATTCATATTAGTTGACTATAATATAGATATATCTAGACACATTTTAGTTCTAGATTCATCCATATCATTTGACAAGTAATATGAATCGGAGTGATTATATTAAATGGAGTACTAGTATATATTGTTCGAAAAAATTAAGTTATACTGTAATAAAGAAACCATTTCTGTGGTCAAACTGATTTGACGGGACAAGAATCGCACCAGGACGTAGTGGCGTGCTATCCTAGCCAAAGTTTTACTCGGCGCCTCGATGCAGCTGCTGAAGAATAAAAAAAAGTCATATCCACTCCTACTCTTCATGTCCATCGTTTCCATCCTTGGCTCTCCACTTCCATCATCGTTCTCCACTCGCCAACCGCTGCTAGAAGTTTTTTCATCCTCTAGATCTCCCATTTGCATAGCTTTCTCTCCTCACCCCTCCGCAGAACCGCAGCACTCCTCCTTCCCGCTCGACTCTCCTACAAAACTCCAATCAGACATACTTGCATCCGCCCTTTTAAATCCATCTCGTCTCCATGGCGGCATCGAACGACGACCAGCTGGATGGCGACCGGGGAAGCTCCCGCCGAGCTGTTCAATCTCATTGCCCAGTCCGGACGTTACGCGCCGACGTCCGGCTGGCCGCATGCTCCAAAACGCTGTGCCGCCATGTCGCCGACAACATGAATCTACACCATTGGGATGGACCCTGCTTGCTGATGCCCGATTCTGCCCATTGGCACTATGATGATAGTAGTGCGCACCACACGGTGTACCACGTTGTGCCCCTCGACCATCCTCGGCGCACAGCCATCCTGCCGTTAATGGACAATAGATTCTGGGTTGGCATGAATGGCGACTGGATCGCCGGCGTGGACAGTGGTGGGAACTGGTTCCTCGCGAACATCTACACGCACCAAGAAATCTCCCTACCATCGTCGGAAACTTGCAACATTTTTCGGGAGGAATGGATTGGCTTCCCCGACTTGCCTCCTGAAAGGTACATGACGTATGGGCGTGCCATGTTTTTGTTGAAGATTGTAATTTGCGAAGTGCCCACAAAAGCTGGACATTACTCAGATTACAAGCTCATCGCTCTATTCAATTCTGGACTCGCTTACCTGGCTAATGGTAGCCAGGAGTGGAGGTTATTCTCTCTTGCTAGTTGGGGTGTAGATTACAGTGATGCCATCGAGCACAACGGCTTTATTGTTGCGGTGGATGGGTGGACCGGCACCACATATTGCTGGGATCAATCACAGGCTGGTAATTCTTCAATCCATATGATATACTTCGCAATAAATTTTAATATCAAGCCCATTCATGATATATTGTAACTGAAATAACTAATTGCTCACTAAGACTTTTTTTCACCTTTCAAATGACTGTGCACCATTAAATTATCCTAACCTGACTGAACCATTGCTACAAACGAATTACAGTAGTATATGCTGTGCACTAATCATCAACCCAAACCAGATTATTGCAGTATATGAATGCATTCCTGAATTAGTTACTGCATGCTCTTGTCAGAATATGAATAAGGAGCTTAGCCCTGGCCTCTTCATCAATTGATGCATGCAAACTTTCAATTTATTTCAATATTCGATGTACTCAAAGCATTACAATCATGGATCAGATAAGGTTGAGACATGTATCTACCATCAATGAATATGAGTGTAATTAACATACATCTCAAATGGGAACAATTTTATTTCTTCGAGATTTTATACAAGTATAATGACTGCATCCTCCATTTGATCCTACAAATGTGAAGTTGCAGCTACTGGTATTATTGTCTTCCCGAGCCATTCAAACACTATTTTTTGTTGTCTCCGTTTACAATGCAGATGCACACCTTGCCCCGCCATTCGTGATCCCATCACCGATGAAGGAACCATCTGGCAGATGGTTTTTAGCTCGATCAGCCGATGGCAAGCGCTTGATGATCATCCATGAAGATCGGTATATACGTAGCAATGATCACCTTGAGCCTGCAGAAGTTCTGCATCATGGTAATGGCCTTATCCTGCGGGAGTGTCCTGCCCCTGTCATACATGTTTTTGAGAAAGATCTATCCCTGATTGGACCCAATTGGAGTCGAGTTGACAGCCTTGGCACACACTCTCTGCTCATTGGACTGAATTATCCATTGAACCTGAAGATAAATGATGGCAATGCTCCCGATGGAACATTGACTCCATTCATGAGGTCAAATTGTGTGTACATCGCGTACTATGCATTTCGGGAACCAGCATTTAGTTGTATTTGTCGTTGTAACCTGCAGAAGGGGAAAATGAGCTCATGGGAGTTATCACCCTTCCGTAAGATGGTTGGGGATTTCCCCGACAGGCGACAATGTGGTTTAAGCCTAGTCTGAAAAATATCCGCATGTTGATGCAACCCTAAACTGAGCCATGAATCTTTCTGGAGCAAATAATCTTTTTTGTACGATATGTTTGAACAATTTAGTAACCTGTTCTGTATCTTAAGATGCTCTTCCTTTTTTCTGAATCTTATATACCTGGACCCATTTCAGTGTGTCTGTTTACTCATTTTAGTGCGTATGTAAACCCACATTGAAGTAATCTAATCTTATAATTTAAAACGGATGGTGATGAACTCTGTATTTCCATCCTTCGTAAACCGTGCATGTCTGTTTATTTTTAGTTTCATTTCAGCAATCGTTATTAGTATATGCACACCTTTTTTTTAATGTTGAGAGGAGTATAAGGGCATTACAATGCTATATACTATATGGCGCTAATAGAGAACAAATGAATGTCAAAAGATTGCAAAATCCTCCAGGTACTCTCCTTGCAGCGCTAATTGCTGATGACAGACTGACTTCCTGTTGGTTCCGGTGCTTTAGCTAGGACAGGTGAAAAGAGTTTCACGCCCCTGCTTTCTTTTGCGTCGACGCTAGGACTACCGCTGGGATTAGCCTCTCCAACCGCCAAACGACGAGGAAATAATTCCTAGCGCCCTTGCAGTAGCGCCTGTGTTGGACATGCCCTAATGTTTTCCAGCTAAAAGATGCAATCTTTTAAGCACTTGGGTACGGTATTTCCCCACCAGCCTGGATGCAGGCCGCCAAACGCGTCTTAACCAAGGTTTAAAATAGCGTGCTAAATGAATTAGCGGCAGCCACCTTCAAACGATATGGACGCTATATCGTGGTAATAGTGTGGTATATTTTAAATAGCATTTTCAAAATAATACTAAATATAGCCTAAAAATAAATAATTTTACTAGAACGAATAGATATATATAGTCCAAAAGTGACTGAATCATACATACATAACCACATATAGAAATAGATCTCAAGTATATTAGAAGGCTAACATCAACATTTCACAAGGCAACAACATAGTATAAATTATTTATTAAAAAAATTAGCATTAGCGATATTATTTTCTGATTTAGAAGTGGAACCAACAGATTAGTTCATCACCACGAAAAAGTGAAAGCAACTTGCCTGAAAAAAATAGCGCGCTAACGCTATGAAGTTTTAGGGCGATATAGCATGCTGTTTCGCAAATAGCGCCACAGCGAGCAAAATTACTAAGCGTGGACCCTCTAGATATGCTATAGCGTGCTATTAGCTTCATTGAGGTCCTGGTTTGACAAAGCAGCCTGAGTACGTATCTAAAAAAAATATCAGCCTGAGGACGCATGCTTGTAAAAAAGAGAGAGCAGACTACAATTACTTCAGTCCCGAACCCTCTCTCTCCCACCCATACTCCCACCCACTTCTTCTCTTTTACACTAATGACTGCCATGAACGGCTCGCCTCCTCCTTCCACCGGCAGCTGCTTCGCCGACACAGATGAACATCACCGATATTTCCTGAACTCAGCCGATTTGATCCACCGCATCCTCCAGCAGCTTGATGGACGTCCGCCTCTTCTATCCAGATCGTGACTAGAGAAGGATCTACGAGTACATCCGTTTCTTACCCTTTGGCAGCGTCGGTTCCATCTCTCGCGGTACTTTCTTCTCCGCTGGAAGCACCATCTGGCTCGGCACTGATTTCCCTGGCGGCGGCACCAGCTTCTCCGGCTACGCCGACCCCAACCCCCGCGGCACGGTCTTCTCCGGTGGCGGCACCACCAAAAGATGCTGTAAGTTGTCCTGAACTCACTAGGATGCAGGTGTAAGTAGTCAATGATAGTTGGGATCTTAAACAAGTTCTTTTTTCTTTAAAATTTAATGACGGGAAACCGTAGTATTCTTCTACAAAAAAATTTTAATGACGGGAAACAGTAGATGTTAAGTACTAGTTCTGGCAAAAAAAGATGTTTAGTAATATTATCCATCACAGAGAAGGGTTTCGCAGTCTGAACATACAAATATATGCTCCATGTTACCTGTTTCAGAAAGTCTGAAAGCTTGCTCGATGCACTGTAAAATCAAATTGTCTTGCTGCTGCTAGATTTTGTGCAAACTAATTAAAGAGATAGCTAGATGCATTTTCTCCATGTATGCTACGTTCTGATTTATATGCTGTTGATTGATATATACCGTGCTTAACTAGATGCAGAAGCAAACTCGTTCCAACGTCAATGAGCAACTACGTCTTAGGACTGTCGATTGTACATGTCCTCTGCACCGCCCCGAGTTCAGAATTCAAAGAAATTCACTAGCCAAAAAGCCAAAGGTGACGGGCAGGCGTGATGCAGCAATTCAACATTGTATATTAAAAGGGCGAGGGAAAGGCCGCCCTAAACGGGTTGGTCACTCGGCGGACCCTCCTCAGCCCTCGCGCTTCTATGTGCAACTGGACGGCAACGATGACATGTATATGTTGGTCATCCCCAGAGAATTCAAGCAATGTCTGAAAGGGATTCTTCCTGTGCCTATCAAGCTCAAGACCAGCGTAGGCTGCGCCTGGTATGTGCACATCGATGAGTACCAGGGTGAACTGGTCTTGAAGCATGGTTGGTTCGGGTTTGCAGAGGCGCATGAACTGCAGCTTGATGACCTTCTCGTCTTCGAGGTGAAAGACACTTCCTTGATGAATGTGTTGATCTACGACAGTAACACCTCCACCCAGAGGATAATATTTTGTGCTGATCACCCTTAGTTGCATGCATGATCTGCAGTGTTTTTAGGAAGAGGGGATCAGAATAACCTCAATATTTTATTGAATTAACTAGATGCTGCTTTTGGACCTGGGTTACTCCCCGCCGATGTTCAAGCTGAACTTGGTTTTTGTATTAAGCTGAACTGGGGATCAGATACACTGTGATGAGACTTTGTTAATTAGCTAATATAGTATATGTTAGACTTGTTTTATTTTATTTTAATTTACTGTGATATGCTGCGGTAGTTTCAATGTGCGGTCTGATGATTTGTATTATATGTAGGTACACGGAGCTCAATATTTTGAAATATTCATAGATTTGTAAGTGTAAATGTGATATATCCCAGATGTAGTCAATGCTATCTTGTACGAACTTGTAAAATCTCAGGGAAAAATACATTTTATTTTAGAAAGTGTAAAAGTGACCAATTTTTTGATCTGATTGTAGCAAACACAAGTGCAGATGGTCAAACCCCAAAAACTTCTCATATTCATTGTTACATGGTCGAGATATAAAGGTATTTCACGCCTTTGGTTTAATACTCAACCGCTTACATCCATGTTTGTTTGCAGTTTTTTTGGACACCTCTTAATGCTCCCTCCGATCCATATTTTTTTTAGATACACAGTACAAACACAGACGCTCTCATATAGATGTATCTAGACACATATTAGTTGTAGAGACATCCATTTTATCATCATGTAATGAGGATCAGATGGAGTATCGTTTTCATTTTACCAAAAGAAATGGATATATTACTGTATAGTACAACGTAGCCTGAAGCCCCGAGCTCGAATGCAATTTCGTGTGCACACCGAACGGATCATAATGCACACGACATGTCTCACTGGTCTCAGAGGTCCGGACCCCACCAGATACCGATAAAGCCCGGTGACCCGCCGGGTGAAGTTTTGTGTGTGGATTCCTGCGTACCTGGCTTCGTTCCTCCTAGACACGCGCATTTTTGACCGGGGACACGCGCATTTATTCCCTTGCCGATTGCTGATGTATCATTCTCAGTTTCTCACAGCCCCCTCATGTTCGTAACTTCAGATCTCCCCGGATCCCTCGCCGTCCATCTCCCCTGAGTCCTCTCTCTACACCACCGGCGTCCACCACCGCTCGGACTACGCGGCTTGGACTCCGTCCTCTACGGATGCGGCGACGTCGCATCTAAAAACTCCACTAAGGCGGCGCGGCATCCCCGATTCTCTCGGTCCATGGCTGCAATGGCGGTATGTTTCCCCCGAATCACTAGCGTTGCCGGTCACATCTTTATTATATCTAAGCTGTATTGCCGGTTGCTTAGCATTACTTGATATACATTTTTTCTCTCAGCCAGTGTATATATTAATCCTCTGGTAAAGACTCGGGTTACACATGCACCCATGCTAGCTATGTTGGGACTGGATCTAATGTGTGCAGTAATAATCGTTCAAATATGCTATTGGTCAATCCACGGCCGATGATCACATATGAGGACACCGAGCATGCATGTCTGGCTTGTGGACTCTTTAGGCCGACGCTGATTTTTTTTGTTTGCTTGGTCAATCTGTACTGGCGGATGATGAACTGCAGATGCATTACTCTGATGCTAGACATAGCCAGCAAGCATGCATGGCTCATGCTAGCTTGATTTCTATTCTCATAGCTACTATTTATATCGATTTGGCTTCTGCGATACAATGATACACTATGCTGAATAATTTGATGATACAAGGTTGTACATATCAGCCTAGCTAGATTCAGAAGCTTATTGTTCAGACTGTGTGTTTGATAAGAACAATGATCCGCTGAGTTTGCTAGGTGCCTTTGATTATGCATTTGCTTGGAATTACGGTCAGAAGCTAGAGGCATTATCTAATTGAGGCCTCTTTTTTGCAGTGTTCAAACAAGAAGCTCAAGCTTGGAGAGAGCTTATCATGGAAGGAGACATCTGTAGAGCCAGCCCCAGTGTGCAAGGTGTTTGGGCGCATCGATGAGGAGAATACCCCTGACAGCTTCTGCAAGGTACTATGTACATCGGAGTTAGAGGTGATTTCCATCCCCAGTCGTGTTCTACCCTGGTTTTACGGTGGGTGTCCAGAGTCCATCAACCTGAAGATGTCCACTGCATGCACCTGGATTGTGGACCTGAAGCAAGAAGATGGCAATGTTTTAATGGACAAAGGATGGCCAGAGTTTGTCAAAGCACATGACTTGAAGGTAGGATACCTCCTGACCTTCAAGAAGCTTGACACCAAATCATTGCAGGTGCTCATATTTGGTTACAATTGCTGTGAGAAGGTTATATGGTGTTCAGGTTATCACCCATCGCTGGGGCAACAATATCAATCACAGCTGTATTAAGTTGTCTTACAAATGTTCTTTAGAGAGAGCTGGTCTATAATAGTATACTGCTCTCTTCAATGATGCATTGTGGTGAACATGATGGTACCATTACTGGATTGTGGTCACATGTGAGGGGGGATGTTGAAATGTATAATTGGATTGCCTAGCCCTTTCCATTAGTTCGGACTTTTGGTTGCGTTGGCTAGTGCATGAAGCTTGACAAACCTTATTTATGTGTACAGCTCTCTAGTTGTACTATTAATTATTATGTGCTTATGTTGGCTGGATTGTGATGAACATGAGATGTTTTGTTGTTTACGTAAATAAAAAAACGTGATGTTTTTTTGAATCCTGCGCTGGATATGTTTTGCACAAACTAGTGAAGTGACCGCTGACAAAACATATTATGCGCAAATAGGCAACCCTCAGCAACGATCATGGGTTCAAGTGTCCAGGATCCAGTGCCTTGACATAAGCAAGGCACAGATGAACAAAGACGGTGACTTGTAGATTTGGCCGTTGGATTGAAAATAGATAGCTAAGATCAAAGTACCGTAGCATGGAGCATATGTACTGCTCATGGTTCTAAAGCACATGCACCGTGGACGACGATCGTAGCACATGTCCCGTACATTGGTTGGTACTGTAGCGCTTACTAGTTAATAGTCATCTGTCTAATTATTTTTTATCCAACGGTTGAAAGGGAGGGGCAAGGCATGGTACGGAGTACTATTTATGTGTGCCTCGCCTTCATCAAGGCACTCGATCTCATTCCGGGTTCAAGTATTACCCCATGTAGCACCACTTTTTTTTTTGGGTTAGCGGACAACCTTCCCAATAAAAAAGTACTACCTTCCCGCATGGGCCAATTGTTTGTACTTTTGGGCTGCCGCCGCCATGTACATGGTGATTGCTGTCACCGCTTACTTCGCTGATAACATTCCAAAAACACTTAATGGGCCTCCGACTCATGCCATTGGGGCCCTTCCTAATTTAAACACGGATATCCTATGATTGGCCCTCTAGAAACCGAGATTCTACATATAAAGTTATTTTTATTTCGTATCAATTATGATTATGATTCTTTTTAAATGCGCATAGCCAGTATGCGCATCTACATGGGCTCTATATTTTGATATATTCATATAGTCCATTTCAAAATTGTCATTAATTATATAAAGTTCCAAGATTTATTCTATTAGTGTGCAAGATCTTAGAGTGTATTTGTAGTTTTAAAAAAATGACAAACCTCTTCATCAGATTGTTGTTAACAAGTGCAGTGTTGTGAACCCAAAATATATTACATACTCCCTCGTAGATCAAATTTGATCTAATTAAGTTGAACTAAAACCCGGATCAACAATTAGTATGGATTAGATGCATGGAGTACGAAAAACAAATGAATAGGCAATATTTCAGTTTTTCCTTCAGTTGAGAATGCTAGAGCAGGACCCATTTGCCAGTAGCGTCCCTCAACATTTGAAGGTAAAAACAAATGTAAGGGATCGAAAAAAAGCATCCTACATATCTCGGCTTAAAATATATCGAGAATTCACATATTTCTTGTACATAGAGGCTGACATCGGGGACCCATTGGCCAGCAGTGGAAAAAAAATCAAAGAGAGGAAACAATTATCGTACAGAGAAGCTGACATGTGGGACGCATTTTGCAGCAGCGTCCTCAACTTTAACAAAGGCGGCAGGGGATCGAAAGAAAAAGCAAAGTTGCCAGAAATCAGCGGTCAAAAATAAATCCAAGAAACGAAATGTTTATTGTTCCTAGAGGCTGACATATGGGACCCACGAGCGAGCAGCGTCCTCAACGTTTCAAAGGCGGCAGGGGATCGAAAAAAGGCAAGTGACCATATATCAGGTGCCAAAAATAATCCAAGGAAAGAAATTTATTGTACATAGAGGATGACATATGGGTCCCGTTTTGCAGGAGCCGTCTCACCGTTTCCAAGGCGGCACGGGATCGGAAAAAAAAGAAAGGAAAGGTTTATCGTTCAGAGAGGCTGAGATGTGGGACCCATGGGCCAGCAGCGTCCTCTTAGTTTCAAAGGCGGCAGGGGATAAAAAAAGGCAAATAGCCAGTAATTAGGGTAAAAAAAATCAAACAAAGGAAACTTTGACTGTTCATAGAGGCTGACATGTGGGACCCATGAGCCAGCAGCGTCTCAACGTTTCAGAGGCGGCATGAGATCGAAAGAAAAAGGCAAATAGCCAGAAATTATGGGTCAATAATAAATCAAACAAAGGAAAGGTTTATTGTTCATAGAGGCTGACATGTGGGACCTCTGAGCCAGCAGCGTCCTCAACGTTTCAATGGCGGCACGAGATCGAAAGAAAAAATAAGCCAAAAATCATTTGGTAAACAAAATCCAAGAAAAGAAACATTTACCGTTCTGAGAGGATGACATGCGGGACCCATGAGGCAGCAGCATCCTCAACGATTCCAAGGCGGCAGGGGATCAAAAGAAAAAAAAGGAAATATCCAGAAATTAATTAGGGGTTCAAAATAAATCCATCAAAAGAAACTTTTATTGTTCATAGAGGATGACATGTGGGACCGACGTGCCAACAGCATCCTCATCGTTTCAAAGGGGGCAGGAGATCAAAAGAAAAAGGCAAATAGCCAGACATTAGGGGTCAAAAATAACTCCAAAAAAGGAAACTTTTATTGTTCGTAGAGGATGACATGAGGGACCCATGATTCAGCAGCTTACTCAACGTTTCAAAGGCGGCATGAGATCGAAAGAAAAACGCAAGTGACAAAATATCGTGAGCTAAAGATAATCCAAGAAAAAAGAAACTTTATTGTACATAGAGGATGACATGCGGGTCCCATTTAGCAAGAATGGTCTCAACGTTTCAAATGCGGCTTGAGATCAAAAGAAAAAGAAAATAGCCAGAAATTAGGGGTAAAAACTCCAAGAAAGGAAAGCTTTATCGTTCATACAGCTGACATGTCGGACCTATGAGCCTGCAGCCTTACTCATTGCTTCAAAGGCGGCAGGCCACAGGGGATCAAAAGAAAAAGGAAATAGCCAAAAATCAGATGGTGAAAAAAAATCCAAGAAAAGAAACATTTATTGTACATACAGGATGACATGCGGGTCCCATGAGCCAAAGAGGTTCCTCAACGTTTCAAACGTGGCATGAGATCGAAAGAAAAAGGAAAGTGACCAAATATCAAGAGCCAAAAATAATCCAAGAAAAGAAACTTTATGTTACATAGAGGATGACATGTGGGTCCCATTTTGCAAGAGCGGTCTCAACGTTTCCAAGGCGGCACAGACCAAAAGAAAAATGAAGTAGCCGTAAATCGTGGGGTGAAAAAATCCAAGAAAAGAAAGATTTCAATTGGGCTGTATCCGGACATCTGGGCCTTCGAACTATCCCGCCGGGCCTTTTGTCTCGTACAATTTCAGCCCACTCCAAAACAGAAAGTTCGGATTTTTCTAAAAAACAGAAAGTCCTATGCTTCGCAAAAACAAAAAACAAGGACACTCAACATATAAGTTTGTTTATGTAAAAATAAAGATTTAATTTATCCGTTTGCAATAGCTCGTGAGCGAAATAATCAAGATATCACATGTTTCTTGTACGGGGAGGCCGACATCGGGGACCCATGAGCCAGCAGCGTCGTCAACGTTTCAAAGGCGGCAGGGATCGAAAATAAAATAAAAAACCAAAAGTCGCTTGGTAACAAAATCCAAGAAAAGAAAACATTTATCATTCTCGAGAGGATGACATGCGGGACCCATGAGGCAAGAACATTCTCAAACGTTTCCAAGGCGGCAGGGGATCAAAAGAAAATTAAGGGACATCGCCGGAAATTATATAGGGGTCACAAAGAGATCCTCCAAAGGAGACTTTTAGTGTTCATATAGGATGACAGGTGGGACCGACCGCCAACAAATGGGCCCTCATCGTTTCAACGGGGGCAGGGGATCAAAAGAAAAAGGCAAATAGCCGTAAATTAGGGGTCAAAAATAACTCCAATAAAGGAAACTTTTATTGTTCGTAGAGGATGACATGCGGGACCCATGAGCCAGCAGCTTACTCAACGTTTCAAAGGCGGCATGAGATCGAAAGAAAAAGGCAAGTGACCAAATATCAGGAGCCAAAAATAATCCAAGATTTATTGTACATAGAGGATGACATGTGGGTCCCATTTTGCAGCAGCGGTCTCAATGTTTGTAATGCGGCTTGAGATCAAAAGAAAAAGAAAGTAGCTAGTAATTAGGGGGTGAAAAAAAATCCAAGAAAAGAAACTTGATGGACATAGAGGATGACATGCGGGTCCCTTGAACCAACAGCTTACTCAACGTTTCAAACGTGGCATGAGATCGAAAGAAAAAGGCAAGTGACCAAATATGAGGTGCCAAAAAAAACTCCAAGCACCGAACGTTGTTTGCTCATAGAGGATGACATGCGGGTCACAATTATCTGCCCCGGTCTCACCGTTTGAGAGGCGGCAGGGGATCGAAAGAAAAAGTCAAGTGACCAAATATGAGGTGCCAAAAATAATCCAAAAAAAGAAAGTTTTATAGTACATAGAGAATGACATGCGGGTCCCATGAGTCAGCAGCTTACCATACGTTTCCAAGGCGGCAGGGGATCAAAAGAAAAAGGAAATAGCCAAAAATCAGAGGGTGAAAAAAATAAAGAAAATAAACTTTTATAGTACATAGAGGATGACATGCGGGTCCCATGAGCCAGCAGGTTCCTCAACGTTTCAAACTTGGCATGAGATCGAAAGAAAAAGGCAAGTGACCAAATATGAGGAGCCAAAAATAATTCAAGAAAAGAAAGTTTTATAGTACATAGAGGATGACATGCGGGTCCCATTTAGCAGCAGCGGTATCAGCGTTTGAGAGGCGGCAGGGGATCAAAAGAAAAAAGAAATTGCCAAAAATCAGATGGTGAAAAAAAAACCAAGAAAATGAACTTTTATAGTACATAGAGGATGACATGCGGGTCCCATGAGCCTGCAGGTTCCTCAACGTTTCAAACGTGGCATGAGATCGAAAGAAAAAGGCAAGTGAAAAAATATCAGGAGCCAAAAATAATTCAAGAAAAGAAAGTTTTATAGTACATAGAGGATGACATGCGGGTCCCATTTAGCAGCAGCGGTATCACTGTTTGAGAGGCAGCAGGGGATCGAAAGAAAAAGTCAAGTGACCAAATATGAGGTGCCAAAAAAATACAAGAAAAGTAAGTTTTATAGTACATAGAGGATGACATGCGGGTCCCATTTAGCAGCAGCGGTATCACTGTTTGAGAGGCAGCAGGTGATCGAAAGAAAAAGTCAAGTGACCAAATATGAGGTGCCAAAAAAAATCCAAGAAAAAAGAAAGTTTTATAGTACATAGAGGATGACATGCGGGTCCCATTTAGCAGCAGCGGTATCACCGTTTGAGAGGCGGCAGGGGATCAAAAGAAAAAGGCAAGTGACCAAATATGAGGTGCCAAAAATAATCCAAGAAAAGAAAGTTTTATAGTACATAGAGGATGACATGCGGGTCCCATTTAGCAGCAGCGGTATCACCGTTTGAGAGGCGGCAGGGGATCGAAAGAAAAAGGTAAGTGACCAAATATGACGTGCCAAAAATAATCCAGGAAAAGAAAGTTTTATAGTACATAGAGGATGACATGCGGGTCCCAGTTAGCAGCAGCGGTATCACCGTTTGAGAGGCGGCAGGGGATCGAAAGAAAAAGGCAAGTGACCAAATTTGAGGTGTCAAAAAAAACTCCAAGAAAAGAAAGTTGATTGCACATAGAGGATGACATGCGGGTCCCATTTAGCAGGAGCGGTCTCAACGTTTCCAAGGCGGCAAGGGATCAAAAGAAAAAGGAAGTAGCCAGAAATCAGGGGGTCAAAAAAAATCCAAGAATAGAAAGAATTTTGGTGCATAGAGGATGACATGCGGGACCCATGATCCTGCATCGTAAACGGCTCGATCGGAGAACGTTGAACGAGATGGCGCGATCTAGAAAAAAAACAATGCCAGAGAGGCTGCCATCTGGGCCCTACATCCCTCGGCGGTGCGGATTTGCGTTGACTCGGCCGGCGAACCCGAGATTTCGAGATGCACCACGTCCCGGGCCACCATACGCCACGTTTTGGCCGCTTTCGTCGGGCTAGGTGGCCTCAAAAACGAGAAAAAAAAAAGTTTTGACATGCACCACGGAGGGACCAAAATCGTCGGCCATGGTACACCAGCAACCACGGCGCGACTTCAACTTCGTCGGCCATGGCAACTTTTCTTGTAGTGATTACCGAGAGCCACGATACGGAAATACTTCCAGAGACGCCGCTGATGGCGTGTAACTCACACGTTCGTTGGGAACCCCAAGAGGAAGGTATGATGCGCACAGCAGCAAGTTTTCCCTCAGAAAGAAACCAAGGTTTATCGAACCAGGAGGAGCCAAGAAGCACGTTGAAGGTTGATGGCGGCGAAATGTAATGCGGCGCAACACCAGGGATTCCGGCGCCAACGTGGAACCTGCACAACACAACCAAAGTACTTCGCCCCAACGAAACAGTGAGGTTGTCAATCTCACCGGCTTGTTGTAACAAAGGATTAACCGTATTGTGTGGAAGATGATTGTTTGCGAAGAAAACAGTAAAACAAGTATTGCAGTAGATTATATGCGATGTAAAGAATAGGACCGGGGTCCACAGTTCACTAGAGGTGTCTCTCCCATAAGATAAAAGCATGTTGGGTGAACAAATTACAGTCGGGCAATTGACAAATAGAAAAGGGCATAACAATGCACATACATGATATGATAAATATAGTGAGATTTAATCACGGCATTACGACAAAGTACATAGACCGCCATCCAGCATGCATCTATGCCTAAAAAGTCCACCTTCAGGTTATCATCCGAACCCCTTCCAGTATTAAGTTGCAAGCAACAGACAATTGCATTAAGTATGGTGCGTAATGTAATCAACAACTACATCCTTAGACATAGCATCAATGTTTTATCCCTAGTGGCAACAGCACATCCACAACCTTAGAACTTTCTCGTCACTGTCCCGCATTTAATGGAGGCATGAACCCACTATCGAGCATAAATACTCCCTCTTGGAGTTAAGAGCAAAAACTTGGCCAGAGCCTCTACTAATAACGGAGAGCATGCAAGATCATAAACAACACATAGGTAATAGATTGATAATCACCATAACATAGTATTCTCTATCCATCGGATCCCGACAAACACAACATATAGTATTACAGATAGATGATCTTGACCATGTTAGGCAGCTCACAAGATCCAACAATGAAGCACATAAGGAGAAGAAGACCATCTAGCTACTGCTATGGACCCATAGTCCAGGGGTGAACTACTCACTCATCAATCCGGAGGCGATCATGGTGATGAAGAGTCCTCCGGGAGATGATTCCCCTCTCCGGTAGGGTGCCGGAGGCGATCTCCTGAATCGCCCGAGATGGGATTGGCGGCGGCGGCGTCTCTGGAAGGTTTTCCGTATCGTGGCTCTCGGTACAGAGGGTTTCGCGACGAAGACTTTAAGTAGGCGGAAGGGCAACGCGGGGGGCCACACGAGGGCCCCACACACCAGGGCCGCGCGGCCAAGACCTGGGCCGCGCCGCCCTGTTATGGCGGCGCCTCGTGGCCCCACTTCCTTTCCCCTTCGGTCTTCTGGAAGCTTCGTGCAAAAATAGGACCATGGGCGTTGATTTCGTCCAATTCCGAGAATATTTCCTTACTAGGATTTCTGAAACCAAAAACAGCAGAAAACAGCAACTGGCTCTTCGGCATCTTGTTAATAGGTTAGTGCCGGAAAATGCGTAAATACGACATATAATGTGCATAAAACATGTAGATATCATCAATAATGTAGCATGGAACATAAGAAATTATCGATACGTCGGAGACGTATCAGCATCCCCAAGCTTAGTTCTGCTCGTCCCGAGCAGGTAAACGATAACAAGGATAATTTCTGGAGTGACATGCCATCATAACCTTGATCATACTATTGTAAACATATGTAATGAATGCAGCGATCAAAACAATGGTAATGACATGAGTAAACAAATGTATCATAAAGCAAAGACTTTTCATGAATAGTACTTCAAGACAAGCATCAATAAGTCTTGCATAAGAGTTAACTCATAAAGCAATAAATCAAAGTAAAGGTATTGAAGCAACACAAAGGAAGATTAAGTTTCAGCGGTTGCTTTCAACTTATAACATGTATATCTCATGGATAGTGTCAATGTAAAGTAATATAACAAGTGCAATATGCAAGTATGTAGGAATCAATGCACAGTTCACACAAGTGTTTGCTTCTTAAGGTGGAGAGAGATAGGTAAACTGACTCAACAATAAAAGTAAAAGAAAGGTCCTTCAAAGAGGAAAGCATCGATTGCTATATTTGTGCTAGAGCTTTTATTTTGAAAACATGAAACAATTTTGTCAACGGTAGTAATAAAGCATATGAGTTATGTAAATTATATCTTACAAGTTGCAAGCCTCATGCATAGTATACTAATAGTGCCCGCACCTTGTCCTAATCAGCTTGGACTACCGGATCATCGCAATACACATGTTTCAACCAAGTGTCACAATGGGGTACCTCCATGCCGCATGTACAAAGGTCTAAGGAGAAAGCTCGCATTTTGGATTTCTCGCTTTTGATTATTCTCAACTTAGACATCCATACCGGGACAACATGGACAACAGATAATGGACTCCTCTTTAATGCATAAGCATGTGGCAACAATTATTATTCTCATATGAGATTGAGGATATATGTCCAAAACTGAAACTTCCACCATGATTCATGGCTTTAGTTAGCGGCCCAATGTTCTTCTCTAACAATATGCATGCTCCAACCATTAAGGTGGTAGATCTCTCTTACTTCAGACAAGACGGACATGCATAGCAACTCACATGATATTCAACAAAGAATAGTTGATGGCGTCCCCAGAAGCATGGTTATCGCACAACAAGCAACTTAATAAGAGATAAAGTGCATAAGTACATATTCAATACCACAATAGTTTTTAAGGCTATTTTGTCCCATGAGCTATATATTGTAAAGGTGAATGATGGAATTTTAAAGGTAGCACTCAAGCAATTTACTTTGGAATGGCGGAGAAATACCATGTAGTAGGTAGGTATGGTGGACACAAATGGCATAGTGGTTGGCTCAAGGATTTTGGATGCATGAGAAGTATTCCCTCTCGATACAAGGTTTAGGCTAGCAAGGTTATTTGAAGCAAACTCAAGGATGAACCGGTGCAGCAAAACTCACATAAAAGACATATTGTAAACATTATAAGACTCTACACCGTCTTCCTTGTTGTTCAAAACTCAATACTAGAAATTATCTAGACCTTAGAGAGACCAAATATGCAAACCAAATTTTAGCAAGCTCTATGTATTTCTTCATTAATGGGTGCAAAGTATATGATGCAAGAGCTTAAACATGAGCACAACAATTGCCAAGTATCACATTATCCAAGACATTTTAGAATTACTACATGTAGCGTTTCCCGATTCCAACCATATAACAATTTTAACGAAGAAATTTCAACCTTCGCCTTGAACATTATGAGTAAAGCCTAAGGACATATTTGTCCATATGCAACAGCGGAGCGTGTCTCTCTCCCACACAGTGAATGCTAGGATCCATTTTATTCAAACGAAAACAAAAACAAAACAAACCGACGCTCCAAGTAAAGTACATAAGATGTGACTGAATAAAAATATAGTTCCAGGGGAGGAACCTGATGATGTTGTTGATGAAGAAGGGGATGCCTTGGGCATCCCCAAGCTTAGACGCTTGAGTCTTCTTAAAATATGCAGGGATGAACCACGGGGGCATCCCCAAGCTTAGAGATTTCACTCCTCTTGATCATAGTATATCATACTCCTCTCTTGACCCTTGAAAACTTCCTTCACACCAAACTTCAAGCAAACTTATTAGAGGGTTAGTGCACAATTAAAAATTCACATATTCAGAGGTGACACAATCATTCTTAACACTTCTGGACATTGCACAAAGCTACTGGACATTAATGGATCAAAGGAATTCATCCAACATAGCAAATACGGCAATGCGAAATAAAAGGCAGAATCTGTCAAAAACAGAACAGTCCGTAAAGACGAACCTGAAAGGGGCACTAGACTTGCTCAAATGGAAAAACTCGAAACTAATGAAAGTTGCGTAGATATCTGAGGATCACGCTCGTAATTTTGCAGATTTTTTCGAATTTTCTACAGAGACTTATGCCAGAATTCGTGACAGACAGCAATGCTGTTTCTGCGCAGCGATCCCAAATATAGCATCAACTTTAACATAGAAACTTTACTTGGCACAAAAACATGATAAGGAGAGGTTGCTACAGTAGTAAACAACTTCCAAGACTCAAATATAAAACAAAGTACTGTAGTAAAAACATGGGTTGTCTCCCATAAGCGCTTTTCTTTAACGCCTTTCAGCTAGGCGCAGAAAGTGTGAATCAAGTATTATCAAGAGTAGAAGCATCAACATCATAACTTGTTCTAATAATAGAATCAAAAGGCAACTTCATTCTCTTTCTAGGGAAGTGTTCCATACCTTTCTTGAGAGGAAATTGATATCTAATATTACCTTCCTTCATATCAATAATAGCACCAACGGTTCGAAGAAAAGGTCTTCCCAACACAATAGGACAAGATGCATTGCATTCGATATCCAAGACAACAAAATCAACGGGGACAAGGTTATTGTTAACCGTAATGCGCACATTATCAATCCTCCCCAAAGGTTTCTTTTTAACACTATCGGCAAGATTAACATCCAAATAAGAATTCTTCAATGGTGGCAAGTCAAGCATATCATAAATCTTTTTAGGCATAACAGAAATACTTGCACCAAGATCACATAAAGCATTACATTCAAAGTCATTGAATTTCATTTTAATGATGGGCTCCCAACCATCTTCTAACTTTCTAGGAATAGAAGTTTCAAGTTTTAGTTTCTCTTCTCTAGCTTTTATGAGAGCATTTGTAATATGTTTTGTAAAGGCCAAATTTATAGCACTAGCATTAGGACTTTTAGCAAGTTTTTGTAAGAACTTTATAACTTCAGAGATGTGGCAATCATCAAAATCTAAATCATTATGAGCTACAGCAATGGGATCATTGTCCCCAAGGTTGGAAAAAATTTCAGCAATTTTATCACAAGTGGTTTCAGCAGTTTCAGCAATTTCAGGCAGTTTTGTACGCTTTGCACTAGGAGTAGAAACATTGCCAACACCAATTATTTTACCATTGATAGTAGGAGGTGCAGCAACATGTGAATCATTATCATTACTAATGGTGGTAATAGTCCAAACTTTAGCTACATTATTCTCTTTAGCTAGTTTTTCATTTTCTTCTCTATCCCACCTAGCACGCAATTCAGCCATTAATCTTATATTCTCATTAATTCTAACTTGGATGGAATTTGCTGTAGTAGTAATCTTATTATCAATATCATTATTAGGCATAACTTTCAATTTTAATAGATCAACATCAGAGGCAAGTCTATCAACTCTAGAAGCAATAATATCAATTTTATCAAGCTTTTCCTCAACAAATTTGTTAAAAGCAGTTTGTGTACTAATAAATTATTTAAGCATGGCTTCAAGACCAGGGGGTACACTCCTATTATTGTTGTAAGAATTCCCATAAGAATTACCATAACCGTTCCCATTAGCAGAAGGATATGGCCTATAGTTATTACCAGAATTGTTCCTATAAGCATTGTTGTTGAAATTATTATTTTTAATGAAATTCACATCAACATTTTCTTCTTGAGGAACCAATGAAGCTAAAGGAACATTATTTGGATCAACATTAGATCTACCATTCACAAGCATAGACATAATCACATCAATCTTTTTTTTTTGACGACTCTATAATCACATCAATCTTATCACTCAAGGAAGAGGTTTCTTCAACAGATTTTACCTTCTTACCTTGTGGAGCTCTTTCCGTGTGCCATTCAGAGTAATTTAGCATCATATCATCAAGAAGCTTTGTAGCTGCCCCCAAAGTGATGGACATAAAGGTACCTCCAGCAGCTGAATCCAATAAATTTCGCGAAGAAAAATTTAGTCCTGCATAGAAGGTTTGGATGATCATCCAAGTAGTCAGTCCATGGGTTGGGCAATTCTTTACCAAAGATTTCATTCTCTCCCATGCTTGAGCAACATGTTCAGTATCTAATTGCTTAAAATTCATTATGCTACTACTCAAAGATATAATTTTAGCGGGAGGATAATATCTACCAATAAAAGCATCCTTACATTTAGTCCATGAATCAATACTATTCTTAGGCAAAGATAGCAACCAATCTTTAGCTCTTCCTCTTAATGAGAAAGGAAACAATTTCAATTTAATAATATCACCATCTACATCCTTATACTTTTGCATTTCACAAAGTTCAACAAAATTATTAAGATGGGCAGCAGCATCATCAGAACTAACACCAGAAAATTGCTCTCTCATAACAAGGTTCAGTAAAGCAGGCTTAATTTCAAAGAATTCTGCTGTAGTAGCAGGTGGAGCAATAGGTGTGTATAGGAAATCATTATTATTTGTGTTTGTGAAGTCACACAACTTAGTATTTTCAGGGGTATTCATTTTAGCAACAGTAAATAAAGCAAACTAGATAAAGTAAATGCAAGTAACTAATTTTTTGTGTGTTTTTGATATAGAGAGCAAGACAGTAAATAAAGTAAAACTAGCAACTAATTTTTTTGTGTTTTGTTTAGGTGCAGCAAACAAAGTAGTAAATAAAATAAAGCAAGACAAAAACAAAGTAAAGAGATTGGGAAGTGGAGACTCCCCTTGCAGCGTGTCTTGATCTCCCCGGCAACGGCGCCAGAAAAAGAGCTTGATGGCGTGTAACTCACACGTTCGTTGGGAACCCCAAGAGGAAGGTATGATGCGCACAGCAGCAAGTTTTCCCTCAGAAAGAAACCAATGTTTATCGAACCAGGAGGAGCCAAGAAGCACGTTGAAGGTTGATGGCGGCGAAATGTAATGCGGCGCAACACCAGGGATTCCGGTGCCAACGTGGAACCTGCACAACACAACCAAAGTACTTTGCCCCAACGAAACAGTGAGGTTGTCAATCTCACCGGCTTGTTGTAACAAAGGATTAACCGTATTGTGTGGAAGATGATTGTTTGCGAAGAAAACAGTAAAACAAGTATTGCAGTAGATTATATGCGATGTAAAGAATAGGACCGGGGTCCACAGTTCACTAGAGGTGTCTCTCCCATAAGATAAAAGCATGTTGGGTGAACAAATTACAGTCGGGCAAATGACAAATAGAAAAGGGCATAACAGTGCACATACATGATATGATAAATATAGTGAGATTTAATCAGGGCATTACGACAAAGTACATAGACCGCCATCCAGCATGCATCTATGCCTAAAAAGTCCACCTTCAGGTTATCATCCGAACCCCTTCCAGTATTAAGTTGCAAGCAACAGACAATTGCATTAAGTATGGTGCGTAATGTAATCAACAACTACATCCTTAGACATAGCATCAATGTTTTATCCCTAGTGGCAACAGCACATCCACAACCTTAGAACTTTCTGTCACTGTCCCAGATTTAATGGAGGCATGAACCCACTATCGAGCATAAATACTCCCTCTTGGAGTTAAGAGCAAAAACTTGGCCAGAGCCTCTACTAATAACGGAGAGCATGCAAGATCATAAACAACACATAGGTAATAGATTGATAATCACCATAACATAGTATTCTCTATCCATCGGATCCCGACAAACACAACATATAGTATTACAGATAGATGATCTTGATCATGTTAGGCAGCTCACAAGATCCAACAATGAAGCACATAAGGAGAAGACGACCATCTAGCTACTGCTATGGACCCATAGTCCAGGGGTGAACTACTCACTCATCACTCCGGAGGCGATCATGGCGATGAAGAGTCCTCCGGGAGATGATTCCCCTCTCCGGCAGGGTGCCGGAGGCGATCTCCTGAATCCCCCGAGATGGGATTGGCGGCGGCGGCGTCTCTGGAAGGTTTTCCGTATCGTGGCTCTCGGTACAGAGGGTTTCGCGACGAAGACTTTAAGTAGGCGGAAGGGCAACACGGGGGGCCACACGAGGGCCCCACACAACAGGGCCGCGCCGCCCTATTGTGGCGGCGCCTCGTGGCCCCACTTCCTTTCCCCTTCGGTCTTCTGGAAGCTTCGTGCAAAAATAGGACCTTGGGCGTTGATTTCGTCCAATTCCGAGAATATTTCCTTACTAGGATTTCTGAAACCAAAAACAGCCGAAAACAGCAACTGGCTCTTCGGCATCTTGTTAATAGGTTAGTGCCGGAAAATGCGTAAATATGACATATAATGTGCATAAAACATGTAGATATCATCAATAATGTAGCATGGAACATAAGAAATTATCGATACGTCGGAGACGTATCAGCCGCCGCCGCCAATCCCATCTCGGGGGGATTCAGGAGATCGTCTCCGGCACCCTGCCGGAGAGGAGAATCATCACCGGAGGGCTCTACATCATCATGCCCGCCTCCGGATTGATGCGTGAGTAGTTCATCCTTGGACTATGGGTCCATAGCAGTAGCTAGTTGGTTGTCTTCTCCTCTTGTGCTATCATGTTTAGATCTTGTGAGCTGCCTAACATGATCAAGATCATCTATTTGTAATGCTACATGTTGTGTTTGGTGGGATCCGATGAATACAGAATATTATGTCAAGTTGATTATCAATCTATCATATATGTGTTGTTTATGTTCTTGCATGCTCTCCGTTGCTAGTAGAGGCCCTGGCCAAGTTGATACTTGTAACTCCAAGAGGGGGTATTTATGCTCGATAGTGGGTTCATGCCTCCATTGAATCTGGGACAGTGACAGAAAGTTCTAAGGTTGTGGATGTGATGTTGCTACTAGGGATAAATCATCAATGCTTTCTCTAAGGATATTTGTGTTGATTACATTACGCACCATACTTAATGCAATTGTCTGTTGTTTGCAACTTAATACTGGAAGGGGTGCGGATGCTAACCTGAAGGTGGACTATTTAGGCATAGATGCATGCTGGATGGCGGTCTATGTTCTTTGTCGTAATGCCCTGATTAAATCTCATAGTGATCATCATGATATGTATTGAATCTTTATTTTTCAATTGCCCACCTGTAATTTGTTCACCCAGCATGTTATTTATCTTATTGGAGAGACACCTCTAGTAAACTGTGGACCCCGGTCCATTCTTTTACATCTGAATACAATCTACTGCAATCATTGTTCTCTACTGTTCTTCGCAAACAAAGATCATCTTCCATACTATACGTTTAATCCTTTGTTTTCAGCAAGCCGGTGAGATTGACAACCTCACTGTTACGTTGGGGCAAAGTATCTTGATTGTGTTGTGCAGGTTCCACGTTGGCGCCGGTTTCACTGGTGTTGCGCCGCACTACACTCCTCCACCAACAACCTTCACGTGTTCCTTGACTCCTACTGGTTCGATAACCTTGGTTTCATACTAAGGGAAACTTGCTTCTATACGCATCACACCTTCCACTTGGGGTTCCCAACGGACGTGTGCTTCACGCGTTATCAGCGTGTCTTGATCTCCCCGGCAACGGCGCCAGAAAACAGTCTTGATGGCGCGTGATGCACACGTCCGTTGGGAACCCCAAGAGGAAGGTTTGATGCGCACAGCAGTAAGTTTTCCCTCAGAAAGAAACCAAGGTTATCGAACCAGTAGGAGATGAAGGCCACGTGAAGGTTGTTGGAGGAGGAGTGTAGTGCGGCGCAACACCAGGGATTCCGGCGCCAACGTGGAACCTGCACAACACAATCAAAATCCTTTGCCCCAACGTAACAGTGAGGTTGTCAATCTCACCGGCTTGCTAAAAACAAAGGATTAAACGTATGGTGTGGAGAATGATGTTTGTTTGCAAAGAACAACAGAGAACAGAGATTGCAATAGATTGTATTTCAGATGTAAAAGAATGGACCGGGGTCCACAGTTCACTAGTGGTGTCTCTCCAATAAGATAAATAGCATGTTGGGTGAACAAATTACAGGTGGGCAATTGACAGAATAGAGATATACATATCATGATGACTACTATGAGATTTAATCAGGGCATTACGACAAAGAACATAGACCGCCATCCAGCATGCATCTATGCCTAAAAAGTCCACCTTCAGGTTAGCATCCGCACCCCTTCCAGTATTAAGTTGCAAACAACAGACAATTGCATTAAGTATGGTGCGTAATGTAATCAACACAAATATCCTTAGACAAAGCATCGATGTTTTATCCCTAGTGGCAACAAAACATCCACAACCTTAGAACTTTCTGTCACTGCCCCAGATTCAATGGAGGCATGAACCCACTATCGAGCATAAATACTCCCTCTTGGAGTCACAAATATCAACTTGTCCAGAGCCTCTACTAGCAACGGAGAGCATGCAAGAACATAAATAGCGCATATATGATAGATCAATAATCAACTTGACATAGTATTCAATATTCATCGGATCCCACCAAACACAACATGTAGCATTACAAATAGATGATCTTGATCATGATAGGCAGCTCACAAGATCTAAACATGATAGCACAAGAGGAGAAGACAACGATCTAGCTACTGCTATGGACCCATAGTCCAAGGATGAACTACTCACGCATCATTCCGGAGGCGGGCATGGTGATGTAGAGCCCTCTGGTGATGATTCCCCTCTCCGGTAGGGTGCCGGAGGCGATCTCCAGAATCCCCCGAGATGGGATTGGCGGCGGCGGCGTCTCAGTAACTTTTCTCGTATCGTGGCTCTCGGTACTATGGTTTTCGTGATGGAGGGATTAAGTAGGCGAAGGGGCAGCGCAGGGGGGCACCCGAGGGGCCCACCCCATAGGGCGACGCGACCAGAGGTGGGGCCGCGCCCCCCTAGGGTGTGGCCGCCTCGTGGCCCTTCTCTGTCTCCTCTTCCGTGCTCTGGAACCTTCCGTGGAAAATAAGGCCGTGGGCTTTTGTTTCGTCCAATTCCGAGAATATTTCCTGTGTAGGATTTTGATACGTCCCCGACGTATCCATAATTTATGTCGTTCCATGCTTGTTTTATGACAATACTTACATGTTTTGCTTGCACTTTATGATGTTTTTATGCGTTTTCTGGAACTAACCTATTAACAAGATGCCACAGTGCCAGTTCCTGTTTTCTGCTGTTTTTGGTTCCAGAAAGGCTGTTCGGGCAATATTCTCGGAATTGGACGAAATCAACGCCAAAGATCTTATTTTTCCCGGGAGGCTCCAGAACACCGAAGGGGAGACGGGGAGGAGGCCCAGGGCCCCGACACCACAAGGCCGCGCGGGCAGGCCCCTGGCCGCGCCGGCCTATGAGGAGGGCGCCCTGGTGCCCCTCTGACGCCGCCTCTTCGCCTATTTAACCCCTTTCGACCTAAAAACACCGTACCTCTTGACGAAACTCCGAAAGACCTGTGGGCGCCGCCGCCATCGCGAAACTCCAATTCGGGGACGAAGTCTCGTCCCGGCACCTGCCGGACGGGGAAGTGCCCCTAAGCCATCTCCATCAACGCCATCGCCTCCATCATGCTCCGTGAGTAGTTCCCCCATGGACTACGGGTTCTAGCTGTAGCTAGTTGGTATTCTCTCCCCCATGTACTTCAATACAATGATCTCATGAGCTGCCTTACATGATTGAGATCCATCTGATGTAATCGGTGTTGTGTTTGTTGGGATCCGATGGATTGTTACATTATGATTAGTCTATCTACAAAGTTTATGAAGTTATTGTTGCTGCAATCTTGTTGTGTTTAATGCTTGTCACTAGGGCCCGAGTGGCATGATCTTAGATTTGAGCTCTATAATTATTGCTTAGATTGTATCTACAAGTTGTATGCACATGTCACTGTCCGGAACCAAAGGCCCCGAAGTGACAGAAATCGGGACAACCGGAGGGGATGGCGGTGATGTGAGGGACACATGTTTTCACGGAGTGTTAATGCTTTGCTCCGGTGCTCTATTAAAAGGAGTACCTTAATATCCAGTAGTTTCCCTTGAGGCCCGGCTGCCACCGGCTGGTAGGACAATAGATGTTGTGCAAGTTTCTCATTGCGAGCACGTACGACTAAATATGGAAAACATGCCTACATGATTAATGAATTGATGTTCTTTCTTAATGCCTTATCAATCCTATCAATTGCCCAACTGTAATTTGTTCACCCAACACTTGTCACTTGTTATTGGAGAGTTACCACTAGTGTAGATAGCTGGGAACCCCGGTCCATCTCGCATCATCATATACTCGTTCTACATGTCATTGGAAGTAGTATCAACTATTTTCTGGTGCCATTGCTCTCATATTGCTACTACTGCTGCTGTGTTACTTTTACTACTGCTCTCATATTACTGCTACTTTCACATCACCCCTGTTACTAGTGCTTTTCCAGGTGCAGCTGAATTGACAACTCAGTTGTTAAGGCTTATAACTATTCTTTACCTCCCCTTGTGTCGAATCAATAAATTTGGGTTTTACTTCCCTCGAAGACTGTTGCGATCCCCTATACTTGTGGGTCATCAAGACTATTTTCTGGCGCCGTTGCCGGGGAGGCATAGCTCTACTCATAAGTTCACCTGGGGAGTACACTCCACCTCTCTCTCTTCTTTTATTTTATTTTGTCTTGCTAGTTTATTTCTGTCTAGTTTTATTTTGCTTAGTTTACTTTTGCCTAGTTTATTTTTGTCTTGTTTTATTTTCCCTATATACCTGAAAATCCATAAAAATTTGAAAAACCTAAAAATTAAAAACTGCTATTATGGGAGAACCTACAACCTATTTGGAGCTCATAGAATATTATAATAATTATAGAGAATCAAGAACTGGTAAAATAATGAGTGCTATGATAGAAAAATTGAATACAATTGCTGAAATCTTGCTTGAACGCCATAATATAAACTGTTGCTCTCAACATGATACTAAACATCTTAAATTTCAATGTGGCTTTAGTGAGGAATTTTTAATTAAGAACTATAATCGGAATTGCTATATTCATTATGGGTTCGAAGAGGTAGAACAATTTGTCTTATTTATGGGAGCCTCCGAGATAGAATCCTTCATGGTTGAGAATTATGAAACTTGTGCTATTTGTAAGGACCTTAAAGATTATGTCTCTACTATCCTTAATTCTTGTATAGAATGCTACAGTAGGAATCCTTATATCCTTGATTATAAAGAGAGACACATTAATGCACAAGAATGCACTCACAATTTGCAGGAACCGGTGGAAGAAGAAATTGATGAACCTGAAAGCTCATTGGATGAAAAAGAGGAGGAAATTGATGAACTTGAAAGCTCATTGGATGAAAAAGAAGAAGAGAGCGACGAACAAAAGGAGGAAGAATGGATTAGCTACCCATGTCAACCTTCTAATGAGAGTAACTCTTTATCTCTTACACTATTTGATTGTCCTCCATGCTTACCGAAAGAGGTTGAATGTTATGTTCCTGTGGATTCTCTTGAAATATTTCCTATAAGTAAAACTTGTGAGAATGATTATGCTACTGTTATATATGATAATCCATGCTACTTTGATAAATCTTATGATAATGCTTTGTTTGTGCCTGATGTCGAAATGCATGGTACTAAAGAATTTTGCTTGGCAAATATTTATGATAAAGCTCTAGATGATGGTCCTATGTTACTTGACAATATTAATTGTGCTACTAATGAAAATGAGATTGGAGAGTTCTTGACTTATTCTATGAGTCCCATATCTATTGAGATTGATCACCTACCTTGTTATATTATTAATAAAAGTAAGTTTGAAAGTTTTAATTCAACTATTCTTGAACTTGATAAAAATTATGTGTTTGGAAATCATGAAAAGTATGCTGCATGTGATAGTTATATTGTTGAGTTTATTCATGAAGCTACTGAAAATTATTATGAGAGAGGAAAATATGGTAGTAGAAATTTTTATGGTGCTAAAACACCTCTCTATATGCTTAAAATTTTGAAGTTACACTTGTTTTATCTTCCTATGCTTGTTACTTTGCTTTTCATGAACTTGTTTATTTACAAGATTCCTTTACATAGGAAGCATGTTAGACTTAAAATGTGTTTTGGATTTGCTTTTTGATGCTCTCTTTTACCTCTACTCTTGTTTCTTGCGAGTGCATCATTAAAACTGCTGAGCCCATCTTAACGGCTATAAAGAAAGAACTTCTTGGGAGATAACCCATGTGTTATTTTGCTACAGTACTTTGTTTTATATTTGTGTTTTGGAAGTTGTTTAATACTGTAGCAACCTCTCCTTATCTTAGTTTTGTGTTTTGTTGTGCCAAGTGAAGCCTCTAATCGAAGGTTGATACTAGATTTGGATTTCTGCGCAGAAACAGATTTCTATCTGTCACGAATCTGGGCTGTTTTCTCTGCAGGTAACTCAGAAAAATATGCCAATTTACGTGCGTGATCCTCAGATATGTACGCAACTTTCATTAGTTTTGAGTTTTCTGATTTGAGCAACGGAAGTATTTTATTAAAATTCGTCTTTACTGGCTGTTCTGTTTTGGCAGATTCTGTCTCTGTTTTTTGCATTGTCTCTTGTGGACTTTAAGCGAGCTTTTCTAGACATAGAGAGCTGTAGCTAATGTTTTATTGAGTTCTTGCAATGTGCCACTACAGGACCAAGGTGGATTCAAATTTTTTGAGTACTAACCCCTCTAATGAAGTTTATGAGAAGTTTGTTGTGAAGGAAGTTTTCAAGGGTCAAGAGAGGAGGATGATATATGATCAAGAAGAGTGAAAAGTCTAAGCTTGGGGATGCCCCCGTGGTTCATCCCTGCATATTTCAAGAAGACTCAAGCGTCTAAGCTTGGGGATGCCCAAGGCATCCCCTTCTTCATCAACTTATCAGGTTCCTCCCCTGAAACTATATTTTTATTCAGTCACATCATATGTGCTTTACTTGGAGCGTCTGTGTGTTTATTTTTCGTTTTGTTTATGTTTGAATAAATTCGGATCCTAGCAATCCATGTTTGGGAGAGAGACACGCTCCGCTTTTTCATATGAACACTTGTTCTTCGTTTTACTTTTAATGTTCAATGAATAAAAGTTGGAAGCTACAATATTTATCTTTATTTGGTTGGGAAAAGAAAATGCCTCATATGTCTTGGATAATTTGATACTTGGCAATTGTTTTGAGCTCTCAAGTAGATCATAAGTTTTTGCATGTAGTTTAAACCTATTAGTGGAGAACTACCGTAAAGCTTGTTAAAATTGGTTTGCATAATTGATCTCTCTTAAGGTCTAGATATTTTGTGGTAAAAGTGTTTGAGCAACAAGGAAGACAGTGTAGAGTATTATAATGCTTGCAATATGTTCTTATGTAAGTTTTGCTGTACCGGTTCATACTTGTGTTTGCTTCAAACAACCTTGCTAGCCTAAACCTTGTACTGAGAGGGAATACTTCTCGTGCATCCAAAAACCTTGAGCCAAAACCTATGCCATTTGTGTCCACCATACCTACCTATTATGTGGTATTTCCTGCCATTCCAAAGTAAATTGCTTGAGTGCTACCTTTAAATAATTCAAAATGCTTCTCAATTTGTGTTAATGTTTCATAGCTCATGAGGAAGTATGTGGTGTTTAGCTTTCAACCTTGTCATTTACTTTTGACGGACTCTCATATGGACTAGTGGCTTCATCCGCTTATCCAATAATTTTGCAAAAAGAGCTGGCAATGGGATTCCCAGTCCCAAATTAATTAACAAAAATAGACACTCCTCCATGGTATGTGATTGTTGGCAGGCACCCGAGGATTCGGTTAGCCATGGCTTGTGTAAGCAAAGGTGGGGAGGAGTGTCATCATAATAAAACTAAAATAAAAGGGCACTCCTTCATGGTATGAGATTGTTGGCAGGCACCCGAGGATTCGGTTAGCCATGGTTTGTGAAAGAAAGGTTGGAAGGAGTGCCACCCAAAAATAAAAATAAAATGGGAGCCGCTCTTGTGAGTCCGGTTGGCGAGGTAGTTAGTGTACCCACTACCATTCGTTGACAACAACAAACACCTCTCAAAATTTTACTTTTATGCTCTCTATATGTTTTCAAAACCAAAGCTCTAGCACAAATATAGCAATCGATGCTTCCCTCGTAGAAGGGCCATTCTTTTACTTTTATGTTGAGTCAGTGACCTAATTTCTTCCATCTTAGAAGCAAACACTTGTGTCAACTGTGCATTGATTCTTACATACTTGCTTATTTGCATTCATCATATTACTTTGTGTTGACAATTATCCATGAGATATGCATGTTGAAAGTTGAAAGCAACCGCTGAAACTTATATCCTCCTTTGTGTTGCTTCGATGCCTTTACTGTGAACTTATTGCTTTATGAGTTAACTCTTGTGCAAAACTTTTGATGCTTGTCTTGAAAGTACTCTCCATGAAAAGTTTTGCTATATGTTATCTACTTGTTAGCAACTATAGATCATTGCCTTGAGTCACTTCATTCATTTCATATGCTTTGTAATAGTATGATCAAGGTTATGTAAGTAGCATGTCACTTCAGAAATTATCTTTGTTATCGTTTTACCTGCTCGGGACGAGCAGAACTAAGCTTGGGGATGCTGATATGTCCCCGACGTATCCATAATTTCTGTCGTTCCATGCTTGTTTTATGACAATACTTACATGTTTTGCTTGCACTTTATGATGTTTTTATGCGTTTTCCGGAACTAACCTATTAACAAGATGCCACAGTGCCAGTTCCTGTTTTCTGCTGTTTTTGGTTCCAGAAAGGCTGTTCGGGCAATATTCTCGGAATTGGACGAAATCAACGCCAAAGATCTTATTTTTCCCGGGAGGCTCCAGAACACCGAAGGGGAGACGGAGAGGAGGCCCAGGGCCCCGACACCACAAGGCCGCGCGGGCAGGCCCCTGGCCGCGCCGGCCTATGAGGAGGGCGCCCTGGTGCCCCTCTGACGCCGCCTCTTCGCCTATTTAACCCCTTTCGACCTAAAAACACCGTACCTCTTGACGAAACTCCAGAAAGACTCCAGGGGCGCCGCCGCCATCGCGAAACTCCAATTCGGGGGACAGAAGTCTCTGTCCCGGCACCCTGCCGGGACGGGGAAGTGCCCCCGGAAGCCATCTCCATCAACGCCATCGCCTCCATCATGCTCCGTGAGTAGTTCCCCCATGGACTACGGGTTCTAGCTGTAGCTAGTTGGTATTCTCTCCCCCATGTAGTTCAATACAATGATCTCATGAGCTGCCTTACATGATTGAGATCCATCTGATGTAATCGGTGTTGTGTTTGTTGGGATCCGATGGATTGTTACATTATGATTAGTCTATCTACAAAGTTTATGAAGTTATTGTTGCTGCAATCTTGTTGTGTTTAATGCTTGTCACTAGGGCCCGAGTGGCATGATCTTAGATTTGAGCTCTATAATTATTGCTTAGATTGTATCTACAAGTTGTATGCACATGTCACTGTCCGGAACCAAAGGCCCCGAAGTGACAGAAATCGGGACAACCGGAGGGGATGGCGGTGATGTGAGGGACACATGTTTTCACGGAGTGTTAATGCTTTGCTCCGGTGCTCTATTAAAAGGAGTACCTTAATATCCAGTAGTTTCCCTTGAGGCCCGGCTGCCACCGGCTGGTAGGACAATAGATGTTGTGCAAGTTTCTCATTGCGAGCACGTACGACTAAATATGGAAAACATGCCTACATGATTAATGAATTGATGTTCTTTCTTAATGCCTTATCAATCCTATCAATTGCCCAACTGTAATTTGTTCACCCAACACTTGTCACTTGTTATTGGAGAGTTACCACTAGTGTAGATAGCTGGGAACCCCGGTCCATCTCGCATCATCATATACTCGTTCTACATGTCATTGGAAGTAGTATCAACTATTTTCTGGTGCCATTGCTCTCATATTGCTACTACTGCTGCTGTGTTACTTTTACTACTGCTCTCATATTACTGCTACTTTCACATCACCCCTGTTACTAGTGCTTTTCCAGGTGCAGCTGAATTGACAACTCAGTTGTTAAGGCTTATAAGTATTCTTTACCTCCCCTTGTGTCGAATCAATAAATTTGGGTTTTACTTCCCTCGAAGACTGTTGCGATCCCCTATACTTGTGGGTCATCAGATTTCTAAAACCAAAAATAGCAGAAAACAGGAACTGGCGCTTCGACATCTTGTTAATAAGTTAGTGTCGGAAAATGCATAAAAACATTATAAAGTATGAACAAAACGTGTAGGTATTGTCATAAAATTAGCATGGAACATAAGAAATTATAGATACGTTGGAGACGTATCAGTCACGGGTGGCCCAACGCTGAACAAGGAAGGAGAAGAAGAAGATCTTCAACCGGAGGCCATCACCCAGGACCGGAACTGCCGGCCTCAAACACTCAGCACTGCCGGCCTCGACACCCCGGCACTGCCAGCCTCAGCCAACCGGCACTGCCGGCCTCAGCCAACCGGCACTGCTAGCCACCCCGGCACTGCCGACCCCAAATAGCCGGCACTGCCGGCCTCCAACCGCCGGCACTGTCGCCCGAAGACGCTACAGCAGGCCTGACCGGTGATGGCGCGTGATGCACACGTCCGTTGGGAACCCCAAGAGGAAGGTGTGATGCGCACAGCAGCAAGTTTTCCCTCAGAAAGAAACCAAGGTTATCGAACCAGTAGGAGATGAAGGCCACGTGAAGGTTGTTGGTGGAGGAGTGTAGTGCGGCGCAACACCAGGGATTCCGGCGCCAACGAGGAACCTGCACAACACAATCAAAATACTTTGCCCCAACTTAACAGTGAGGTTGTCAATCTCACCGGCTTGCTGAAAACAAAGGATTAAACGTATGGTGTGGAGAATGATGTTTGTTTGCGAAGAACAACAGAGAACAAAGATTGCCGTAGATTGTATTTCAGATGTAAAAGAATGGACCGGGGTCCACAGCTCAGTAGTGGTGTCTCTCCAATAAGATAAATAGCATGTTGGGTGAACAAATTACAGGTGGGCAATTGACAGAATAGAGATATACATATCATGATGACTACTATGAGATTTAATCAGGGCATTACGACAAAGAACATAGACCGCCATCCAGCATGCATCTATGCCTAAAAATTCCACCTTCAGGTTAGCATCCGCACCCCTTCCAGTATTAAGTTGCAAACAACAGACAATTGCATTAAGTATGGTGCGTAATGTAATCAACACAAATATCCTTAGAGAAAGCATTGATGTTTTATCCCTAGTGGCAACAGCACATCCACAACCTTAGAACTTTCTCACATCGTCCTGCATTCAATGGAGGCTTGAACCCACTATCGAGCATAAATACTCCCTCTTGGAGTTACAAGTATCAACTTGGCCAGAGCCTCTACTAGCAACAGAGAGCATGCAAGAACATAAACAACACATATATGATAGATCAATTAATCAACTTGACATAGTATTCCATATTCATCGGATCCCACCAAACACAACATGTAGCATTACAAATAGATGATCCTGATCATGATAGGCAGCTCACAATATCTAAACATGATAGCACAAGAGGAGAAGACAACCATCTAGCTACTGCTATGGACCCATAGTCCAAGGATGAACTACTCACGCATCTGTCCGGAGGCGGGCATGGTGATGTAGAGCCCTCCGGTGATGGTTCCCCTCTCCGGCAAGGTGCCGAAGGCGATCTCCTGAATCCCCCGAGATGGGATTGGCGGAGGCGGCGTCTCAGTAAATTTTCTCATATCGTGGCTCTCGGTACTAGGGTTTTCACGACGGAGATAATATATAGGCGAAGGGGCAGCGCAGGGGGGCACCCGAGGGGCCCGCCCCATAGGGCGGCGCGACCAGAGGTGGGGCCGCGCCCCCCTAGGGTGTGGCCACCTCGTCGCCCCTCTTCGTCTCCTCTTCGGACTTCTGGAAGGCTCCGTGGAAAATAAGACCGTGGGCTTTTGTTTCGTCCAATTCTGAGAATATTTCCTGTGTAGGATTTCTGAAACCAAAAACAGCAGAAAACAGGAACTGGCGCTTCGGCATCTTGTTAATAGGTTAGTGCCGGAAAATGCATAAAAACATTATAAAGTATGACTAAAACATGTTGGTATTGTCATAAAGCTAGCATGGAACAGAAGAAATTATAGATACGTTGGAGACGTATCAAGCATCCCCAAGCTTAGTTCCTACTCGCCCTCGAGTAGGTAAACGATAAAAAGGATAATTTCTGAAGTGACATGCTACCAACATAATATTGATCAACATTATTGTAAAGCATATGAGATGAATGAAGTGATTCGAAGCAATAGATTGCTAACAAAAAGATAATGACTAAATGAAAGTATAGAGATGGTAAACCTAGAGGGGGGGTGAATAGGTTTCTACAGATTTTAATTCTTTCTTTGCAATATTAGGCTTTGCGGAATATAAAGGTGAGCCTAATGCAAACTAGGTGAAGCAACCTATATGAGGATACAACTAACTCGAGCACGAAGGCTCTCACAGGCAGTTAAATCACAAGTAAGGAGTTCGGTTAGAGATAACCGATAGCACGCGAAGACGAGGATGTATTCCCGTGTTCCCTTGCTTTGCAACAAGGTACGTCACGTTTGGAGGAGTGGAGGTCCCACGAAGGATTCCCCGCGCCACGAAGGCTCACCCTATTCTCCGGAGCCTATCCCACGAAGGAATAGCTCTCTCACTTGTGGTAGACTTTGAGGTAGCCTCCAAACCTTCACAATCTTGCCCGGAGCTGATCCACAGCCCGGATGCTTCCGGACTCCTCTTGCCCACCTAGGGTTTCCAAGGAACCCTAGGAAGCAGGCTTCTTGATGAATACAAGGGGGAATGAGATTTGGCTTGGTAGAACGGTAGATCGGGTCCTCCTCTATCGTTTCCCCGGAGGGATTTGAGTTTGGGTGGAGGAGGAGGGAGATCTGAGGCTTTTGGTGTTTCTAACAATGGAGTATGAGAGAAGGAGCTCAAGAACAGCTTGTAGTGCAGTGCCTAACTGTCTAGAGGTAGGAGAAGGGCTATTTATAGTGTTCTTCGATATATGGCCATTGACCACTTGCCACCTCAGCTTTTCTTCGACAAACCCGGTCAACCGGACCAGGGACCGGACAGCCCGGTGCAGAGGCCGGTCGGACCGGACCAGGGACCGGAGCTGCTTTTCGTCGTCCAGAGGCTTTTCCGATTGGCGCCAGGTTGGCGGCCGGTTGGCGACCGGCCGACCGGACTGTGCGCCGGACCCGCCGGTCTGTAGGCCGGCTGACCGGGCGGTAGGCCGGACCAGCATTGCGTCGACCAGGAGCCGGTTGGCGACCGGTTGGCGACCGGCCGACCGGGCAGCACGCTGGGGTCGCCGGTCTGTGGGCCGGTCCAACCGGGCTGCAGACCGGATTTCTGCTGTAGACCCCTTTTCGATTGTTGTTGAAGTGGGGGGTCTCCTTTAGCCTTCTTGTTCCTTTGATACACCATTTATGCCTCTTTGCCTAATACCTGAGATCATCCTTATAAACATATTAGGCCAAATACTCTAGCACGGTGTCATTGTTACCAAAATAATGGATAAGGGTAAAATACCCTTACAATATCCCCTTTTTGGTATACGATGACAAACCGAGCTAGAGTCATATAGAGATATTATGATAAGCTTTAAACCTTGATTCCATATAAGATATTACGACAGCTCCCCCATAATGTATGCACTTGGAGAATTTGCGTTTGAATGCAAAGTGCACCATTTGTGGAACATGAGAAGCTCCCCCAATATCTTTAGGAAACAAGCATGGTATGGAGATGTGCATGTCAAGATATAAGCATATATGTAAGCATAGCACACATAATCATCCTAACATAGAGTAGCACACATAATATTTGTCCATACATGAATTATTCGAAGTAGCAAATCCAAATGGTTCTTGAGAAATCAAAGCAAATAAGCACAAGCCATATAAGAATCAAATAAAGCAACACCCATGGCTTGTGATAACCAAAGTACCCCGTGGTCCTAGACTCTACTCTCTTCTCCCCCTTTGGCATCGGAACACCAAAAAGGCGAAGGAAAGAGGAGAGATGCTATCGCACCCATCAATAGAACTCATGCCCGGTGGAGTAGGAGCCCTCGTCATCATCACGCGCAGCCGAATCACCTTCATCCTCATCACCATCACCATCACCATCATCAGCAGGAGGAGTAGGAGTACGAGCAGTCCTGGGAGGAAGGCCACCATGAGTATACATGGAGAAGTCAAAGTTCTGGATCATCTCATCGGTGAGGGGAGGCATCTCCCACTGAGGTGCAACCACAGGCGCCAACTCAGGGCCAGGAGGAGGAACAGGGACGTTCCTAGTAGCCATGAACTCGTTCTGTCGCCTCCTGGTCTCCTGGTTCAAAGCAAGACTCTGATGTGCAACATCATTTGTGTTCTTGCACATTTGCCACATGCTGGAGAAGAAACGAGCGGCACCATGCTTGGGGCGCCGGGAGTAGCTAGAGCTAGCTGCAGGATCATGGTGTTCCTTGGAACGGCGCTCATTGGCGGGTATCATGGAAGGGATTTCCGGGCGACCTTCCGGAGCAGGGAACTTGAATGGTGCCATGATGACTCGTTCATCACGAGTGTTGAGAGGAGCAGGGACAATGTGGTTGATGAGCCTCTGAACATACTGAGTATAGTTGGGAGTCATGCGGTCCATAACTGCACGCTTCAGTTCATAGTAAATAAGATCACAGCCATCAATTTTCCTTATCCTGGCAGGGTGGCAATAGTACATCAGATTCAGGTGATAGTTCCTGACTTCACTAGAGTCGCCTGACTTACTGATGAGACTCTCACGGAACATCTTGGCAAGGACAAGATATGAGTAGTACATCCCAGAGATAGTGGGAGGTCCAGCTGTGGGGCCAGTGGGATAGCAGAAGGAGATGTCACCACTTGCGAGCTTAGGCCGAGTATGAATTCTGTACCCTGTAGAACGGCCACCAGCATAACCCATGGCCTCACAGAACTGAGTGTAAGTGCAGGAGTACTTCTCCCTGCCAGTCATCCAAGTCATAGTGCGGTCCGCATCATCATGGAAGAAGACAGTGCAATGGAACTGACAGACTAGAAGGGGACAATAGGTGGGATCTTCTTGGTCATCATCGGGCTTTAGGCACACAAGGTCATATAGTCCCATACCCTTCAAGGTTTGAACCACAAAGCGGTACTTTGTGGCTTCATGCAAGGCAAGCTCTTCAGGACTGATGGCCTTGGGCTTCACAACAGCACCATTCTTCATACACTCGTGAGTGTTATCATAGTAACCAATCCATAGGGCTGCTTGTGTCTTGGTCCAGAAGAACCTGTCCCCACCAGTGTAAGTCCGTTGCTCATAGCGATAAGGATTCACTGTCCTCAAGTCCTGCCAATCAAGATGATTTGCATCCGCAACATGGAAATCCGGTACAATTTCATCATCTTCTTGGGCTGCTTGTTTGTTTTTCCTTCTATTTGCAGTTGACTTGTTTCTTCCCCTAGCTGAGCTGCCAATGTCAGTAGACTGAGGTGCTTTAGTAGGCTTGCGGTTGCTAGTACGGCAGCCAGGAGGCCTTGGCGCAGTCCTACCTCGCTTGGCAAGGCTACCACGATCATCGTCACTCGAACCACCCGAAGACGTGGTCCTTCTTGATCAAAAGAGCAAGAAGAACACTAGGTAGGGTTTGAAACCCAAGAACTCCAAAATTTCCAAAATAGCTTGAGAGGAACCAAACCCTTTGGTGGAGTTGTTCCAAGGGGCCCGATCTATGGTGTGGTGGAGTTTGGGAGGGTTCTTGTGGTGGGAAGGGCCTAGAGCATGGTGGAGGTGGTGGACGCGGCGGCCATGGAGGTTTGGGAGATGGGGGGAATGAGGAAGAAGACCCCAAGGGGTATCCTCTCCCCAGCACATAACAGGCCGCACGGCCGGTCGGGCGCCCGGTCGACCGGACCTGGCGCCGGCTGGTCCGGCCCAGAGGCCGGTCCAACCGGGCCAGAGACCGGCCAGGGACAAACTGCCCAGTTTTGTCTCGTTTTGCCTTGTTTTGCCCCTATATTTTGTGTAAATGTGTGTGAATGCTCAGATGATGACATGTACATATAGATAGATAGATGATGATGAGATGAGCATAGACATGGGGTTGGAAACACAAAGTTCTCTAGGCATACCCATTGGAGTGAAATCCAAACAAGATATAAATAGCAACAATGGGCATGATTCGAAGAATATCAAGAATCATAAATCTTTTATCATAGTTTTTACAATAAAATCATTTAGCCTTGTAGAATCGAATAAATTTGCAATTGAGGCTTAAAGAGGGGCGGGGGATTACTCCCCCTATGTGAAAGCGCAAATGTCATGTGACCTCGAAGAGACGTGCTTGGGTCCATATAATGACATTGGGTCTATTTATGTTGCACACATGGGTATGCATCATACCAAAACATGGTAAGATGACTATCCCCATATGTGCTATGCCTCTAAGCTAGATAGTTAGATAAATGCAAGAATATAGTGCAAGAAGTTAATCAATCCAAGTTTTTAGGATCAAGAATACCAAGTTCTCCTCTCAAGTTTACAAACCGGGCTTCATCCAAAGGCTTAGTGAAAATATCCGCCAATTGGTAGGTTGTTCCCACATGAGTGAGATCAATATCCTTATTGGCAACATGGTCACGTAGGAAGTGATGGCGAATGTCAATATGTTTGGTGCGACAATGTTGAACCGGGTTATTGGCGATCTTTATTGCACTTTCATTGTCACATAGAAGAGGCACCGTACCAAGAGACACACCATAGTCTTTCAAGGTTTGCTTCATCCATAACAATTGAGTGCAACAAGATGCCGCGGATATGTATTCGGCTTCAGCGGTGGATAAAGCGGTGGAGTTTTGTTTCTTGGATGACCAACTCACCAATGACTGGCCAATAAATTGGCAAGCCCCGGAGATAGACTTCCGGTCAACCTTATCACCGGCCCAATCGGAGTCCGAGTAGCCAATGAGTTCAAAGGTTGACCCCTTTGGATACCATAGCCCGAGAGTAGGAGTGAGAACAAGGTATCTTAGAATCCGTTTGACTGCCATCAAATGGCTCTCCTTAGGAGCGGATTGAAAACGAGCACACATCCCTACACTTAGCATGATATCCGGCCTAGAGGCACAAAGGTAGAGCAAGGATCCTATCATGGAACGGTATACCTTTATATCCACATCCTTCTCACCGTCACATGAGCCAAGTTGCCCCTTTACGGGCATGGGTGTCTTCATTGGGCTTGCATTGGTCATGTTGAATTTCTTGAGCATGTCCTTCACATACTTTTCTTGAGAGATGAAGGTGCCTTTTGCAAGTTGCCTCACTTGGAAGCCTAGGAAAAACTTCAACTCCCCCATCATGGACATCTCAAATTTCCTAGTCATCAATAGCTCAAAAGCTTTATTATGATTGGGGTTAGTTCCACCAAATATAATATCATCAACATATATTTGACATATAAACAAGCCACTCCCTTTAACCCGCTTGGTGAAAAGGGTGGAATCGACCGTACCCATGCAAAACCCATCTTGTAGTAGAAAATCCCTAAGGAACTCATACCAAGCACGTGGAGCTTGCTTGAGACCGTAGAGTGCCTTATGGAGTAAATACACATGGTTCGGTCGGCATGGGTCTTCGAAACCCGGGGGTTGAGCTACATATGCGGTTTCTTTTAGAGGAGCATTCAAAAATGCACTTTTCACATCCATTTGGTATAGTTTGAAATTGTGGAAAGATGCAAATGCAAGCAAAAGACGAATAGCTTCAAGACGGGCTACCGGCGCAAAGGTATCCTCAAAATCCATACCTTCTATTTGGGCAAACCCTTGCGCCACTAACCTTGCTTTATTTCTAATGACAATACCATCCTCATCTTGCTTGTTCTTGAATACCCATTTGGTCCCAATAACATTGATGCGATGATCCTTGGGTCTCTCAACTAGAGACCATACTTCTTTGCGAGTGAAACACTCCAATTATTCTTGCATGGCAATGACCCAATCCGGATCAACCAAGGCTTCATGTACCTTGAGTGGCTCAAAACTAGACACAAAAGCATGATGTTGACAATAAGTGATAAGTAATGCATGGTGTCTACGAGTTACCACTCCTTTTGAGATGCTACCAAGAACAAGATCTACTTTCATGTCACTTGCCCTTGTAGCCGCCTTGATCTTCCGAATGGTTCCTTCATGATCAATGAATTCATCTCTTGCTAATACTTGATCATGAGGGACAACTTGAGCTTGAACATGAGTTGAAGATGTTTCTTGATCATTATCATGGTCTTGCTCAGTGGGTTGAGGGCTTTCTTCTTGTTCTTCGGGATGTGGCTCATCTTGAGTGGAGGATACATCTTGGGTTGCACTTGATGGTTCAACTTGAGTTGAGCTAGGCTCAACTTGAGGTGAGCTTGATACTTCTATTCCATCACCTTGATCATCACTATGAACTTCCATGGGCCGGATGTGTCCAATGCCCATATGCTTGATGGCACTAGATGGATAATCATCATTACCTGCAACACATGGAACAACTTGCTCCACTTGGGAGCCATTATCCTCCAAGAACACCACGTCACAAGATACTTCAATAGTCCCAGTGGACCGGTTGTAGTATCTATAGGCGTGGGAGTTCTCCGCATATTGATACGTCGCAAACGTATCTATAATTTCTTATGTTCCATGCTACTTTTATTACAATACTTGAATGTTTTATACATACTTTACAGCATTATTATACATTTTCCGGCACTAACCTATTAACAAGATGCCGAAGTGCCGATTCTTTGTTTTTACTTGTTTTTGGTTTCAGAAATCCTAGTGAGGAAATATTCTCGGAATTGGACGAAATCAACGCCTAGGAGCCTATTTTTACACGAAGCTTCCCAGACCGAGGGAGGTACGAAGTGGGGCCACGAGGCGCCGACACAACAGGGCGGCGCGGCCTGGCCCCTGGCCGCGCGGCCCTGGTGTGTGGGACCCTCGTGCCGCCACTTGACCTACCCTTCCGCCTACAAATAGCCTTCGTCGCGAAACCCCCTGTACCGATAGCCACGATACGGAAAACATTACTGAGAGGCCGCCGCCGCCAATCCCATCTCGGGGGATTCAGGAGATCGCCTCCGGCACCTTGCCGGAGATAGGAATCATCACCGGAGGGGCTCTACATCATCATGCCCGCCTCCGGACTGATGCGTGAGTAGTTCATCCTTGGACTATGGGTCCATAGCAGTAGCTAGATGGTTGTCTTCTCCGCTTGTGCTATCATTGTTATAGATCTTGTGAGCTGCCTAACATGATCAAGATCATCTATTTGTAATGCTACATGTTGTGTTTAGCGAGATCCGATGAATATAGAATACTATGTTAAGTTGATTATCAATCTATCATATATGTGTTGTTTATGTTCTTGCATGCTCTCCGTTGCTAGTAGAGGCTCTGGCCAAGTTGATACTTGTAACTCCAAGAGGGGTATTTATGCTCGATAGTGGGTTCATGCCTCCATTGAATCTGGGACAGTGACAGAAAGTTTTAAGGTTGTGGATGTGCTGTTGCTACTAGGGATAAAACATTGATGCTTTGTCTAAGGATATTTGTGTTGATTACATTACGCACCATACTTAATGCAATTATCTGTTGTTTACAACTTAATACTGGAAGGGGTTCGGATGATAACCTGAAGGTGGATTATTTAGGCATAGATGCATGCTGGATAGCGGTCTATGTACTTTGTCGTAATGCCCTGATTAAATCACATAGTAATCATCATTGATATGTATTGAATCTTTATTTGTCAATTGCCCGCCTGTAATTTGTTCACCCAGCATGTTAGTTATCTTATTGGAGAGACACCTCTAGTGAACTGTGGACCCCGGTCCATTCTTTTACATCTGAATACATTCTACTGCTTTTACTGTTCTTTGCAAACAACCACCATCTTCCACTCGATACGCTTAATCCTTTGTTTTCAGCAAGCCGGTGAGATTGACAACCTCACTGTTACGTTGGGACAAAGTACTTTGATTGTGTTGGGCAGGTTCCACGTTGGCGCCGGTTTCACTGGTGTTGCGCCGCACTACATTCCTCCACCAACAACCTTCACGTGCTTCTTGGCTCCTACTGGTTCGATAACCTTGGTTTCTTTCTGAGGGAAAACTTGCTGTTGTGCGCATCACACCTTCCTCTTGGGGTTCCCAACGGACGTGTACATCTACGCGCATCAAGCTCTTTTTCTGGCGCCGTTGCCGGGGAGATCAAGACACGCTGCAAGGGGAGTCTCCACTTCCAATCTCTTTACTTTGTTTTTTGTCTTGCTTTACTTTATTTTATTTACTGTCTTGTTTGCTTCATATTAAAAACACAAAAAAATTAGTTGCTAGCTTTACTTTATTTACTATCTTGTTCTCTATATCAAAACACAAAAAAATTAGTCTAGTTTATTTTGTTACTGTCATGAGTAATCCTGAAGTTGAAGTTCGTTCTTTTAAGCAACAAGGTGGAGAAAGTTTTAAAGATGCTTGGTACAGAATTAGTAATGCTCATCATAGGTGCATTAAGAAACACTCCACTATTATCCTTCTTAGGAACTTTTATGTTGGCCTATCTAGTTGGAATAGGTATGTTCTTGATACTCTTTCGGGAGGTAATTTCCTAGGTACTCCCGCTTTAGAAGCTAGTTGCATCATTGAGAGTCTAGTTGGAATACCACCTGTTAATGAAGTTAAAATTAAAATCTCTCTTGAGGATGTTATGAAAAAATTGGAAACCATAGAGAAAAAATTTCCAAGTGTTGAAACTAAATTGGAAATGTTACTAGATAAAACTGATGAACTTGATAAATCCTTAGGAGGAATTGATGAAAGAATTAGTGTCCTAGGAACTTGTGTTGTCCATGATAATCAAACCAATAGGATTGATGAACTTGAAAAAGCTATGGGAACCTTGGGTTCATGATGTAGCCCCGCTCGCCAACGACACTACATCAAGGCCAACAAGTCCCCCAAGTGGACCAATGACACGGGCTCGAGCTAAAGCGATACATGACAAGGTGAACTCGCTCCTCACCACCCTTGACCTCGATACCCCTTTGGATGGATTGCTACCTCATGCCGACGTGCTATGTGTCATTAGGTACAAGGCGCACCAAGACCCCGGAGAGGAGGACAAGCCAAGGTCAAGGGAAGGAGAGAAGCAGCTGGACATGGAGATGATCATGAAGCCGAAGCCGACGTCGCCCGAAGCGCTCCAAGGAAGAGACGGACGCTGGCCGGTCCAGGACCCGGTCGGACCGGACCCACCACCGGACGCCCCGGTCAGAGGCCCGGTCAACCGGGCGCAAACCGGGCCTGCTCCATCGTACCGGACGACGACCGGACCCTGCACCGGAAACCTCGCAGATTTCCGGTTTGCGACAGGTCAACCGGACCCATGACCGGACAGGCCGGTTACAGGCCCGGTCGACCGGACCCCTGACCGGACAGCCCGGTCACAGGCCCGGTCAGACCGGACTCAAACCGGATCTGACGGGAAGACCCCACCAAACTGCCTTAACTTATCCATTCGCGTACCTGTTCGCCCTTGCTGGCCATGTGTGCCTATATAAGTAGCTGGAACCCCTCCTTTACTCTTCAGACTTGTTTAGAACTCAAACCTACCTTTGAGCTTAGTCTCCCTTGGGTATCATCTCTCTGTAATCAAGGCACTCTTGTTGTTGATTTGTGAATTGCTAAGTGAGATTCTAGTGCAAGGCACTCTCTCTCTTACCAATCCCCTTCTCTCCAACACCAATCTCTCTCCAGGAATTCTGCCGCGTGCCTCTTCCTTGGAGATTCTATTGGCGTGATCTACCGAGTCACGGGGGTAAGTATCGGGTGTATCGGGTTGGTGTGCGTGCGTGAGTCCCGTGTTCCACGTGTTCCTCGCGCTCTCCCACCTCTTCCCCTTGGTTCTTGGGTCGAATCACGAGATCGGGCCACATCCTAGATCTCAGATCTCATCATATGGTATCAGCAGCTTTTGGTTACCGCGATTTTGACCCTCCACCCACCCGATTTCGTTTCTAGAAAATTTTCCAAAAAATAGCCCCAAATTGCCTTGGGACGGATCTGTGATTTGGTTGAGTTTTGAGTGGTTTTAGTCCGTGGATCTGGTGTTGTTGTGCTTGATCTACTATTTCCCCAACTTTGAGCCTCCAATTCCATCGTTTTCCTTCGTTTTGGTCGATTTGGTTTTGGTTTGGGGAAGAACAGGAGAGAGAAAGCTCCAAATCGTGAAACCCGGTTTCGAACCCGGTCAACCGGGCCACAGACCGGACGAGCCAGCACAGAACCCGGTCCGACCGGGCGGCAACCGGACAGGCCGGTCCAGGATCCGGTCCAACCGGGCCCTGCATCGGCGCATCTTCGCGCCCTCCCTCGACCTCGACGTCCGGCGATCTCCACCACCACCACCACCACCACCACCACCATCGCAGGTATAACTTGCAGTACACCTTGTAGCCCTCTTCTTTTTGCGATCTATCCCACGAGCGAAGCTTTTCGAGTGTTGCGAAACATCGCACGAGGTCCCGACCGTGAGGATGTGCATTGTGTGAGTAAAGCTCATAAGTGGAGCTCGTGAGTGGCAAGAAAAAGAGTAAGAGCGTAGTGTGCTAGTGGAAAAAAAAGACAAGCAAAGTGCAAAGTGCCACCAATACAAAAAGAGTGAAAAGCTTTTAAGGAAGCAAGAGAGATAGAGAAGAGAGACCTCGTGCGAATCTTGGTGTTTCTCCTCTACGCAACCTAGCTTCGATCTCTTCTTGCGTTAATGTGACATTGAGCACCCTTGTTTAGGGTTTCTTTTTCATTTTTCCGCTCGTTCCTTGGTTGCACTAACCCCGTTTATCTCGTGTGTGAGTTCCACATCTTTCCGTGTTTATAGTGATCTCCACTTTGACACTTGATTTTTGGACCTTACCCACTCTTAACAACACACTCGATTTTGGATTTCGTCTTTTGGCTTTCCACCGTCCACACCTAACACCATATTTGCTAGCTTTTGCGTGTGCCTTTTGTGTGTGTCCCGATACACTTGGTCTTACTTTGGTCTTGGTTGATTGCCTCAATACTATCTTACCAAGGTAAGAGTGCGAGGTAGTCTCCTTCCACTAACATCCACAACATAGTTCTTGTCTTGTGATCATGGATAGGCACGGAGACCAATCCAAGGAGGATGAGGTCCTACACCCCTCCGAAAGGTTGGCCACCCAACACAACCTATGGGTGCAATGCCAAGAGTTCAAGGACCAACTCAACTTGTTTGAGACACGCATCGACGAGCAATATGAAGAAGTGGCTCACAACTTCGGCCAAGTGAACCAAGATATGAATCTTCTTCGTGAAGCTACGGACAACTTGCATGACCAAGTGACGGCCAATGATGCAAACATGGAGCGGCGCATGGATAGCCTCGAGCGCGCCATCAACAACTTGGGACGTCGACATCGCCATCGCTCTACTTCCTCATCGTCATCAACCTCACACACGGTGACTACTCCCATGATCGCCATTCCTCCTCAAGCTCCGACTCAAGGCATGGAGATCATCATCGACCTCGTCGCCCACATGTTCGTCAAGATGACTCTCGCTCAAACTCAAGGCGCGGAGAGTTCCATCGCCATGCTCGTCCTCATGAACGTCCGCAACAAGAACAAGCTCTTCACCAAGATCGTCATCAAGCGGCTCGCCATGCCCACCATGGGCATGACGACCAACCCCACGACAACGTCCTCCACAACATGGAACCGACACCTCATCGTCAAGCCCATGTTGATGCTCAAGACCAAGGTCATCAAGATCCACCAAGGCGTGATCTCCGGAATCATCCTCGCCATGACCAAAGGGGCCGAGGACAACCACAACATGATCAAGATGAGAGGGCCATCATTGGGCAACGCCAACAACCTCGTCAAGATCCGCAACAACATCCTCAACATGAGCCAAGTGAAGCTAGTGTTCAACTCCACCGCCAACCCAATGCTATGGTTGGTCGTGGAAGACCTCCTCTACCACCTCAAGCCGCAAGGGATGAAGGCATCCGTCCTCGCCGCCGAAACATGGAAGATGAAGAGAATATGCATGGAAAGCTCAAGTTCAACATGCCCAAGTTCAAGGGTGAAGACGATGCCGAGGCCTACCTCTCATGGGCACTCAAGGTTGACAAGATCTTCCGCATCCACAACTACTCCGGTGCCAAGAAAGTAGCCATGGCCTCCCTTGAGTTTGAAGAGTATGCCAACACATGGTGGGAACAAGTTGTTACTCAAAGGGAAGAAAACGGTGAACCTCCAATTGACACATGGGAAGATATGAAGGAGGAGATGCAAGCTCGCTTTGTCCCTACACACTACAAGACCGATCTCTTCAACAAGCTCCAAAATTTGAAGCAAGGCACCAAGACCGTTGAGGAGTTCTTCAAGGAAATGGAGTTAACTATGATGCGAGCAAACATCCAAGAGTCCGAGAACCAAACCATTGCTAGGTTCTTCAATGGCCTCAACTACCCCATCAAGAGGATTGTGGAGTTTCAACAATACTCCAACATGGTTGAGTTGGTTCACCAAGCTTCCAAGGCCGAGCGTCAAGTGAATGAGGACATCAAGTACTCGAAGTCCAAGCAATACTTCGCCTCCAAACTTGCTACAACAACTCCCACAACAAGTGTCAAGCCAACCGCATCCTCTACACCTTCCAAGCAACCTTCTATCCAAAGTCGCATGAAGCAAACGGTGTCCTCCACCGCCTCCTCCAAGGCCTCTACGGACCCTCCAATGTCACTTGCTTCAAGTGTGGCACTCAAGGCCACAAGTCCTTCGAGTGCAAGAACACCAAGGTTATGATCACTATGGAGAATGGTGACATAGAGACGCTAAGTGAGGGCGAATATGAAGCCCTAGTACAAGCCGCCGTTGCTAATGAAGAAGAGTATGATGAAGAAAGTGGAGAAGACCCTCTCTTATGCACCCACGACCCAAGCCCTTCACTTGTGGTCACTTGAGTGCTCACTACTCAACCCCAAGCTATGGAAGACCAAAGATGCAACATCTTCCAAACTCGTGCCGAATTGGTGGCAAGTCAATCAAGGTCATCATCGATGGTGGGAGTTGCCACAACTTGGCAAGCACCGAGTTATGTGAGAAGCTCAATCTCACGCTTCGCAAGCATCCTCATCCATACCATGTTCAATGGTTGAGCGACAAGGGCAATGTCAAGATTCAACACACCGACACCATCAACTTCAAGATAGGACCCTATGAAGACACCGTTGGGTGTGACGTGGTGCCTATGACCGTGTGCCACATGTTGCTTGGCCGCCCATGGAAATTTGACAAGAAGGCCATACATGATGGTTATTCCAATGCATACACCTTCAAGGTCAAGGACAAGAAGTTCGAGCTTCGCCCAATGACTCCTAGCCAAATCATCGCCGACAATGCGAAGGCTTTAGCGAGGGCACAACACCACACCCACCATAGTGAGTTGAGAGGAGAGGGAGCGACCCACCAAAAGGAGAGTGAGCGCCACCAACCACGTATGAGTGAGCGAAAGAGTGTCCTCTTAGCCACAAAAAGCGAGTGGAGAGAAGTGAAAGACAACCCATCCACCACCATACACTACGTGCTCATTTGCAAGGGCCTATCGTCGGAGACTAACGACTTATCCAACATTCCTTCGTCTTTGTTGTCTCTTTTGAAGGAGTTTCAAGACGTCTTCCCCGACGAGCTACCTCATGGACTACCACCGCTTCGGGGCATCGAGCACCGCATCGACCTCATACCCGGCGCTCCTTCCAAACCGCGCCGCATACCGCACCAACCCCGAAGATACCAAGGAGATTCAACGACAAATACAAGACCTCCTCGCTAAAGGGTACGTTCGAGAAAGCCTTAGCCCTTGTGCCGTTCCCGTGATTCTTGTTCCTAAACCGGATGAGACGCAACGGATGTGTATGGATTGTCGCCCCATCAATGCCATTACCGTCCGTTATCGTCATCCCATTCCGCGTTTAGACGACATGCTTGATGAATTGAGTGGTGCCACCATTTTCTCTAAGGTTGATTTGCATAGTGGCTACCACCAAATTCGCATGGCAATTGGTGATGAATGGAAGACGGCATTCAAGACCAAGCTTGGTCTATATGAATGGCTCGTCATGCCATTTGGTCTTTCAAATGCTCCTTCGACTTTCATGCGTCTTATGAATCACATTTTGAGACCTCTCATTGGCAAGAGCGTGGTTGTTTACTTTGATGACATTCTCATCTATAGCAAAAATCTCGAGGACCATGTTCAACATGTGAGAGAAGTCTTATGCATATTGCGCCACGAGAAGCTCTTTGCCAACCTCCCAAAATGCAACTTCGCTCAAAACAAATTGGTTTTTCTTGGTTTTGTGGTTTCCGCCAACGGGATTGAAGTTGATTCTTCCAAGATTGAGGCCATCCACAATTGGCCCACTCCCACAAATGTTGGTCAAGTTCGGAGTTTTCATGGACTCGCCGGTTTCTACCGCCGCTTTGTGAAAGATTTTAGCACCATCGCTTGCCCTTTAAATGAGCTTACTAAAAGAATGTTCCGTTTGTTTGGGGCAAAGCACAACAAAACGCTTTTGATGAATTGAAAAAGAGACTCACCGAGGCACCATTACTTGTTCTTCCCGATTTCGCTCAAACATTTGAGATAGAATGTGATGCGAGTGGCCTTGGAATTGGCGGTGTTCTCATGCAAAATGGAAAACCCGTGGCATACTATAGCGAGAAGTTGGATGGCGCACGCCTCAACTATCCTATATATGACAAGGAGCTTTATGCTTTGGTTCGTGTTCTTGAAGTTTGGCAACATTACCTTTGGCCAAAAGAGTTTGTTATCCATTCGGATCATGAGTCCTTGAAGTATTTGAAAAGTCAACACAATTTGAACAAGAGACATGCTAAGTGGGTTGAGTTCATAGAGCCTTCCCTTATGTAATCAAATACAAAAAGGGCAAGGAAAACGTGGTTGCGGATGCACTTTCCCGCAAGAATACTCTTCTACTCACCCGCTTGGAGTTTCACATTTTGGGTCTTGAGGAGATCAAAGAACTTTACCCTTCCGACTCTTTCTTTGGACCAATCTTTGAAAAGTGTTCCATTGACCGAGGTTTTGATGATTTCTACTTGCATGATGGCTACTTGTTTAAAGCTAACAAAGTTTGCATACCCGAGTCTTCTCTTCGTAAGTTGCTTTTGCAAGAGTCACATGGAGGTGGTCTCATGGGTCACTTTGGTCGCGACAAGACTCTCTCGATGCTATCCACACACTATTATTGGCCACGCATGAAGCGAGACATGGAGCGCCTTTGCAACCGTTGTACCACATGCTTACAAGCTAAGTCAACATCCAATCCCCATGGTCTTTACATACCTTTACCCATTCCATATGCACCTTGGTCGGATATAAGCATGGACTTTGTGTTAGGCTTACCAAGAACAAAGCATGGGCATGATTCAATCTTTGTGGTAGTGGATAGGTTCTAAAAAATGCCTCATTTCGTACCATGTCATAAGAGCGATGATGCTTCACATATTGCTTCATTGTTTTTCAGGGAAGTGGTTCGCCTACACGGAATACCGGCAAGCATTGTATCGGATCGAGACGTCAAGTTCATGAGTTATCTATGGAAGTCGCTCATGGCCAAGTTTGGAGTGAAGCTCTTATTCTCATCGTCCTCGCACCCTGAAACCGATGGACAAACCGAAGTGGTCAATCGAAGCCTCTCCACACTCCTCCGCACACTTGTGAAGAAAAACTTGAAGTCATGGGAAGATTGCCTCCCTCACGCGGAGTTCGCCTACAATAGAGCCAAGCACTCCACAACATTACGGAGTCCCTTCATGATCGTCTATGGATTCGAACCTCCAACGGCACTCGACATCCTCCCACTACCTCTTCATCAAAGGACGAACATGGACTTCGACAAGCGCACCACCGCCATGAAGAAACTACATGAAGAAACAAGAGCAACCATACAAGACCATGTCCTTCGCCAAGCTACCCGCCTCAACGCCAAGAAGAAAGAACGAGTGTTTGAAGAAGGAGACCTCGTTTGGGTTCACCTAAGGAAAGAACGGTTCCCTCAAGAACGCAACTCCAAGCTCAAGCCAAGAGGAGATGGGCCTTTCAAGGTACTCAAGCGCATCAACAACAACGCCTACGTCATCGACATACCGACATCCAAGTACTTGGTGAGCAACACTTTCAACATCTCGGATCTATCCCCACATCATGGAGATGAGGAGGAACAAGAGTCGAGGACGACTCTCTCCCAAGGGGGGGGAGATGATGTAGCCCCGCTCGCCAACGACACTGCATCAAGGCCAACAAGTCCCCCAAGTGGACCAATGACACGGGCTCGAGCTAAAGCGATACATGACAAGGTGAACTCGCTCCTCACCACCCTTGACCTCGATACCCCTTTGGATGGATTGCTACCTCATGCCGACGTGCTATGTGTCATTAGGTACAAGGCGCACCAAGACCCCGGAGAGGAGGACAAGCCAAGGTCAAGGGAAGGAGAGAAGCAGCTAGACATGGAGATGATCATGAAGCCGAAGCCGACGTCGCCCGAAGCGCTCCAAGGAAGAGACGGACGCTGGCCGGTCCAGGACCCGGTCGGACCGGACCCACCACCGGACGCCCCGGTCAGAGGCCCGGTCAACCGGGCGCAAACCGCGCCTGCTCCATCGTACCGGACGACGACCGGACCCCGCACCGGAAACCTCGCAGATTTCCGGTTTGCGACCGGTCAACCGGACCCATGACCGGACAGGCCGGTTACAGGCCCGGTCGACCGGACCCCTGACCGGACAGCCCGGTCACAGGCCCGGTCAGACCGGACTCAAACCGGATCTGACGGGAAGACCCCACCAAACTGCCTTAACTTATCCATTCGCGTACCTGTTCGCCCTTGCTGGCCATGTGTGCCTATATAAGTAGCTGGAACCCCTCCTTTACTCTTCAGACTTGTTTAGAACTCAAACCTACCTTTGAGCTTAGTCTCCCTTGGGTATCATCCCTCTGTAATCAAGGCACTCTTGTTGTTGATTTGTGAATTGCTAAGTGAGATTCTAGTGCAAGGCACTCTCTCTCTCTTACCAATCCCTTCTCTCCAACACCAATCTCTCCGGGAATTCTGCCGCGTGCCTCTTCCTTGGAGATTCTATTGGCGTGATATACCGAGTCACGGGGGTAAGTATCGGGTGTATCGGGTTGGTGTGCGTGCGTGAGTCCCGTGTTCTTCGTGTTCCACGTGTTCCTCGCGCTCTCCCACCTCTTCCCCTTGGTTCTTGGGTCGAATCGCGAGATCGGGCCACATCCTAGATCTCAGATCCCATCAGTTCAACTTTTTCTTCTCTCAAGTATAAGGAGAAAGCTTATGTGGGTAAAGAGCAAAAATTCATGTATGCCTCTAAGGTGCCTAAATAAAAGAATTACTATAGGCCTAAAATTGATAAAACCCCTAGCACCTTAGATAATGGAGCATCTAAGGTACCCTCTGCAACAGGTTGTGTTTGTAAGAAAAATAATAATGTTGATGCTCCATCTCTTGATGTTACTTGATTTGCACTTTCTGCGCCTAGCTGAAAGGCGTTAAAGAAAACACTTCTTGGGAGATAACCCATGTTTTATTTTATTTACTGTATTGTTGAGTCTTGGAAGTTGTTTACTACTGTAGCAACCTCTCCTTATCATGTTTTTGTGCCAAGTAAAGTTTCTATGTTAAAGTTGATGCTATATTTGGGATCGCTGCGCAGAAACAGCATTGCTGTCTGTCACGAATTCTCGCAGAAGTCTCTGTAAAAAAATCTAAAAAATCTGCAAATTTACGAGCGTGATCCTCAGATATGTACGCAACTTTCATTAGTTTTGAGTTTTTCCATTTGAGCAAGTTAAGTGCCCCTTCTAGATTCGTCTTTACGGACTGTTCTGTTTTTGACAGATTCTGTCTTTTATTTCGCATTGCCGCTTTTGCTATGTTGAATGAGTTTCTTTGTTCCATTAACTTTCAGAAGCTTTATGCAATGTCCAGAAGTGTTAAGAATGATTGTGTCACCTCTGAATATGTGAATTTTTGGTTATGCACTAACCCTCTAATGAGTTTGCTTGAAGTTTGTGTGAAGGAAGTTTTCAAGGGTCAAGAGAAGAGGATGATATACTATGATCAAGAAGAGTGAAAGGTCTAAGCATGGGGATGCCCCGGTGGTTCATCCCTGCATATTTTAAGAAGACTCAAGCATCTAAGCTTGGGGATGCCCAAGGCATCCCCTTCTTCATCGACAACATTATCAGGTCACTTCTAGTGAAACTATATTTTTATTCCGTCACATTCTTATGTTCTTTACTTGGAGCGTCGGTTTGTTTTTATTTTTGTTTTGTTTTGAATAAAGTTGGATCCCACCATTCTTATATTGGAGATATTACGCTCCGCTTTTTCATATGGAACACTTGTGTTCTTAATTGTGCTTTAATGTTCATGGCGAAAGCTAATTGCTTCGTTAAATTGCTATTTGGTTGGAATCGGAAAATGCTGCATATGGTTTGGCAACTTGGCAATTGTTTGAGCTCTCATAGATCATGTTTAAGCTCTTGCATCATGTAGTTTAATCTATTAATGAAGAACTACCGTAGAGCTTGTTAAATTTGGTTTGCATGATTGGTCTCTCTAAGTCTAGATATTTTCGGGTAAAGTTTTTGAACAGCAAGGAAGACAGTGTAGAGCCTTATAATGCTTGCAATATGTTCTTGTGTGAGTTTTGTCGTATCTGTTCATACTTGTGTTTGCTTCAAACAACCTTGCTAGCCCAAACCTTGTACTGAGAGGAAATGCTTCTCGTGCATCCAAACACCTTGAGCCAAAATCCATGCCATTTGTGTCCACCATATCTACCTACTATGTGGTATTTTTCTGCCATTCCAAAGTAAATTACTTCATGTGCTACCTTTAAAACAATTCAAAAGCTATTATCTCTTATTTGTGTCAATGTTTTATAACTCATGAGGAAGTATGTGGTGTTTTATCTTTTGATCTTGTCATTTACTTCGACGTACTTTCACAATGGACTAGTGGCTTCATCCGCTTATCCAATAATTTTGCAAAAAGAGCCGGCAATGAGGTTCCCAGCCTAAATTAATTAACTTGCATTAATAATTCTCTTCACATGTTTTGCTCGATCTATCAAGAAGCAACTTAAATTTGCAAATAGACACTCCTCCATGGTATGTGAATGTTGGAAGGCACCCGAGCATTCGGTTAGCCATGGCTTGTGAAAGCAAAGGTTGGGGGGAGTGTCATCTAATAAATAAAACTAAAGTACATGTGTAAACAAAAGAGAAGAGGGATGATCTACCTTGCTGGTAGAGATAACGTCCTTCATGGGAGCCGCTCTTGAAAGTCTGGTTGATAAGGTAGTTAGAGTACCCATTACCATTCGTTGACAACAACAAACACCTCTCAAAACTTTACTTTTATGCTCTCTATGTGATTTCAAAACTTGAAAAGCTCTAGCACATGATTTAATCCCTGCTTCCTCTGCGAAGGGCCATTCTTTTACTTTATTGTTGAGTCAGTTTACCCACTTCTTTCTATCTTAGAAGCAAACACTTGTGTTAACTGTGTGCATTGATTCTTACATGTTTACTTATTGCACCTGTTATATTACTCTATGTTGACAAATATCCATGAGATATACATGTTACAACTTGAAAGCAATTGCTGAAACTTAATCATCCTTTGTGTTGCTTCAATTCATTCTACTTTGAATTTATTGCTTATGAGTTAGTTCTTATGCAAGTCTTATTGATACTTGTTTGAAAGTACTATTCATGAAAAGTTTTGCTATATGATTCATTTGTTTAGTCATTATCTTTGTTAGCAATCTTTTGTTCAGATCACTCCATTCATCTCATATGCTTTACAATAATGTTGATCAAGATTATGTTGGTAGCATGTCACTTTAGAAATTATTTGTGTTATCGTTTACCTACTCGAGGACGAGTAGGAACTAAGCTTGGGGATGCTTGATACGTCGCAAACGTATCGATAATTTCTTATGTTCCATGCTACTTTTATTACAATACTTGAATGTTTTATACATACTTTACAACATTATTATACATTTTCCGGCACTAACCTATTAACAAGATGCCGAAGTGCCAGTTGCTGTTTTTCTGCTGTTTTTGGTTTCAGAAATCCTAGTAAGGAAATATTCTCGGAATTGGACGAAATCAACGCCCAGGGGCCTATTTTTACATGAAGCTTCCGAAAGACCGAGGGAGGTACGAAGTGGGGCCACGAGGCGCCGACACAACAGGGCGGCGCGGCCTGGCCCCTGGCCGCGCGGCCCTGGTGTGTGGGGCCCTCGTGCCGCCACTTGACCTACCCTTCCGCCTACAAATAGCCTTCGTCGCGAAACCCCCTGTACCGAGAGCCACGATACGGAAAACATTACTGAGAGGCCGCCGCCGCCAATCCCATCTCGGGGGATTCAGGAGATCGCCTCCGGCACCCTGCCGGAGAGGGGAATCATCACCGGAGGGGCTCTACATCATCATGTCCGCCTCCGGACTGATGCGTGAGTAGTTCATCCTTGGACTATGGGTCCATAGCAGTAGCTAGATGGTTGTCTTCTCCGCTTGTGCTATCATTGTTATAGATCTTGTGAGCTGCCTAACATGATCAAGATCATCTATTTGTAATGCTACATGTTTTGTTTGGCGGGATCCGATGAATATAGAATACTATGTTAAGTTGATTATCAATCTATCATATATGTGTTGTTTATGTTCTTGCATGCTCTCCGTTGCTAGTAGAGGCTCTGGCCAAGTTGATAATTGTAACTCCAAGAGGGGGTATTTATGCTCGATAGTGGGTTCATGCCTCCATTGAATCTGTGACAGTGACAGAAAGTTCTAAGGTTGTGGATGTGCTGTTGCTACTAGGGTTAAAACATTGATGCTTTGTCTAAGGATATTTGTGTTGATTACATTACGCACCATACTTAATGCAATTATCTGTTGTTTACAACTTAATACTAGAAGGGGTTCGGATGATAACCTGAAGGTGGATTATTTAGGCATAGATGCATGCTGGATAGCGGTCTATGTACTTTGTCGTAATGCCCTGATTAAATCACATAGTAATCATCATCGATATGTATTGAATCTTTATTTGTCAATTGCCCGCCTGTAATTTGTTCACCCAGCATGTTAGTTATCTTATTGGAGAGACACCTCTAGTGAACTGTGGACCCCGGTCCATTCTTTTACATCTGAATACATTCTACTGCTTTTACTGTTCTTTGCAAACAACCACCATCTTCCACTCGATACGCTTAATCCTTTGTTTTCAGCAAGCCGGTGAGATTGACAACCTCACTGTTACGTTGGGACAAAGTACTTTGATTGTGTTGTGCAGGTTCCACGTTGGCGCCGATTTCACTGGTGTTGCGCCGCACTACATTCCTCCACCAACAACCTTCACGTGCTTCTTGGCTCCTACTGGTTCGATAACCTTGGTTTCTTTCTGAGGGAAAACTTGCTGCTGTGCGCATCACACCTTCCTCTTGGGGTTCCCAACGGACGTGTACATCTACGCGCATCACATATCCAACAAAAATGCCCTCTATAGTTCTAGTTTCAAATTTACCAAGCTTCCCTTTATTGTTCTTAACAAGACATTTGCATCCAAAGACACGAATGTACATGACATTAGGCTTGTTACCTGTGAGAAGCTCATATGGAGTTTTGTTGTGGAGGGGGCGGAAGAAGAGCCGGTTGGAGTAGTGGACAGTCAGAGATGGCTTCTCCCCAAAAGTTGTGGGGTGAGTTGAATTCACTCAACATGGTTCTTGCCATCTCAATGATAGTCCGGTTCTTCCTTTCAACAACACCATTTTGTTGAGGGGTATATGGAGCTGAAAACTCATGCTTGATGCCCTCATCATCAACAAACTCTTGCATAGTGTAGTTCTTGAACTCGGTGCCATTGTCGGTCCTAATCGCCTTGATCTCGGATTCATATGTACGTTGAGCTTTCTTGGCGAAGGTGATGAACTCTCTATGGGTCTCATCCTTAGACTTAAGGAGAAAGACCCAAGAGTATCTTGAGTAATCATCAACAATGACAAGTCCATACTTGCTCCCACCAAGAGTATCATAATGTGATGGCCCAAAGAGATCCAAATGAAGGAGCTCCAAAGGCCTAGATGTGGTGACAATACTCTTGATAGGATGTTTCTTCTTGAGTTGTTTTCCGGCTACACATGCACTGCATACACGATCTTTCTCAAAAGAAATGCCGGTTAGTCCAACAATGTGCTCACCCTTTAGGAGTTGTTTAAGATTCCTCATGTTAACATGACCAAGGCGGCGATGCCACAACCAACCTTCGTCATGCTTGGCCGCCATTAGACATGTGGAGGGAGAGGGGCTCTCTTTCGAGAGGTCAACCACGTAAAGGTTGTTCTCCACATATCCAACAAGGACCAATTTGAGATTGTCACTCCTAAAGACTTGCACATAATACTTAGTAAAATATGAATTGTAACCGGCATCGGCAAGATGGTATATAGAAAGCAAGTTATAACCAAGGTGTTCAACAAGCATGACCGTCTCAAGGCACAAGTCCTTAGAGATTGCCACCTTGCCATACCCAAGTACCTTTCCCTTTGAGTTGTCACCAAAGGTAATGCTTGACTTCTTGTTAATATCTTCAATGAATTGGTCAAGCACACCTCTTCCTCCGGTCATATGATTGGTGCATCCACTATCAAACACCCATTTTTGACCAACTGAGGAATACCCATACAAAATTAAGTAGAGGATTTAGGAACCCATTGATTAATGGGTTCCCTAGTCATGGCAACAAGATCTTTTGGTACCCAAATCGAGTACCCTCTATAAGCATAGCCATTACGAGGACCAACATAGTTAGCATAAACATCACCATAATAATCAACAAATAAAGCATAGTGATTGTTTGGCCCCATGCGGTCACCACTAGTGGCTTTGCCCTTTGGGGCTTTGCCATCGTTAGTGACCTTCTTGTTCTTTTCTTGAGCGGGCTTCTCTTTCTTGTAGTTGTTCTTCTTGTAGGGCTTGGGAACATATCCAAGTCCATACTTTTGATTGTTTGACCTTTGCTTACTCAAGAGGTCATCCAATCCCATCTTACTCTTGGTTGTGGTGAACTTGGCAAGTTCTTTCTTCAACCTAACATTTTCCTCAAGAGTAGTTGCTTGCTCACAAGCCGATTCATTAGGATAATAGTTGAGACCATATTTGGTTACCAAAGATTCAAGATATGTATTGGTCTCAACATGCAAAGATAGTTCCTCTTGTAAACGAACATGTTCCGCAACAAGCTTAGCATGCTCACTAGTAAAGGTGGTGGAGGAACTAGCAACATTTTTATCAACAATAGAATCATTCATTTATTCAAGAGCTTTAGAGTAGGTTTCTTGGAGTAGGTCATGGTTCTTTCCAAGTTTCTGAGCTCATCCTTGACAAGCTTGTTAGCTCTTTCAAGGTGGTCAAGATCCCTAGTGAGAGAAGCATGAGCAACTTCAAGTTCCTCCTTTGAGGCATTAAGCTCTTGGGTCAATGATTGAGCCCTTTCAATAGTTTCAAGATCCTTAACTTTATCTAGTTCATAAGTTTCAATTTGTTGCTTAAGACCTTGAGATATGCACCTTTCGGTTTTTAGCTCTTGTCTTTGGAGATTGAATCTCCTTTCCTTATCATTCAAATGATATTCTAATTCCTCAATGGACTCATCCTTTTCTTTGAGAGAGTCCATCAAGAAATCAAATTTGACAAGAGCTTCACCACAAAGGGTGCATCTAACATTGTAAAGTTCCTTAAGCTACGCTTAATTCTTCTTGATTTTCAGCTTCATTATCAAGCACACTAGACAAAGAAGGTGGGGGTTCCATTACCTTGGTTTCTCTAGCCCTAAGACCAGAGCCAACGATTGTAGATGAGGAAGAGTCGTCGGAGTCATAATCTTGAGTTATTATTGCCATGAAGGAAGAACCAACATCATGTTGGGGTTCGTAGCATAGAAAACAAAAAATTTCCTACCGCAAGACGAATAAATCCAAGATCTAATCTATGAAACACCCAAGATCTAATCTACAAGATCGAAGCAACGAGATTGATAAGATACTAACCCTTGAAGATTTCCAAAGCCTACGAGATCAGATCTCGTTGTTGGTGTAGACGATCATCCCCAGTGCTGCAATCCGGCAGCACTTCCGTACTCGGTCGCGCGTACGGTGTCGATGAAGCCCGTCCTCTCCCCGTTCCAGCGGGCAGCGGAGGTGTGGTAGATCCCCTCGAATCCCAGCAGCACGACGGCGTGGTGGTGGTGGTGGTGGAGGAGAAAAGCTGCAGGGCTTCGCCAAGCCGGAGCAGACTTGCGGTGGAGGAGAGAGGGGGGCGGCAGACTTTGGTGTGTCGCGGGGGCCATGGTGGGCTGCCCCTCTCCTCTATTTATAGAGGGAGGGGCGGCCAAGGCAGCCCCTTGGGCCCCACCAGTGCACAGAAGGAAAGGGGATCCCGAATCATCCCCTTCCAAGTTTGCTTTCCCTTCCAAAGTTGCTCCTCGATTTTAGGGATTTGATCTTATCCTCCGGGATTTGATCTTATCCCTAGGGGGGCTGGCCGGCTGGGCCTTGAGGGCTTGGTGCCCCTGGCCCATTAGGCTAGGCTGCACTCCCTTGGCCCATGTGGTCCCTCCCGGGGTGGTGGGCCCACCGGTGGCCCTCTAGAACCTTCTAGAAGCTTCGGTCAAACACCGAAACTTTTTCCGAACCCCGGAAAATAACTTCACTAATATGAATCTTATTCTCCCACCATTCCGGACCTCCTCGTGATGTCCTGGATCCCATCCGAGACTCCGAACAAACTTCGGTCTCCATCTCATATTCCGAATCTACTTATGCGACATCGAACCTTAAGCGCGTCACCCTACGGTTCGCGAACTATGCAGACATGGTCGAGACTCCTCTCCGAGCAATAACCAATAGCGGGATCTGGAGATCCATAATGGCTCCCACATATTCAACGATGACTTAGTGATCGATTGAACCATTTACATACGATGCCGATTCCCTTTGTCACGCGATATTTTACTTGTCCGAGGTTTGATCATCGGTATCTCCATACCTTGTTCAACCTCGTTACCGACAAGTACTCTTTACTCGTACCGTGGTATGTGATCTCTTATGAACCATTCATATGCTTGCAAGCTAATCAGATGACATTCCACCGAGAGGGCCCAGAGTATATCTATCCGTCATCAGGATGGACAAATCCCACTATTGATCCATATGCCTCAACTCACACTTTCCGAATACTTAATCCCATCTTTATAACCACCCATTTACGCAATGGCGTTTGATGTAATCAAAGTACCCTTCCAAAGGTAAGTGATTTACATGAGCTCATGGTCGAAGGACTTAGGCAACTATGTATCGAAAGCTTATAGCAAATTGAACTTAATGACTTGATCTTATGCTACGCTCCTTTGGGTGTGTGTCCATTATATCATTCACCTAATGACATAACCTTGTTATTAATAACATCCAATGTTCATGATCACGAAACCATGATCATCCATTAATCAACAAGCTAGTTATACAAGAGGCTTACTAGGGACTCCTTGTTGTTTACATAACACACATGTATCAATGTTTCAGTTAATACAATTATAGCATGAAATGTAAACATTTATCATGAACAATAAGATATAACAATAACTAATTTATTATTGCCTCTTGGGCATATCTCCAACAGTCTCCCACTTGCACTAGAGTCAATAATCTAGTTAACATTTGTAAAGATATAACACCTTGGCCTTCTGGTGCTTATCATGTTTTGCTCACGGGAGAGGTTTTAGTCAACGGATCTGACACGCTCAGAAACGTATGTATTTTGCAATTCATTTGCGTCTCAACGCATCACTCATTTTCCAAATGAGTCGGCATTAACTGTATATGCTTAGTCCTCTGGTGGAACCTTAATTCCGCGGTCTGAAATAAGTCACTAATAGTGTCACACACAATATAGCTTCAAAGTTCGACACCTCTGAACTACACCAAGTTCTCAAAGAACTCCTCGACTTAACATCCTTAGTCATTGTCAAAACAATGACATACTCTGCCTTCATTTGTAGAATCCGTCACAATATTTAGAACTGATCTAAATCTAGCATAGACTTCTTCTAGCTCATTGTGCTATCTTATAAACAACACTTAGCCTAATTGAGATTGAAATTTTATTTTTTTTATATGTGACCAAACTAATATCGGTGCAACACCTTACAGCGATTTGTTTGTCATTACCCCATACAAAAACTATATATATATATCCTTGATTCTTCTAAAGAACTCAGGGATATTCTTACTGTTGTCCAATGATCATTATATGAATCATTCTGGTATATGCTCGTAACAACTTAGAGCACAGGACATCTGACTTTGTACATATTATTTGTGATCTAAAATCACTCATGTGTATTTACTCATCGAGTGTCAAATACACTCAAGTCTTGTTAAACCTTCACATGAAAAGAACACCTTCTTAATTGAACTACTTCAATATCTATTCTATGTACTTAAACTTAAACTTATTATGTGTTTCTATCTATCTTCATAGATCTTGACACTAAATATGTTTCAATTCATATCCTTTCATTGATGTTAATTCTCAATGAAACCTTTTAAATCAATTATATAATTACACTATTTATAATCAACGATATGTCATCTACATAAAGTATTATAAATATGTCTCAGCGCTCCCACTTAATTTCTTGCAAATGCAAGCATCTTCATCGTTTCTGATGGAATCAAAACTCTTTGATTATTTCATCCGGTGAAGATTCCAACTCCGCGATACTCACTTCATCCAATTGAAGTTTGTATACCTATCTAGTATTTCACGGACCAGCAAAACTCTTGGTTGTATCTAGTATACATCCTTCATACACACTTCTGGTAAGGAATGTATTTCTGCCATCCTACTATCATATCTCATAAAAGAAATATGTAGCGATTACTAGAATAATCCACATAGACTATAAGCATTTCCACGGAAGATCTAATCTTATCGTAGTCAACTCTTTGAACTTTTTCGTAAATTGCTTTTCGATAAGTCAAGCTTCTTTAAGGATATTCCATCCAAGTCCATCTACTTTATAGATCCATTTACTTTCAAAAAGTATTCACCTATCTTGGATTTCATGGCGCATAGCCATTTTAACTGAGTCGTGGCCCATCATAACTTCTTTGTATGTAGTTGGTTTATCATTGTTCAAAAACAATCCTTTGTCCATAAATCATTTATTTGATTACAAAATAAACCACATCTACAAGGTTCAATAAGTACTTTGATCTCCATGACTATAACACTTTGTAGACATGGGAGCCATGATCTTCGTAGCTGCTTCCGGAACCATTTCCGATGTTGTGCTACTCTGATCATCATGCTCAGGTTCATAAACCTTATCAAGTTCTATTGTCCTCCCACTCAAATAGTTCGCTAGAAACAATTTCTTTGAAATAAGTAAGAAACATTGACAAACTCTTTTGTCTTTGACTTCATAGTGGAAAGAATTCCCAATCAATTTCATGGGATAATCAACAAAGACATTTATCCGATTTTGGTTGTAAACTCATTTACTTATGCTATGCATACCAAAATTTACGAAAGGACTATTTAGGGTTTATACCCATGCCATAACTCGTATGGTGTCATTTCAATGGATCATGATGATGCTCTATTCAGTGTAAAAGCGGTAGTCTCTAAAGCATAATCCACAAAAGTATAATGGCGTCATTTTATTTTATCTCATCATCAATCCAACAGGTTTGGATACGTCTCTTGGATACTCCATCATCATCATGATACTCCAAGAAACGTGAGTTGTAGAACAATTTCATAAATCTCTTAGATGTTTTGCTAAAACTCGTAATTCAAATATTTCCACCATGATCCAATCATAGATATTTGACTTTTCTATTACGATGATTTTTACTTCATGCTGAAACTTATTTGAATCCATTCAAATGTTTTCAAACTTCTTCCTTATCGAATATATCCACATATATATACTCAATTCATTGTTAGAAGTTTTCATGAAGTAGAAGAATCTCCCGCACAGAACTATGCCCAGTGAACAATATACATCACTATGTATGTTTCCACTAAGTTAGTTGCCCGTTCAACTCTTGGCCTATGAACGGTATTTAAGTCATTCTCTTTAGAAGAGATTTGCAAGCGCCAAACGATTCAAAAATCGAATGACTCCAAAATTCCATTTGCATGGAGTTCCTTCATGCGTTCCTTTCTAACATGACCTAAATGGCGGTTCCACTAATGAGTGGAATTCACATCATTTGCCTTATGGCATTTTAGCGTCAGTGTTATGTATGTGTGCTTCACCATAAAGATTTATAATAACTTATCCATCGTACATGGAGTAATGTCATAATTTGAACAACTCATTGTTTTCATTTGACCAGAGCAAAATAACAATTATTAAGTTCTTTATTATAAATTCTAAGGGCTAGGTAGAATGCCAACGACAAACATAATAACACTTTATTATATTCCAGAAGTGCATTATTACCATATTCCTTATCAGTCACTTAGGCCATTGTATTCTTGTATTTGCGTTGTACTGTATGACATTTCATACCAACCAATCTGGTACAAATACCCAAGAATTTTATTATGTGACCAAACAAGGAATACATCCATAACATGTATATCATCTATATACCTGAGCTAGACTTTCTAGTCTTTTTCTTTCTTTAAGCCAAAATATCTTTTGTAGTTTCTCTTTTAGCTTTCCTCATTCTTAGAAAAACACTTCACCTTCAATAACTTCTAGGTCCATTGGTCAAATACCAATAACTTTGAGGTTTTTACTTTGAAGTTTTGATCATCATATGACAAGTGTTCTAGATTTCACTATTAGTAACTTTGTAATATGATGAACAATTTCACTCATAATTTTATCCATTATATCATGACGACTTTCCGAGACCATGTCTGTACATGCTAGGCTCGTAAAGTTTAACCTCAGTATTCGCATGTGCAAATCTGGCTTGCACCCGTTGTATGCACACGTAGAATCTATAGCACCCGATCATCACGTGATGCTTCGAAACGACGAGTCTTAGCAACGGTGCATACTAAGGACGATCACTTCATGGATATGCGAATATCGTTAGTGCCCAACTAGTTGGAGGATTGGGACGCCTGGCGTCTTCAACCTTCGTACATTCCCATAAAACTTATGAGTTTATGTAGCCTCACTAGATTATATTCTATCATCTTGCAATAAGGTCTTAGATATCACATATATCTCATACCTTGCTTATTTCTGAAAACAAAATTTCCAGCTCCTTAATTTTCAAACGGATTTGAACTTCAAGTTTCACGGAGACAAGATGATTTAAGGTACTAATTGAAACCATTGCTCTTTGAATCATCAATTTGAGGTTTACTAAAAGTTTGCATTAGGACCTAATCACATCTTGATTCTTTAACAATACGGTACCAGTCCGTGAAGTTACTTGTCAGACTTAACAGTATTTCTATCTCAATTACAAGACTAGCGCATGGTAGATAACGGATCCCAAATCTACAAATTTAATTCAAAATACTATTCAGACTATGTTCATGATAATTAGTTCATGTTTTAATCTAATTACTAATGAACTCCCACTTAATACAACATCCCTCATAGTTGTTAAGTGGCACACGATCCACATCCACTACACCAAAACCGATCATCACGTGAGATGATGTAGCTTCAATGGTGAACATCAACATGTTGATCATATCATCCATATGACTCGTGTTCAACCTTTCGGTTTCCGTTGTCCCGAGGCCATGTCTGTACATGCTAGGCTCGTCAAGCAAACCCAAGTATTCCGCGTGTGCAAACATGGCTTACACCCGTTGTATGTGAACGTAGAGTCTATCACATCCGATCATCACGAGATGCTTCAAAACGACGAACTGTAGCAACGGTGCATACGAGGGGAGAACACTTTATTATCTTGATATTAATGTGAGGGATCATCTTATAATGCTACCGTCGTGATCTAAGCAAGATAAGATGTATAAAGGATTAACATCACATGCAATTCATAATATGTGATATGATATGGCCTTTCTTCTTGTGCTTTTGATCTCCATCTCCAAAGCACATGATCATGATCTCCATCATCACCAGCATTGCACCAAGGTCCGTGGCGCCGCTTCATGGTTGTCCATCACTTATAGCTACTATGACAACTACTTGAAATAAAGCTATTACATGATGAATAAACACGCAGGTCTTTAACAAAAATTAAAGACAACCATTAGGCTCCTGCCGGTTGCCATAATACAACAATGAACATCTCATACATCAAATATAATCATCATCACATCATGGCCATATCACATCACCAAACCCTGCAAAAACAAGTTAGACGCCTCTAATTTGGTTTGCATATTTTACGTGGTTTAGGGTTTTCGAGTAAGATCCAATCTACCTACGAACATGAACCACAACGGTGATACTAGTGTTGACAATAGAAAGTGCAAATTGGAATCTTCACTATGGTGGGAGAGACAGACACCCGCAAAGCCACTTATGCAATACAAGTTGCATGTCAAGCGTGGAGCAAGTCTCATGAGACGCGGTCATGTAAAGTTAGCCCGGGCCGCTTCATCCCACCATCCCGCAAGATGCAAAATACACAAACTAAAGCAACAAAAGCATCAACGCCCACAAAACCATTGTGTTCTACTCGTGCAACAGATCTATGCATAGACCTGGCTCTGATACCACTGTTGGGGTTCGTAGCATAGAAAACAAAAAATTTCCTACCGCAAGACGAATAAATCCAAGATCTAATCTATGAAACACCCAAGATCTAATCTACAAGATCGAAGCAACGAGATTGATAAGATACTAACCCTTGAAGATTTCCAAAGCCTACGAGATCAGATCTCGTTGTTGGTGTAGACGATCATCCCCAGTGCTGCAATCCGGCAGCACTTCCGTACTCGGTCGCGCGTACGGTGTCGATGAAGCCCGTCCTCTCCCCGTTCCAGCGGGCAGCGGAGGTGTGGTAGATCCCCTCGGAATCCCAGCAGCACGACGGCGTGGTGGTGGTGGTGGTGGAGGAGAAAAGCTGCAGGGCTTCGCCAAGCCGGAGCAGACTTGCGGTGGAGGAGAGAGGGGGGCGGCAGACTTTGGTGTGTCGCGGGGGCCATGGTGGGCTGCCCCTCTCCTCTATTTATAGAGGGAGGGGCGGCCAAGGCAGCCCCTTGGGCCCCACCAGTGCACAGAAGGAAAGGGGGGGATCCTGAATCATCCCCTTCCAAGTTTGCTTTCCCTTCCAAAGTTGCTCCCTCGATTTTAGGGATTTGATCTTATCCTCCGGGATTTGATCTTATCCCTAGGGGGGCTGGCCGGCTGGGCCTTGAGGGCTTGGTGCCCCTGGCCCATTAGGCTAGGCTGCACTCCCTTGGCCCATGTGGTCCCTCCCGGGGTGGTGGGCCCACCGGTGGCCCTCTAGAACCTTCTAGAAGCTTCGGTCAAACACCGAAACTTTTTCCGAACCCCGGAAAATAACTTCCCTTATATGAATCTTATTCTCCGGACCATTCCGGACCTCCTCGTGATGTCCTGGATCCCATCCGAGACTCCGAACAAACTTCGGTCTCCATCTCATATTCCGAATCTACTTATGCGACATCGAACCTTAAGCGCGTCACCCTACGGTTCGCGAACTATGCAGACATGGTCGAGACTCCTCTCCGAGCAATAACCAATAGCGGGATCTGGAGATCCATAATGGCTCCCACATATTCAACGATGACTTAGTGATCGATTGAACCATTTACATACGATGCCGATTCCCTTTGTCACGCGATATTTTACTTGTCCGAGGTTTGATCATCGGTATCTCCATACCTTGTTCAACCTCGTTACCGACAAGTACTCTTTACTCGTACTGTGGTATGTGATCTCTTATGAACCATTCATATGCTTGCAAGCTAATCAGATGACATTCCACCGAGAGGGCCCAGAGTATATCTATCCGTCATCAGGATGGACAAATCCCACTATTGATCCATATGCCTCAACTCACACTTTCCGAATACTTAATCCCATCTTTATAACCACCCATTTACGCAATGGCGTTTGATGTAATCAAAGTACCCTTCCAGTGTAAGTGATTTACATGATCTCATGGTCGAAGGACTTAGGCAACTATGTATCGAAAGCTTATAGCAAATTGAACTTAATGACTTGATCTTATGCTACGCTCCTTTGGGTGTGTGTCCATTATATCATTCACCTAATGACATAACCTTGTTATTAATAACATCCAATGTTCATGATCACGAAACCATGATCATCCATTAATCAACAAGCTAGTTATACAAGAGGCTTACTAGGGACTCCTTGTTGTTTACATAACACACATGTATCAATGTTTCAGTTAATACAATTATAGCATGAAATGTAAACATTTATCATGAACAATAAGATATAACAATAATTAATTTATTATTGCCTCTTGGGCATATCTCCAACACATCATTCTCCGTGGAGTAATCCTTGGAGTAGTCATATGTGAAGAGTGGCCCGGGCTTAGAGAAAGCCAACCCGGCCACTCCGGCCTCCTTCTCCTCATCTTCCTCTTCTTCATCGGACAAGTACTCGGCCCCAACAAAGGCTCTTCCCTTGTTCCTCTTGTATCAGTCGTTGATTGGGTTTGGCTTCAATCTTGGCTTGACCCCTTTGATGAACTTTGGCTTGTCAACCCTTTTCTCATAAGGGCACTCATTTGCAAAGTGGATCTCTTCGTCAAAATTGTAGCAAGTTCTCTTCTTCTTCTTGTCATTGAGGAGCATATGCAACTTTCCCTTGTACTTCTTGGCAAAGAAGGCAAAGTCAGTGGCGATGTCACTAGTTGAAGTCATCTCCTCATCTTCTTCAATTTCATATACTTCTTCTCCTCCATGGTCAGCTCTAGCCTTGAGAGCAAGGTTGTGTGACGCTTCATGGTTGTGTGAGGCTTCATCAACACAGTTCATTGCCATGAGCATTTTTCCTGCCTTGGCAATGTTTTCATTGGCGGCCACATAGGAGACTAGATCATCGGAGTTCAGATCGGCACTCTTGGTCATGATTTGCAAGTTGAGTGCAAGATTGGTATCTTCTTGCTTGACAGCAATCATAGCAATGACCTTGGACTTTATGAATCCTTCATTCATCTCAAAGCCGTCATCATACTTCTCAGCACCAAGTCCCTTGATCCTTACTCTAAGAGCACCAAGCCTTGCATAGGCATCGGCCACGGATTCTCCTTCTCGAATCATGAACCGGTGAGCTTCTTGCTTTGCGGTCTCATAAAGAGATGATTGGATCAAATCGGTTCCCTCTTGGAGTACTACGATTCGATCCCACAACTCTTTAGCGGAGCCGATGTCATTGACTTGATCAAGGAGCTTGCGATTGATGCCACTTCTAATCTTGTCACGTGCGGAGGCATTGAGTTGACGGTTGTAGAACTCGGTGGAGGTCAATCGAATGGGATCTTGTGGCTCCTGGTATCCATGAAAAATGATCTCCCATAGCTCCACACTGCAGCTGCGAATATGAGATTCCATAGAAGATTTCCAATGTGGAAAGTGAGTTCCATCAAAATGGGGAACGGTCCCACTATGGTTTATATGAGGCATGGGTGAAGTGTTTCTGGGATAGTCATGGTTAACTTCATTGTAAGTTTCCTTAGAGCCCGAAGTCCCACTAGGAGCTCCACTAGCAGTTAGGTTCTTAAGCATGACAGACATTTCTGCCATTTGGCTTTGTAGTTCATCCTCCTTTTTCTTCTTCTCGGCATCATATGCCAAGAATCTAGATTTCATTTCTTTAACCGAAAGGTTAGAGTCATCATCTAGACCCTCGAATAGTTTTTCCATCTCACTCTTAAGGCGGTGAAGCCCTTATAAAGAGTCCAGGCTCTGATACCAATTGAAAGTATAGAGATGGTAAACCTAGAGGGGGGGGGGGGGTGAATAGGTTTCTACAGATTTTAATTCTTTCTTTGCAATATTAGGCTTTGCGGAATATAAAGGTGAGCCTAATGCAAACTAGGTGAAGCAACCTATATGAGGATACAACTAACTCGAGCACGAAGGCTCTCACATGCAGTTAAATCACAAGTAAGGAGTTCGGTTAGAGATAACCGATAGCACGCAGAGACGAGGATGTATTCCCGTGTTCCCTTGCTTTGCAACAAGGTACGTCACGTTTGGAGGAGTGGAGGTCCCACGAAGGATTCCCCGCGCCACGAAGGCTCACCCTATTCTCTGGAGCCTATCCCACGAAGGAATAGCTCTCTCACTTGTGGTAGACTTTGAGGTAGCCTCCAAACCTTCACAATCTTGCCCGGAGCAGATCCACAGCCCGGATGCTTCCGGACTCCTCTTGCCCACCTAGGGTTTCCAAGGAACCCTAGGAAGCAGGCTTCTTGATGAATACAAGGGGGAATGAGATTTGGCTTGGTAGAACGGTAGATCGGGTCCTCCTCTATCGTTTCCCCGGAGGGATTTGAGTTTGGGTGGAGGAGGAGGGAGATCTGAGGCTTTTGGTGTTTCTAACAATGGAGTATGAGAGAAGGAGCTCAAGAACAGCTTGTAATGCAGTGCCTAACTGTCTAGAGGTAGGAGAAGGGCTATTTATAGTGTTCTTCGAAATATGGCCGTTGGACACTTGCCACCTCAGCTTTTCTTCGACAAACCCGGTCAACCGGACCAGGGACCGGACAGCCCGGTGCAGAGGCCGGTCGGACCGGACCAGGGACCGGAGCTGCTTTTCGTCGTCCAGAGGCTTCTCCGGTTGGCGCCCGGTTGGCGGCCGGTTGGCGACCGGCCGATCGATCGTGCGCGGACCCGCCGGTCTGTAGGCCGGCTGACCGGGCGGTAGGCCAGACCAGCATTGCGTCAACCAGGAGCCGGTTGGCGACCGGCCGACCGGGCAGCACGCCGGGGTCGCTGGTCTGTGGGCTGGTCCAACTGGGCTGCAGACCGGATTTCTGCTGTAGACCCCTTTTCGATTGTTGTTGAAGTGGGGGGTCTCCTTTAGCCTTCTTGTTCCTTTGATACACCATTTATGCCTCTTTGCCTAATACCTGAGGTCATCCTTATAAACATATTAGGCCAAATACTCTAGCACGGTGTCATTGTTACCAAAATAATGGATAAGGGTAAAATACCCTTACACTAAACGACTGAATCATATAGCAAAAACTTTTCATGAATAGTACTTTCAAGACAAGTATCAAAAAGACTTGCATAAGAGTTAACTCATAAAGCAATAGATTCAAAGTAAGAGGTTTCGAAGCAACACAAAGGATGATTAAGTTTCAGCAATTGCTTTCAACTTGTAACATGTATATCTCATGGATAATTGTCAACATAAAGTAATATAACAAGTGCAATAAGTAAACATGTAAGAATCAGTGCACACAATTGACACAAGTGTTTGCTTCTAAGATAGAAAGAAGTAGGTAAACTGACTCAACATAAAGTAAAAGAAAGGCCCTTCGCAGAGGGAAGCAGGGATTACTCATGTGCTAGAGCTTTTTATTTTGAAAACATGGAAACAATTTTGTCAACGGTAGTAATAATTCATATGTGTTATGCATAAAACTTCCTATAAGTTGCAAGCCTCATGCATCGAATACCAATAGTGCCCGCACCTTGTCCTAATTAGCTCGGATTTCCATGGATTATCATTGCATTACATATGTTTCAACCAAGTGTCACAAAAGGGGTACCTCTTTTCCACCTGTACAAAGGTCCAAGGAGATAGATCGCATTTGATTTCTCAGTTTTGATAGATCTCAACTTGAGGACATCCATACCGGGACAACATAGAAAACAGATAATGGACTCCTCTTTTTAATGCTTAAAGCATTCAACAACAAATAATATTCTCATAAGAGATTCTGAGGATTAATGTCCAAGCTGAAACTTCCACCGTGATACATGGCTTTGGTTGGCGGCCCAATGTTCTTCTCTAACAATATGCATACTCAAACCATTTAATCATGATAAATCACCCTTACTTCAGACAAGACGAACTTGCATAGCAACTCACATGATATTCAACAAAGTAAAAAAGTTGATGGCGTCCCCAGAAACATGGTTACCGCTCAACAAGCAACTTATAAGAACTAAGATACATAGCAACATATTCATCACCACAATAGTTTTTAAAGCTATTTTCCCATGAGCTATGTATTGTAAAGACAAGGAATGAAATTTTTAAGGTAGCACACAAGCAATTTACTTTGGAATGTCACAAAAATACCACATATAGGTAGTTATGGTGGACACAAATGGCATAGGTTTTGGCTCAAGGTTTTTGGATGCACGAGAAGCATTCCCTCTCACTACAAGGTTTTGGCTAGCAAGGTTGTTTGAAGCAAACACAAGTATGAACCGGTACAGCAAAAACTTACACAAGAACATATTGCAAGCATTATAAGACTCTACACTGTCTTCCTTGTTGTTCAAACACTTTCACCACAAAAAATCTAGACCTTAGAGAGACCAATCATGCAAACCAAATTTCAACAAGCTCTACGGTAGTTCTCCACTAATAGATTTAAACTACATGATGCAAGAGCTTAACACATGATCTACTTGAGAGCTCAAAACAATTGCGAAGTATCAAATTATTCAAGACAATATGAAGCATTTTCTGTTTCCAACCAAATAGCAATCAACGAAGCGGTTTTCAACCTTCGCCATGAACATTAAAGCAAAACTAAGAACACTAGTGTTCAAATGAAAAAGCGGAGCGTGTCTCTCTCCAATACAAGGATTGCTGGGATCCGAATTTATTCAAACAAAAACAAAAATAAAAGCAAACAGACGCTCCAAGTAAAGAGCATAAGATGTGACAGAATAAAAATATAGTTTCACTATAAGTGACCTGATAAGTTTGTTGATGAAGAAGGGGATGCCTTGGGCATCCCCAAGCTTAGATACTTGAGTCTTCTTGAAATATGCAGGGATGAACCACGGGGGCATCCCCAAGCTTAGACTGTTCACTCTTCTTGATCATATCATATCATCCTCCTCTCTTGATCCTTGAAAACTTCCGCCACACCAAACTTAAAGCAAACTCATTAGAGGGTTAGTGCATAATAAAAATTCACATGTTCAGAGAGGACACAATCATTCTTAACACTTCTGGACATTACCCAAGGCTACTGAAAGTTAATGGAACAAAGAAATCCACTCAACACAGTAAAATAGGCAATGCGAAATAAAAAGGCAGAATCTGTCAAAACAGAACAGTCCGTAAAGACGAATTTTTCTGAGGCACTTAACTTGCTCAGATGGAAAAACTCAAAACTAATGAAAGTTGCGTACATACCTGAGGATCTTCATGAAGTTTCGCTGATTTTTTTGATTTTTCTACAGAGAGAAAAATGCGAATTCGTGACAGACAGCAAATCTGTTTCTGCGCAGAAATCCAAATCTAGTATCAACCTTCTATTAGAGACTTTACTTGGCACAATAACATGATAAGGAGAGGTTGCTACAGTAGTAACAACTTCCAAGACTCAACGAAACAGTAGCAAAATAAAAACATGGGTTATCTCCCAAGAAGTGCTTTCTTTATAGCCATTAAGATGGGCTCAGTAATTTTAATGATGCTCTCGCGAGAAATAAGAGTTGAAGCAAAAGAGAGCATCAAAAGCAAATAAGAAACACTTTTAAGTCTAACCCGCTTCCTATGCATAGGAATCTTGTACACAAATAAATTCATGAAGAACAAAGTGACAAGCATAGGAAGATAAAACACGAATAACTTCAAAATTTTCAGCATATAGAGAGGTGTTTTAGTATCATGAAAATTTCTACAACCATATTTTCCTCTCTCATAATAATTTCCAGTAGCATCATGAACAAACTCAACAATATAACTATCACATACAGCATTCTTGTCATGATCCACATGCATAAAAGTATCATTACTCTCCACATAAGCACAATCAATTTTATTAGTAATAGTGGGAGTAAAACTATCACAACCATCATTGTAATCATCATAAATTGCAGGCGTGGTATAATCATAATAAACTTTATCCTCCATAGTAGGTGGCACCAAAATACCACTATCATTATTATCATCATAAATGGGAGGCAAAGTATCATCAAAGAAAATTTTCTCCTCAAAACTTGGGGGACTAAAAATATCACAACCAGCTTCCCCAAGCTTAAATTCTTCCATAACATTAGCAATAATAGTGTTCAAAGAGTTCATGCTAAAAACATTGCTACAACTATTTTGCAAACAAAGTTCCATGGGTTTTTTAATTCTCTCTTCAAACACATCATGTCCTAATTCAATATAAAGTTCATAAAGATCTCTAATTTTTTTGTTGTTTTCCATTAAGCCCTACTAGTGACGAACTTCAACTTCAGGATTACTCATTTTAGCAATAATAAAAATAAACTAAGCAAACCGAATTAAATAAAGTAAAACAAGTAACTAATTTTTTGTGTGTTTTTGATATAAAGAAAGCAAGACAATAAACAAAGTAAAGAGATTGGATGTGAGAGACTCCCCTTGCAGCGTGTCTTGATCTCCCCGGCAACGGCGCCAGAAAACAGTCTTGATGGCGCGTGATGCACACGTCCGTTGGGAACCCCAAGAGAAAGGTGTGATGCGCACAACAGTAAGTTTTCCCTCAGAAAGAAACCAAGGTTATCGAACCAGTAGGAGATGAAGGCCACGTGAAGGTTGTTGGTGGAGGAGTGTAGTGCGGCGCAACACCAGGGATTCCGGCGCCAACGTGGAACCTGCACAACACAATCAAAATACTTTGCCCCAACTTAACAGTGAGGTTGTCAATCTCACCGGCTTGCTGAAAACAAAGGATTAAACGTATGGTGTGGAGAATGATGTTTGTTTGCGAAGAACAACAGAGAACAGAGATTGCAGTAGATTGTATTTCAGATGTAAAAGAATAGACTCCACAGTTCACTAGTGGTGTCTCTCCAATAAGATAAATAGCATGTTGGGTGAACAAATTACAGGTGGGCAATTGACAGAATAGAGATATACATATCATGATGACTACTATGAGATTTAATCAGGGCATTACGACAAAGAACATAGACCGCCATCCAGCATGCATCTATGCCTAAAAAGTCCACCTTCAGGTTAGCATCCGCACCCTTCCAAAGTATTAAGTTGCAAACAACAGACAATTGCATTAAGTATGGTGCGTAATGTAATCAACACAAATATCCTTAGACAAAGCATCGATGTTTTATCCCTAGTGGCAACAGCACATCCACAACCTTAGAACTTTCTGTCACTGTCCCAGATTCAATGGAGGCATGAACCCACTATCGAGCATAAATACTCCCTCTTGGAGTTACAAGTATCAACTTGGCCAGAGCCTCTACTAGCAACAGAGAGCATGCAAGAACATAAACAACACATATATGATAGATCAATTAATCAACTTGACATAGTATTCCATATTCATCGGATCCCACCAAACACAACATGTAGCATTACAAATAGATGATCCTGATCATGATAGGCAGCTCACAAGATCTAAACATGATAGCACAAGAGGATAAGACAACCATCTAGCTACTGCTATGGACCCATAGTCCAAGGATGAACTACTCACGCATCAGTCCGGAGGCGGGCATGGTGATGTAGAGCCCTCCGGTGATGATTCCCCTCTCCGGCAGGGTGCCGGAGGCGATCTCCTGAATCCCCCGAGATGGGATTGGCGGCGGCGGCGTCTCAGTAACTTTTCTCGTATCGTGGCTCTCGGTACTAGGGTTTTCACGACGGAGAGAATATATAGGCAAAGGGGCAGCGCAGGGGGGCACCCGAGGGGGCCACCCCATTGGGCGGCGCGGCCAGAGGTGGGGCCGCGCCCCCCTAGGGTGTGGCCGCCTTGTCGCCCCTCTTCGTCTCCTCTTCGGACTTCTGGAAGGCTCCGTGGAAAATAAGACCGTGGGCTTTTGTTTCGTCCAATTCCGAGAATATTTCCAGTGTAGGATTTCTGAAACCAATAACAGCAGAAAACAGGAAGTGGCGCTTCGGCATCTTGTTAATAGGTTAGTGCCGGAAAATGCATAAAAACATTATAAAGTATGACTAAAACATGTTGGTATTGTCATAAAACTAGCATGGAACATAAGAAATTATAGATACGTTGGAGACGTATCAACCGGCACTGCCGCTGAGATCTGGCCGACACTGCCGGCCCCACCCGCGTTGACTTCATCCAACTGTCTATTTATCATCTATGGTCACAAATACTTTATTGTAATGCCCATTTTACCCCTGCCACGGATCTGAACATATGTATCTCTTTACCCACCTCAGTTAGGGTTTAGACAAGATTTGAAGCTTAAACTACTTGAGCTTTGTCTCCCTAGAACTATGTTCTTTGTATCAAGGCACTCTTGAGAGATTCTACTCTTCATGGATGATTCAAGGCTTCTACCTCTTTCATCCAAGTTCTAGTGGATCTCCATCACCAATCTCTCACTCCTTAGATTCTACCCAAGGGTCTTTCTAAGAAGTGATTCTATTGGCTTGGTCTAACCTACCAAGGGAGTAAATTTGGTTTGTGTTGGGTTGTGTGTGTTTTGATTTGGATCTTGTGTGTGTTCTTCCCCTCTCCCTCTCATTTCAATCCACTCACTTAGTCAAATTCGTGAGATCTAGGCACTCCCAAGCCCCTAGGCCTCATCATCACCGATGAAGAGAAGCGTATATCAGAAGGAACATGGTTATCTTTACCATTCAACAAGATCCGCTAGAGACAAACTTCCACACGCCCTTCAATGACGTGTCGACTTTATTCCAATTTCAAGTAGTCTCCACTGCCACATCTCCCTGAGTGGGCACAAACCCTAAACAAACAGAGGAAAACAACAAGAAACAGAGCCCCCTGCCAACAAACACTGCACCTCCATGGCACTAGGGCCATAAGAGGCGAGGCGGATCGGTGGTGGCGGTGGCGCCGACAGCAGGGAGGAAACCCTAATCTCTGGTGAAGGGCTCGAGCTTGAATAGATAGTTTGGCATGAGCATATTTTAAGTTGGAAGGATAAGAACGGCTGCTTTTATTGAAAAGTCTAATTAGTTTGCTAAATAAATATATAGGCTAAGGCGAGCAGGCGAAAAACTACGATCGGGTGCTTGTCGTGGCATATGCTGTTATGCAGGGACGATGTCCACACGATGAGTATTCGGATCTTGTGGGGAAAGTGTACAACCTCCGCAGAGTGTAAAACTATTCGAATAGCCGTGTTCGCGGTTATGGACATGGGAAAGGCTGTTGCTTGGCATTGAATGAGTTTTGTTTTACAAAAGTGTTTTCCGAAAAGGTTTTGGAAAAGTACCTGGGAGGTACGATGGAAAAAACTGGAAAAGTTGGAATGGCCATTTGGGATGGCCGGAAAAAAGAATGGGTTATCCTTACTTATTAGTCTACAAACAAAATGGTTTACAAAAAGTTTTCAACAAGGATATAGAGATGTCATACTCTCGAGAAGAACCACCTCTCGGTCCTTGTAACCATAGAATAGTGCCCGTTCCTTGCTACTGCCAAATTGCATATCCTTTACTTATCTCTAAGGTGGTTTGCGAGTACAATTCATAATGTACTCATGGCTTTGTCCCTGGCTATTTACTTGGCCAGACTTGGTGGAGTTCGACAGATGAAGAAGGAGTTGACGACGTCTATGCGAGCTAGGAACGTCTTCCCAGTCAGTTGCCTGTAGGGTTATGGCATGACTTGGGCCTTGCGAACGTTTTCGCCTGAAGTATTTCCGCTGTGTGATTGTTGATCTCGTGCCATTGCGGCTCTTATGTAAGTATTGGGCATGTGACCTGATACGTCTCCAACGTATCTATAATTTCTGATGTTCCATGCTAGTTTTATGACAATACCTACATGTTTTGTTCACACTTTATATCATTTTTATGCATTTTCTGGAACTAACCTATTAACAAGATGCCGAAGTGCCAGTTCCTGTTTTCTGCTGTTTTTGGTTTCAGAAATCCTACACAGGAAATATTCTCGGAATTGGACGAAACAAAAGCCCAAGACCTTATTTCCACAGATTGTTCCAGAACACCGAAGGAGAGACGGACAGGGGCCACGAGGTGGCGACCCCACATGGCGGTGCGGCCAAGGGGTGGGGGGCGCCCCCCTATGGTGTGGGCCCCTCGGGACCCCTCCGAGGCTGCCCTTCCGCCTATATATTATCTCCGTCGCAAAAACCCTAAAACATCCAATGATATTCCACGAAGAGTTCTGTATCCGCCGCCATCGCGAAGACAAGTTTCGGGGGACAGAAGTCTCTGTTCCGGCACGCCGCCGGGACGGGGAATTGCCCCCGGAGTCATCTCCATCAACACCACCGCCATCTTCATCGCCGTTGCTGTCTCCCATGATGAGGAGGGAGTAGTTCTCCCCCGAGGCTAAGGGCTCTACCGGTAGCTATGTGGTTCATCTCTCTCTCCCATGATGTGATGTTTATGTGATCATGAGCTTTGTAATCTAGTTGAATATGTAGATGTTACTCTTGTCTATTATGCACTCTAGAGGTTACTTTAAATATGAACTCCGGATTCACTCTCCACGGTGTAATGGTGACAGTGTGTGCATCGTGTGTGTTTCCTTTATGACGTTGTGGAGCTTGTTTACTCCGGCTTGAGGGAGCTCTTGTAGCCCTACACAATGAATGGTGTTTGTTATCCAACAAAAGAGTGTTTAAGAGTAGCATTTATTTATTCAATTATGTGATCATTGTTGAGAGTGTCCACTAGTGAATGTATGATCCCTAGGCATTGTTTCTAAGCATTGAAACACCGTTTCCAACAAGCTCCGCTACATGTTTGCTTGCTGCCATTTTTATTTCAGATTGCAATTACTACTTACAATCATCCATATTACTTGTATTTCACTATCTCTTCACCGAACTAGTGCACCTATATATCTGACAAGTGTTGACGTGGGCATAACCCTTCGGGTACTCGACATTGCCATACCCGGTGCAAACTATGAAGCTGGACCACCTTAAGGACTCAACAAGCTGGACCTGCACGCGCCTCAACTTGTACTACAAGGAAAGAAGACTCCAATATGAATCCTACTAGGACTCTTGTAAACCCTAGCTTGGTGATATATAAAGCCAAGCAGGGGCACCCCTTAGGGACACACAATCAGAAACATAATTTTAGAGGCAACACGCCTAGACACCGCAACCCGCGGATTAGAACTAGACTAGATCCAACAACTCCGCCTATGGCGGCCCCCTGTATACATATATTCATATAGTGGATTGCTAGCAGGACGTAGCGACCCTCCACCGTGGGGGCGTGAACCTGGGTACGTCGTGTACCGCCTCGCTCCCGGAACTTCCGTCGTCGCCTTTCTCTAAAACCCAAGCCCCTCATAGTGGGCATTGCCGAGGAACCGCCTCGTCAATTGGCGCCGTCTGTGGGAATTGCGACAACTGGATTTTGTGATCCGAGCGAGATCCGTCAAGTTCATCAACAACCAGATCAAAAGATCGGAAAATTTAAGTTCGATCAGATGAGTTACGCAGCCAAGGACAACATTGGACATCTACTCGTGTACGGGCGCGCGCGGCCGCCAGCGGAGTTACATGATTCGTCGAGTACTGCATAGCAAGAAAAAGAAGATCAGCTTGCACCGGATCAGGACACATGAAAATCTCACGACAAAAGCAGTTTCATGCCATATGATCACGGCGTGGTTAATGGTGTCTCCGGGCAAATCAGCACAAAGATAAAAATTCCGATTCATAGCGTGGCTATTACTGGGCAACGAGACTTCATGTACATTCAGGGGAACTCAAAGCATCGGGCGCCTCAAGCTGTTGGTGGTCGGCCGGCCGATCAATTCACTTGATCCATCGGGAGGCATCAGCACTAAGACGTTTTCAAGTCCCAAGGAAAGAAGATCCCGATTTAGTACAAGCTTTTTGGAAAGGAAGCAGAATACACGCAAGCTAGCTCAAAAGGGAAATCAAGAAGAGATCAACTCCTATACGGAGATTTAAAAAGAGATACAGCTTCAAGCGAAACTCGATTTCATCCGACAACCCGATTTCATCCGACGTAAAAAAATCAGATCGGGACAAAGCTTCGACTACTCTTCGGTCGACCGCGCCCGCTCTCGCGCACTTGCCGCGCTCGGGGGCTTGCGTGTCACAGACCTGACATTATGGACTCAATATATTCGGATGCTCACCCGCCGCGGATCGGCCGTATCAGCTGTGTCCTCTTCATCGACCGCGTTTGCCTGGCGCCCGCCGGCGTGAGATGGGGGGAATGAGGAAGAAGACCCCAAGGGGTATCCTCTCCCCAGCACATAACAGGCCGCACGGCCGGTCGGGCGCCCGGTCGACCGGACCTGGCGCCGGCTGGTCCGGCCCAGAGGCCGGTCCAACCGGGCCAGAGACCGGCCAGGGACAAACTGCCCAGTTTTGTCTCGTTTTGCCTTGTTTTGCCCCTATATTTTGTGTAAATGTGTGTGAATGCTCAGATGATGACATGTACATATAGATAGATAGATGATGATGAGATGAGCATAGACATGGGGTTGGAAACACAAAGTTCTCTAGGCATACCCATTGGAGTGAAATCCAAACAAGATATAAATAGCAACAATGGGCATGATTCGAAGAATATCAAGAATCATAAATCTTTTATCATAGTTTTTACAATAAAATCATTTAGCCTTGTAGAATCGAATAAATTTGCAATTGAGGCTTAAAGAGGGGCGGGGGATTACTCCCCCTATGTGAAAGCGCAAATGTCATGTGACCTCGAAGAGACGTGCTTGGGTCCATATAATGACATTGGGTCTATTTATGTTGCACACATGGGTATGCATCATACCAAAACATGGTAAGATGACTATCCCCATATGTGCTATGCCTCTAAGCTAGATAGTTAGATAAATGCAAGAATATAGTGCAAGAAGTTAATCAATCCAAGTTTTTAGGATCAAGAATACCAAGTTCTCCTCTCAAGTTTACAAACCGGGCTTCATCCAAAGGCTTAGTGAAAATATCCGCCAATTGGTAGGTTGTTCCCACATGAGTGAGATCAATATCCTTATTGGCAACATGGTCACGTAGGAAGTGATGGCGAATGTCAATATGTTTGGTGCGACAATGTTGAACCGGGTTATTGGCGATCTTTATTGCACTTTCATTGTCACATAGAAGAGGCACCGTACCAAGAGACACACCATAGTCTTTCAAGGTTTGCTTCATCCATAACAATTGAGTGCAACAAGATGCCGCGGATATGTATTCGGCTTCAGCGGTGGATAAAGCGGTGGAGTTTTGTTTCTTGGATGACCAACTCACCAATGACTGGCCAATAAATTGGCAAGCCCCGGAGATAGACTTCCGGTCAACCTTATCACCGGCCCAATCGGAGTCCGAGTAGCCAATGAGTTCAAAGGTTGACCCCTTTGGATACCATAGCCCGAGAGTAGGAGTGAGAACAAGGTATCTTAGAATCCGTTTGACTGCCATCAAATGGCTCTCCTTAGGAGCGGATTGAAAACGAGCACACATCCCTACACTTAGCATGATATCCGGCCTAGAGGCACAAAGGTAGAGCAAGGATCCTATCATGGAACGGTATACCTTTATATCCACATCCTTCTCACCGTCACATGAGCCAAGTTGCCCCTTTACGGCATGGGTGTCTTCATTGGGCTTGCATTGGTCATGTTGAATTTCTTGAGCATGTCCTTCACATACTTTTCTTGAGAGATGAAGGTGCCTTTTGCAAGTTGCCTCACTTGGAAGCCTAGGAAAAACTTCAACTCCCCCATCATGGACATCTCAAATTTCCTAGTCATCAATAGCTCAAAAGCTTTATTATGATTGGGGTTAGTTCCACCAAATATAATATCATCAACATATATTTGACATATAAACAAGCCACTCCCTTTAACCCGCTTGGTGAAAAGGGTGGAATCGACCGTACCCATGCAAAACCCATCTTGTAGTAGAAAATCCCTAAGGAACTCATACCAAGCACGTGGAGCTTGCTTGAGACCGTAGAGTGCCTTATGGAGTAAATACACATGGTTCGGTCGGCATGGGTCTTCGAAACCCGGGGGTTGAGCTACATATGCGGTTTCTTTTAGAGGAGCATTCAAAAATGCACTTTTCACATCCATTTGGTATAGTTTGAAATTGTGGAAAGATGCAAATGCAAGCAAAAGACGAATAGCTTCAAGACGGGCTACCGGCGCAAAGGTATCCTCAAAATCCATACCTTCTATTTGGGCAAACCCTTGCGCCACTAACCTTGCTTTATTTCTAATGACAATACCATCCTCATCTTGCTTGTTCTTGAATACCCATTTGGTCCCAATAACATTGATGCGATGATCCTTGGGTCTCTCAACTAGAGACCATACTTCTTTGCGAGTGAAACACTCCAATTATTCTTGCATGGCAATGACCCAATCCGGATCAACCAAGGCTTCATGTACCTTGAGTGGCTCAAAACTAGACACAAAAGCATGATGTTGACAATAAGTGATAAGTAATGCATGGTGTCTACGAGTTACCACTCCTTTTGAGATGCTACCAAGAACAAGATCTACTTTCATGTCACTTGCCCTTGTAGCCGCCTTGATCTTCCGAATGGTTCCTTCATGATCAATGAATTCATCTCTTGCTAATACTTGATCATGAGGGACAACTTGAGCTTGAACATGAGTTGAAGATGTTTCTTGATCATTATCATGGTCTTGCTCAGTGGGTTGAGGGCTTTCTTCTTGTTCTTCGGGATGTGGCTCATCTTGAGTGGAGGATACATCTTGGGTTGCACTTGATGGTTCAACTTGAGTTGAGCTAGGCTCAACTTGAGGTGAGCTTGATACTTCTATTCCATCACCTTGATCATCACTATGAACTTCCATGGGCCGGATGTGTCCAATGCCCATATGCTTGATGGCACTAGATGGATAATCATCATTACCTGCAACACATGGAACAACTTGCTCCACTTGGGAGCCATTATCCTCCAAGAACACCACGTCACAAGATACTTCAATAGTCCCAGTGGACCGGTTGTAGTATCTATAGGCGTGGGAGTTCTCCGCATATTGATACGTCGCAAACGTATCTATAATTTCTTATGTTCCATGCTACTTTTATTACAATACTTGAATGTTTTATACATACTTTACAGCATTATTATACATTTTCCGGCACTAACCTATTAACAAGATGCCGAAGTGCCAGTTGCTGTTTTTCTGCTGTTTTTGGTTTCAGAAATCCTAGTGAGGAAATATTCTCGGAATTGGACGAAATCAACGCCTAGGAGCCTATTTTTACACGAAGCTTCCAGAAGACCGAGGGAGGTACGAAGTGGGGCCACGAGGCGCCGACACAACAGGGCGGCGCGGCCTGGCCCCTGGCCGCGCGGCCCTGGTGTGTGGGACCCTCGTGCCGCCACTTGACCTACCCTTCCGCCTACAAATAGCCTTCGTCGCGAAACCCCCTGTACCGATAGCCACGATACGGAAAACATTACTGAGAGGCCGCCGCCGCCAATCCCATCTCGGGGGATTCAGGAGATCGCCTCCGGCACCTTGCCGGAGATAGGAATCATCACCGGAGGGGCTCTACATCATCATGCCCGCCTCCGGACTGATGCGTGAGTAGTTCATCCTTGGACTATGGGTCCATAGCAGTAGCTAGATGGTTGTCTTCTCCGCTTGTGCTATCATTGTTATAGATCTTGTGAGCTGCCTAACATGATCAAGATCATCTATTTGTAATGCTACATGTTGTGTTTAGCGAGATCCGATGAATATAGAATACTATGTTAAGTTGATTATCAATCTATCATATATGTGTTGTTTATGTTCTTGCATGCTCTCCGTTGCTAGTAGAGGCTCTGGCCAAGTTGATACTTGTAACTCCAAGAGGGGTATTTATGCTCGATAGTGGGTTCATGCCTCCATTGAATCTGGGACAGTGACAGAAAGTTTTAAGGTTGTGGATGTGCTGTTGCTACTAGGGATAAAACATTGATGCTTTGTCTAAGGATATTTGTGTTGATTACATTACGCACCATACTTAATGCAATTATCTGTTGTTTACAACTTAATACTGGAAGGGGTTCGGATGATAACCTGAAGGTGGATTATTTAGGCATAGATGCATGCTGGATAGCGGTCTATGTACTTTGTCGTAATGCCCTGATTAAATCACATAGTAATCATCATTGATATGTATTGAATCTTTATTTGTCAATTGCCCGCCTGTAATTTGTTCACCCAGCATGTTAGTTATCTTATTGGAGAGACACCTCTAGTGAACTGTGGACCCCGGTCCATTCTTTTACATCTGAATACATTCTACTGCTTTTACTGTTCTTTGCAAACAACCACCATCTTCCACTCGATACGCTTAATCCTTTGTTTTCAGCAAGCCGGTGAGATTGACAACCTCACTGTTACGTTGGGACAAAGTACTTTGATTGTGTTGGGCAGGTTCCACGTTGGCGCCGGTTTCACTGGTGTTGCGCCGCACTACATTCCTCCACCAACAACCTTCACGTGCTTCTTGGCTCCTACTGGTTCGATAACCTTGGTTTCTTTCTGAGGGAAAACTTGCTGTTGTGCGCATCACACCTTCCTCTTGGGGTTCCCAACGGACGTGTACATCTACGCGCATCAAGCTCTTTTTCTGGCGCCGTTGCCGGGGAGATCAAGACACGCTGCAAGGGGAGTCTCCACTTCCAATCTCTTTACTTTGTTTTTTGTCTTGCTTTACTTTATTTTATTTACTGTCTTGTTTGCTTCATATTAAAAACACAAAAAAATTAGTTGCTAGCTTTACTTTATTTACTATCTTGTTCTCTATATCAAAACACAAAAAAATTAGTCTAGTTTATTTTGTTACTGTCATGAGTAATCCTGAAGTTGAAGTTCGTTCTTTTAAGCAACAAGGTGGAGAAAGTTTTAAAGATGCTTGGTACAGAATTAGTAATGCTCATCATAGGTGCATTAAGAAACACTCCACTATTATCCTTCTTAGGAACTTTTATGTTGGCCTATCTAGTTGGAATAGGTATGTTCTTGATACTCTTTCGGGAGGTAATTTCCTAGGTACTCCCGCTTTAGAAGCTAGTTGCATCATTGAGAGTCTAGTTGGAATACCACCTGTTAATGAAGTTAAAATTAAAATCTCTCTTGAGGATGTTATGAAAAAATTGGAAACCATAGAGAAAAAATTTCCAAGTGTTGAAACTAAATTGGAAATGTTACTAGATAAAACTGATGAACTTGATAAATCCTTAGGAGGAATTGATGAAAGAATTAGTGTCCTAGGAACTTGTGTTGTCCATGATAATCAAACCAATAGGATTGATGAACTTGAAAAAGCTATGGGAACCTTGGGTTCATGATGTAGCCCCGCTCGCCAACGACACTACATCAAGGCCAACAAGTCCCCCAAGTGGACCAATGACACGGGCTCGAGCTAAAGCGATACATGACAAGGTGAACTCGCTCCTCACCACCCTTGACCTCGATACCCCTTTGGATGGATTGCTACCTCATGCCGACGTGCTATGTGTCATTAGGTACAAGGCGCACCAAGACCCCGGAGAGGAGGACAAGCCAAGGTCAAGGGAAGGAGAGAAGCAGCTGGACATGGAGATGATCATGAAGCCGAAGCCGACGTCGCCCGAAGCGCTCCAAGGAAGAGACGGACGCTGGCCGGTCCAGGACCCGGTCGGACCGGACCCACCACCGGACGCCCCGGTCAGAGGCCCGGTCAACCGGGCGCAAACCGGGCCTGCTCCATCGTACCGGACGACGACCGGACCCTGCACCGGAAACCTCGCAGATTTCCGGTTTGCGACAGGTCAACCGGACCCATGACCGGACAGGCCGGTTACAGGCCCGGTCGACCGGACCCCTGACCGGACAGCCCGGTCACAGGCCCGGTCAGACCGGACTCAAACCGGATCTGACGGGAAGACCCCACCAAACTGCCTTAACTTATCCATTCGCGTACCTGTTCGCCCTTGCTGGCCATGTGTGCCTATATAAGTAGCTGGAACCCCTCCTTTACTCTTCAGACTTGTTTAGAACTCAAACCTACCTTTGAGCTTAGTCTCCCTTGGGTATCATCTCTCTGTAATCAAGGCACTCTTGTTGTTGATTTGTGAATTGCTAAGTGAGATTCTAGTGCAAGGCACTCTCTCTCTCTTACCAATCCCCTTCTCTCCAACACCAATCTCTCTCCAGGAATTCTGCCGCGTGCCTCTTCCTTGGAGATTCTATTGGCGTGATCTACCGAGTCACGGGGGTAAGTATCGGGTGTATCGGGTTGGTGTGCGTGCGTGAGTCCCGTGTTCTTCGTGTTCCACGTGTTCCTCGCGCTCTCCCACCTCTTCCCCTTGGTTCTTGGGTCGAATCACGAGATCGGGCCACATCCTAGATCTCAGATCTCATCATATGGTATCAGCAGCTTTTGGTTACCGCGATTTTGACCCTCCACCCACCCGATTTCGTTTCTAGAAAATTTTCCAAAAAATAGCCCCAAATTGCCTTGGGACGGATCTGTGATTTGGTTGAGTTTTGAGTGGTTTTAGTCCGTGGATCTGGTGTTGTTGTGCTTGATCTACTATTTCCCCAACTTTGAGCCTCCAATTCCATCGTTTTCCTTCGTTTTGGTCGATTTGGTTTTGGTTTGGGGAAGAACAGGAGAGAGAAAGCTCCAAATCGTGAAACCCGGTTTCGAACCCGGTCAACCGGGCCACAGACCGGACGAGCCAGCACAGAACCCGGTCCGACCGGGCGGCAACCGGACAGGCCGGTCCAGGATCCGGTCCAACCGGGCCCCAGACCGGGCGCATCTTCGCGCCCTCCCTCGACCTCGACGTCCGGCGATCTCCACCACCACCACCACCACCACCACCACCATCGCAGGTATAACTTGCAGTACACCTTGTAGCCCTCTTCTTTTTGCGATCTATCCCACGAGCGAAGCTTTTCGAGTGTTGCGAAACATCGCACGAGGTCCCGACCGTGAGGATGTGCATTGTGTGAGTAAAGCTCATAAGTGGAGCTCGTGAGTGGCAAGAAAAAGAGTAAGAGCGTAGTGTGCTAGTGGAAAAAAAAGACAAGCAAAGTGCAAAGTGCCACCAATACAAAAAGAGTGAAAAGCTTTTAAGGAAGCAAGAGAGATAGAGAAGAGAGACCTCGTGCGAATCTTGGTGTTTCTCCTCTACGCAACCTAGCTTCGATCTCTTCTTGCGTTAATGTGACATTGAGCACCCTTGTTTAGGGTTTCTTTTTCATTTTTCCGCTCGTTCCTTGGTTGCACTAACCCCGTTTATCTCGTGTGTGAGTTCCACATCTTTCCGTGTTTATAGTGATCTCCACTTTGACACTTGATTTTTGGACCTTACCCACTCTTAACAACACACTCGATTTTGGATTTCGTCTTTTGGCTTTCCACCGTCCACACCTAACACCATATTTGCTAGCTTTTGCGTGTGCCTTTTGTGTGTGTCCCGATACACTTGGTCTTACTTTGGTCTTGGTTGATTGCCTCAATACTATCTTACCAAGGTAAGAGTGCGAGGTAGTCTCCTTCCACTAACATCCACAACATAGTTCTTGTCTTGTGATCATGGATAGGCACGGAGACCAATCCAAGGAGGATGAGGTCCTACACCCCTCCGAAAGGTTGGCCACCCAACACAACCTATGGGTGCAATGCCAAGAGTTCAAGGACCAACTCAACTTGTTTGAGACACGCATCGACGAGCAATATGAAGAAGTGGCTCACAACTTCGGCCAAGTGAACCAAGATATGAATCTTCTTCGTGAAGCTACGGACAACTTGCATGACCAAGTGACGGCCAATGATGCAAACATGGAGCGGCGCATGGATAGCCTCGAGCGCGCCATCAACAACTTGGGACGTCGACATCGCCATCGCTCTACTTCCTCATCGTCATCAACCTCGTCACACGGTGACTACTCCCATGATCGCCATTCCTCCTCAAGCTCCGACTCAAGGCATGGAGATCATCATCGACCTCGTCGCCCACATGTTCGTCAAGATGACTCTCGCTCAAACTCAAGGCGCGGAGAGTTCCATCGCCATGCTCGTCCTCATGAACGTCCGCAACAAGAACAAGCTCTTCACCAAGATCGTCATCAAGCGGCTCGCCATGCCCACCATGGGCATGACGACCAACCCCACGACAACGTCCTCCACAACATGGAACCGAGCACCTCATCGTCAAGCCCATGTTGATGCTCAAGACCAAGGTCATCAAGATCCACCAAGGCGTGATCTCCGGAATCATCCTCGCCATGACCAAAGGGGCCGAGGACAACCACAACATGATCAAGATGAGAGGGCCATCATTGGGCAACGCCAACAACCTCGTCAAGATCCGCAACAACATCCTCAACATGAGCCAAGTGAAGCTAGTGTTCAACTCCACCGCCAACCCAATGCTATGGTTGGTCGTGGAAGACCTCCTCTACCACCTCAAGCCGCAAGGGATGAAGGCATCCGTCCTCGCCGCCGAAACATGGAAGATGAAGAGAATATGCATGGAAAGCTCAAGTTCAACATGCCCAAGTTCAAGGGTGAAGACGATGCCGAGGCCTACCTCTCATGGGCACTCAAGGTTGACAAGATCTTCCGCATCCACAACTACTCCGGTGCCAAGAAAGTAGCCATGGCCTCCCTTGAGTTTGAAGAGTATGCCAACACATGGTGGGAACAAGTTGTTACTCAAAGGGAAGAAAACGGTGAACCTCCAATTGACACATGGGAAGATATGAAGGAGGAGATGCAAGCTCGCTTTGTCCCTACACACTACAAGACCGATCTCTTCAACAAGCTCCAAAATTTGAAGCAAGGCACCAAGACCGTTGAGGAGTTCTTCAAGGAAATGGAGTTAACTATGATGCGAGCAAACATCCAAGAGTCCGAGAACCAAACCATTGCTAGGTTCTTCAATGGCCTCAACTACCCCATCAAGAGGATTGTGGAGTTTCAACAATACTCCAACATGGTTGAGTTGGTTCACCAAGCTTCCAAGGCCGAGCGTCAAGTGAATGAGGACATCAAGTACTCGAAGTCCAAGCAATACTTCGCCTCCAAACTTGCTACAACAACTCCCACAACAAGTGTCAAGCCAACCGCATCCTCTACACCTTCCAAGCAACCTTCTATCCAAAGTCGCATGAAGCAAACGGTGTCCTCCACCGCCTCCTCCAAGGCCTCTACGGGACCCTCCAATGTCACTTGCTTCAAGTGTGGCACTCAAGGCCACAAGTCCTTCGAGTGCAAGAACACCAAGGTTATGATCACTATGGAGAATGGTGACATAGAGACGCTAAGTGAGGGCGAATATGAAGCCCTAGTACAAGCCGCCGTTGCTAATGAAGAAGAGTATGATGAAGAAAGTGGAGAAGACCCTCTCTTATGCACCCACGACCCAAGCCCTTCACTTGTGGTCACTTGAGTGCTCACTACTCAACCCCAAGCTATGGAAGACCAAAGATGCAACATCTTCCAAACTCGTGCCGGAATTGGTGGCAAGTCAATCAAGGTCATCATCGATGGTGGGAGTTGCCACAACTTGGCAAGCACCGAGTTATGTGAGAAGCTCAATCTCACGCTTCGCAAGCATCCTCATCCATACCATGTTCAATGGTTGAGCGACAAGGGCAATGTCAAGATTCAACACACCGACACCATCAACTTCAAGATAGGACCCTATGAAGACACCGTTGGGTGTGACGTGGTGCCTATGACCGTGTGCCACATGTTGCTTGGCCGCCCATGGAAATTTGACAAGAAGGCCATACATGATGGTTATTCCAATGCATACACCTTCAAGGTCAAGGACAAGAAGTTCGAGCTTCGCCCAATGACTCCTAGCCAAATCATCGCCGACAATGCGAAGGCTTTAGCGAGGGCACAACACCACACCCACCATAGTGAGTTGAGAGGAGAGGGAGCGACCCACCAAAAGGAGAGTGAGCGCCACCAACCACGTATGAGTGAGCGAAAGAGTGTCCTCTTAGCCACAAAAAGCGAGTGGAGAGAAGTGAAAGACAACCCATCCACCACCATACACTACGTGCTCATTTGCAAGGGCCTATCGTCGGAGACTAACGACTTATCCAACATTCCTTCGTCTTTGTTGTCTCTTTTGAAGGAGTTTCAAGACGTCTTCCCCGACGAGCTACCTCATGGACTACCACCGCTTCGGGGCATCGAGCACCGCATCGACCTCATACCCGGCGCTCCCCTTCCAAACCGCGCCGCATACCGCACCAACCCCGAAGATACCAAGGAGATTCAACGACAAATACAAGACCTCCTCGCTAAAGGGTACGTTCGAGAAAGCCTTAGCCCTTGTGCCGTTCCCGTGATTCTTGTTCCTAAACCGGATGAGACGCAACGGATGTGTATGGATTGTCGCCCCATCAATGCCATTACCGTCCGTTATCGTCATCCCATTCCGCGTTTAGACGACATGCTTGATGAATTGAGTGGTGCCACCATTTTCTCTAAGGTTGATTTGCATAGTGGCTACCACCAAATTCGCATGGCAATTGGTGATGAATGGAAGACGGCATTCAAGACCAAGCTTGGTCTATATGAATGGCTCGTCATGCCATTTGGTCTTTCAAATGCTCCTTCGACTTTCATGCGTCTTATGAATCACATTTTGAGACCTCTCATTGGCAAGAGCGTGGTTGTTTACTTTGATGACATTCTCATCTATAGCAAAAATCTCGAGGACCATGTTCAACATGTGAGAGAAGTCTTATGCATATTGCGCCACGAGAAGCTCTTTGCCAACCTCCCAAAATGCAACTTCGCTCAAAACAAATTGGTTTTTCTTGGTTTTGTGGTTTCCGCCAACGGGATTGAAGTTGATTCTTCCAAGATTGAGGCCATCCACAATTGGCCCACTCCCACAAATGTTGGTCAAGTTCGGAGTTTTCATGGACTCGCCGGTTTCTACCGCCGCTTTGTGAAAGATTTTAGCACCATCGCTTGCCCTTTAAATGAGCTTACTAAAAAGAATGTTCCGTTTGTTTGGGGCAAAGCACAACAAAACGCTTTTGATGAATTGAAAAAGAGACTCACCGAGGCACCATTACTTGTTCTTCCCGATTTCGCTCAAACATTTGAGATAGAATGTGATGCGAGTGGCCTTGGAATTGGCGGTGTTCTCATGCAAAATGGAAAACCCGTGGCATACTATAGCGAGAAGTTGGATGGCGCACGCCTCAACTATCCTATATATGACAAGGAGCTTTATGCTTTGGTTCGTGTTCTTGAAGTTTGGCAACATTACCTTTGGCCAAAAGAGTTTGTTATCCATTCGGATCATGAGTCCTTGAAGTATTTGAAAAGTCAACACAATTTGAACAAGAGACATGCTAAGTGGGTTGAGTTCATAGAGCCTTCCCTTATGTAATCAAATACAAAAAGGGCAAGGAAAACGTGGTTGCGGATGCACTTTCCCGCAAGAATACTCTTCTACTCACCCGCTTGGAGTTTCACATTTTGGGTCTTGAGGAGATCAAAGAACTTTACCCTTCCGACTCTTTCTTTGGACCAATCTTTGAAAAGTGTTCCATTGACCGAGGTTTTGATGATTTCTACTTGCATGATGGCTACTTGTTTAAAGCTAACAAAGTTTGCATACCCGAGTCTTCTCTTCGTAAGTTGCTTTTGCAAGAGTCACATGGAGGTGGTCTCATGGGTCACTTTGGTCGCGACAAGACTCTCTCGATGCTATCCACACACTATTATTGGCCACGCATGAAGCGAGACATGGAGCGCCTTTGCAACCGTTGTACCACATGCTTACAAGCTAAGTCAACATCCAATCCCCATGGTCTTTACATACCTTTACCCATTCCATATGCACCTTGGTCGGATATAAGCATGGACTTTGTGTTAGGCTTACCAAGAACAAAGCATGGGCATGATTCAATCTTTGTGGTAGTGGATAGGTTCTAAAAAATGCCTCATTTCGTACCATGTCATAAGAGCGATGATGCTTCACATATTGCTTCATTGTTTTTCAGGGAAGTGGGCCTACACGGAATACCGGCAAGCATTGTATCGGATCGAGACGTCAAGTTCATGAGTTATCTATGGAAGTCGCTCATGGCCAAGTTTGGAGTGAAGCTCTTATTCTCATCGTCCTCGCACCCTGAAACCGATGGACAAACCGAAGTGGTCAATCGAAGCCTCTCCACACTCCTCCGCACACTTGTGAAGAAAAACTTGAAGTCATGGGAAGATTGCCTCCCTCACGCGGAGTTCGCCTACAATAGAGCCAAGCACTCCACAACATTACGGAGTCCCTTCATGATCGTCTATGGATTCGAACCTCCAACGGCACTCGACATCCTCCCACTACCTCTTCATCAAAGGACGAACATGGACTTCGACAAGCGCACCACCGCCATGAAGAAACTACATGAAGAAACAAGAGCAACCATACAAGACCATGTCCTTCGCCAAGCTACCCGCCTCAACGCCAAGAAGAAAGAACGAGTGTTTGAAGAAGGAGACCTCGTTTGGGTTCACCTAAGGAAAGAACGGTTCCCTCAAGAACGCAACTCCAAGCTCAAGCCAAGAGGAGATGGGCCTTTCAAGGTACTCAAGCGCATCAACAACAACGCCTACGTCATCGACATACCGACATCCAAGTACTTGGTGAGCAACACTTTCAACATCTCGGATCTATCCCCACATCATGGAGATGAGGAGGAACAAGAGTCGAGGACGACTCTCTCCCAAGGGGGGGGAGATGATGTAGCCCCGCTCGCCAACGACACTGCATCAAGGCCAACAAGTCCCCCAAGTGGACCAATGACACGGGCTCGAGCTAAAGCGATACATGACAAGGTGAACTCGCTCCTCACCACCCTTGACCTCGATACCCCTTTGGATGGATTGCTACCTCATGCCGACGTGCTATGTGTCATTAGGTACAAGGCGCACCAAGACCCCGGAGAGGAGGACAAGCCAAGGTCAAGGGAAGGAGAGAAGCAGCTAGACATGGAGATGATCATGAAGCCGAAGCCGACGTCGCCCGAAGCGCTCCAAGGAAGAGACGGACGCTGGCCGGTCCAGGACCCGGTCGGACCGGACCCACCACCGGACGCCCCGGTCAGAGGCCCGGTCAACCGGGCGCAAACCGCGCCTGCTCCATCGTACCGGACGACGACCGGACCCCGCACCGGAAACCTCGCAGATTTCCGGTTTGCGACCGGTCAACCGGACCCATGACCGGACAGGCCGGTTACAGGCCCGGTCGACCGGACCCCTGACCGGACAGCCCGGTCACAGGCCCGGTCAGACCGGACTCAAACCGGATCTGACGGGAAGACCCCACCAAACTGCCTTAACTTATCCATTCGCGTACCTGTTCGCCCTTGCTGGCCATGTGTGCCTATATAAGTAGCTGGAACCCCTCCTTTACTCTTCAGACTTGTTTAGAACTCAAACCTACCTTTGAGCTTAGTCTCCCTTGGGTATCATCCCTCTGTAATCAAGGCACTCTTGTTGTTGATTTGTGAATTGCTAAGTGAGATTCTAGTGCAAGGCACTCTCTCTCTCTCTTACCAATCCCCTTCTCTCCAACACCAATCTCTCTCCGGGAATTCTGCCGCGTGCCTCTTCCTTGGAGATTCTATTGGCGTGATATACCGAGTCACGGGGGTAAGTATCGGGTGTATCGGGTTGGTGTGCGTGCGTGAGTCCCGTGTTCTTCGTGTTCCACGTGTTCCTCGCGCTCTCCCACCTCTTCCCCTTGGTTCTTGGGTCGAATCGCGAGATCGGGCCACATCCTAGATCTCAGATCCCATCAGTTCAACTTTTTCTTCTCTCAAGTATAAGGAGAAAGCTTATGTGGGTAAAGAGCAAAAATTCATGTATGCCTCTAAGGTGCCTAAATAAAAGAATTACTATAGGCCTAAAATTGATAAAACCCCTAGCACCTTAGATAATGGAGCATCTAAGGTACCCTCTGCAACAGGTTGTGTTTGTAAGAAAAATAATAATGTTGATGCTCCATCTCTTGATGTTACTTGATTTGCACTTTCTGCGCCTAGCTGAAAGGCGTTAAAGAAAACACTTCTTGGGAGATAACCCATGTTTTATTTTATTTACTGTATTGTTGAGTCTTGGAAGTTGTTTACTACTGTAGCAACCTCTCCTTATCATGTTTTTGTGCCAAGTAAAGTTTCTATGTTAAAGTTGATGCTATATTTGGGATCGCTGCGCAGAAACAGCATTGCTGTCTGTCACGAATTCTCGCAGAAGTCTCTGTAAAAAAATCTAAAAAATCTGCAAATTTACGAGCGTGATCCTCAGATATGTACGCAACTTTCATTAGTTTTGAGTTTTTCCATTTGAGCAAGTTAAGTGCCCCTTCTAGATTCGTCTTTACGGACTGTTCTGTTTTTGACAGATTCTGTCTTTTATTTCGCATTGCCGCTTTTGCTATGTTGAATGAGTTTCTTTGTTCCATTAACTTTCAGAAGCTTTATGCAATGTCCAGAAGTGTTAAGAATGATTGTGTCACCTCTGAATATGTGAATTTTTGGTTATGCACTAACCCTCTAATGAGTTTGCTTGAAGTTTGTGTGAAGGAAGTTTTCAAGGGTCAAGAGAAGAGGATGATATACTATGATCAAGAAGAGTGAAAGGTCTAAGCATGGGGATGCCCCGGTGGTTCATCCCTGCATATTTTAAGAAGACTCAAGCATCTAAGCTTGGGGATGCCCAAGGCATCCCCTTCTTCATCGACAACATTATCAGGTCACTTCTAGTGAAACTATATTTTTATTCCGTCACATTCTTATGTTCTTTACTTGGAGCGTCGGTTTGTTTTTATTTTTGTTTTGTTTTGAATAAAGTTGGATCCCACCATTCTTATATTGGAGATATTACGCTCCGCTTTTTCATATGGAACACTTGTGTTCTTAATTGTGCTTTAATGTTCATGGCGAAAGCTAATTGCTTCGTTAAATTGCTATTTGGTTGGAATCGGAAAATGCTGCATATGGTTTGGCAACTTGGCAATTGTTTGAGCTCTCATAGATCATGTTTAAGCTCTTGCATCATGTAGTTTAATCTATTAATGAAGAACTACCGTAGAGCTTGTTAAATTTGGTTTGCATGATTGGTCTCTCTAAGTCTAGATATTTTCGGGTAAAGTTTTTGAACAGCAAGGAAGACAGTGTAGAGCCTTATAATGCTTGCAATATGTTCTTGTGTGAGTTTTGCTGTATCTGTTCATACTTGTGTTTGCTTCAAACAACCTTGCTAGCCCAAACCTTGTACTGAGAGGAAATGCTTCTCGTGCATCCAAACACCTTGAGCCAAAATCCATGCCATTTGTGTCCACCATATCTACCTACTATGTGGTATTTTTCTGCCATTCCAAAGTAAATTACTTCATGTGCTACCTTTAAAACAATTCAAAAGCTATTATCTCTTATTTGTGTCAATGTTTTATAACTCATGAGGAAGTATGTGGTGTTTTATCTTTTGATCTTGTCATTTACTTCTGACAGACTTTCACAATGGACTAGTGGCTTCATCCGCTTATCCAATAATTTTGCAAAAAGAGCTGGCAATGAGGTTCCCAGCCTAAATTAATTAACTTGCATTAATAATTCTCTTCACATGTTTTGCTCTGATCTATCAGTAAGCAACTTAAATTTGCAAATAGACACTCCTCCATGGTATGTGAATGTTGGAAGGCACCCGAGGATTCGGTTAGCCATGGCTTGTGAAAGCAAAGGTTGGGGGGAGTGTCATCTAATAAATAAAACTAAAGTACATGTGTAAACAAAAGAGAAGAGGGATGATCTACCTTGCTGGTAGAGATAACGTCCTTCATGGGAGCCGCTCTTGAAAGTCTGGTTGATAAGGTAGTTAGAGTACCCATTACCATTCGTTGACAACAACAAACACCTCTCAAAACTTTACTTTTATGCTCTCTATGTGATTTCAAAACTTGAAAAGCTCTAGCACATGATTTAATCCCTGCTTCCCTCTGCGAAGGGCCATTCTTTTACTTTATTGTTGAGTCAGTTTACCCACTTCTTTCTATCTTAGAAGCAAACACTTGTGTTAACTGTGTGCATTGATTCTTACATGTTTACTTATTGCACCTGTTATATTACTCTATGTTGACAAATATCCATGAGATATACATGTTACAACTTGAAAGCAATTGCTGAAACTTAATCATCCTTTGTGTTGCTTCAATTCATTCTACTTTGAATTTATTGCTTATGAGTTAGTTCTTATGCAAGTCTTATTGATACTTGTTTGAAAGTACTATTCATGAAAAGTTTTGCTATATGATTCATTTGTTTAGTCATTATCTTTGTTAGCAATCTTTTGTTCAGATCACTCCATTCATCTCATATGCTTTACAATAATGTTGATCAAGATTATGTTGGTAGCATGTCACTTTAGAAATTATTTGTGTTATCGTTTACCTACTCGAGGACGAGTAGGAACTAAGCTTGGGGATGCTTGATACGTCGCAAACGTATCGATAATTTCTTATGTTCCATGCTACTTTTATTACAATACTTGAATGTTTTATACATACTTTACAACATTATTATACATTTTCCGGCACTAACCTATTAACAAGATGCCGAAGTGCCGATTCTTTGTTTTCTGCTGTTTTTGGTTTCAGAAATCCTAGTAAGGAAATATTCTCGGAATTGGACGAAATCAACGCCCAGGGGCCTATTTTTACATGAAGCTTCCGAAAGACCGAGGGAGGTACGAAGTGGGGCCACGAGGCGCCGACACAACAGGGCGGCGCGGCCTGGCCCCTGGCCGCGCGGCCCTGGTGTGTGGGGCCCTCGTGCCGCCACTTGACCTACCCTTCCGCCTACAAATAGCCTTCGTCGCGAAACCCCCTGTACCGAGAGCCACGATACGGAAAACATTACTGAGAGGCCGCCGCCGCCAATCCCATCTCGGGGGATTCAGGAGATCGCCTCCGGCACCCTGCCGGAGAGGGGAATCATCACCGGAGGGGCTCTACATCATCATGTCCGCCTCCGGACTGATGCGTGAGTAGTTCATCCTTGGACTATGGGTCCATAGCAGTAGCTAGATGGTTGTCTTCTCCGCTTGTGCTATCATTGTTATAGATCTTGTGAGCTGCCTAACATGATCAAGATCATCTATTTGTAATGCTACATGTTTTGTTTGGCGGGATCCGATGAATATAGAATACTATGTTAAGTTGATTATCAATCTATCATATATGTGTTGTTTATGTTCTTGCATGCTCTCCGTTGCTAGTAGAGGCTCTGGCCAAGTTGATAATTGTAACTCCAAGAGGGGGTATTTATGCTCGATAGTGGGTTCATGCCTCCATTGAATCTGTGACAGTGACAGAAAGTTGTAAGGTTGTGGATGTCTTTGTTGCTACTAGGGTTAAAACATTGATGCTTTGTCTAAGGATATTTGTGTTGATTACATTACGCACCATACTTAATGCAATTATCTGTTGTTTACAACTTAATACTAGAAGGGGTTCGGATGATAACCTGAAGGTGGATTATTTAGGCATAGATGCATGCTGGATAGCGGTCTATGTACTTTGTCGTAATGCCCTGATTAAATCACATAGTAATCATCATCGATATGTATTGAATCTTTATTTGTCAATTGCCCGCCTTTGTAATTTGTTCACCCGACATGTTAGTTATCTTATTGGAGAGACACCTCTAGTGAACTGTGGACCCGGTCCATTCTTTTACATCTGAATACATTCTCTTTGCTTTTCTTGTTCTTTGCAAACAACCACCATCTTCCACTCGATACGCTTAATCCTTTGTTTTCAGCAAGCCGGTGAGATTGACAACCTCACTGTTACGTTGGGACAAAGTACTTTGATTGTGTTGTGCAGGTTCCACGTTGGCGCCGATTTCACTGGTGTTGCGCCGCACTACATTCCTCCACCAACAACCTTCACGTGCTTCTTGGCTCCTACTGGTTCGATAACCTTGGTTTCTTTCTGAGGGAAAACTTGCTGCTGTGCGCATCACACCTTCCTCTTGGGGTTCCCAACGGACGTGTACATCTACGCGCATCACATATCCAACAAAAATGCCCTCTATAGTTCTAGTTTCAAATTTACCAAGCTTCCCTTTATTGTTCTTAACAAGACATTTGCATCCAAAGACACGAATGTACATGACATTAGGCTTGTTACCTGTGAGAAGCTCATATGGAGTTTTGTTGTGGAGGGGGCGGAAGAAGAGCCGGTTGGAGTAGTGGACAGCTGTAGAGATGGCTTCTCCCCAAAAGTTGTGGGGTGAGTTGAATTCACTCAACATGGTTCTTGCCATCTCAATGATAGTCCGGTTCTTCCTTTCAACAACACCATTTTGTTGAGGGGTATATGGAGCTGAAAACTCATGCTTGATGCCCTCATCATCAACAAACTCTTGCATAGTGTAGTTCTTGAACTCGGTGCCATTGTCGGTCCTAATCGCCTTGATCTCGGATTCATATGTACGTTGAGCTTTCTTGGCGAAGGTGATGAACTCTCTATGGGTCTCATCCTTAGACTTAAGGAGAAAGACCCAAGAGTATCTTGAGTAATCATCAACAATGACAAGTCCATACTTGCTCCCACCAAGAGTATCATAATGTGATGGCCCAAAGAGATCCAAATGAAGGAGCTCCAAAGGCCTAGATGTGGTGACAATACTCTTGATAGGATGTTTCTTCTTGAGTTGTTTTCCGGCTACACATGCACTGCATACACGATCTTTCTCAAAAGAAATGCCGGTTAGTCCAACAATGTGCTCACCCTTTAGGAGTTGTTTAAGATTCCTCATGTTAACATGACCAAGGCGGCGATGCCACAACCAACCTTCGTCATGCTTGGCCGCCATTAGACATGTGGAGGGAGAGGGGCTCTCTTTCGAGAGGTCAACCACGTAAAGGTTGTTCTCCACATATCCAACAAGGACCAATTTGAGATTGTCACTCCTAAAGACTTGCACATAATACTTAGTAAAATATGAATTGTAACCGGCATCGGCAAGATGGTATATAGAAAGCAAGTTATAACCAAGGTGTTCAACAAGCATGACCGTCTCAAGGCACAAGTCCTTAGAGATTGCCACCTTGCCATACCCAAGTACCTTTCCCTTTGAGTTGTCACCAAAGGTAATGCTTGACTTCTTGTTAATATCTTCAATGAATTGGTCAAGCACACCTCTTCCTCCGGTCATATGATTGGTGCATCCACTATCAAACACCCATTTTGGACCACCGGAGGAATACCCATACAAAATTAAGTAGAGGATTTAGGAACCCATTGATTAATGGGTTCCCTAGTCATGGCAACAAGATCTTTTGGTACCCAAATCGAGTACCCTCTATAAGCATAGCCATTACGAGGACCAACATAGTTAGCATAAACATCACCATAATAATCAACAAATAAAGCATAGTGATTGTTTGGCCCCGTGCGGTCACCACTAGTGGCTTTGCCCTTTGGGGCTTTGCCATCGTTAGTGACCTTCTTGTTCTTTTCTTGAGCGGGCTTCTCTTTCTTGTAGTTGTTCTTCTTGTAGGGCTTGGGAACATATCCAAGTCCATACTTTTGATTGTTTGACCTTTGCTTACTCAAGAGGTCATCCAATCCCATCTTACTCTTGGTTGTGGTGAACTTGGCAAGTTCTTTCTTCAACCTAACATTTTCCTCAAGAGTAGTTGCTTGCTCACAAGCCGATTCATTAGGATAATAGTTGAGACCATATTTGGTTACCAAAGATTCAAGATATGTATTGGTCTCAACATGCAAAGATAGTTCCTCTTGTAAACGAACATGTTCCGCAACAAGCTTAGCATGCTCACTAGTAAAGGTGGTGGAGGAACTAGCAACATTTTTATCAACAATAGAATCATTCATTTATTCAAGAGCTTTAGAGTAGGTTTCTTGGAGTAGGTCATGGTTCTTTCCAAGTTTCTTGAGCTCATCCTTGACAAGCTTGTTAGCTCTTTCAAGGTGGTCAAGATCCCTAGTGAGAGAAGCATGAGCAACTTCAAGTTCCTCCTTTGAGGCATTAAGCTCTTGGGTCAATGATTGAGCCCTTTCAATAGTTTCAAGATCCTTAACTTTATCTAGTTCATAAGTTTCAATTTGTTGCTTAAGACCTTGAGATATGCACCTTTCGGTTTTTAGCTCTTGTCTTTGGAGATTGAATCTCCTTTCCTTATCATTCAAATGATATTCTAATTCCTCAATGGACTCATCCTTTTCTTTGAGAGAGTCCATCAAGAAATCAAATTTGACAAGAGCTTCACCACAAAGGGTGCATCTAACATTGTAAAGTTCCTTAAGCACAGTTAATTCTTCTTGATTTTCAGCTTCATTATCAAGCACACTAGACAAAGAAGGTGGGGGTTCCATTACCTTGGTTTCTCTAGCCATAAGACAAGAGCCAACGATTGTAGATGAGGAAGAGTCGTCGGAGTCATCATCTTGAGTTATTCTTGCCATGAAGGAAGAACCAACATCATGTTGGGGTTCGTAGCATAGAAAACAAAAAATTTCCTACCGCAAGACGAATAAATCCAAGATCTAATCTATGAAACACCCAAGATCTAATCTACAAGATCGAAGCAACGAGATTGATAAGATACTAACCCTTGAAGATTTCCAAAGCCTACGAGATCAGATCTCGTTGTTGGTGTAGACGATCATCCCCAGTGCTGCAATCCGGCAGCACTTCCGTACTCGGTCGCGCGTACGGTGTCGATGAAGCCCGTCCTCTCCCCGTTCCAGCGGGCAGCGGAGGTGTGGTAGATCCCCTCGGAATCCCAGCAGCACGACGGCGTGGTGGTGGTGGTGGTGGAGGAGAAAAGCTGCAGGGCTTCGCCAAGCCGGAGCAGACTTGCGGTGGAGGAGAGAGGGGGGCGGCAGACTTTGGTGTGTCGCGGGGGCCATGGTGGGCTGCCCCTCTCCTCTATTTATAGAGGGAGGGGCGGCCAAGGCAGCCCCTTGGGCCCCACCAGTGCACAGAAGGAAAGGGGGGGATCCTGAATCATCCCCTTCCAAGTTTGCTTTCCCTTCCAAAGTTGCTCCCTCGATTTTAGGGATTTGATCTTATCCTCCGGGATTTGATCTTATCCCTAGGGGGGCTGGCCGGCTGGGCCTTGAGGGCTTGGTGCCCCTGGCCCATTAGGCTAGGCTGCACTCCCTTGGCCCATGTGGTCCCTCCCGGGGTGGTGGGCCCACCGGTGGCCCTCTAGAACCTTCTAGAAGCTTCGGTCAAACACCGAAACTTTTTCCGAACCCCGAAAAATAACTTCCCTTATATGAATCTTATTCTCCGGACCATTCCGGACCTCCTCGTGATGTCCTGGATCCCATCCGAGACTCCGAACAAACTTCGGTCTCCATCTCATATTCCGAATCTACTTATGCGACATCGAACCTTAAGCGCGTCACCCTACGGTTCGCGAACTATGCAGACATGGTCGAGACTCCTCTCCGAGCAATAACCAATAGCGGGATCTGGAGATCCATAATGGCTCCCACATATTCAACGATGACTTAGTGATCGATTGAACCATTTACATACGATGCCGATTCCCTTTGTCACGCGATATTTTACTTGTCCGAGGTTTGATCATCGGTATCTCCATACCTTGTTCAACCTCGTTACCGACAAGTACTCTTTACTCGTACTGTGGTATGTGATCTCTTATGAACCATTCATATGCTTGCAAGCTAATCAGATGACATTCCACCGAGAGGGCCCAGAGTATATCTATCCGTCATCAGGATGGACAAATCCCACTATTGATCCATATGCCTCAACTCACACTTTCCGAATACTTAATCCCATCTTTATAACCACCCATTTACGCAATGGCGTTTGATGTAATCAAAGTACCCTTCCAGTGTAAGTGATTTACATGAGCTCATGGTCGAAGGACTTAGGCAACTATGTATCGAAAGCTTATAGCAAATTGAACTTAATGACTTGATCTTATGCTACGCTCCTTTGGGTGTGTGTCCATTATATCATTCACCTAATGACATAACCTTGTTATTAATAACATCCAATGTTCATGATCACGAAACCATGATCATCCATTAATCAACAAGCTAGTTATACAAGAGGCTTACTAGGGACTCCTTGTTGTTTACATAACACACATGTATCAATGTTTCAGTTAATACAATTATAGCATGAAATGTAAACATTTATCATGAACAATAAGATATAACAATAACTAATTTATTATTGCCTCTTGGGCATATCTCCAACAGTCTCCCACTTGCACTAGAGTCAATAATCTAGTTAACATTTGTAAAGATATAACACCTTGGCCTTCTGGTGCTTATCATGTTTTGCTCACGGGAGAGGTTTTAGTCAACGGATCTGACACGCTCAGAAACGTATGTATTTTGCAATTCATTTGCGTCTCAACGCATCACTCATTTTCCAAATGAGTCGGCATTAACTGTATATGCTTAGTCCTCTGGTGGAACCTTAATTCCGCGGTCTGAAATAAGTCACTAATATTGCCACACACAATATAGCTTCAAAGTTCTGACACTGTCGGAACTACACCAAGTTCTCAAAGAACTCCTCGACTTAACATCCTTAGTCATTGTCAAAACAATGACATACTCTGCCTTCATTTGTAGAATCCGTCACAATATTTAGAACTGATCTAAATCTAGCATAGACTTCTTCTAGCTCATTGTGCTATCTTATAAACAACACTTAGCCTAATTGAGATTGAAATTTTATTTTTTTTATATGTGACCAAACTAATATCGGTGCAACACCTTACAGCGATTTGTTTGTCATTACCCCATACAAAAACTATATATATATATCCTTGATTCTTCTAAAGAACTCAGGGATATTCTTACTGTTGTCCAATGATCATTATATGAATCATTCTGGTATATGCTCGTAACAACTTAGAGCACAGGACATCTGACTTTGTACATATTATTTGTGATCTAAAATCACTCATGTGTATTTACTCATCGAGTGTCAAATACACTCAAGTCTTGTTAAACCTTCACATGAAAAGAACACCTTCTTAATTGAACTACTTCAATATCTATTCTATGTACTTAAACTTAAACTTATTATGTGTTTCTATCTATCTTCATAGATCTTGACACTAAATATGTTTCAATTCATATCCTTTCATTGATGTTAATTCTCAATGAAACCTTTTAAATCAATTATATAATTACACTATTTATAATCAACGATATGTCATCTACATAAAGTATTATAAATATGTCTCAGCGCTCCCACTTAATTTCTTGCAAATGCAAGCATCTTCATCGTTTCTGATGGAATCAAAACTCTTTGATTATTTCATCCGGTGAAGATTCCAACTCCGCGATACTCACTTCATCCAATTGAAGTTTGTATACCTATCTAGTATTTCACGGACCAGCAAAACTCTTGGTTGTATCTAGTATACATCCTTCATACACACTTCTGGTAAGGAATGTATTTCTGCCATCCTACTATCATATCTCATAAAAGAAATATGTAGCGATTACTAGAATAATCCACATAGACTATAAGCATTTCCACGGAAGATCTAATCTTATCGTAGTCAACTCTTTGAACTTTTTCGTAAATTGCTTTTCGATAAGTCAAGCTTCTTTAAGGATATTCCATCCAAGTCCATCTACTTTATAGATCCATTTACTTTCAAAAAGTATTCACCTATCTTGGATTTCATGGCGCATAGCCATTTTAACGGAGTCAGGGCCCATCATAACTTCTTTGTATGTAGTTGGTTTATCATTGTTCAAAAACAATCCTTTGTCCATAAATCATTTATTTGATTACAAAATAAACCACATCTACAAGGTTCAATAAGTACTTTGATCTCCATGACTATAACACTTTGTAGACATGGGAGCCATGATCTTCGTAGCTGCTTCCGGAACCATTTCCGATGTTGTGCTACTCTGATCATCATGCTCAGGTTCATAAACCTTATCAAGTTCTATTGTCCTCCCACTCAAATAGTTCGCTAGAAACAATTTCTTTGAAATAAGTAAGAAACATTGACAAACTCTTTTGTCTTTGACTTCATAGTGGAAAGAATTCCCAATCAATTTCATGGGATAATCAACAAAGACATTTATCCGATTTTGGTTGTAAACTCATTTACTTATGCTATGCATACCAAAATTTACGAAAGGACTATTTAGGGTTTATACCCATGCCATAACTCGTATGGTGTCATTTCAATGGATCATGATGATGCTCTATTCAGTGTAAAAGCGGTAGTCTCTAAAGCATAATCCACAAAAGTATAATGGCGTCATTTTATTTTATCTCATCATCAATCCAACAGGTTTGGATACGTCTCTTGGATACTCCATCATCATCATGATACTCCAAGAAACGTGAGTTGTAGAACAATTTCATAAATCTCTTAGATGTTTTGCTAAAACTCGTAATTCAAATATTTCCACCATGATCCAATCATAGATATTTGACTTTTCTATTACGATGATTTTTACTTCATGCTGAAACTTATTTGAATCCATTCAAATGTTTTCAAACTTCTTCCTTATCGAATATATCCACATATATATACTCAATTCATTGTTAGAAGTTTTCATGAAGTAGAAGAATCTCCATATGAGAACTATGCCCGATGAACAATATACATCACTATGTATGTTTCCACTAAGTTAGTTGCCCGTTCAACTCTTGGCCTATGAACGGTATTTAAGTCATTCTCTTTAGAAGAGATTTGCAAGCGCCAAACGATTCAAAAATCGAATGACTCCAAAATTCCATTTGCATGGAGTTCCTTCATGCGTTCCTTTCTAACATGACCTAAATGGCGGTTCCACTAATGAGTGGAATTCACATCATTTGCCTTATGGCATTTTAGCGTCAGTGTTATGTATGTGTGCTTCACCATAAAGATTTATAATAACTTATCCATCGTACATGGAGTAATGTCATAATTTGAACAACTCATTGTTTTCATTTGACCAGAGCAAAATAACAATTATTAAGTTCTTTATTATAAATTCTAAGGGCTAGGTAGAATGCCAACGACAAACATAATAACACTTTATTATATTCCAGAAGTGCATTATTACCATATTCCTTATCAGTCACTTAGGCCATTGTATTCTTGTATTTGCGTTGTACTGTATGACATTTCATACCAACCAATCTGGTACAAATACCCAAGAATTTTATTATGTGACCAAACAAGGAATACATCCATAACATGTATATCATCTATATACCTGAGCTAGACTTTCTAGTCTTTTTCTTTCTTTAAGCCAAAATATCTTTTGTAGTTTCTCTTTTAGCTTTCCTCATTCTTAGAAAAACACTTCACCTTCAATAACTTCTAGGTCCATTGGTCAAATACCAATAACTTTGAGGTTTTTACTTTGAAGTTTTGATCATCATATGACAAGTGTTCTAGATTTCACTATTAGTAACTTTGTAATATGATGAACAATTTCACTCATAATTTTATCCATTATATCATGACGACTTTCCGAGACCATGTCTCATACATGCTAGGCTCGTAAAGTTTAACCTCAGTATTCGCATGTGCAAATCTGGCTTGCACCCGTTGTATGCACACGTAGAATCTATAGCACCCGATCATCACGTGATGCTTCGAAACGACGAGTCTTAGCAACGGTGCATACTAAGGACGATCACTTCATGGATATGCGAATATCGTTAGTGCCCAACTAGTTGGAGGATTGGGGCGCTTTGGCGTCTTCAACCTTCGTACATTCCCATAAAACTTATGAGTTTATGTAGCCTCACTAGATTATATTCTATCATCTTGCAATAAGGTCTTAGATATCACATATATCTCATACCTTGCTTATTTCTGAAAACAAAATTTCCAGCTCCTTAATTTTCAAACGGATTTGAACTTCAAGTTTCACGGAGACAAGATGATTTAAGGTACTAATTGAAACCATTGCTCTTTGAATCATCAATTTGAGGTTTACTAAAAGTTTGCATTAGGACCTAATCACATCTTGATTCTTTAACAATACGGTACCAAATCCGTGAAGTTACTTGTCGGACTTAACAAATATTTCTATCTCAATTACAAGACTAGCGCATGGTAGATAACGGATCCCAAATCTACAAATTTAATTCAAAATACTATTCAGACTATGTTCATGATAATTAGTTCATGTTTTAATCTAATTACTAATGAACTCCCACTTAATACAACATCCCTCATAGTTGTTAAGTGGCACACGATCCACATCCACTACACCAAAACCGATCATCACGTGAGATGATGTAGCTTCAATGGTGAACATCAACATGTTGATCATATCATCCATATGACTCGTGTTCAACCTTTCGGTTTCCGTTGTCCCGAGGCCATGTCTGTACATGCTAGGCTCGTCAAGCAAACCCAAGTATTCCGCGTGTGCAAACATGGCTTACACCCGTTGTATGTGAACGTAGAGTCTATCACATCCGATCATCACGAGATGCTTCAAAACGACGAACTGTAGCAACGGTGCATACGAGGGGAGAACACTTTATTATCTTGATATTAATGTGAGGGATCATCTTATAATGCTACCGTCGTGATCTAAGCAAGATAAGATGTATAAAGGATTAACATCACATGCAATTCATAATATGTGATATGATATGGCCTTTCTTCTTGTGCTTTTGATCTCCATCTCCAAAGCACATGATCATGATCTCCATCATCACCAGCATTGCACCAAGGTCCGTGGCGCCGCTTCATGGTTGTCCATCACTTATAGCTACTATGACAACTACTTGAAATAAAGCTATTACATGATGAATAAACACGCAGGTCTTTAACAAAAATTAAAGACAACCATTAGGCTCCTGCCGGTTGCCATAATACAACAATGAACATCTCATACATCAAATATAATCATCATCACATCATGGCCATATCACATCACCAAACCCTGCAAAAACAAGTTAGACGCCTCTAATTTGGTTTGCATATTTTACGTGGTTTAGGGTTTTCGAGTAAGATCCAATCTACCTACGAACATGAACCACAACGGTGATACTAGTGTTGACAATAGAAAGTGCAAATTGGAATCTTCACTATGGTGGGAGAGACAGACACCCGCAAAGCCACTTATGCAATACAAGTTGCATGTCAAGCGTGGAGCAAGTCTCATGAGACGCGGTCATGTAAAGTTAGCCCGGGCCGCTTCATCCCACCATCCCGCAAGATGCAAAATACACAAACTAAAGCAACAAAAGCATCAACGCCCACAAAACCATTGTGTTCTACTCGTGCAACAGATCTATGCATAGACCTGGCTCTGATACCACTGTTGGGGTTCGTAGCATAGAAAACAAAAAATTTCCTACCGCAAGACGAATAAATCCAAGATCTAATCTATGAAACACCCAAGATCTAATCTACAAGATCGAAGCAACGAGATTGATAAGATACTAACCCTTGAAGATTTCCAAAGCCTACGAGATCAGATCTCGTTGTTGGTGTAGACGATCATCCCCAGTGCTGCAATCCGGCAGCACTTCCGTACTCGGTCGCGCGTACGGTGTCGATGAAGCCCGTCCTCCCCGTTCCAGCGGGCAGCGGAGGTGTGGTAGATCCCCTCGGAATCCCAGCAGCACGACGGCGTGGTGGTGGTGGTGGTGGAGGAGAAAAGCTGCAGGGCTTCGCCAAGCCGGAGCAGACTTGCGGTGGAGGAGAGAGGGGGGCGGCAGACTTTGGTGTGTCGCGGGGGCCATGGTGGGCTGCCCCTCTCCTCTATTTATAGAGGGAGGGGCGGCCAAGGCAGCCCCTTGGGCCCCACCAGTGCACAGAAGGAAAGGGGGGGATCCTGAATCATCCCCTTCCAAGTTTGCTTTCCCTTCCAAAGTTGCTCCCTCGATTTTAGGGATTTGATCTTATCCTCCGGGATTTGATCTTATCCCTAGGGGGGCTGGCCGGCTGGGCCTTGAGGGCTTGGTGCCCCTGGCCCATTAGGCTAGGCTGCACTCCCTTGGCCCATGTGGTCCCTCCCGGGGTGGTGGGCCCACCGGTGGCCCTCTAGAACCTTCTAGAAGCTTCGGTCAAACACCGAAACTTTTTCCGAACCCCGGAAAATAACTTCCCTTATATGAATCTTATTCTCCGGACCATTCCGGACCTCCTCGTGATGTCCTGGATCCCATCCGAGACTCCGAACAAACTTCGGTCTCCATCTCATATTCCGAATCTACTTATGCGACATCGAACCTTAAGCGCGTCACCCTACGGTTCGCGAACTATGCAGACATGGTCGAGACTCCTCTCCGAGCAATAACCAATAGCGGGATCTGGAGATCCATAATGGCTCCCACATATTCAACGATGACTTAGTGATCGATTGAACCATTTACATACGATGCCGATTCCCTTTGTCACGCGATATTTTACTTGTCCGAGGTTTGATCATCGGTATCTCCATACCTTGTTCAACCTCGTTACCGACAAGTACTCTTTACTCGTACTGTGGTATGTGATCTCTTATGAACCATTCATATGCTTGCAAGCTAATCAGATGACATTCCACCGAGAGGGCCCAGAGTATATCTATCCGTCATCAGGATGGACAAATCCCACTATTGATCCATATGCCTCAACTCACACTTTCCGAATACTTAATCCCATCTTTATAACCACCCATTTACGCAATGGCGTTTGATGTAATCAAAGTACCCTTCCAGTGTAAGTGATTTACATGATCTCATGGTCGAAGGACTTAGGCAACTATGTATCGAAAGCTTATAGCAAATTGAACTTAATGACTTGATCTTATGCTACGCTCCTTTGGGTGTGTGTCCATTATATCATTCACCTAATGACATAACCTTGTTATTAATAACATCCAATGTTCATGATCACGAAACCATGATCATCCATTAATCAACAAGCTAGTTATACAAGAGGCTTACTAGGGACTCCTTGTTGTTTACATAACACACATGTATCAATGTTTCAGTTAATACAATTATAGCATGAAATGTAAACATTTATCATGAACAATAAGATATAACAATAATTAATTTATTATTGCCTCTTGGGCATATCTCCAACACATCATTCTCCGTGGAGTAATCCTTGGAGTAGTCATATGTGAAGAGTGGCCCGGGCTTAGAGAAAGCCAACCCGGCCACTCCGGCCTCCTTCTCCTCATCTTCCTCTTCTTCATCGGACAAGTACTCGGCCCCAACAAAGGCTCTTCCCTTGTTCCTCTTGTATCAGTCGTTGATTGGGTTTGGCTTCAATCTTGGCTTGACCCCTTTGATGAACTTTGGCTTGTCAACCCTTTTCTCATAAGGGCACTCATTTGCAAAGTGGATCTCTTCGTCAAAATTGTAGCAAGTTCTCTTCTTCTTCTTGTCATTGAGGAGCATATGCAACTTTCCCTTGTACTTCTTGGCAAAGAAGGCAAAGTCAGTGGCGATGTCACTAGTTGAAGTCATCTCCTCATCTTCTTCAATTTCATATACTTCTTCTCCTCCATGGTCAGCTCTAGCCTTGAGAGCAAGGTTGTGTGACGCTTCATGGTTGTGTGAGGCTTCATCAACACAGTTCATTGCCATGAGCATTTTTCCCCGCCTTGGCAATGTTTTCATTGGCGGCCACATAGGAGACTAGATCATCGGAGTTCAGATCGGCACTCTTGGTCATGATTTGCAAGTTGAGTGCAAGATTGGTATCTTCTTGCTTGACAGCAATCATAGCAATGACCTTGGACTTTATGAATCCTTCATTCATCTCAAAGCCGTCATCATACTTCTCAGCACCAAGTCCCTTGATCCTTACTCTAAGAGCACCAAGCCTTGCATAGGCATCGGCCACGGATTCTCCTTCTCGAATCATGAACCGGTGAGCTTCTTGCTTTGCGGTCTCATAAAGAGATGATTGGATCAAATCGGTTCCCTCTTGGAGTACTACGATTCGATCCCACAACTCTTTAGCGGAGCCGATGTCATTGACTTGATCAAGGAGCTTGCGATTGATGCCACTTCTAATCTTGTCACGTGCGGAGGCATTGAGTTGACGGTTGTAGAACTCGGTGGAGGTCAATCGAATGGGATCTTGTGGCTCCTGGTATCCATGAAAAATGATCTCCCATAGCTCCACACTGCAAATTTGCGAATATGAGATTCCATAGAAGATTTCCAATGTGGAAAGTGAGTTCCATCAAAATGGGGAACGGTCCCACTATGGTTTATATGAGGCATGGGTGAAGTGTTTCTGGGATAGTCATGGTTAACTTCATTGTAAGTTTCCTTAGAGCCCGAAGTCCCACTAGGAGCTCCACTAGCGATTAGGTTCTTAAGCATGACCGACATTTCGCCATTTGGCTTTGTAGTTCATCCTCCTTTTTCTTCTTCTCGGCATCATATGCCAAGAATCTAGATTTCATTTCTTTAACCGAAAGGTTAGAGTCATCATCTAGACCCTCGAATAGTTTTTCCATCTCACTCTTAAGGCGGTGAAGCCCTTATAAAGAGTCCAGGCTCTGATACCAATTGAAAGTATAGAGATGGTAAACCTAGGGGGGGTGAATAGGTTTCTACAGATTTTAATTCTTTCTTTGCAATATTAGGCTTTGCGGAATATAAAGGTGAGCCTAATGCAAACTAGGTGAAGCAACCTATATGAGGATACAACTAACTCGAGCACGAAGGCTCTCACATGCAGTTAAATCACAAGTAAGGAGTTCGGTTAGAGATAACCGATAGCACGCAGAGACGAGGATGTATTCCCGTGTTCCCTTGCTTTGCAACAAGGTACGTCACGTTTGGAGGAGTGGAGGTCCCACGAAGGATTCCCCGCGCCACGAAGGCTCACCCTATTCTCTGGAGCCTATCCCACGAAGGAATAGCTCTCTCACTTGTGGTAGACTTTGAGGTAGCCTCCAAACCTTCACAATCTTGCCCGGAGCAGATCCACGGCCGGATGCTTAGGACTCCTCTTGCCCACCTAGGGTTTCCAAGGAACCCTAGGAAGCAGGCTTCTTGATGAATACAAGGGGGAATGAGATTTGGCTTGGTAGAACGGTAGATCGGGTCCTCCTCTATCGTTTCCCCGGAGGGATTTGAGTTTGGGTGGAGGAGGAGGGAGATCCGAGGCTTTTGGTGTTTCTAACAATGGAGTATGAGAGAAGGAGCTCAAGAACAGCTTGTAATGCGGTGCCTAGCTTGTCTAGAGGTAGGAGAAGGGCTATTTATAGTGTTCTTCGAAATATGGCCGTTGGACACTTGCCACCTCAGCTTTTCTTCGACAAACCCGGTCAACCGGACCAGGGACCGGACAGCCAGTCTGAGGCCGGTCGGACCGGACCAGGGACCGGAGCTGCACTCGTCCGTCGAGAGCTTCTCCGGTTAGCGCCCGGTTGGCGGCCGGTTGGCGACCCGGCCGACCGGATCTGTGCGCCGGACCCGCCGGTCTGTAGGCCAGGCTGACCGGGAGGCGGTAGGCCAGACCCGACATTACGTCAACCGGGGAGCCGGTTGGCGACCGGCCGACCGGGCAGCACGCTCGGGAGTCGCTGGTCTGTGGGCTGGTCCAACTGGGCTGCAGACCGGATTTCTGCTGTAGACCCCTTTTCGATTGTTGTTGAAGTGGGGGGTCTCCTTTAGCCTTCTTGTTCCTTTGATACACCATTTATGCCTCTTTGCCTAATACCTGAGGTCATCCTTATAAACATATTAGGCCAAATACTCTAGCACGGTGTCATTGTTACCAAAATAATGGATAAGGGTAAAATACCCTTACACTAAACGACTGAATCATATAGCAAAAACTTTTCATGAATAGTACTTTCAAGACAAGTATCAAAAAGACTTGCATAAGAGTTAACTCATAAAGCAATAGATTCAAAGTAAGAGGTTTCGAAGCAACACAAAGGATGATTAAGTTTCAGCAATTGCTTTCAACTTGTAACATGTATATCTCATGGATAATTGTCAACATAAAGTAATATAACAAGTGCAATAAGTAAACATGTAAGAATCAGTGCACACAATTGACACAAGTGTTTGCTTCTAAGATAGAAAGAAGTAGGTAAACTGACTCAACATAAAGTAAAAGAAAGGCCCTTCGCAGAGGGAAGCAGGGATTACTCATGTGCTAGAGCTTTTTATTTTGAAAACATGGAAACAATTTTGTCAACGGTAGTAATAATTCATATGTGTTATGCATAAAACTTCCTATAAGTTGCAAGCCTCATGCATCGAATACCAATAGTGCCCGCACCTTGTCCTAATTAGCTCGGATTTCCATGGATTATCATTGCATTACATATGTTTCAACCAAGTGTCACAAAAGGGGTACCTCTTTTCCACCTGTACAAAGGTCCAAGGAGATAGATCGCATTTGATTTCTCAGTTTTGATAGATCTCAACTTGAGGACATCCATACCGGGACAACATAGAAAACAGATAATGGACTCCTCTTTTTAATGCTTAAAGCATTCAACAACAAATAATATTCTCATAAGAGATTCTGAGGATTAATGTCCAAGCTGAAACTTCCACCGTGATACATGGCTTTGGTTGGCGGCCCAATGTTCTTCTCTAACAATATGCATACTCAAACCATTTAATCATGATAAATCACCCTTACTTCAGACAAGACGAACTTGCATAGCAACTCACATGATATTCAACAAAGTAAAAAAGTTGATGGCGTCCCCAGAAACATGGTTACCGCTCAACAAGCAACTTATAAGAACTAAGATACATAGCAACATATTCATCACCACAATAGTTTTTAAAGCTATTTTCCCATGAGCTATGTATTGTAAAGACAAGGAATGAAATTTTTAAGGTAGCACACAAGCAATTTACTTTGGAATGTCACAAAAATACCACATATAGGTAGTTATGGTGGACACAAATGGCATAGGTTTTGGCTCAAGGTTTTTGGATGCACGAGAAGCATTCCCTCTCACTACAAGGTTTTGGCTAGCAAGGTTGTTTGAAGCAAACACAAGTATGAACCGGTACAGCAAAAACTTACACAAGAACATATTGCAAGCATTATAAGACTCTACACTGTCTTCCTTGTTGTTCAAACACTTTCACCACAAAAAATCTAGACCTTAGAGAGACCAATCATGCAAACCAAATTTCAACAAGCTCTACGGTAGTTCTCCACTAATAGATTTAAACTACATGATGCAAGAGCTTAACACATGATCTACTTGAGAGCTCAAAACAATTGCGAAGTATCAAATTATTCAAGACAATATGAAGCATTTTCTGTTTCCAACCAAATAGCAATCAACGAAGCGGTTTTCAACCTTCGCCATGAACATTAAAGCAAAACTAAGAACACTAGTGTTCAAATGAAAAAGCGGAGCGTGTCTCTCTCCAATACAAGGATTGCTGGGATCCGAATTTATTCAAACAAAAACAAAAATAAAAGCAAACAGACGCTCCAAGTAAAGAGCATAAGATGTGACAGAATAAAAATATAGTTTCACTATAAGTGACCTGATAAGTTTGTTGATGAAGAAGGGGATGCCTTGGGCATCCCAAGCTTAGATACTTGAGTCTTCTTGAAATATGCAGGGATGAACCACGGGGCATCCCCAAGCTTAGACATTCACTCTTCTTGATCATATCATATCATCCTCCTCTCTTGATCCTTGAAAACTTCCGCCACACCAAACTTAAAGCAAACTCATTAGAGGGTTAGTGCATAATAAAAATTCACATGTTCAGAGAGGACACAATCATTCTTAACACTTCTGGACATTACCCAAGGCTACTGAAAGTTAATGGAACAAAGAAATCCACTCAACACAAGAAATAGGCAATGCGAAATAAAAGGCAGAATCTGTCAAAACAGAACAGTCCGTAAAGACGAATTTTTCTGAGGCACTTAACTTGCTCGAGATGGAAAAACTCAAAACTAATGAAAGTTGCGTACATACCTGAGGATCTTCATGAAGTTTCGCTGATTTTTTGATTTTTCTACGAGAGAAAAATGCGAATTCGTGATGACAGAACAGACAAATGCTGTTTCTGCGCAGAAATCCAAATCTAGTATCAACCTTCTATTAGAGACTTTACTTGGCACAATAACATGATAAGGAGAGGTTGCTACAGTAGTAACAACTTCAAGACTCAACGAAACAGTAGCAAAATAAAAACATGGGTTATCTCCCAAGAAGTGCTTTCTTTATAGCCATTAAGATGGGCTCGATAATTTTAATGATGCTCTCGCGAGAAATAAGAGTTGAAGCAAAAGAGAGCATCAAAAGCAAATAAGAAACACTTTTAAGTCTAACCCGCTTCCTATGCATAGGAATCTTGTACACAAATAAATTCATGAAGAACAAAGTGACAAGCATAGGAAGATAAAACACGAATAACTTCAAAATTTTCAGCATATAGAGAGGTGTTTTAGTATCATGAAAATTTCTACAACCATATTTTCCTCTCTCATAATAATTTCCAGTAGCATCATGAACAAACTCAACAATATAACTATCACATACAGCATTCTTGTCATGATCCACATGCATAAAAGTATCATTACTCTCCACATAAGCACAATCAATTTTATTAGTAATAGTGGGAGTAAAACTATCACAACCATCATTGTAATCATCATAAATTGCAGGCGTGGTATAATCATAATAAACTTTATCCTCCATAGTAGGTGGCACCAAAATACCACTATCATTATTATCATCATAAATGGGAGGCAAAGTATCATCAAAGAAAATTTTCTCCTCAAAACTTGGGGGACTAAAAATATCACAACCAGCTTCCCCAAGCTTAAATTCTTCCATAACATTAGCAATAATAGTGTTCAAAGAGTTCATGCTAAAAACATTGCTACAACTATTTTGCAAACAAAGTTCCATGGGTTTTTTAATTCTCTCTTCAAACACATCATGTCCTAATTCAATATAAAGTTCATAAAGATCTCTAATTTTTTTGTTGTTTTCCATTAAGCCCTACTAGTGACGAACTTCAACTTCAGGATTACTCATTTTAGCAATAATAAAAATAAACTAAGCAAACCGAATTAAATAAAGTAAAACAAGTAACTAATTTTTTGTGTGTTTTTGATATAAAGAAAGCAAGACAATAAACAAAGTAAAGAGATTGGATGTGAGAGACTCCCCTTGCAGCGTGTCTTGATCTCCCCGGCAACGGCGCCAGAAAACAGTCTTGATGGCGCGTGATGCACACGTCCGTTGGGAACCCCAAGAGAAAGGTGTGATGCGCACAACAGTAAGTTTTCCCTCAGAAAGAAACCAAGGTTATCGAACCAGTAGGAGATGAAGGCCACGTGAAGGTTGTTGGTGGAGGAGTGTAGTGCGGCGCAACACCAGGGATTCCGGCGCCAACGTGGAACCCGCACAACACAATCAAAATACTTTGCCCCAACTTAACGGTGAGGTTGTCAATCTCACCGAAGCTTGCTGAAAACAAAGGATTAAACGTATGGTGTGGAGAATGATGTTTGTTTGCGAAGAACAACAGAGAACAGAGATTGCGATGATTGTATTTCAGATGTAAAAGAATAGACTCCACGAGTTCACTAGTGGTGTCTCTCCAATAAGATAAATAGCATGTTGGGTGAACAAATTACAGGTGGGCAATTGACAGAATAGAGATATACATATCATGATGACTACTATGAGATTTAATCAGGGCATTACGACAAAGAACATAGACCGCCATCCAGCATGCATCTATGCCTAAAAAGTCCACCTTCAGGTTAGCATCCGCACCCCTTCCAGTATTAAGTTGCAAACAACAGACAATTGCATTAAGTATGGTGCGTAATGTAATCAACACAAATATCCTTAGACAAAGCATCGATGTTTTATCCCTAGTGGCAACAGCACATCCACAACCTTAGAACTTTCTCACATCATCCCGCATTCAATGGAGGCATGAACCCACTATCGAGCATAAATACTCCCTCTTGGAGTTACAAGTATCAACTTGGCCAGAGCCTCTACTAGCAACAGAGAGCATGCAAGAACATAAACAACACATATATGATAGATCAATTAATCAACTTGACATAGTATTCCATATTCATCGGATCCCACCAAACACAACATGTAGCATTACAAATAGATGATCCTGATCATGATAGGCAGCTCACAAGATCTAAACATGATAGCACAAGAGGATAAGACAACCATCTAGCTACTGCTATGGACCCATAGTCCAAGGATGAACTACTCACGCATCAGTCCGGAGGCGGGCATGGTGATGTAGAGCCCTCCGTGATGATTCCCCTCTCCGGCAGCGAGGTGCGGGAAAGCGATCTCCTGAATCCCCCGAGATGGGATTGGCGGCGGCGGCGTCTCAGTAACTTTTCTCGTATCGTGGCTCTCGGTACTAGGGTTTTCACGACGGAGAGAATATATAGGCAAAGGGGCAGCGCAGGGGGGCACCCGAGGGGGCCACCCCATTGGGCGGCGCGGCCAGAGGTGGGGCCGCGCCCCCCTAGGGTGTGGCCGCCTTGTCGCCCCTCTTCGTCTCCTCTTCGGACTTCTGGAAGGCTCCGTGGAAAATAAGACCGTGGGCTTTTGTTTCGTCCAATTCCGAGAATATTTCCTGTAGGATTTACAAACCAATAATGCTATGAGAAAACAGAAGTGGCGCTTCGGCATCTTGTTAATAGGTTAGTGCCGGAAAATGCATAAAAACATTATAAAGTATGACTAAAACATGTTGGTATTGTCATAAAACTAGCATGGAACATAAGAAATTATAGATACTTTGTAGACGTATCAACCGGCACTTACCTGAGATCCGCCGACATCGGCCGGCCCCACCCGCGTTGACTTCATCCAACTGTCTATTTATCATCTATGGTCACAAATACTTTATTGTAATGCCCATTTTACCCCTGCCACGGATCTGAACATATGTATCTCTTTACCCACCTCAGTTAGGGTTTAGACAAGATTTGAAGCTTAAACTACTTGAGCTTTGTCTCCCTAGAACTATGTTCTTTGTATCAAGGCACTCTTGAGAGATTCTACTCTTCATGGATGATTCAAGGCTTCTACCTCTTTCATCCAAGTTCTAGTGGATCTCCATCACCAATCTCTCACTCCTTAGATTCTACCCAAGGGTCTTTCTAAGAAGTGATTCTATTGGCTTGGTCTAACCTACCAAGGGAGTAAATTTGGTTTGTGTTGGGTTGTGTGTGTTTTGATTTGGATCTTGTGTGTGTTCTTCCCCTCTCCCTCTCATTTCAATCCACTCACTTAGTCAAATTCGTGAGATCTAGGCACTCCCAAGCCCCTAGGCCTCATCATCACCGATGAAGAGAAAGCGTATATCGGGAAGGAACATGGTTATCTTTACCATTCAACAAGATCCGCTAGAGACAAACTTCCACACGCCCTTCAATGACGTGTCGACTTTATTCCAATTTCAAGTAGTCTCCATGCCACATCTCCCTGAGTGGGCACAAACCCTAAACAAACAGAGGAAAACAACAAGAAGCAGAGCCCCACGCCAACAAACACGCACCTCCATGGCACTAGGGCCATAAGAGGCGAGGCGGATCGGTGGTGGCGGTGGCGCTAAACGAGGAGGAAACCCTAATCTCTGGTGAAGGGCTCGAGCTTGAATAGATAGTTTGGCATGAGCATATTTTAAGTTGGAAGGATAAGAACGGCTGCTTTTATTGAAAAGTCTAATTAGTTTGCTAAATAAATATATAGGCTAAGGCGAGCAGGCGAAAAACTACGATCGGGTGCTTGTCGTGGCATATGCTGTTATGCAGGGACGATGTCCACACGATGAGTATTCGGATCTTGTGGGGAAAGTGTACAACCTCCGCAGAGTGTAAAACTATTCGAATAGCCGTGTTCGCGGTTATGGACATGGGAAAGGCTGTTGCTTGGCATTGAATGAGTTTTGTTTTACAAAAGTGTTTTCCGAAAAGGTTTTGGAAAAGTGCACAGGAGAAGGTACGATGGAAAAAACTGGAAAAGTTGGAATGGCCATTTGGGATGGCCGGAAAAAAGAATGGGTTATCCTTACTTATTAGTCTACAAACAAAATGGTTTACAAAAAGTTTTCAACAAGGATATAGAGATGTCATACTCTCGAGAAGAACCACCTCTCGGTCCTTGTAACCATAGAATAGTGCCCGTTCCTTGCTACTGCCAAATTGCATATCCTTTACTTATCTCTAAGGTGGTTTGCGAGTACAATTCATAATGTACTCATGGCTTTGTCCCTGGCTATTTACTTGGCCAGACTTGGTGGAGTTCGACAGATGAAGAAGGAGTTGACGACGTCTATGCGAGCTAGGAACGTCTTCCCAGTCAGTTGCCTGTAGGGTTATGGCATGACTTGGGCCTTGCGAACGTTTTCGCCTGAAGTATTTCCGCTGTGTGATTGTTGATCTCGTGCCATTGCGGCTCTTATGTAAGTATTGGGCATGTGACCTGATACGTCTCCAACGTATCTATAATTTCTGATGTTCCATGCTAGTTTTATGACAATACCTACATGTTTTGTTCACACTTTATATCATTTTTATGCATTTTCTGGAACTAACCTATTAACAAGATGCCGAAGTGCCAGTTCCTGTTTTCTGCTGTTTTTGGTTTCAGAAATCTTACACAGGAAATATTCTCGGAATTGGACGAAACAAAAGCCCAAGACCTTATTTCCACAGATTGTTCCAGAACACCGAAGGAGAGACGGACAGGGGCCACGAGGTGGCGACCCCACATGGCGGTGCGGCCAAGGGGTGGGGCGCCCCCTATGGTGTGGGCCTCGGGACCCCTCCGAGGCTGCCCTTCCGCCTATATATTATCTCCGTCGCAAAAACCTAAAACATCCAATGATATTCCACGAAGAGTTCTGTATCCGCCGCCATCGCGAAGACAAGTTTCGGGGACGAAGTCTCTGTTCCGGCACGCCGCCGGGACGGGGAATTGCCCCGGAGTCATCTCCATCAACACCACCGCCATCTTCATCGCCGTTCTTGTCTCCCATGATGAGGAGGAGTAGTTCTCCCCCGAGGCTAAGGGCTCTACCGGTAGCTATGTGGTTCATCTCTCTCTCCCATGATGTGATGTTTATGTGATCATGAGCTTTGTAATCTAGTTGAATATGTAGATGTTACTCTTGTCTATTATGCACTCTAGAGGTTACTTTAAATATGAACTCCGGATTCACTCTCCACGGTGTAATGGTGACAGTGTGTGCATCGTGTGTGTTTCCTTTATGACGTTGTGGAGCTTGTTTACTCCGGCTTGAGGGAGCTCTTGTAGCCCTACACAATGAATGGTGTTTGTTATCCAACAAAAAGAGTGTTTAAGAGTAGCATTTATTTATTCAATTATGTGATCATTGTTGAGAGTGTCCACTAGTGAATGTATGATCCCTAGGCATTGTTTCTAAGCATTGAAACACCGTTTCCAACAAGCTCCGCTACATGTTTGCTTGCTGCCATTTTTATTTCAGATTGCAATTACTACTTACAATCATCCATATTACTTGTATTTCACTATCTCTTCACCGAACTAGTGCACCTATATATCTGACAAGTGTTGACGTGGGCATAACCCTTCGGGTACTCGACATTGCCATACCGGTGCAAACTATGAAGCTGGACCACCTTAAGGACTCAACAAGCTGGACACTGCACGCGCCTCAACTTGTACTACAAGGAAAGAAGACTCCAATATGAATCCTACTAGGACTCTTGTAAACCCTAGCTTGGTGATATATAAAGCCAGCAGGGCACCCCTTAGGGACACACAATCAGAAACATAATTTTAGAGGCAACACGCCTAGACACCGCAACCCGCGGATTAGAACTAGACTAGATCCAACAACTCCGCCTATGGCGGCCCCCTGTATACATATATTCATATAGTGGATTGCTAGCAGGACGTAGCGACCCTCCACCGTGGGGGCGTGAACACAGGTACGTCGTGTACCGCCTCGCTCCCGGAACTTCCGTCGTCGCCTTTCTCTAAAACCCAAGCCCCTCATAGTGGGCATTGCCGAGGAACCGCCTCGTCAATTGGCGCCGTCTGTGGGAATTGCGACAACTGGATTTTGTGATCCGAGCGAGATCCGTCAAGTTCATCAACAACCAGATCAAAAGATCGGAAAATTTAAGTTCGATCAGATGAGTTACGCAGCCAAGGACAACATTGGACATCTACTCGTGTACGGGCGCGCGCGGCCGCCAGCGGAGTTACATGATTCGTCGAGTACTGCATAGCAAGAAAAAGAAGATCAGCTTGCACCGGATCAGGACACATGAAAATCTCACGACAAAAGCAGTTTCATGCCATATGATCACGGCGTGGTTAATGGTGTCTCCGGGCAAATCAGCACAAAGATAAAAATTCCGATTCATAGCGTGGCTATTACTGGGCAACGAGACTTCATGTACATTCAGGGGAACTCAAAGCATCGGGCGCCTCAAGCTGTTGGTGGTCGGCCGGCCGATCAATTCACTTGATCCATCGGGAGGCATCAGCACTAAGACGTTTTCAAGTCCCAAGGAAAGAAGATCCCGATTTAGTACAAGCTTTTTGGAAAGGAAGCAGAATACACGCAAGCTAGCTCAAAAGGGAAATCAAGAAGAGATCAACTCCTATACGGAGATTTAAAAAGAGATACAGCTTCAAGCGAAACTCGATTTCATCCGACAACCCGATTTCATCCGACGTAAAAAAATCAGATCGGGACAAAGCTTCGACTACTCTTCGGTCGACCGCGCCCGCTCTCGCGCACTTGCCGCGCTCGGGGCTTGCGTGTCACAGACCTGACATTATGGACTCAATATATTCGGATGCTCACCCGCCGCGGATCGGCCGTATCAGCTGTGTCCTCTTCATCGACCGCGTTTGCCTGGCGCCCGCCGGCGTGAGATGGGGGGAATGAGGAAGAAGACCCCAAGGGGTATCCTCTCCCCAGCACATAACAGGCCGCACGGCCGGTCAAGCGCCCTCGGCCGACCGGGACTGGCGCTCGGCTGTCCGGCCCAGAGGCCGGGTCCAACCGGGCCAGAGACCGGCCAGGGTGGATTAAATCAAATCGGCCAGCTTTGTCTCGTTTTGCCTTGTTTTGCCCCTATATTTTGTGTAAATGTGTGTGAATGCTCAGATGATGACATGTACATATAGATAGATAGATGATGATGAGATGAGCATAGACATGGGGTTGGAAACACAAAGTTCTCTAGGCATACCCATTGGAGTGAAATCCAAACAAGATATAAATAGCAACAATGGGCATGATTCGAAGAATATCAAGAATCATAAATCTTTTATCATAGTTTTTACAATAAAATCATTTAGCCTTGTAGAATCGAATAAATTTGCAATTGAGGCTTAAAGAGGGGCGGGGGATTACTCCCCCTATGTGAAAGCGCAAATGTCATGTGACCTCGAAGAGACGTGCTTGGGTCCATATAATGACATTGGGTCTATTTATGTTGCACACATGGGTATGCATCATACCAAAACATGGTAAGATGACTATCCCCATATGTGCTATGCCTCTAAGCTAGATAGTTAGATAAATGCAAGAATATAGTGCAAGAAGTTAATCAATCCAAGTTTTTAGGATCAAGAATACCAAGTTCTCCTCTCAAGTTTACAAACCGGGCTTCATCCAAAGGCTTAGTGAAAATATCCGCCAATTGGTAGGTTGTTCCCACATGAGTGAGATCAATATCCTTATTGGCAACATGGTCACGTAGGAAGTGATGGCGAATGTCAATATGTTTGGTGCGACAATGTTGAACCGGGTTATTGGCGATCTTTATTGCACTTTCATTGTCACATAGAAGAGGCACCGTACCAAGAGACACACCATAGTCTTTCAAGGTTTGCTTCATCCATAACAATTGAGTGCAACAAGATGCCGCGGATATGTATTCGGCTTCAGCGGTGGATAAAGCGGTGGAGTTTTGTTTCTTGGATGACCAACTCACCAATGACCGGCCAATAAATTGGCAAGCCCCGGAGATAGACTTCCTGGTCAACCTTATCACCGGCCCAATCGGAGTCCGAGTAGCCAATGAGTTCAAAGGTTGACCCCTTTGGATACCATAGCCCGAGAGTAGGAGTGAGAACAAGGTATCTTAGAATCCGTTTGACTGCCATCAAATGGCTCTCCTTAGGAGCGGATTGAAAACGAGCACACATCCCTACACTTAGCATGATATCCGGCCTAGAGGCACAAAGGTAGAGCAAGGATCCTATCATGGAACGGTATACCTTTATATCCACATCCTTCTCACCGTCACATGAGCCAAGTTGCCCCTTTACGGCATGGGTGTCTTCATTGGGCTTGCATTGGTCATGTTGAATTTCTTGAGCATGTCCTTCACATACTTTTCTTGAGAGATGAAGGTGCCTTTTGCAAGTTGCCTCACTTGGAAGCCTAGGAAAAACTTCAACTCCCAATCTTGGAAATCTCAAATTTCCTAGTCATCAATAGCTCAAAAGCTTTATTATGATTGGGGTTAGTTCCACCAAATATAATATCATCAACATATATTTGACATATAAACAAGCCACTCCCTTTAACCCGCTTGGTGAAAAGGGTGGAATCGACCGTACCCATGCAAAACCCATCTTGTAGTAGAAAATCCCTAAGGAACTCATACCAAGCACGTGGAGCTTGCTTGAGACCGTAGAGTGCCTTATGGAGTAAATACACATGGTTCGGTCGGCATGGGTCTTCGAAACCCGGGGTTGAGCTACATATGCGGTTTCTTTTAGAGGAGCATTCAAAAATGCACTTTTCACATCCATTTGGTATAGTTTGAAATTGTGGAAAGATGCAAATGCAAGCAAAAGACGAATAGCTTCAAGGCAGACTACCGGCGCAAAGCGTATCCTCAAAATCCATACCTTCTATTTGGGCAAACCCTTGCGCCACTAACCTTGCTTTATTTCTAATGACAATACCATCCTCATCTTGCTTGTTCTTGAATACCCATTTGGTCCCAATAACATTGATGCGATGATCCTTGGGTCTCTCAACTAGAGACCATACTTCTTTGCGAGTGAAACACTCCAATTATTCTTGCATGGCAATGACCCAATCCGGATCAACCAAGGCTTCATGTACCTTGAGTGGCTCAAAACTAGACACAAAAGCATGATGTTGACAATAAGTGATAAGTAATGCATGGTGTCTACGAGTTACCACTCCTTTTGAGATGCTACCAAGAACAAGATCTACTTTCATGTCACTTGCCCTTGTAGCCGCCTTGATCTTCCGAATGGTTCCTTCATGATCAATGAATTCATCTCTTGCTAATACTTGATCATGAGGGACAACTTGAGCTTGAACATGAGTTGAAGATGTTTCTTGATCATTATCATGGTCTTGCTCAGTGGGTTGAGGGCTTTCTTCTTGTTCTTCGGGATGTGGCTCATCTTGAGTGGAGGATACATCTTGGGTTGCACTTGATGGTTCAACTTGAGTTGAGCTAGGCTCAACTTGAGGTGAGCTTGATACTTCTATTCCATCACCTTGATCATCACTATGAACTTCCATGGGCCGGATGTGTCCAATGCCCATATGCTTGATGGCACTAGATGGATAATCATCATTACCTGCAACACATGGAACAACTTGCTCCACTTGGGAGCCATTATCCTCCAAGAACACCACGTCACAAGATACTTCAATAGTCCCAGTGGACCGGTTGTAGTATCTATAGGCGTGGGAGTTCTCCGCATATTGATACGTCGCAAACGTATCTATAATTTCTTATGTTCCATGCTACTTTTATTACAATACTTGAATGTTTTATACATACTTTACAGCATTATTATACATTTTCCGGCACTAACCTATTAACAAGATGCCGAAGTGCCAGTTGCTGTTTTTCTGCTGTTTTTGGTTTCAGAAATCCTAGTGAGGAAATATTCTCGGAATTGGACGAAATCAACGCCTAGGAGCCTATTTTTACACGAAGCTTCCAGAAGACCGAGGGAGGTACGAAGTGGGGCCACGAGGCGCCGACACAACAGGGCGGCGCGGCCTGGCCCCTGGCCGCGCGGCCCTGGTGTGTGGGACCCTCGTGCCGCCACTTGACCTACCCTTCCGCCTACAAATAGCCTTCGTCGCGAAACCCCCTGTACCGATAGCCACGATACGGAAAACATTACTGAGAGGCCGCCGCCGCCAATCCCATCTCGGGGGATTCAGGAGATCGCCTCCGGCACCTTGCCGGAGATAGGAATCATCACCGGAGGGGCTCTACATCATCATGCCGCCTCCGGACTGATGCGTGAGTAGTTCATCCTTGGACTATGGGTCCATAGCAGTAGCTAGATGGTTGTCTTCTCCGCTTGTGCTATCATTGTTATAGATCTTGTGAGCTGCCTAACATGATCAAGATCATCTATTTGTAATGCTACATGTTGTGTTTAGCGAGATCCGATGAATATAGAATACTATGTTAAGTTGATTATCAATCTATCATATATGTGTTGTTTATGTTCTTGCATGCTCTCCGTTGCTAGTAGAGGCTCTGGCCAAGTTGATACTTGTAACTCCAAGAGGGTATTTATGCTCGATAGTGGGTTCATGCCTCCATTGAATGCGGGACATGACGAGAAAGTTTTAAGGTTGTGGATGTCTTGTTGCTACTAGGGATAAAACATTGATGCTTTGTCTAAGGATATTTGTGTTGATTACATTACGCACCATACTTAATGCAATTATCTGTTGGTTACCACTTAATAGTGGAAGGGGTGCGGATGATAACGTCAAGGTGGATTATTTAGGCATAGATGCATGCTGGATAGCGGTCTATGTACTTTGTCGTAATGCCCTGATTAAATCACATAGTAATCATCATTGATATGTATTGAATCTTTATTTGTCAATTGCCCGCCTGTAATTTGTTCACCCAGCATGTTAGTTATCTTATTGGAGAGACACCTCTAGTGAACTGTGGACCCCGGTCCATTCTTTTACATCTGAATACATTCTATCGCTTTTCTTGTTCTTTGCAAACAACCACCATCTTCCACTCGATACGCTTAATCCTTTGTTTTCAGCAAGCCGGTGAGATTGACAACCTCATCGTTACGTTGGGACAAAGTACTTTGATTGTGTTGGGCAGGTTCCACGTTGGCGCCGGTTTCACTGGTGTTGCGCCGCACTACATTCCTCCACCAACAACCTTCACGTGCTTCTTGGCTCCTACTGGTTCGATAACCTTGGTTTCTTTCTGAGGGAAAACTTGCTGTTGTGCGCATCACACCTTCCTCTTGGGGTTCCCAACGGACGTGTACATCTACGCGCATCAAGCTCTTTTTCTGGCGCCGTTGCCGGGGAGATCAAGACACGCTGCAAGGGGAGTCTCCACTTCCAATCTCTTTACTTTGTTTTTTGTCTTGCTTTACTTTATTTTATTTACTGTCTTGTTTGCTTCATATTAAAAACACAAAAAAATTAGTTGCTAGCTTTACTTTATTTACTATCTTGTTCTCTATATCAAAACACAAAAAATTAGTCTAGTTTATTTTGTTCTTGTCATGAGTAATCCTGAAGTTGAAGTTCGTTCTTTTAAGCAACAAGGTGGAGAAAGTTTTAAAGATGCTTGGTACAGAATTAGTAATGCTCATCATAGGTGCATTAAGAAACACTCCACTATTATCCTTCTTAGGAACTTTTATGTTGGCCTATCTAGTTGGAATAGGTATGTTCTTGATACTCTTTCGGGAGGTAATTTCCTAGGTACTCCCGCTTTAGAAGCTAGTTGCATCATTGAGAGTCTAGTTGGAATACCACCTGTTAATGAAGTTAAAATTAAAATCTCTCTTGAGGATGTTATGAAAAAATTGGAAACCATAGAGAAAAAATTTCCAAGTGTTGAAACTAAATTGGAAATGTTACTAGATAAAACTGATGAACTTGATAAATCCTTAGGAGGAATTGATGAAAGAATTAGTGTCCTAGGAACTTGTGTTGTCCATGATAATCAAACCAATAGGATTGATGAACTTGAAAAAGCTATGGGAACCTTGGGTTCATGATGTAGCCCCGCTCGCCAACGACACTACATCAAGGCCAACAAGTCCCCCAAGTGGACCAATGACACGGGCTCGAGCTAAAGCGATACATGACAAGGTGAACTCGCTCTCACCACCCTTGACCTCGATACCCCTTTGGATGGATTGCTACCTCATGCCGACGTGCTATGTGTCATTAGGTACAAGGCGCACCAAGACCCGGAGAGGAGGACAAGCCAAGGTCAAGGGAAGGAGAGAAGCAGTGGACATGGAGATGATCATGAAGCCGAAGCCGACGTCGCCCGAAGCGCTCCAAGGAAGAGACGGACGCTGGCCGGTCCAGTGACCCGGTCGGACCGGACCCACCACCGGACGCCTCGGCTGAGGTCCCGGCCAACCGGGCGCAAACCGGGCCTGCTTCCATCGTACGGACGACGACCGGACCCTGCACCGGAAACCTCGCAGATTTCCGGTTTGCGACAGTCAACCGGACCCATGACCGGACAGGCCGATTCTGAGCCCGGTCGACGGACCCTGACCAGGACAGCCCGGTCACAGGCCCGGTCGGACCGGACTCAAACCGGATCCGACGGGAAGACCCCACCAAACTGCCTTAACTTATCCATTCGCGTACTGTTCGCCCTTGCTGGCCATGTGTGCCTATATAAGTAGCTGGAACCCCTCCTTTACTCTTCAGACTTGTTTAGAACTCAAACCTACCTTTGAGCTTAGTCTCCCTTGGGTATCATCTCTCTGTAATCAAGGCACTCTTGTTGTTGATTTGTGAATTGCTAAGTGAGATTCTAGTGCAAGGCACTCTCTCTCTCTTACCAATCCCCTTCTCTCCAACACCAATCTCTCTCAGAATTCTGCCGCGTGCCTCTTCCTTGGAGATTCTATTGGCGTGATCTACCGAGTCACGGGGGTAAGTATCGGGTGTATCGGGTTGGTGTGCGTGCGTGAGTCCCGTGTTCTTCGTGTTCCACGTGTTCCTCGCGCTCTCCCACCTCTTCCCCTTGGTTCTTGGGTCGAATCACGAGATCGGGCCACATCCTAGATCTCAGATCTCATCATATGGTATCAGCAGCTTTTGGTTACCGCGATTTTGACCCTCCACCCACCCGATTTCGTTTCTAGAAAATTTTCCAAAAAATAGCCCCAAATTGCCTTGGGACGGATCTGTGATTTGGTTGAGTTTTGAGTGGTTTTAGTCCGTGGATCTGGTGTTGTTGTGCTTGATCTACTATTTCCCCAACTTTGAGCCTCCAATTCCATCGTTTTCCTTCGTTTTGGTCGATTTGGTTTTGGTTTGGGGAAGAACAGAGAGAGAAAGCTCCAAATCGTGAAACCGGTTTCGAACCCGGTCAACCGGGCTGAGCCGGACGAACGAGCCAGCACAGAACCCGGTCCGACCGGGCGGCAACCGGACAGGCCGGTCCAGGATCCGGTCCAACCGGGCCCCAGACCGGGCGCATCTTCGCGCCCTCCCTCGACCTCGACGTCCGGCGATCTCCACCACCACCACCACCACCACCACCACCATCGCAGGTATAACTTGCAGTACACCTTGTAGCCCTCTTCTTTTTGCGATCTATCCCACGAGCGAAGCTTTTCGAGTGTTGCGAAACATCGCACGAGGTCCCGACCGTGAGGATGTGCATTGTGTGAGTAAAGCTCATAAGTGGAGCTCGTGAGTGGCAAGAAAAAGAGTAAGAGCGTAGTGTGCTAGTGGAAAAAAAAGACAAGCAAAGTGCAAAGTGCCACCAATACAAAAAGAGTGAAAAGCTTTTAAGGAAGCAAGAGAGATAGAGAAGAGAGACCTCGTGCGAATCTTGGTGTTTCTCCTCTACGCAACCTAGCTTCGATCTCTTCTTGCGTTAATGTGACATTGAGCACCCTTGTTTAGGGTTTCTTTTTCATTTTTCCGCTCGTTCCTTGGTTGCACTAACCCCGTTTATCTCGTGTGTGAGTTCCACATCTTTCCGTGTTTATAGTGATCTCCACTTTGACACTTGATTTTTGGACCTTACCCACTCTTAACAACACACTCGATTTTGGATTTCGCTCTTTTGGCTTTCCACCGTCCACACCTAACACCATATTTGCTAGCTTTTGCGTGTGCCTTTTGTGTGTGTCCCGATACACTTGGTCTTACTTTGGTCTTGGTTGATTGCCTCAATACTATCTTACCAAGGTAAGAGTGCGAGGTAGTCTCCTTCCACTAACATCCACAACATAGTTCTTGTCTTGTGATCATGGATAGGCACGGAGACCAATCCAAGGAGGATGAGGTCCTACACCCCTCCGAAAGGTTGGCCACCCAACACAACCTATGGGTGCAATGCCAAGAGTTCAAGGACCAACTCAACTTGTTTGAGACACGCATCGACGAGCAATATGAAGAAGTGGCTCACAACCGGCCAAGTGAACCAAGATATGAATCTTCTTCGTGAAGCTACGGACAACTTGCATGACCAAGTGACGGCCAATGATGCAAACATGGAGCGGCGCATGGATAGCCTCGAGCGCGCCATCAACAACTTGGGACGTCGACATCGCCATCGCTCTACTTCCTCATCGTCATCAACCTCGTCACACGGTGACTACTCCCATGATCGCCATTCCTCCTCAAGCTCCGACTCAAGGCATGGAGATCATCATCGACCTCGTCGCCCACATGTTCGTCAAGATGACTCTCGCTCAAACTCAAGGCGCGGAGAGTTCCATCGCCATGCTCGTCCTCATGAACGTCCGCAACAAGAACAAGCTCTTCACCAAGATCGTCATCAAGCGGCTCGCCATGCCCACCATGGGCATGACGACCAACCCCACGACAACGTCCTCCACAACATGGAACCGACACCTCATCGTCAAGCCCATGTTGATGCTCAAGACCAAGGTCATCAAGATCCACCAAGGCGTGATCTCCGGAATCATCCTCGCCATGACCAAAGGGGCCGAGGACAACCACAACATGATCAAGATGAGAGGGCCATCATTGGGCAACGCCAACAACCTCGTCAAGATCCGCAACAACATCCTCAACATGAGCCAAGTGAAGCTAGTGTTCAACTCCACCGCCAACCCAATGCTATGGTTGGTCGTGGAAGACCTCCTCTACCACCTCAAGCCGCAAGGGATGAAGGCATCCGTCCTCGCCGCCGAAACATGGAAGATGAAGAGAATATGCATGGAAAGCTCAAGTTCAACATGCCCAAGTTCAAGGGTGAAGACGATGCCGAGGCCTACCTCTCATGGGCACTCAAGGTTGACAAGATCTTCCGCATCCACAACTACTCCGGTGCCAAGAAAGTAGCCATGGCCTCCCTTGAGTTTGAAGAGTATGCCAACACATGGTGGGAACAAGTTGTTACTCAAAGGGAAGAAAACGGTGAACCTCCAATTGACACATGGGAAGATATGAAGGAGGAGATGCAAGCTCGCTTTGTCCCTACACACTACAAGACCGATCTCTTCAACAAGCTCCAAAATTTGAAGCAAGGCACCAAGACCGTTGAGGAGTTCTTCAAGGAAATGGAGTTAACTATGATGCGAGCAAACATCCAAGAGTCCGAGAACCAAACCATTGCTAGGTTCTTCAATGGCCTCAACTACCCCATCAAGAGGATTGTGGAGTTTCAACAATACTCCAACATGGTTGAGTTGGTTCACCAAGCTTCCAAGGCCGAGCGTCAAGTGAATGAGGACATCAAGTACTCGAAGTCCAAGCAATACTTCGCCTCCAAACTTGCTACAACAACTCCCACAACAAGTGTCAAGCCAACCGCATCCTCTACACCTTCCAAGCAACCTTCTATCCAAAGTCGCATGAAGCAAACGGTGTCCTCCACCGCCTCCTCCAAGGCCTCTACGGGACCCTCCAATGTCACTTGCTTCAAGTGTGGCACTCAAGGCCACAAGTCCTTCGAGTGCAAGAACACCAAGGTTATGATCACTATGGAGAATGGTGACATAGAGACGCTAAGTGAGGGCGAATATGAAGCCCTAGTACAAGCCGCCGTTGCTAATGAAGAAGAGTATGATGAAGAAAGTGGAGAAGACCCTCTCTTATGCACCCACGACCCAAGCCCTTCACTTGTGGTCACTTGAGTGCTCACTACTCAACCCCAAGCTATGGAAGACCAAAGATGCAACATCTTCCAAACTCGTGCCGGAATTGGTGGCAAGTCAATCAAGGTCATCATCGATGGTGGGAGTTGCCACAACTTGGCAAGCACCGAGTTATGTGAGAAGCTCAATCTCACGCTTCGCAAGCATCCTCATCCATACCATGTTCAATGGTTGAGCGACAAGGGCAATGTCAAGATTCAACACACCGACACCATCAACTTCAAGATAGGACCCTATGAAGACACCGTTGGGTGTGACGTGGTGCCTATGACCGTGTGCCACATGTTGCTTGGCCGCCCATGGAAATTTGACAAGAAGGCCATACATGATGGTTATTCCAATGCATACACCTTCAAGGTCAAGGACAAGAAGTTCGAGCCGCCTAATGACTCCTAGCCAAATCATCGCCGACAATGCGAAGGCTTTAGCGAGGGCACAACACCACACCCACCATAGTGAGTTGAGAGGAGAGGGAGCGACCCACCAAAAGGAGAGTGAGCGCCACCAACCACGTATGAGTGAGCGAAAGAGTGTCCTCTTAGCCACAAAAAGCGAGTGGAGAGAAGTGAAAGACAACCCATCCACCACCATACACTACGTGCTCATTTGCAAGGGCCTATCGTCTGAGACTAACGACTTATCCAACATTCCTTCGTCTTTGTTGTCTCTTTTGAAGGAGTTTCAAGACGTCTTCCCCGACGAGCTACCTCATGGACTACCACCGCTTCGGGGCATCGAGCACCGCATCGACCTCATACCCGGCGCTCCCCTTCCAAACCGCGCCGCATACCGCACCAACCCCGAAGATACCAAGGAGATTCAACGACAAATACAAGACCTCCTCGCTAAAGGGTACGTTCGAGAAAGCCTTAGCCCTTGTGCCGTTCCGTGATTCTTGTTCCTAAACCGGATGAGACGCAACGGATGTGTATGGATTGTCGCCCCATCAATGCCATTACCGTCCGTTATCGTCATCCCATTCCGCGTTTAGACGACATGCTTGATGAATTGAGTGGTGCCACCATTTTCTCTAAGGTTGATTTGCATAGTGGCTACCACCAAATTCGCATGGCAATTGGTGATGAATGGAAGACGGCATTCAAGACCAAGCTTGGTCTATATGAATGGCTCGTCATGCCATTTGGTCTTTCAAATGCTCCTTCGACTTTCATGCGTCTTATGAATCACATTTTGAGACCTCTCATTGGCAAGAGCGTGGTTGTTTACTTTGATGACATTCTCATCTATAGCAAAAATCTCGAGGACCATGTTCAACATGTGAGAGAAGTCTTATGCATATTGCGCCACGAGAAGCTCTTTGCCAACCTCCCAAAATGCAACTTCGCTCAAAACAAATTGGTTTTTCTTGGTTTTGTGGTTTCCGCCAACGGGATTGAAGTTGATTCTTCCAAGATTGAGGCCATCCACAATTGGCCCACTCCCACAAATGTTGGTCAAGTTCGGAGTTTTCATGGACTCGCCGGTTTCTACCGCCGCTTTGTGAAAGATTTTAGCACCATCGCTTGCCCTTTAAATGAGCTTACTAAAAAGAATGTTCCGTTTGTTTGGGGCAAAGCACAACAAAACGCTTTTGATGAATTGAAAAAGAGACTCACCGAGGCACCATTACTTGTTCTTCCCGATTTCGCTCAAACATTTGAGATAGAATGTGATGCGAGTGGCCTTGGAATTGGCGGTGTTCTCATGCAAAATGGAAAACCCGTGGCATACTATAGCGAGAAGTTGGATGGCGCACGCCTCAACTATCCTATATATGACAAGGAGCTTTATGCTTTGGTTCGTGTTCTTGAAGTTTGGCAACATTACCTTTGGCCAAAAGAGTTTGTTATCCATTCGGATCATGAGTCCTTGAAGTATTTGAAAAGTCAACACAATTTGAACAAGAGACATGCTAAGTGGGTTGAGTTCATAGAGCCTTCCCTTATGTAATCAAATACAAAAAGGGCAAGGAAAACGTGGTTGCGGATGCACTTTCCCGCAAGAATACTCTTCTACTCACCCGCTTGGAGTTTCACATTTTGGGTCTTGAGGAGATCAAAGAACTTTACCCTTCCGACTCTTTCTTTGGACCAATCTTTGAAAAGTGTTCCATTGACCGAGGTTTTGATGATTTCTACTTGCATGATGGCTACTTGTTTAAAGCTAACAAAGTTTGCATACCCGAGTCTTCTCTTCGTAAGTTGCTTTTGCAAGAGTCACATGGAGGTGGTCTCATGGGTCACTTTGGTCGCGACAAGACTCTCTCGATGCTATCCACACACTATTATTGGCCACGCATGAAGCGAGACATGGAGCGCCTTTGCAACCGTTGTACCACATGCTTACAAGCTAAGTCAACATCCAATCCCCATGGTCTTTACATACCTTTACCCATTCCATATGCACCTTGGTCGGATATAAGCATGGACTTTGTGTTAGGCTTACCAAGAACAAAGCATGGGCATGATTCAATCTTTGTGGTAGTGGATAGGTTCTAAAATGCCTCATTTCGTACCATGTCATAAGAGCGATGATGCTTCACATATTGCTTCATTGTTTTTCAGGGAAGTGGGCCTACACGGAATACCGGCAAGCATTGTATCGGATCGAGACGTCAAGTTCATGAGTTATCTATGGAAGTCGCTCATGGCCAAGTTTGGAGTGAAGCTCTTATTCTCATCGTCCTCGCACCCTGAAACCGATGGACAAACCGAAGTGGTCAATCGAAGCCTCTCCACACTCCTCCGCACACTTGTGAAGAAAAACTTGAAGTCATGGGAAGATTGCCTCCCTCACGCGGAGTTCGCCTACAATAGAGCCAAGCACTCCACAACATTACGGAGTCCCTTCATGATCGTCTATGGATTCGAACCTCCAACGGCACTCGACATCCTCCCACTACCTCTTCATCAAAGGACGAACATGGACTTCGACAAGCGCACCACCGCCATGAAGAAACTACATGAAGAAACAAGAGCAACCATACAAGACCATGTCCTTCGCCAAGCTACCCGCCTCAACGCCAAGAAGAAAGAACGAGTGTTTGAAGAAGGAGACCTCGTTTGGGTTCACCTAAGGAAAGAACGGTTCCCTCAAGAACGCAACTCCAAGCTCAAGCCAAGAGGAGATGGGCCTTTCAAGGTACTCAAGCGCATCAACAACAACGCCTACGTCATCGACATACCGACATCCAAGTACTTGGTGAGCAACACTTTCAACATCTCGGATCTATCCCCACATCATGGAGATGAGGAGGAACAAGAGTCGAGGACGACTCTCTCCCAAGGGGGGGGAGATGATGTAGCCCCGCTCGCCAACGACACTGCATCAAGGCCAACAAGTCCCCCAAGTGGACCAATGACACGGAGCTCGAGCTAAAGCGATACATGACAAGGTGAACTCGCTCCTCACCACCCTTGACCTCGATACCCCTTTGGATGGATTGCTACCTCATGCCGACGTGCTATGTGTCATTAGGTACAAGGCGCACCAAGACCCCGGAGAGGAGGACAAGCCAAGGTCAAGGGAAGGAGAGAAGCAGCTAGACATGGAGATGATCATGAAGCCGAAGCCGACGTCGCCCGAAGCGCTCCAAGGAAGAGACGGACGCTGGCCGGTCCAGGACCCGGTCGGACCGGACCCACCACCGGACGCCCCGGTCAGAGGCCCGGCCAATCCGGCGCAAACCGCGCTCGCTCCATCGTACGGACGACGACCGGACCCCGCACCGGAAACCTGCAGATTTCGGTTTGCGACGATCAACCGGACCCATGACCGGACAGGCGGTTCTGAGCAGCCCGGTCAGCCGGACCCAACCGGACAGCCCGGTCACGAGTCCGGTCGACCAGGACTCAAACCGGAGCTGACGGGACGACCCCCCCCAACGGCCTTAACTTATCCATTCGCGCACTGTTCGCTCGCCCTTGCTGGCCATGTGTGCCTATATAAGTAGCTGGAACCCCTCCTTTACTCTTCAGACTTGTTTAGAACTCAAACCTACCTTTGAGCTTAGTCTCCCTTGGGTATCATCCCTCTGTAATCAAGGCACTCTTGTTGTTGATTTGTGAATTGCTAAGTGAGATTCTAGTGCAAGGCACTCTCTCTCTCTTACCAATCCCTTCTCTCCAACACCAATCTCTCTCAGAATTTGCCGCGTGCCTCTTCCTTGGAGATTCTATTGGCGTGATATACCGAGTCACGGGGGTAAGTATCGGGTGTATCGGGTTGGTGTGCGTGCGTGAGTCCCGTGTTCTTCGTGTTCCACGTGTTCCTCGCGCTCTCCCACCTCTTCCCCTTGGTTCTTGGGTCGAATCGCGAGATCGGGCCACATCCTAGATCTCAGATCCCATCAGTTCAACTTTTTCTTCTCTCAAGTATAAGGAGAAAGCTTATGTGGGTAAAGAGCAAAAATTCATGTATGCCTCTAAGGTGCCTAAATAAAAGAATTACTATAGGCCTAAAATTGATAAAACCCCTAGCACCTTAGATAATGGAGCATCTAAGGTACCCTCTGCAACAGGTTGTGTTTGTAAGAAAAATAATAATGTTGATGCTCCATCTCTTGATGTTACTTGATTTGCACTTTCTGCGCGCCTAATGAAAGGCGTTAAAGAAAACACTTCTTGGGAGATAACCCATGTTTTATTTTATTTACTGTATTGTTGAGTCTTGGAAGTTGTTTACTACTGTAGCAACCTCTCCTTATCATGTTTTTGTGCCAAGTAAAGTTTCTATGTTAAAGTTGATGCTATATTTGGGATCGCTGCGCAGAAACAGCATTGCTGTCTGTCACGAATTCTCGCAGAAGTCTCTGTAACAAAATCTAAACAATCGGCAAATTTACGAGCGTGATCCTCAGATATGTACGCAACTTTCATTAGTTTTGAGTTTTTCCATTTGAGCAAGTTAAGTGCCCCTTCTAGATTCGTCTTTACGGACTGTTCTGTTTTTGACAGATTCTGTCTTTTATTTCGCATTGCCGCTTTTGCTATGTTGAATGAGTTTCTTTGTTCCATTAACTTTCAGAAGCTTTATGCAATGTCCAGAAGTGTTAAGAATGATTGTGTCACCTCTGAATATGTGAATTTTTGGTTATGCACTAACCCTCTAATGAGTTTGCTTGAAGTTTGTGTGAAGGAAGTTTTCAAGGGTCAAGAGAAGAGGATGATATACTATGATCAAGAAGAGTGAAAGGTCTAAGCATGGGGATGCCCCGGTGGTTCATCCCTGCATATTTTAAGAAGACTCAAGCATCTAAGCTTGGGGATGCCCAAGGCATCCCCTTCTTCATCGACAACATTATCGTGTCACTTCTAGTGAAACTATATTTTTATTCCGTCACATTCTTATGTTCTTTACTTGGAGCGTCGGTTTGTTTTTATTTTTGTTTTGTTTTGAATAAAGTTGGATCCCACCATTCTTATATTGGAGATATTACGCTCCGCTTTTTCATATGGAACACTTGTGTTCTTAATTGTGCTTTAATGTTCATGGCGAAAGCTAATTGCTTCGTTAAATTGCTATTTGGTTGGAATCGGAAAATGCGCATATGGTTTGGCAACTTGGCAATTGTTTGAGCTCTCATAGATCATGTTTAAGCTCTTGCATCATGTAGTTTAATCTATTAATGAAGAACTACCGTAGAGCTTGTTAAATTTGGTTTGCATGATTGGTCTCTCTAAGTCTAGATATTTTCGGGTAAAGTTTTTGAACAGCAAGGAAGACAGTGTAGAGCCTTATAATGCTTGCAATATGTTCTTGTGTGAGTTTTGTCAGTATCTGTTCATACTTGTGTTTGCTTCAAACAACCTTGCTAGCCCAAACCTTGTACCGAGAGGAAATGCTTCTCGTGCATCCAAACACCTTGAGCCAAAAATCCATGCCATTTGTGTCCACCATATCTACCTACTATGTGGTATTTTTCTGCCATTCCAAAGTAAATTACTTCATGTGCTACCTTTAAAACAATTCAAAAGCTATTATCTCTTATTTGTGTCAATGTTTTATAACTCATGAGGAAGTATGTGGTGTTTTATCTTTTGATCTTGTCATTTACTTACAGAGACTTTCACAATGGACTAGTGGCTTCATCCGCTTATCCAATAATTTTGCAAAAAGAGCTGCAATGAGGTTCCCAGCCTAAATTAATTAACTTGCATTAATAATTCTCTTCACATGTTTTGCTCTGATCTATCAAGAAGCAACTTAAATTTGCAAATAGACACTCCTCCATGGTATGTGAATGTTGGAAGGCACCCGAGGATTCGGTTAGCCATGGCTTGTGAAAGCAAAGGTTGGGGGGAGTGTCATCTAATAAATAAAACTAAAGTACATGTGTAAACAAAAGAGAAGAGGATGATCTACCTTGTTGGTAGAGATAACGTCCTTCATGGGAGCCGCTCTTGAAAGTCTGGTTGATAAGGTAGTTAGAGTACCCATTACCATTCGTTGACAACAACAAACACCTCTCAAAACTTTACTTTTATGCTCTCTATGTGATTTCAAAACTTGAAAAGCTCTAGCACATGATTTAATCCCTGCTTCCCTCTGCGAAGGGCCATTCTTTTACTTTATTGTTGAGTCAGTTTACCCACTTCTTTCTATCTTAGAAGCAAACACTTGTGTTAACTGTGTGCATTGATTCTTACATGTTTACTTATTGCACCTGTTATATTACTCTATGTTGACAAATATCCATGAGATATACATGTTACAACTTGAAAGCAATTGCTGAAACTTAATCATCCTTTGTGTTGCTTCAATTCATTCTACTTTGAATTTATTGCTTATGAGTTAGTTCTTATGCAAGTCTTATTGATACTTGTTTGAAAGTACTATTCATGAAAAGTTTTGCTATATGATTCATTTGTTTAGTCATTATCTTTGTTAGCAATCTTTTGTTCAGATCACTCCATTCATCTCATATGCTTTACAATAATGTTGATCAAGATTATGTTGGTAGCATGTCACTTTAGAAATTATTTGTGTTATCGTTTACCTACTCGAGGACGAGTAGGAACTAAGCTTGGGGATGCTTGATACGTCGCAAACGTATCGATAATTTCTTATGTTCCATGCTACTTTTATTACAATACTTGAATGTTTTATACATACTTTACAACATTATTATACATTTTCCGGCACTAACCTATTAACAAGATGCCGAAGTGCCAGTTGCTGTTTTTCTGCTGTTTTTGGTTTCAGAAATCCTAGTAAGGAAATATTCTCGGAATTGGACGAAATCAACGCCCAGGGGCCTATTTTTACATGAAGCTTCCGAAAGACCGAGGGAGGTACGAAGTGGGGCCACGAGGCGCCGACACAACAGGGCGGCGCGGCCTGGCCCCTGGCCGCGCGGCCCTGGTGTGTGGGGCCCTCGTGCCGCCACTTGACCTACCCTTCCGCCTACAAATAGCCTTCGTCGCGAAACCCCCTGTACCGAGAGCCACGATACGGAAAACATTACTGAGAGGCCGCCGCCGCCAATCCCATCTCGGGGGATTCAGGAGATCGCCTCCGGCACCCTGCCGGAGAGGGGAATCATCACCGGAGGGGCTCTACATCATCATGTCCGCCTCCGGACTGATGCGTGAGTAGTTCATCCTTGGACTATGGGTCCATAGCAGTAGCTAGATGGTTGTCTTCTCCGCTTGTGCTATCATTGTTATAGATCTTGTGAGCTGCCTAACATGATCAAGATCATCTATTTGTAATGCTACATGTTTTGTTTGGCGGGATCCGATGAATATAGAATACTATGTTAAGTTGATTATCAATCTATCATATATGTGTTGTTTATGTTCTTGCATGCTCTCCGTTGCTAGTAGAGGCTCTGGCCAAGTTGATAATTGTAACTCCAAGAGGGGGTATTTATGCTCGATAGTGGGTTCATGCCTCCATTGAATCTGTGATGTGATGAAAGTTCTAAGGTTGTGGATGTGCTGTTGCTACTAGGGTTAAAACATTGATGCTTTGTCTAAGGATATTTGTGTTGATTACATTACGCACCATACTTAATGCAATTATCTGTTGTTTACAACTTAATACTAGAAGGGGTTCGGATGATAACCTGAAGGTGGATTATTTAGGCATAGATGCATGCTGGATAGCGGTCTATGTACTTTGTCGTAATGCCCTGATTAAATCACATAGTAATCATCATCGATATGTATTGAATCTTTATTTGTCAATTGCCCGCCTGTAATTTGTTCACCCAGCATGTTAGTTATCTTATTGGAGAGACACCTCTAGTGAACTGTGGACCCCGGTCCATTCTTTTACATCTGAATACATTCTACTGCTTTTACTGTTCTTTGCAAACAACCACCATCTTCCACTCGATACGCTTAATCCTTTGTTTTCAGCAAGCCGGTGAGATTGACAACCTCACTGTTACGTTGGGACAAAGTACTTTGATTGTGTTGTGCAGGTTCCACGTTGGCGCCGATTTCACCGGGTGTTGCGCCGCACTACATTCCTCCACCAACAACCTTCACGTGCTTCTTGGCTCCTACCGGTTCGATAACCTTGGTTTCTTTCTCGAGGAAAACTTGTCATTGCTGTGCGCATCACACCTTCCTCTTGGGGTTCCCAACGGACGTGTACATCTACGCGCATCACATATCCAACAAAAATGCCCTCTATAGTTCTAGTTTCAAATTTACCAAGCTTCCCTTTATTGTTCTTAACAAGACATTTGCATCCAAAGACACGAATGTACATGACATTAGGCTTGTTACCTGTGAGAAGCTCATATGGAGTTTTGTTGTGGAGGGGGCGGAAGAAGAGCCGGTTGGAGTAGTGGACAGCTGTAGAGATGGCTTCTCCCCAAAAGTTGTGGGGTGAGTTGAATTCACTCAACATGGTTCTTGCCATCTCAATGATAGTCCGGTTCTTCCTTTCAACAACACCATTTTGTTGAGGGGTATATGGAGCTGAAAACTCATGCTTGATGCCCTCATCATCAACAAACTCTTGCATAGTGTAGTTCTTGAACTCGGTGCCATTGTCGGTCCTAATCGCCTTGATCTCGGATTCATATGTACGTTGAGCTTTCTTGGCGAAGGTGATGAACTCTCTATGGGTCTCATCCTTAGACTTAAGGAGAAAGACCCAAGAGTATCTTGAGTAATCATCAACAATGACAAGTCCATACTTGCTCCCACCAAGAGTATCATAATGTGATGGCCCAAAGAGATCCAAATGAAGGAGCTCCAAAGGCCTAGATGTGGTGACAATACTCTTGATAGGATGTTTCTTCTTGAGTTGTTTTCCGGCTACACATGCACTGCATACACGATCTTTCTCAAAAGAAATGCCGGTTAGTCCAACAATGTGCTCACCCTTTAGGAGTTGTTTAAGATTCCTCATGTTAACATGACCAAGGCGGCGATGCCACAACCAACCTTCGTCATGCTTGGCCGCCATTAGACATGTGGAGGGAGAGGGGCTCTCTTTCGAGAGGTCAACCACGTAAAGGTTGTTCTCCACATATCCAACAAGGACCAATTTGAGATTGTCACTCCTAAAGACTTGCACATAATACTTAGTAAAATATGAATTGTAACCGGCATCGGCAAGATGGTATATAGAAAGCAAGTTATAACCAAGGTGTTCAACAAGCATGACCGTCTCAAGGCACAAGTCCTTAGAGATTGCCACCTTGCCATACCCAAGTACCTTTCCCTTTGAGTTGTCACCAAAGGTAATGCTTGACTTCTTGTTAATATCTTCAATGAATTGGTCAAGCACACCTCTTCCTCCGGTCATATGATTGGTGCATCCACTATCAAACACCCATTTTGGACCACCGGAGGAATACCCATACAAAATTAAGTAGAGGATTTAGGAACCCATTGATTAATGGGTTCCCTAGTCATGGCAACAAGATCTTTTGGTACCCAAATCGAGTACCCTCTATAAGCATAGCCATTACGAGGACCAACATAGTTAGCATAAACATCACCATAATAATCAACAAATAAAGCATAGTGATTGTTTGGCCCCGTGCGGTCACCACTAGTGGCTTTGCCCTTTGGGGCTTTGCCATCGTTAGTGACCTTCTTGTTCTTTTCTTGAGCGGGCTTCTCTTTCTTGTAGTTGTTCTTCTTGTAGGGCTTGGGAACATATCCAAGTCCATACTTTTGATTGTTTGACCTTTGCTTACTCAAGAGGTCATCCAATCCCATCTTACTCTTGGTTGTGGTGAACTTGGCAAGTTCTTTCTTCAACCTAACATTTTCCTCAAGAGTAGTTGCTTGCTCACAAGCCGATTCATTAGGATAATAGTTGAGACCATATTTGGTTACCAAAGATTCAAGATATGTATTGGTCTCAACATGCAAAGATAGTTCCTCTTGTAAACGAACATGTTCCGCAACAAGCTTAGCATGCTCACTAGTAAAGGTGGTGGAGGAACTAGCAACATTTTTATCAACAATAGAATCATTCATTTATTCAAGAGCTTTAGAGTAGGTTTCTTGGAGTAGGTCATGGTTCTTTCCAAGTTTCTTGAGCTCATCCTTGACAAGCTTGTTAGCTCTTTCAAGGTGGTCAAGATCCCTAGTGAGAGAAGCATGAGCAACTTCAAGTTCCTCCTTTGAGGCATTAAGCTCTTGGGTCAATGATTGAGCCCTTTCAATAGTTTCAAGATCCTTAACTTTATCTAGTTCATAAGTTTCAATTTGTTGCTTAAGACCTTGAGATATGCACCTTTCGGTTTTTAGCTCTTGTCTTTGGAGATTGAATCTCCTTTCCTTATCATTCAAATGATATTCTAATTCCTCAATGGACTCATCCTTTTCTTTGAGAGAGTCCATCAAGAAATCAAATTTGACAAGAGCTTCACCACAAAGGGTGCATCTAACATTGTAAAGTTCCTTAACCATGATTAATTCTTCTTGATTTTCAGCTTCATTATCAAGCACACTAGACAAAGAAGGTGGGGGTTCCATTACCTTGGTTTCTCTAGCCATAAGACAAGAGCCAACGATTGTAGATGAGGAAGAGTCGTCGGAGTCATCATCTTGAGTTATTCTTGCCATGAAGGAAGAACCAACATCATGTTGGGGTTCGTAGCATAGAAAACAAAAAATTTCCTACCGCAAGACGAATAAATCCAAGATCTAATCTATGAAACACCCAAGATCTAATCTACAAGATCGAAGCAACGAGATTGATAAGATACTAACCCTTGAAGATTTCCAAAGCCTACGAGATCAGATCTCGTTGTTGGTGTAGACGATCATCCCCAGTGCTGCAATCCGGCAGCACTTCCGTACTCGGTCGCGCGTACGGTGTCGATGAAGCCCGTCCTCTCCCCGTTCCAGCGGGCAGCGGAGGTGTGGTAGATCCCCTCGGAATCCCAGCAGCACGACGGCGTGGTGGTGGTGGTGGTGGAGGAGAAAAGCTGCAGGGCTTCGCCAAGCCGGAGCTTGGGACTTGCGGTGGAGGAGAGAGGGGGCGGCAGACTTTGGTGTGTCGCGGGGGCCATGGTGGGCTGCCCCTCTCCTCTCATTATAGAGGGAGCGGCGGCCAAGGCAGCCCCTTGGGCCCCACCAGTGCACAGACGCAAAGGGGGGGATCCTGAATCACCCCCTTCCAAGTTTGCTTTCCCTTCCAAAGTTGCTCCCTCGATTTGAGGGATTTGATCTTATCCTCCGGATTTGATCTTATCCCCTAGGGGGCTGGCCGGCTGGGCCTTGAGGGCTTGGTGCCCCTGGCCCATTAGGCTAGGCTGCACTCCCTTGGCCCATGTGGTCCCTCCCGGGGTGGTGGGCCCACCGGTGGCCCTCTAGAACCTTCTAGAAGCTTCGGTCAAACACCGAAACTTTTTCCGAACCCCGAAAAATAACTTCCCTTATATGAATCTTATTCTCCGGACCATTCCGGACCTCCTCGTGATGTCCTGGATCCCATCCGAGACTCCGAACAAACTTCGGTCTCCATCTCATATTCCGAATCTACTTATGCGACATCGAACCTTAAGCGCGTCACCCTACGGTTCGCGAACTATGCAGACATGGTCGAGACTCCTCTCCGAGCAATAACCAATAGCGGGATCTGGAGATCCATAATGGCTCCCACATATTCAACGATGACTTAGTGATCGATTGAACCATTTACATACGATGCCGATTCCCTTTGTCACGCGATATTTTACTTGTCCGAGGTTTGATCATCGGTATCTCCATACCTTGTTCAACCTCGTTACCGACAAGTACTCTTTACTCGTAATCTTGTGGTATGTGATCTCTTATGAACCATTCATATGCTTGCAAGCTAATCAGATGACATTCCACCGAGAGGGCCCAGAGTATATCTATCCGTCATCAGGATGGACAAATCCCACTATTGATCCATATGCCTCAACTCACACTTTCCGAATACTTAATCCCATCTTTATAACCACCCATTTACGCAATGGCGTTTGATGTAATCAAAGTACCCTTCCAGTGTAAGTGATTTACATGAGCTCATGGTCGAAGGACTTAGGCAACTATGTATCGAAAGCTTATAGCAAATTGAACTTAATGACTTGATCTTATGCTACGCTCCTTTGGGTGTGTGTCCATTATATCATTCACCTAATGACATAACCTTGTTATTAATAACATCCAATGTTCATGATCACGAAACCATGATCATCCATTAATCAACAAGCTAGTTATACAAGAGGCTTACTAGGGACTCCTTGTTGTTTACATAACACACATGTATCAATGTTTCAGTTAATACAATTATAGCATGAAATGTAAACATTTATCATGAACAATAAGATATAACAATAACTAATTTATTATTGCCTCTTGGGCATATCTCCAACAGTCTCCCACTTGCACTAGAGTCAATAATCTAGTTAACATTTGTAAAGATATAACACCTTGGCCTTCTGGTGCTTATCATGTTTTGCTCACGGGAGAGGTTTTAGTCAACGGATCTGACACGCTCGTAAACGTATGTATTTTGCAATTCATTTGCGTCTCAACGCATCACTCATTTTCCAAATGAGTCGGCATTAACTGTATATGCTTAGTCCTCTGGTGGAACCTTAATTCCGCGGTCTGAAATAAGTCACTAATATTGCCACACACAATATAGCTTCAAAGTTAAAACCTTTAATCGAACTACACCAAGTTCTCAAAGAACTCCTCGACTTAACATCCTTAGTCATTGTCAAAACAATGACATACTCTGCCTTCATTTGTAGAATCCGTCACAATATTTAGAACTGATCTAAATCTAGCATAGACTTCTTCTAGCTCATTGTGCTATCTTATAAACAACACTTAGCCTAATTGAGATTGAAATTTTATTTTTTTTATATGTGACCAAACTAATATCGGTGCAACACCTTACAGCGATTTGTTTGTCATTACCCCATACAAAAACTATATATATATATCCTTGATTCTTCTAAAGAACTCAGGGATATTCTTACTGTTGTCCAATGATCATTATATGAATCATTCTGGTATATGCTCGTAACAACTTAGAGCACAGGACATCTGACTTTGTACATATTATTTGTGATCTAAAATCACTCATGTGTATTTACTCATCGAGTGTCAAATACACTCAAGTCTTGTTAAACCTTCACATGAAAAGAACACCTTCTTAATTGAACTACTTCAATATCTATTCTATGTACTTAAACTTAAACTTATTATGTGTTTCTATCTATCTTCATAGATCTTGACACTAAATATGTTTCAATTCATATCCTTTCATTGATGTTAATTCTCAATGAAACCTTTTAAATCAATTATATAATTACACTATTTATAATCAACGATATGTCATCTACATAAAGTATTATAAATATGTCTCGTCCCACTTAATTTCTTGCAAATGCAAGCATCTTCATCGTTTCTGATGGAATCAAAACTCTTTGATTATTTCATCCGGTGAAGATTCCAACTCCGCGATACTCACTTCATCCAATTGAAGTTTGTATACCTATCTAGTATTTCACGGACCAGCAAAACTCTTGGTTGTATCTAGTATACATCCTTCATACACACTTCTGGTAAGGAATGTATTTCTGCCATCCTACTATCATATCTCATAAAAGAAATATGTAGCGATTACTAGAATAATCCACATAGACTATAAGCATTTCCACGGAAGATCTAATCTTATCGTAGTCAACTCTTTGAACTTTTTCGTAAATTGCTTTTCGATAAGTCAAGCTTCTTTAAGGATATTCCATCCAAGTCCATCTACTTTATAGATCCATTTACTTTCAAAAAGTATTCACCTATCTTGGATTTCATGGCGCATAGCCATTTTAACGAGTCGGGGCCCATCATAACTTCTTTGTATGTAGTTGGTTTATCATTGTTCAAAAACAATCCTTTGTCCATAAATCATTTATTTGATTACAAAATAAACCACATCTACAAGGTTCAATAAGTACTTTGATCTCCATGACTATAACACTTTGTAGACATGGGAGCCATGATCTTCGTAGCTGCTTCCGGAACCATTTCCGATGTTGTGCTACTCTGATCATCATGCTCAGGTTCATAAACCTTATCAAGTTCTATTGTCCTCCCACTCAAATAGTTCGCTAGAAACAATTTCTTTGAAATAAGTAAGAAACATTGACAAACTCTTTTGTCTTTGACTTCATAGTGGAAAGAATTCCCAATCAATTTCATGGGATAATCAACAAAGACATTTATCCGATTTTGGTTGTAAACTCATTTACTTATGCTATGCATACCAAAATTTACGAAAGGACTATTTAGGGTTTATACCCATGCCATAACTCGTATGGTGTCATTTCAATGGATCATGATGATGCTCTATTCAAAGGTAAAAGCGGTAGTCTCTAAAGCATAATCCACAAAAGTATAATGGCGTCATTTTATTTTATCTCATCATCAATCCAACAGGTTTGGATACGTCTCTTGGATACTCCATCATCATCATGATACTCCAAGAAACGTGAGTTGTAGAACAATTTCATAAATCTCTTAGATGTTTTGCTAAAACTCGTAATTCAAATATTTCCACCATGATCCAATCATAGATATTTGACTTTTCTATTACGATGATTTTTACTTCATCTTTGAAACTTATTTGAATCCATTCAAATGTTTTCAAACTTCTTCCTTATCGAATATATCCACATATATATACTCAATTCATTGTTAGAAGTTTTCATGAAGTAGAAGAATCTCCCGCACAGAACTATGCCCAGTGAACAATATACATCACTATGTATGTTTCCACTAAGTTAGTTGCCCGTTCAACTCTTGGCCTATGAACGGTATTTAAGTCATTCTCTTTAGAAGAGATTTGCAAGCGCCAAACGATTCAAAAATCGAATGACTCCAAAATTCCATTTGCATGGAGTTCCTTCATGCGTTCCTTTCTAACATGACCTAAATGGCGGTTCCACTAATGAGTGGAATTCACATCATTTGCCTTATGGCATTTTAGCGTCAGTGTTATGTATGTGTGCTTCACCATAAAGATTTATAATAACTTATCCATCGTACATGGAGTAATGTCATAATTTGAACAACTCATTGTTTTCATTTGACCAGAGCAAAATAACAATTATTAAGTTCTTTATTATAAATTCTAAGGGCTAGGTAGAATGCCAACGACAAACATAATAACACTTTATTATATTCCAGAAGTGCATTATTACCATATTCCTTATCAGTCACTTAGGCCATTGTATTCTTGTATTTGCGTTGTACTGTATGACATTTCATACCAACCAATCTGGTACAAATACCCAAGAATTTTATTATGTGACCAAACAAGGAATACATCCATAACATGTATATCATCTATATACCTGAGCTAGACTTTCTAGTCTTTTTCTTTCTTTAAGCCAAAATATCTTTTGTAGTTTCTCTTTTAGCTTTCCTCATTCTTAGAAAAACACTTCACCTTCAATAACTTCTAGGTCCATTGGTCAAATACCAATAACTTTGAGGTTTTTACTTTGAAGTTTTGATCATCATATGACAAGTGTTCTAGATTTCACTATTAGTAACTTTGTAATATGATGAACAATTTCACTCATAATTTTATCCATTATATCATGACGACTTTCCGAGACCATGTCTGTACATGCTAGGCTCGTAAAGTTTAACCTCAGTATTCGCATGTGCAAATCTGGCTTGCACCCGTTGTATGCACACGTAGAATCTATAGCACCCGATCATCACGTGATGCTTCGAAACGACGAGTCTTAGCAACGGTGCATACTAAGGACGATCACTTCATGGATATGCGAATATCGTTAGTGCCCAACTAGTTGGAGGATTGGGACGCCTGGCGTCTTCAACCTTCGTACATTCCCATAAAACTTATGAGTTTATGTAGCCTCACTAGATTATATTCTATCATCTTGCAATAAGGTCTTAGATATCACATATATCTCATACCTTGCTTATTTCTGAAAACAAAATTTCCAGCTCCTTAATTTTCAAACGGATTTGAACTTCAAGTTTCACGGAGACAAGATGATTTAAGGTACTAATTGAAACCATTGCTCTTTGAATCATCAATTTGAGGTTTACTAAAAGTTTGCATTAGGACCTAATCACATCTTGATTCTTTAACAATACGGTACAGTCAAATCGTGAAGTTACTTGTCAGACTTAACAGTATTTCTATCTCAATTACAAGACTAGCGCATGGTAGATAACGGATCCCAAATCTACAAATTTAATTCAAAATACTATTCAGACTATGTTCATGATAATTAGTTCATGTTTTAATCTAATTACTAATGAACTCCCACTTAATACAACATCCCTCATAGTTGTTAAGTGGCACACGATCCACATCCACTACACCAAAACCGATCATCACGTGAGATGATGTAGCTTCAATGGTGAACATCAACATGTTGATCATATCATCCATATGACTCGTGTTCAACCTTTCGGTTTCCGTTGTCCCGAGGCCATGTCTCAGTACATGCTAGGCTCGTCAAGCAAACCCAAGTATTCCGCGTGTGCAAACATGGCTTACACCCGTTGTATGTGAACGTAGAGTCTATCACATCCGATCATCACGAGATGCTTCAAAACGGCGAACTGTAGCAACGGTGCATACGAGGGGAGAACACTTTATTATCTTGATATTAATGTGAGGGATCATCTTATAATGCTACCGTCGTGATCTAAGCAAGATAAGATGTATAAAGGATTAACATCACATGCAATTCATAATATGTGATATGATATGGCCTTTCTTCTTGTGCTTTTGATCTCCATCTCCAAAGCACATGATCATGATCTCCATCATCACCAAAGCATTGCACCAAGGTCCGTGGCGCCGCTTCATGGTTGTCCATCACTTATAGCTACTATGACAACTACTTGAAATAAAGCTATTACATGATGAATAAACACGCAGGTCTTTAACAAAATTAAAGACAACCATTAGGCTCCTGCCGGTTGCCATAATACAACAATGAACATCTCATACATCAAATATAATCATCATCACATCATGGCCATATCACATCACCAAACCCTGCAAAAACAAGTTAGACGCCTCTAATTTGGTTTGCATATTTTACGTGGTTTAGGGTTTTCGAGTAAGATCCAATCTACCTACGAACATGAACCACAACGGTGATACTAGTGTTGACAATAGAAAGTGCAAATTGGAATCTTCACTATGGTGGGAGAGACAGACACCCGCAAAGCCACTTATGCAATACAAGTTGCATGTCAAGCGTGGAGCAAGTCTCATGAGACGCGGTCATGTAAAGTTAGCCCGGCCGCTTCATCCCACCATCCCGCAAGATGCAAAATACACAAACTAAAGCAACAAAAGCATCAACGCCCACAAAACCATTGTGTTCTACTCGTGCAACAGATCTATGCATAGACACAGCTCGATACCACCGTTGGGGTTCGTAGCATAGAAAACAAAAAATTTCCTACCGCAAGATCGAATAAATCCAAGATCTAATCTATGAAACACCCAAGATCTAATCTACAAGATCGAAGAAAAGAGATTGATAAGATACTAACCCTTGAAGATTTCCAAAGCATACGAGATCAGATCTCGTTGTTGGTGTAGACGATCATCCCCGATGCCGCAATCCGCAAGACTTCCGTACTCGGTCGCGCGTACGGTGTCGATGAAGCCCGTCCTCTCCCGTTCCAGCGGGCAGCGGAGGTGTGGTAGATCCCCTCGGAATCCCGGCAGCACGACGGGCGTGGTGGTGGTGGTGGTGGAGGAGAAAAGCTGCAGGGCTTCGCCAAGCGGAGCAGACTTGCGGTGGAGGAGAGAGGGGGCGGCAGACTTTGGTGTGTCGCGGGGGCCATGGTGGGCTGCCCTCTCCTCTATTTATAGAGGGAGGGGCGGCCAAGGCAGCCCCTTGGGCCCCACCAAGTGCACGAAGGAAAGGGGGGATCCCGAATCATCCCCTTCCAAGTTTGCTTTCCCTTCCAAAGTTGCTCCCTCGATTTTAGGGATTTGATCTTATCCTCCCTGGGATTTGATCTTATCCCTAGGGGGGCTGGCCGGCTGGGCCTTGAGGGCTTGGTGCCCCTGGCCCATTAGGCTAGGCTGCACTCCCTTGGCCCATGTGGTCCCTCCCGGGGTGGTGGGCCCACCGGTGGCCCTCTAGAACCTTCTAGAAGCTTCGGTCAAACACCGAAACTTTTTCCGAACCCGGAAAATAACTTCCCTTATATGAATCTTATTCTCCGGACCATTCGGGACCTCCTCGTGATGTCCTGGATCCCATCCGAGACTCCGAACAAACTTCGGTCTCCATCTCATATTCCGAATCTACTTATGCGACATCGAACCTTAAGCGCGTCACCCTACGGTTCGCGAACTATGCAGACATGGTCGAGACTCCTCTCCGAGCAATAACCAATAGCGGGATCTGGAGATCCATAATGGCTCCCACATATTCAACGATGACTTAGTGATCGATTGAACCATTTACATACGATGCCGATTCCCTTTGTCACGCGATATTTTACTTGTCCGAGGTTTGATCATCGGTATCTCCATACCTTGTTCAACCTCGTTACCGACAAGTACTCTTTACTCATCTTGTGGTATGTGATCTCTTATGAACCATTCATATGCTTGCAAGCTAATCGGATGACATTCCACCGAGAGGGCCCAGAGTATATCTATCCGTCATCGGTGATGGACAAATCCCACTATTGATCCATATGCCTCAACTCACACTTTCCGAATACTTAATCCCATCTTTATAACCACCCATTTACGCAATGGCGTTTGATGTAATCAAAGTACCCTTCCAGTGTAAGTGATTTACATGATCTCATGGTCGAAGGACTTAGGCAACTATGTATCGAAAGCTTATAGCAAATTGAACTTAATGACTTGATCTTATGCTACGCTCCTTTGGGTGTGTGTCCATTATATCATTCACCTAATGACATAACCTTGTTATTAATAACATCCAATGTTCATGATCACGAAACCATGATCATCCATTAATCAACAAGCTAGTTATACAAGAGGCTTACTAGGGACTCCTTGTTGTTTACATAACACACATGTATCAATGTTTCAGTTAATACAATTATAGCATGAAATGTAAACATTTATCATGAACAATAAGATATAACAATAATTAATTTATTATTGCCTCTTGGGCATATCTCCAACACATCATTCTCCGTGGAGTAATCCTTGGAGTAGTCATATGTGAAGAGTGGCCCGGGCTTAGAGAAAGCCAACCCGGCCACTCCGGCCTCCTTCTCCTCATCTTCCTCTTCTTCATCGGACAAGTACTCGGCCCCAACAAAGGCTCTTCCCTTGTTCCTCTTGTATCAGTCGTTGATTGGGTTTGGCTTCAATCTTGGCTTGACCCCTTTGATGAACTTTGGCTTGTCAACCCTTTTCTCATAAGGGCACTCATTTGCAAAGTGGATCTCTTCGTCAAAATTGTAGCAAGTTCTCTTCTTCTTCTTGTCATTGAGGAGCATATGCAACTTTCCCTTGTACTTCTTGGCAAAGAAGGCAAAGTCAGTGGCGATGTCACTAGTTGAAGTCATCTCCTCATCTTCTTCAATTTCATATACTTCTTCTCCTCCATGGTCAGCTCTAGCCTTGAGAGCAAGGTTGTGTGACGCTTCATGGTTGTGTGAGGCTTCATCAACACAGTTCATTGCCATGAGCATTTTTCCTGCCTTGGCAATGTTTTCATTGGCGGCCACATAGGAGACTAGATCATCGGAGTTCAGATCGGCACTCTTGGTCATGATTTGCAAGTTGAGTGCAAGATTGGTATCTTCTTGCTTGACAGCAATCATAGCAATGACCTTGGACTTTATGAATCCTTCATTCATCTCAAAGCCGTCATCATACTTCTCAGCACCAAGTCCCTTGATCCTTACTCTAAGAGCACCAAGCCTTGCATAGGCATCGGCCACGGATTCTCCTTCTCGAATCATGAACCGGTGAGCTTCTTGCTTTGCGGTCTCATAAAGAGATGATTGGATCAAATCGGTTCCCTCTTGGAGTACTACGATTCGATCCCACAACTCTTTAGCGGAGCCGATGTCATTGACTTGATCAAGGAGCTTGCGATTGATGCCACTTCTAATCTTGTCACGTGCGGAGGCATTGAGTTGACGGTTGTAGAACTCGGTGGAGGTCAATCGAATGGGATCTTGTGGCTCCTGGTATCCATGAAAAATGATCTCCCATAGCTCCACACTGCAGCTGCGAATATGAGATTCCATAGAAGATTTCCAATGTGGAAAGTGAGTTCCATCAAAATGGGGAACGGTCCCACTATGGTTTATATGAGGCATGGGTGAAGTGTTTCTGGGATAGTCATGGTTAACTTCATTGTAAGTTTCCTTAGAGCCCGAAGTCCCACTAGGAGCTCCACTAGCAGTTAGGTTCTTAAGCATGACTGACATTTCTGCCATTTGGCTTTGTAGTTCATCCTCCTTTTTCTTCTTCTCGGCATCATATGCCAAGAATCTAGATTTCATTTCTTTAACCGAAAGGTTAGAGTCATCATCTAGACCCTCGAATAGTTTTTCCATCTCACTCTTAAGGCGGTGAAGCCCTTATAAAGAGTCCAGGCTCTGATACCAATTGAAAGTATAGAGATGGTAAACCTAGAGGGGGGGGGGGGGTGAATAGGTTTCTACAGATTTTAATTCTTTCTTTGCAATATTAGGCTTTGCGGAATATAAAGGTGAGCCTAATGCAAACTAGGTGAAGCAACCTATATGAGGATACAACTAACTCGAGCACGAAGGCTCTCACATGCAGTTAAATCACAAGTAAGGAGTTCGGTTAGAGATAACCGATAGCACGCAGAGACGAGGATGTATTCCCGTGTTCCCTTGCTTTGCAACAAGGTACGTCACGTTTGGAGGAGTGGAGGTCCCACGAAGGATTCCCCGCGCCACGAAGGCTCACCCTATTCTCTGGAGCCTATCCCACGAAGGAATAGCTCTCTCACTTGTGGTAGACTTTGAGGTAGCCTCCAAACCTTCACAATCTTGCCCGGAGCAGATCCACAGCCCGGATGCTTCCGGACTCCTCTTGCCCACCTAGGGTTTCCAAGGAACCCTAGGAAGCAGGCTTCTTGATGAATACAAGGGGGAATGAGATTTGGCTTGGTAGAACGGTAGATCGGGTCCTCCTCTATCGTTTCCCCGGAGGGATTTGAGTTTGGGTGGAGGAGGAGGGAGATCTGAGGCTTTTGGTGTTTCTAACAATGGAGTATGAGAGAAGGAGCTCAAGAACAGCTTGTAATGCAGTGCCTAACTGTCTAGAGGTAGGAGAAGGGCTATTTATAGTGTTCTTCGAAATATGGCCGTTGGACACTTGCCACCTCAGCTTTTCTTCGACAAACCCGGTCAACCGGACCAGGGACCGGACAGCCCGGTGCAGAGGCCGGTCGGACCGGACCAGGGACCGGAGCTGCTTTTCGTCGTCCAGAGGCTTCTCCGGTTGGCGCCCGGTTGGCGGCCGGTTGGCGACCGGCCGACCGGACTGTGCGCCGGACCCGCCGGTCTGTAGGCCGGCTGACCGGGCGGTAGGCCAGACCAGCATTGCGTCAACCAGGAGCCGGTTGGCGACCGGCCGACCGGGCAGCACGCCGGGGTCGCTGGTCTGTGGGCTGGTCCAACTGGGCTGCAGACCGGATTTCTGCTGTAGACCCCTTTTCGATTGTTGTTGAAGTGGGGGGTCTCCTTTAGCCTTCTTGTTCCTTTGATACACCATTTATGCCTCTTTGCCTAATACCTGAGGTCATCCTTATAAACATATTAGGCCAAATACTCTAGCACGGTGTCATTGTTACCAAAATAATGGATAAGGGTAAAATACCCTTACACTAAACGACTGAATCATATAGCAAAAACTTTTCATGAATAGTACTTTCAAGACAAGTATCAAAAAGACTTGCATAAGAGTTAACTCATAAAGCAATAGATTCAAAGTAAGAGGTTTCGAAGCAACACAAAGGATGATTAAGTTTCAGCAATTGCTTTCAACTTGTAACATGTATATCTCATGGATAATTGTCAACATAAAGTAATATAACAAGTGCAATAAGTAAACATGTAAGAATCAGTGCACACAATTGACACAAGTGTTTGCTTCTAAGATAGAAAGAAGTAGGTAAACTGACTCAACATAAAGTAAAAGAAAGGCCCTTCGCAGAGGGAAGCAGGGATTACTCATGTGCTAGAGCTTTTTATTTTGAAAACATGGAAACAATTTTGTCAACGGTAGTAATAATTCATATGTGTTATGCATAAAACTTCCTATAAGTTGCAAGCCTCATGCATCGAATACCAATAGTGCCCGCACCTTGTCCTAATTAGCTCGGATTTCCATGGATTATCATTGCATTACATATGTTTCAACCAAGTGTCACAAAAGGGGTACCTCTTTTCCACTGTACAAAGGTCCAAGGAGATAGATCGCATTTGATTTCTCAGTTTTGATAGATCTCAACTTGAGGACATCCATACCGGGACAACATAGAAAACAGATAATGGACTCCTCTTTTTAATGCTTAAAGCATTCAACAACAAATAATATTCTCATAAGAGATTCGAGGATTAATGTCCAAGCTGAAACTTCCACCGTGATACATGGCTTTGGTTGGCGGCCCAATGTTCTTCTCTAACAATATGCATACTCAAACCATTTAATCATGATAAATCACCCTTACTTCAGACAAGACGAACTTGCATAGCAACTCACATGATATTCAACAAAGTAAAAAAGTTGATGGCGTCCCCAGAAACATGGTTACCGCTCAACAAGCAACTTATAAGAACTAAGATACATAGCAACATATTCATCACCACAATAGTTTTTAAAGCTATTTTCCCATGAGCTATGTATTGTAAAGACAAGGAATGAAATTTTTAAGGTAGCACACAAGCAATTTACTTTGGAATGTCACAAAAATACCACATATAGGTAGTTATGGTGGACACAAATGGCATAGGTTTTGGCTCAAGGTTTTTGGATGCACGAGAAGCATTCCCTCTCACTACAAGGTTTTGGCTAGCAAGGTTGTTTGAAGCAAACACAAGTATGAACCGGTACAGCAAAAACTTACACAAGAACATATTGCAAGCATTATAAGACTCTACACTGTCTTCCTTGTTGTTCAAACACTTTCACCACAAAAAATCTAGACCTTAGAGAGACCAATCATGCAAACCAAATTTCAACAAGCTCTACGGTAGTTCTCCACTAATAGATTTAAACTACATGATGCAAGAGCTTAACACATGATCTACTTGAGAGCTCAAAACAATTGCGAAGTATCAAATTATTCAAGACAATATGAAGCATTTTCTGTTTCCAACCAAATAGCAATCAACGAAGCGGTTTTCAACCTTCGCCATGAACATTAAAGCAAAACTAAGAACACTAGTGTTCAAATGAAAAAGCGGAGCGTGTCTCTCTCCAATACAAGGATTGCTGGGATCCGAATTTATTCAAACAAAAACAAAAATAAAAGCAAACAGACGCTCCAAGTAAAGAGCATAAGATGTGACAGAATAAAAATATAGTTTCACTATAAGTGACCTGATAAGTTTGTTGATGAAGAAGGGGATGCCTTGGGCATCCCCAAGCTTAGATACTTGAGTCTTCTTGAAATATGCAGGGATGAACCACGGGGGCATCCCCAAGCTTAGACTGTTCACTCTTCTTGATCATATCATATCATCCTCCTCTCTTGATCCTTGAAAACTTCCGCCACACCAAACTTAAAGCAAACTCATTAGAGGGTTAGTGCATAATAAAAATTCACATGTTCAGAGAGGACACAATCATTCTTAACACTTCTGGACATTACCCAAGGCTACTGAAAGTTAATGGAACAAAGAAATCCACTCAACACAGTAAAATAGGCAATGCGAAATAAAAAGGCAGAATCTGTCAAAACAGAACAGTCCGTAAAGACGAATTTTTCTGAGGCACTTAACTTGCTCAGATGGAAAAACTCAAAACTAATGAAAGTTGCGTACATACCTGAGGATCTTCATGAAGTTTCGCTGATTTTTTTGATTTTTCTACAGAGAGAAAAATGCGAATTCGTGATGCATGACAAATCTGTTTCGCGTAAATCCAAATCTAGTATCAACCTTCTATTAGAGACTTTACTTGGCACAATAACATGATAAGGAGAGGTTGCTACAGTAGTAACAACTTCCAAGACTCAACGAAACAGTAGCAAAATAAAAACATGGGTTATCTCCCAAGAAGTGCTTTCTTTATAGCCATTAAGATGGGCTCAGTAATTTTAATGATGCTCTCGCGAGAAATAAGAGTTGAAGCAAAAGAGAGCATCAAAAGCAAATAAGAAACACTTTTAAGTCTAACCCGCTTCCTATGCATAGGAATCTTGTACACAAATAAATTCATGAAGAACAAAGTGACAAGCATAGGAAGATAAAACACGAATAACTTCAAAATTTTCAGCATATAGAGAGGTGTTTTAGTATCATGAAAATTTCTACAACCATATTTTCCTCTCTCATAATAATTTCCAGTAGCATCATGAACAAACTCAACAATATAACTATCACATACAGCATTCTTGTCATGATCCACATGCATAAAAGTATCATTACTCTCCACATAAGCACAATCAATTTTATTAGTAATAGTGGGAGTAAAACTATCACAACCATCATTGTAATCATCATAAATTGCAGGCGTGGTATAATCATAATAAACTTTATCCTCCATAGTAGGTGGCACCAAAATACCACTATCATTATTATCATCATAAATGGGAGGCAAAGTATCATCAAAGAAAATTTTCTCCTCAAAACTTGGGGGACTAAAAATATCACAACCAGCTTCCCCAAGCTTAAATTCTTCCATAACATTAGCAATAATAGTGTTCAAAGAGTTCATGCTAAAAACATTGCTACAACTATTTTGCAAACAAAGTTCCATGGGTTTTTTAATTCTCTCTTCAAACACATCATGTCCTAATTCAATATAAAGTTCATAAAGATCTCTAATTTTTTTGTTGTTTTCCATTAAGCCCTACTAGTGACGAACTTCAACTTCAGGATTACTCATTTTAGCAATAATAAAAATAAACTAAGCAAACCGAATTAAATAAAGTAAAACAAGTAACTAATTTTTTGTGTGTTTTTGATATAAAGAAAGCAAGACAATAAACAAAGTAAAGAGATTGGATGTGAGAGACTCCCCTTGCAGCGTGTCTTGATCTCCCAAGAACGGCGCCGTAAAACTTGATCTTGATGGCGCGTGATGCACACGTCCGTTGGGAACCCCAAGAGAAAGGTGTGATGCGCACAACAGTAAGTTTTCCCTCAGAAAGAAACCAAGGTTATCGAACCAGTAGGAGATGAAGGCCACGTGAAGGTTGTTGGTGGAGGAGTGTAGTGCGGCGCAACACCAGGGATTCCGGCGCCAACGTGGAACCTGCACAACACAATCAAAATACTTTGCCCCAACTTAACAGTGAGGTTGTCAATCTCACCGGCTTGCTGAAAACAAAGGATTAAACGTATGGTGTGGAGAATGATGTTTGTTTGCGAAGAACAACAGAGAACAGAGATTGCAGTAGATTGTATTTCAGATGTAAAAGAATAGACTCCACAGTTCACTAGTGGTGTCTCTCCAATAAGATAAATAGCATGTTGGGTGAACAAATTACAGGTGGGCAATTGACAGAATAGAGATATACATATCATGATGACTACTATGAGATTTAATCAGGGCATTACGACAAAGAACATAGACCGCCATCCAGCATGCATCTATGCCTAAAAAGTCCACCTTCAGGTTAGCATCCGCACCCCTTCCAGTATTAAGTTGCAAACAACAGACAATTGCATTAAGTATGGTGCGTAATGTAATCAACACAAATATCCTTAGACAAAGCATCGATGTTTTATCCCTAGTGGCAACAGCACATCCACAACCTTAGAACTTTCTCACATCGTCCCAGATTCAATGGAGGCATGAACCCACTATCGAGCATAAATACTCCCTCTTGGAGTTACAAGTATCAACTTGGCCAGAGCCTCTACTAGCAACAGAGAGCATGCAAGAACATAAACAACACATATATGATAGATCAATTAATCAACTTGACATAGTATTCCATATTCATCGGATCCCACCAAACACAACATGTAGCATTACAAATAGATGATCCTGATCATGATAGGCAGCTCACAAGATCTAAACATGATAGCACAAGAGGATAAGACAACCATCTAGCTACTGCTATGGACCCATAGTCCAAGGATGAACTACTCACGCATCAGTCCGGAGGCGGGCATGGTGATGTAGAGCCCTCCGGTGATGATTCCCCTCTCCGGCAGGGTGCCGGAGGCGATCTCCTGAATCCCCCGAGATGGGATTGGCGGCGGCGGCGTCTCAGTAACTTTTCTCGTATCGTGGCTCTCGGTACTAGGGTTTTCACGACGGAGAGAATATATAGGCAAAGGGGCAGCGCAGGGGGGCACCCGAGGGGGCCACCCCATTGGGCGGCGCGGCCAGAGGTGGGGCCGCGCCCCCCTAGGGTGTGGCCGCCTTGTCGCCCCTCTTCGTCTCCTCTTCGGACTTCTGGAAGGCTCCGTGGAAAATAAGACCGTGGGCTTTTGTTTCGTCCAATTCCGAGAATATTTCCAGTGTAGGATTTCTGAAACCAATAACAGCAGAAAACAGGAAGTGGCGCTTCGGCATCTTGTTAATAGGTTAGTGCCGGAAAATGCATAAAAACATTATAAAGTATGACTAAAACATGTTGGTATTGTCATAAAACTAGCATGGAACATAAGAAATTATAGATACGTTGGAGACGTATCAACCGGCACTGCCGCTGAGATCTGGCCGACACTGCCGGCCCCACCCGCGTTGACTTCATCCAACTGTCTATTTATCATCTATGGTCACAAATACTTTATTGTAATGCCCATTTTACCCTGCCACGGATCTGAACATATGTATCTCTTTACCCACCTCAGTTAGGGTTTAGACAAGATTTGAAGCTTAAACTACTTGAGCTTTGTCTCCCTAGAACTATGTTCTTTGTATCAAGGCACTCTTGAGAGATTCTACTCTTCATGGATGATTCAAGGCTTCTACCTCTTTCATCCAAGTTCTAGTGGATCTCCATCACCAATCTCTCACTCCTTAGATTCTACCCAAGGGTCTTTCTAAGAAGTGATTCTATTGGCTTGGTCTAACCTACCAAGGGAGTAAATTTGGTTTGTGTTGGGTTGTGTGTGTTTTGATTTGGATCTTGTGTGTGTTCTTCCCCTCTCCCTCTCATTTCAATCCACTCACTTAGTCAAATTCGTGAGATCTAGGCACTCCCAAGCCCCTAGGCCTCATCATCACCGATGAAGAGAAGCGTATATCAGAAGGAACATGGTTATCTTTACCATTCAACAAGATCCGCTAGAGACAAACTTCCACACGCCCTTCAATGACGTGTCGACTTTATTCCAATTTCAAGTAGTCTCCACTGCCACATCTCCCTGAGTGGGCACAAACCCTAAACAAACAGAGGAAAACAACAAGAAACAGAGCCCCCTGCCAACAAACACTGCACCTCCATGGCACTAGGGCCATAAGAGGCGAGGCGGATCGGTGGTGGCGGTGGCGCCGACAGCAGGGAGGAAACCCTAATCTCTGGTGAAGGGCTCGAGCTTGAATAGATAGTTTGGCATGAGCATATTTTAAGTTGGAAGGATAAGAACGGCTGCTTTTATTGAAAAGTCTAATTAGTTTGCTAAATAAATATATAGGCTAAGGCGAGCAGGCGAAAAACTACGATCGGGTGCTTGTCGTGGCATATGCTGTTATGCAGGGACGATGTCCACACGATGAGTATTCGGATCTTGTGGGGAAAGTGTACAACCTCCGCAGAGTGTAAAACTATTCGAATAGCCGTGTTCGCGGTTATGGACATGGGAAAGGCTGTTGCTTGGCATTGAATGAGTTTTGTTTTACAAAAGTGTTTTCCGAAAAGGTTTTGGAAAAGTACACTGGGAGGTACGATGGAAAAACTGGAAAAGTTGGAATGGCCATTTGGGATGGCCGGAAAAAAGAATGGGTTATCCTTACTTATTAGTCTACAAACAAAATGGTTTACAAAAAGTTTTCAACAAGGATATAGAGATGTCATACTCTCGAGAAGAACCACCTCTCGGTCCTTGTAACCATAGAATAGTGCCCGTTCCTTGCTACTGCCAAATTGCATATCCTTTACTTATCTCTAAGGTGGTTTGCGAGTACAATTCATAATGTACTCATGGCTTTGTCCCTGGCTATTTACTTGGCCAGACTTGGTGGAGTTCGACAGATGAAGAAGGAGTTGACGACGTCTATGCGAGCTAGGAACGTCTTCCCGATCGATTCTGTAGGGTTATGGCATGACTTGGGCCTTGCGAACGTTTTACTTTGAAGTATTTCATTTGTGTGATTGTTGATCTCGTGCCATTGCGGCTCTTATGTAAGTATTGGGCATGTGACCTGATACGTCTCCAACGTATCTATAATTTCTGATGTTCCATGCTAGTTTTATGACAATACCTACATGTTTTGTTCACACTTTATATCATTTTTATGCATTTTCTGGAACTAACCTATTAACAAGATGCCGAAGTGCCAGTTCCTGTTTTCTGCTGTTTTTGGTTTCAGAAATCCTACACAGGAAATATTCTCGGAATTGGACGAAACAAAAGCCCAAGACCTTATTTCCACAGATTGTTCCAGAACACCGAAGGAGAGACGGACAGGGGCCACGAGGTGGCGACCCCACATGGCGGTGCGGCCAAGGGGTGGGGGGCGCCCCCCTATGGTGTGGGCCCCTCGGGACCCCTCCGAGGCTGCCCTTCCGCCTATATATTATCTCCGTCGCAAAAACCCTAAAACATCCAATGATATTCCACGAAGAGTTCTGTATCCGCCGCCATCGCGAAGACAAGTTTCGGGGGACAGAAGTCTCTGTTCCGGCACGCCGCCGGGACGGGGAATTGCCCCCGGAGTCATCTCCATCAACACCACCGCCATCTTCATCGCCGTTGCTGTCTCCCATGATGAGGAGGGAGTAGTTCTCCCCCGAGGCTAAGGGCTCTACCGGTAGCTATGTGGTTCATCTCTCTCTCCCATGATGTGATGTTTATGTGATCATGAGCTTTGTAATCTAGTTGAATATGTAGATGTTACTCTTGTCTATTATGCACTCTAGAGGTTACTTTAAATATGAACTCCGGATTCACTCTCCACGGTGTAATGGTGACAGTGTGTGCATCGTGTGTGTTTCCTTTATGACGTTGTGGAGCTTGTTTACTCCGGCTTGAGGGAGCTCTTGTAGCCCTACACAATGAATGGTGTTTGTTATCCAACAAAAGAGTGTTTAAGAGTAGCATTTATTTATTCAATTATGTGATCATTGTTGAGAGTGTCCACTAGTGAATGTATGATCCCTAGGCATTGTTTCTAAGCATTGAAACACCGTTTCCAACAAGCTCCGCTACATGTTTGCTTGCTGCCATTTTTATTTCAGATTGCAATTACTACTTACAATCATCCATATTACTTGTATTTCACTATCTCTTCACCGAACTAGTGCACCTATATATCTGACAAGTGTTGACGTGGGCATAACCCTTCGGGTACTCGACATTGCCATACCCGGTGCAAACTATGAAGCTGGACCACCTTAAGGACTCAACAAGCTGGACCTGCACGCGCCTCAACTTGTACTACAAGGAAAGAAGACTCCAATATGAATCCTACTAGGACTCTTGTAAACCCTAGCTTGGTGATATATAAAGCCAAGCAGGGGCACCCCTTAGGGACACACAATCAGAAACATAATTTTAGAGGCAACACGCCTAGACACCGCAACCCGCGGATTAGAACTAGACTAGATCCAACAACTCCGCCTATGGCGGCCCCCTGTATACATATATTCATATAGTGGATTGCTAGCAGGACGTAGCGACCCTCCACCGTGGGGGCGTGAACCTGGGTACGTCGTGTACCGCCTCGCTCCCGGAACTTCCGTCGTCGCCTTTCTCTAAAACCCAAGCCCCTCATAGTGGGCATTGCCGAGGAACCGCCTCGTCAATTGGCGCCGTCTGTGGGAATTGCGACAACTGGATTTTGTGATCCGAGCGAGATCCGTCAAGTTCATCAACAACCAGATCAAAAGATCGGAAAATTTAAGTTCGATCAGATGAGTTACGCAGCCAAGGACAACATTGGACATCTACTCGTGTACGGGCGCGCGCGGCCGCCAGCGGAGTTACATGATTCGTCGAGTACTGCATAGCAAGAAAAAGAAGATCAGCTTGCACCGGATCAGGACACATGAAAATCTCACGACAAAAGCAGTTTCATGCCATATGATCACGGCGTGGTTAATGGTGTCTCCGGGCAAATCAGCACAAAGATAAAAATTCCGATTCATAGCGTGGCTATTACTGGGCAACGAGACTTCATGTACATTCAGGGGAACTCAAAGCATCGGGCGCCTCAAGCTGTTGGTGGTCGGCCGGCCGATCAATTCACTTGATCCATCGGGAGGCATCAGCACTAAGACGTTTTCAAGTCCCAAGGAAAGAAGATCCCGATTTAGTACAAGCTTTTTGGAAAGGAAGCAGAATACACGCAAGCTAGCTCAAAAGGGAAATCAAGAAGAGATCAACTCCTATACGGAGATTTAAAAAGAGATACAGCTTCAAGCGAAACTCGATTTCATCCGACAACCCGATTTCATCCGACGTAAAAAAATCAGATCGGGACAAAGCTTCGACTACTCTTCGGTCGACCGCGCCCGCTCTCGCGCACTTGCCGCGCTCGGGGGCTTGCGTGTCACAGACCTGACATTATGGACTCAATATATTCGGATGCTCACCCGCCGCGGATCGGCCGTATCAGCTGTGTCCTCTTCATCGACCGCGTTTGCCTGGCGCCCGCCGGCGTGAATTATCTTGGATGGCGGGATTATGTCGGCTGCGCCCGTCGCATGGACTATCTCTGGCCGTGGAATTATTTCGGCTGCACCCGCCGCGTGGACTATCTCTGGCCGCGGAATTATTTCAGCTGCGCCCGCCGCACCGACTATCTTGGATGGCGCAATTACTTCAGCTACGCCCATCGCATGGACTACCTTTGGCCCATCGGGAGCGCTGGTTCGCTGGAACCCGAGAAGACATGAAGACCATTACTCCCATCGGGAACGCCGGTTCGCTAGAACCCAAGAAGATATGAAGACTATTACTCCCATCGGGAGCGCCGGTTCGCTGGGCGCTGGTTCGCTGGAATCCACGCCGGAATTCTAGAAGATATGAAGACTATTACTCCCATCGGGAGCGCCGGTTCGCTGGGCGCTGGTTCACTGGAATCCACGCCGGAATACAAGAAGATATGAAGACTATTACTCCCATCGGGAGCGCCGGTTCGCTGGGCGCTGGTTCGATGGAATCCACGCCGGAATTCTAGAAAATATGAAGACTCAAGTTTTGAAGAATTGCAGTAATTCGGGACACCCGAACTGCATCGTCAGGAACCTTGTTCATATATTACAACGAACCTCGGGGCTCACAGTCCCTTGAAGATTCGACTGTGCTCACAGTCCCCTTGAAGATTCGACTGTGCTCACAGTCCCCTTGAAGATTCGACTGTGCTCACAGTCTCTTGAAGATTCGACTGTGCTCACAGTCCCCTTGAAGATTCAACTGTGCTCACAGTCCCCTGAAGATTCGACTGGGCTCACGGTCTCTTGAAGATTTGACTGTGCTCACAGTCCCTTGAAGATTCGACTGGGCTCACAGTCCCTTGAAGATTCGACTGTGCTCACAGTCCCCTTGAAGATTCGACTGTGCTCACAGTCCCTTGAAGATTCGACTGTGCTCACAGTCCCCTTGAAGATTCGACTGTGCTCACAGTCCCCTTGAAGATTCAACTGTGCTCACAGTCCCCTGAAGATTCGACTGGGCTCACGGTCCCTTGAAGATTTGACTGTGCTCACAGTCCTTTGAAGATTCGACTGGGCTCACAGTCCTTTGAAGATTTGACTATGTTCACGGTCCCCTGAAGGAACGGGGACCTTGCTCTTTTCCTTTGTTATAGATGCCTCAAAGAGTGCCGCAAATAGCAAGGATCATGAAACAACGGGAACCTTACTCTTTTCCTTTGCTATAGATGCCTCAAAGAGTGCCGCAGATAGCAAGGATCATGAAATATATAAAACAACCCACGTTCGATGTTTTACTTATGGAAATATCAAAGAACAATGGGCTCATCGGCAGAATCATTGCACCCAAAATATTCGGGAGTGACTGTCGAAACATACATCGGTTGAAAGCAAAGTTGCGCATACAACAGGTTTAGCAATACCTGCAACATGAGCTGATCACTCAAACAATTTGCTGACCAACGAAAACGTTTAAACGGGCAATTAAGATTTGCTCCTTCAAAATTTGCCAACGGCATTGACTCGGTAAAAGTGCATATATATGTATCTACCGAAAAACTTACAAACAATGGCATCAACGATGCTCAAGGTGCATTGACGATTGCCCCTTGAAATATACAACAATGTGTCAACGGCACCTGAAGAAAACCGTGAACATCGGGTTGCTCGACTTGAGTCTACTCACGGTTGCAAGCATCAGTGCCCAGACTCGGGGGCTACTTCCATCGGGAGCGCTGGACGCGCACCCGATAAAATCGTCGGCTCCCCTCAGGGCCATCATCCAAATCATCGGCTCCCCTCAGGGCCATCGTCTCAATCATCGGCTCCCCTCAGGGCCATCATCCGAATCGTCGGCTCCCCTCGGGGCCATCATCCGAAATCATCGGCTCCCCTCAGGGCCATCGTCTCAATCATCGGCTCCCCTCAGGGCCATCATCTGAATCATCAACTCCTCTATCTATGGCATCATCAGAGTCATCGGCATCAAGTTCTCGAAACTTGAAAAAGTTTACGGTGTTTGACTTAGCATTTTTTACACCCTGTACATAACTATTTCATATTTATTTACAGGCTCGGGGGCTACTCCCATCGGGAGCGCTTGTCGCGCACCCGATAAAAAATACAAGATCTTCGAGTAGTACAACTTGAGTCTATGCGAGGCTGCAAGCACCCGCCCATAGACTCGGGGGCTACTCCCATCGGGAGCGCTTCGCGCACCCGACAGAAAGCAACTTCGACTCTACATCAAGCACAAGATTCAACAGATGATCAAGACATTCAGCGAAGACAACTTTAGTCCCTGCCCGAATCTTCACTTCGGCCAGACACTCGGGGGCTACTGACGTGGGCAAAACCCTTCGGGTACTCGACATTGCCATACCCGGTGCAAACTATGAAGCTGGACCACCTTAAGGACTCAACAAGCTGGACCTGCACGCGCCTCAACTTGTACTACAAGGAAAGAAGACTCCAATATAAATCCTACTAGGACTCTTGTAAACCCTAGCTTGGCTGATATATAAAGCCAGGCAGGGGCACCCCTTAGGGACACACAATCAGAAACATAATTTTAGAGGCAACACGCCTAGACACCGCAACCCGCGGATTAGAACTAGACTAGATCCAACAACTCCGCCTATGGCGGCCCCCTGTATACATATATTCATATAGTGGATTGCTAGCAGGACGTAGCGACCCTCCACCGTGGGGGCGTGAACCTGGGTACGTCGTGTACCGCCTCGCTCCCGGAACTTCTGTCGTCGCCTTTCTCTAAAACCCAAGCCCCTCATAGTGGGCATTGCCGAGGAACCGCCTCGTCAAGTGTATTAGGTGTGTTGGGGACACAAGAGACTTCTTGTATCTTAATTGCAGGGTTGCTTGAGAGGAATATCTTTGACCTCTACCTCCCTGAGTTCGATAAACCTTGGGTGATTCACTTAAGGGAAACTTGCTGCTGTTCTACAAACCTCTGCTCTTGGAGGCCCAACACTGTCTACAAGAATAGAAGCGTGTGTAGACATCATGACCTGTTGTAATCTTTTTATTCGGTACGGTAATGGATGAGGTATTTGATACCAGTTCGGTTATGCTTTCACAACACACTGATCATGGGATCGTGAATGTGTATGCATAACGGGTGTTTCGGACAGCTAGTCCGGGGCCCCACAATAGGCCACGTCCTCGACTATACAAGGAAGGAGGCGGGCCGGTCATAACTACATAATATATAGTCATAACTACAATGGATACATGTACATATCTCAACAGAGCCAAAGGCACGCCGCCGTCCTCACCCCTCTCTCATTGGACCGGGACAAATCTTGTGATAGTAGAGCTTGTTGTTGCAAAAAGACGGGAAGTCATCTTTACTATTAGCCCTAAAGGACGAGCGCATGAGAGCAATAGCCATAGGCGGACCCAAATTTTTTTTTGAATCCTGGCCAAACAAGCTTAGTGTGCTAAACTTTTATCAAATACATATGAATTTGGGGCGAAATAGGCTTGCCGGCCGACCGGAAGCCTGGGCGGCTGCCCGGGTAAAAGGGATGCTAGATCCGCCCCTGGCAACAACCATCACCGATGAAGAGAAGCGTATATCAGAAGGAACACGGTTATCTTTACCATTCAACAAGATCCGCTAGAGACAAACTTCCACACGCCCTCCAATGACGTGTCGACTTTATTCCAATTTCAGGTAGTCTCCACCGCCACATTTTCTTGAGTAGGGCACAAACCCTAAACAAACAGAGGAAAACAACAAGAAACGGAGCCCTCCCGCCAACAAAGACCGTGATACACTGCACCTCCATGTCACTAGGGCCATAAGAGGCGAGGCGGATCGGTGGTGGCGGTGGCGCCGACAGCAGGGAGGAAACCCTAATCTCTGGTGAAGTGCTCGGCTTGAATAGATAGTTTGGCATGAGCATATTTTAAGTTGGAAGGATAAGAACGGCTACTTTTATTGAAAAGTCTAATTGGTTTGCTAAATAAATATATAGGATAAACAATTCTAGCAACGCACGGTCCAATTTTCCAATGCTTAAACAATGGTTTCGTCCCTGGCGGGTCCTTTGTGCTTTTCTGGAGAATTGGGTTGTAATTCCTTTTTACTTTGTAGTCCTTCCTGTAATTGTGACACCACCGCTAGCTTCTAGGTCCCTCCGGGACCTACCCCTGTTAAAAAAATGCTTAGGATTACTGTTTTTTTAAAAAGAAAGTACAAAGAAAAAAAGTTCAAAATGGTTACACCAACCCAAATTTCACATGAGAACTTGAGAAGTAGACACGCCATATTTTATACTCCTCTAGATACGAACGTCCGCGTCTCAGGTTCAGCTCGCCCAGGCGCGGCACGCAGCCACGCAACTCTACAGCACGCAGCCGCAGCGCCACACTCCACTGCAGCCCTGCAGCGCTCTGCACCAGAGTGCAGTGCTAGAGTCGAGGCGACGAACGGCCTGCTCCCTTTGCTTCTCGCCGCAGCAAAGCGGTCGCGGCGAGCCGAGCACTGCGCCGAGAGCGAAGTCGCCGCCGGGGCAGAAGCGGCGACGGAACCCTAGAAGACCGCCCGCCGCGCACGCGTCCCGAGCCGAGCAGTTCGGATTCGGCCGGATCTGCCCCCCTCGGCGCCGGGGCGTGCTGCCCGTGGCGACGGCTCGCGCATTTCTGCTCTGAGTCAGCGGCGGTCGGGCGGGTGTTGGACCGGCTGGGCGCGAGATTCGGCTTGCCCGACCATCGGGGGGTGGAATGCAGTAAGGAGGAAGTGTAATTCGCATTTTCTGCCTACCCCTCTTGCTCAATTGGCTTCGACAGTTCGTTACCACTGTTTTTGCTCCCAGCTTCCTTTTCTGAGTTTGCTTTTGTGGTTCAAGCTCAACTCTCGGGTTTTTTTTTAATTTAAAGTAACTCTCGGGGGTTTATGGTTGGGCAACCTAAAACATTGAGTATGATTCATGGCTCGAAGAACTTACAATGTAGTAAATAGAGTAAGACTGGGTGCTTCGGAACTAAAATAAGTCGAGTTTACAGGTTTTACCCATTTTTATTGTTCACAAGGTTCTATTGTGAGGCAACTGCTTGTAGGGCATGCCTTTTCTTCAAGGGCTTACTTCCGGATTGTTTATATTTACGAAGCTTCCTAGGATTGGTAAAGCATCTTAATCGACTGATCCAGTATGCGCACTAAATAGTGTCCTCAACTGCGGGATAGAAGAGTTTAATACAAGCTTTTGCCATGCTGCTGGTAACTTGCCTTTCTGTCCAAATTATATTGAGGAACCTGTCACATGATTGGGTCTTATCTCCCAGATGGGTGGATCTTTCCATCTAGAAATGTGATGGATTGGGCAGTTTGGGCATTGAAGTGCAAGAATGATGGGCAGCTTCAAGTTTGCGTTGCTTTTTGGGACCCTTTTGGTTGGTTCATTCTGTTTGATTGCTGCAAGGAAATTAATAACTATATATTAGCATCGCAGATGTAATTTGGGTATATAGCTTTGTTTGGCGGTGTGGCTTGGTTTTTTTCAGCATTGCATGTTGAGATCCAGAAGTTCCTTTATATATGTGTCATTTGTAGCTCTTCAGTTTTTCTGTGTCACTAATCCTTCATAGCTTCCAAGAATGCTTAGAAGTTGATATCCTGTTTGTACTCCTGAGCATTTTCCGTGTGGCTAGTCCTCTGTGACAATTTATTGTCTTGCAGGTAAATTTTCTAAATGGGTTAACTTCGTGGAGCATAGGGACAGCTCCTCGGAGAGATTACAAGGATATACAAATGCCAATCTCACCTTCACTGAGAAGATCTCCTGCAAAAGAGATTGCCCACAAGAGGAGACGAAGTTTTGGGAGTACACTGCCTGCTAAATCAAAGGATGATGGGCTCTTGTTGTTCAATGATCTGAAGAAAAGCGAGAGGGAGAACTTCTTACTGGAACAGCCAGATGATCTTGGCGAATCGTTATGTAATTCTCATAAATACCCCTTTCGTATTTTTAGTGTTTTTTGTTTATAATCTGCTTCTTCCTAGTATGTGAAATGTATTGTATGATTCATATTTACTGTTACTTTATTGTGTCTGATCCTATGCTTCAGCAAAGTTGAACTATTTTCCAAATTTCAATCTTGGTTTCAAAATTGCTGGACGAGTAGAGAGCCGTGATTTGCTTAATGTGGATGGTGACAAGAATGATTATGACTGGTAAGCACACTTAAAAAACACATCTAGTTTTGTTTTGTTTTTCTTCATTGCACTTGCTGCCTTTTTGTTTCTAGTGAATATAACATTTATTAAGATTTATTATAGCCGTCTTCATGATGTCTTTATGCAGTGAGTTCAGTTTTCATCTACTAACTACTTTTGTACTTCTGAATTCTTATTTAACAGGCTGTTGACTCCTCCAGAGACTCCACTTTTTCGCTCATTGGATGATGAAGAAAACCACTGCATTGATCTGGCTCCTAGGGGCAGGTCCCAAACTAAGCCGCTATCTATTTCGAGGTCATCAACAGTAAGTGTTTTGATCTCACCATAAGTTCCTCGAATTCAAACCATCTAAAATTGGCAATAATTTTTTTCTGATATATACACAGAAGGAAAATACTCAAAGGTCTAGAAGAAGCAGTGCGAGTCCAAATAGGCTTAGTCCATCACCACGGTCAAATTGCAATGCAGCTCTTACAAGGACAAGATCATCGAATTCATCTTCTCGCAGTAGTCCACCACTTGCTCTCCAACCATCTATAACATTACGAAGATCATCAACTCCTCCAGCTGCTAAGACGTTAACACCTCCAAGAAGGTCGCCTTGTCCTGCTTCAAGGAGAGTGATTACTTCAAGTGGCCCAACATTGAATGGAACAAGGGGGGGCTCACCTGTTATAGATAATCGTAGGTCATCTTTGCCGAAACTTCATGTATGGCAGTCAAATGATCTGGGTTTCTCTTTCGATGCACCTCCAAATCTTCGCACATCTTTACCAGATCGTCCAGTATCCCGTTCAAGGGGTGGATCTCCTTCATCTTTCAGTGGATTGGACATGGGTTCAAGAGGAAGCAGGCGATCAATATCTCCTACTCTATCAAGAATAGCCAGTTCATCCGGTAGTAATGAACGAGATCGTTTCGGCTCATACATCAAAGCCTCTGCAACATCTTCTGTGGATGATGATCTGGATTGCGTGCAGTCTGTGCCAGTTGGCTATGATGGTAGCCCAGCTGTAAAAAAGAGCTTGTCAGTGATGAAGACCAAAACATTAGCATCAGCAAAGAAGCTATCTAAGAGTTTCTCCTCTAATTCTGCCCCAAAGCGGAACTTTGATTCTGCTGTTTGGTTGATGGTAAGCATTTATATGTTTTACTGTTATGATGGAATATTTCCTCTTTGTTTACATTATTCTGTTTTTCGTTTGGGATATATAGTTGATAATCCATTTTGTAAAATTGGGAGAACATTGCATACCTTACATTTTTTTTTCGAAAAAATGCTTCACATATACTTTATTTGACACTGGGTGTTTTTCCACGTTTAGTGAAATGGTGAATTACACATTGTGTATAAGGAAGAAATGGATTGTAGGTTCTCTGTGGAATTAGGAAAGGAGAGTACAACTCAGCCACTACCACCAGGATCACGTCAATAATTTCATGTATCTTCATTTACTTGGATTTCGTTAAGGATCTCATCTGCTCAGGGATGCTATAGATCTCGTACATGATTATGTATAGTGAGGTGCTAACCCGGAAATGTACCAAACCACGGGCTAGCTGTTATCATGTTGTGTTGAGTTTAAAATTCACTTGGTTTTTTCCTGTTTTGAAGAGATAATTAAGCGTGCGTTTGGTTGGTGATCGAAATAGGGATGGGATTGGACCATCCCATTTTGCGTGTGTTTGGTTATAAAGTGTGTGGATGGAACCATCCACATGCAAGGAATATTCTCTCTAGATGCTGACCCAACTCATCCCCAAAAATCGGCCGGACCTCTCCATCCCACTTTTTCTAATCCGTGGATCCATCGCTAATCTTCTCCCCTCGTTTATGTTGACCCGTTCCCGTTCGCTGGAAGACTGCCGCTTGGGCTCGTCGTTGCCCTGCCCAGCCGCTGCATGGGTTCGTGGTTGACCCGACTTCCGCGTCTCGCCAACGACGCCACTTCCACATCTGGTGATGGAAGACCGATGTCGCCGCCTGGGCTCGCTGTATCCTCGCCTTCCCGGCCGCGTGAGCCTGCCGTCCCCGTCGAGCCGGACGCCGGTGAGGCCGGTCTTGCTCGCGGTCGAGCGGGATGCCGTCTTCCTCGTGCTTGCCGCCCCCGTCGAATGGGATGCTGGCGAGGCCGGTCTTCCTCGCGGTCGAGCGGGACAACGTCTTCCTGGTCGTCGCACCCGTCGAGCGGGACGCCGGCGAGGTCGGCCTTCCTCGCGGTCGACACCCTCCGTCGAGCAGGATGCCGACTAAGCTGGCCTTCCTCATGGCCGCGGCGTTGCTACAATTTTTTAAGCCTAATTTCAATTAAACACTGCTAATAGAAGGCTATTGAATATTACTAGCTAATCACATGTCATCCCATCCCCTCAAATTCTTTGAACCAAACAGAAAGTGTGATCACCCTAATGTGGATCGTCCCATCCCTAAAATCTGATCCATCCCATCCCATGCATATCGGTCCATCAACCAAACGGACCCTAATGCTTTATTGGTCCTAGGCATCTGGCAGCCTGCCTGGGTGTAATTCTGCCCTTGTGTACAATAAAGTGTTCTATCTTTACTATTGATGCTAGTTGGTAGTGTTCATCCATGGTTCATCTCCACCTCCTCCCCTCCTCCTCACAAACCAGACACATGGGCCATCTCACGTCTAAGTCAAGTCAAAGAAAAATCTTGCTTTCCAAACCGAGACCTGCCTTAGAATTTGTAATAAAACAATTCCACGTATCTTTCCAAAACAAAACCTGCCATACAATTGATAAATTCAGATGAAACAATTCCACGTATACAAGACACATGCATGCTTTTCTATTACTGTCTTTCTCTTGAACATTGTTGTTTACCTTTTGAACCCATCCGTATTAATTATTGTCAGCTTTAATTTCCTATTACTGTATTCCTTTTTTCGAGTTTTTCTACTCACGGTGTGGACCAGAAGAAGTATGGTCGTGTTGGTTTTCCGTTTGGAACTTATAGACATGTCAATTGATTAGATGGAGGAAAAACCGAAGCTAATTAAATGGTGCAAAATAACAATATTTCTTCTTGAAAATCACCTAACAAGTTAATGATGGGGAAATCATGGCAACAATCAAATCGAGGTAACATTGGTGTCCTGGTGTTTTTTGCTTTTCTTTTCTTTTGTTGGATCTGAAAGAACAGGTGAAGACCCGATCTCACAGAGGATTAGGATCGCACAATTTTAATTCCAGTACTCAGTTCTTGATACAATTTGAGATATAATTGAGAAGGGGGTGAGGGAATAGAGAACTGGGGATGAGAAGATTAGACCAACTTTTTTAACAAGCATACCCAGAAACACACACGCTCCTCTACTTAACCACCTCGCACATGCACAGCTCATGACAGAAGCAAGAGCATAGCCTACGTTTCCTACTCTCCAGCTGACAGTGGCCCTAGTACTTGCTTGCCCCTCTCTGGTGGGTCTCGAGCAGTCAGAGACCCTTCTGTGTCCGCACACATCGTCAAGATGGGCGGGACACTTGCACCTCCAGAAGACGAAGCCTGACCCCAAATAGCTGCCTCAGGAAAACGAGCACACAAAATCTCGTAATCTTCCCATGCAGTTTCTTCCTCCTTGAGAGTGGACCATTTCACCAGAACTTGCAGCATCGCGTTGTCCTTCTTCACCAGGCGACGATCAACTATCTCAACTGGAACAGGGTCGCCCACTGTCTACTGGAGTGTAACCAGGAGTGGATGGTTTTAGTTGTGAAACGTGGAAGACCTGGTGCACCAGCGAGCCAGAGGGCAAATCCAGGCCAGTGAACCATCTCGAGCCAGAACAGCATAAGGACTGAAATATTTGAAAGCCAACTTGGGAAATGGACGATTGATAATTGAAGCTTGAGCATGAGGTTGTAGTTTTACAAGAACCTGATCACCCACTTGGAAGGAGCGCTCACTGCGATTTTTATCTGCATAGTGCTTCATGCCATTCTTGGCCTTGGCCAATCGGGCACGAAGTAGATCAGTGTGTGTCTGCTGATCACGGAGCTCATCGGAAGTTACTATCCCCTGATTAGTTGGCAGGTTAGGCAAGGCACCGGAATTTGGTTCAGATTTGTACATAGCCTTGAAAGGAGAACATCCCAATGCTGAATGGTACGAAGAATTGTACCAAAACTCAGCCATTGGTAACCAGTTTCGACCCTGTTTAGGAGAATCATGAACGGCACAGCGTAAATACATCTCCAAACACTGATTTACTCGCTCGCTTTGCCCGTCGGTAGGGGGATGGTAAGCTGCGCTATATGCTAGTTTGGTGCCCACCAGTTTGAAACGTTCCCACCAGAAGGCGCTGGTGAAAACTCGGTCGCAGTCGGAAATAATTGAGTGTGGCACACCATGAACCCCGACGACCGTATCCATGAACAACTGCGCAACTTGAACGCGGTAAAGGGGTGGCGCAGGGGAATGAAGTGCGCATACTTCGTCGGGCGGTCGACAACAACTAGAATCGAGTCAGCACCAACGGATAAAGGAAGGCCTTCAATGAAGTCCATAGTGATTTCGTGCCATGAGTTCTCATGCTTTACTTGTTGGAAAATCGAACATTGGCGGACAAATTCTTCTATACTCCGCTTCAAGCTTGGCCAATAGAATAGCTTGTGGATGCGCTGATATGTGTTATGGATCCCGGAGTAACTGCCGACAGCGCTGTCGTGGAATGCAACAATGATCTTTGATGTGGCCAAACTATGGGGTGTGGCCCGTTCTTCACGGATTTGGTGGAGGGGGTGAGGAACGCGAAGAACACGGGGTGGAAAGCGTGGAAATCGAAGATACAAATGCAACAGACACACACAACCGGTTGTTCTTCATAGGCCCGATACACCTACGCGAATTGCAAGGCAAAGACCCACAAGGAATAGAATCCCTCACAAAAGATTGGCAAGAAATTGGTAGAGTTCCAAAGAGGGAAAGAGGCAAATTGATAGAATTGCAAGAGGCAAAAGATCAACAACACTAGAATCCCTAGAATGGAAGAGACCAATTCCCAAGATCCTTGATACACTCAATAGATTTAGGTCTATGGAGGTTTCCCAAAGGGAGGAGCAAAGCTCATGTCTAATCTCAAATCAACTCTAAGGTTTCAAGGGGGGAGTGGAGGCCCTTGTATATGCCAGCCACGAGCAAGGGTAGTTTAGGCATAAAAGATTACAAATCCTGGTTTTACATGGGCTGGGCCCAACGCAGATTCGAATATGTCGTTTCACTTGGTCCGGAGGTTTTGGTCCATCAGGCTGTGGTAGCTGATCGGAGATTTCGGGGTGATGGGCCGAAGATTCCGGGCAAGTCTGCGGGCAGGTTCCGGCCTAGTCTCTGCGGGCGACGCGCTCGGGGTCGGCGTGGCTACGGCCGGAGATTCCGGTCCAATCTCCGGGCATGTTCTGGCCTGACGCACTCGCGACGAACTTGGTGAGGCCGGAGATTCTGGTGTGTAGGGCCGGAGATTCCGGCATGGATGCTCTGGTGACTTCTTCTTCATCTTCTTTTCCACGGACTCGGCTTTCATGGTGAGCTTCTTGTTCAAGATACCTAATGACACACATTGTATTGGCATGAGGTAGCATTCCATCCAAAGGGGTGTTAAGATCACATACAGAGAGGAGCGAATTCACCTCTTGGTGTAGTGCTTTGGCGCGTGCTCGCGTCATGGGTCCACTTGGGGGACCTGGTGGTCTTGATGGCGAAAGATTCGCGATGTTGATGTCGTAGATGGTCATTAGAGTCGTCCAATGATAGTTCATGAATTTCATATCTCGGTCCGAGGCGACGTTTGTTGGTATTCCATGAAGTCGAACAAATTCCCTAAAAAGTAATGTAGCAATGTGTGAAGCATTATCCGTTCGAGAGCATGTCTTGTAATGAGCTAATTTAGAGAATCTATCTACCACAACAAAAATTGGATCATGGAAGGGTCGGTAGTAGACTTAGCTTGAAAGCACTTGTTGCGTCGTTTGCATAGGCATTCGATGTGTCCCTTCATCTTGGTCCAAAAGTGGTGTGTGACGAGCATTGCGAGTTTCTTTTCATGTCTTTTCTCAAGAAGATCATGAAATTGGGATTGATGAGTGTCTGTTATGATGTCAATGCGGTGCTTCAAGTCTCGTAGAGGGGGAAATCCGAGAGGAACTTCATTGGGGAACACGTCTTGGAACTCCTTCAAAATAGACATCAAAGAGAAAGGAATGGTTGTTAAGTCGTTAGTCTCTGACGGCGGTTCGTTGTGTTTGAACACATAGCGCAATATGGTGGATGGGTTCTCTTGTACTCCCCTTAACTTGCTTTTGGTGGCTAAGAGGACACTCTTCATTTTTCTGCTCATATTTGGCTTGTGGCACTCACTCTCATTTAGGTGGATCACTCTCTCACCTCTCATTTAGTACCAATCTTCAAGAACAAAGGATATGTTCAGAGTTGTACTAACTACCGTGGAATTAAGCTTGTGAGCCATACAATGAAGCTATGGGAGAGTCATTGAGCACCGTTTAAGACGAATGACAAGCGTGACAAAAAATCAGTTTGGTTTCATGCCTGGGTGGTCGACCATGGAAGCCATCTTCTTGGTACGACAACTCATGGAGAGATACAAGGAGCAAAAGAAGGACCTGCATATGGTGTTCATTGACTTGAAGAAGGCCTACGTAAGATACCGCGACACGTCATGTGGTGGGCCTTGGAGAAACACAAAGCCCCAGCAAAGTACATTACCCTCATCAAGGACATGTACGATAATGTTGTGACAAGTGTTCGAACAAGAGATGGCGATACCGATGACTTCCCGATTAAAATAGGACTACACCAGGGTCAACTTTGAGCCCTTATCTATTTGATTTGGTGATGGATGAGGTCAAGGGATATACAAGGAGATATCCCATGGTGTATGCTCTTTGCGGATGATGTGGTCCTAATCGATGATAGTTGAACGGGGGTCAATAGGAAGTTAAAACTTTGGAGACAAACCCTGGAATTGAAAGGTTTTAGAATTAGTAGAACTAAAACTCAGTACATGATGTGCGGTTTTAGTACTACTAGGCATGAGGAGGAGGAGGTTAGCCTGGATGGGCAGGTGGTGCCTCAGAAGGACACCTTTCGATGCTTGGGGTCAATCCTGCACAAGGATGGAGATATTGATGAAGATGTGAACCACCGGATCAAAGCCGGATGGATGAAGTGGCGGCAAGCTTCTGGTATTCTTTGTGATAAGAGAGTGCCACAAAAGCTAAAAGGCAAGTTTTATAGGATGGCGGTTCGACCCGCAATGTTGTATGGCGCTGAGTGTTGGCCGACTAAAAGGCGACATGTTCAACAGTTAGGTGTGGCAGAGATGCGCATGTTGAGATGGATGTGTGGCCACACGAGAAAGGACCGAGTCCGGAATGATGATATACGAGATAGAGTTGGGGTAGCGATATACGAGATAGAGTTGGGGTAGCACCGATTGCAGAGAAGCTTGTCCAACATCGTCTAAGATGGTTTGGGCATATTCAGCGCAGGCCTCCAGAAGCTCCAGTGCATAGTGGACGGCTAAAGCGTGCTGATAATGTCAAGAGAGGACTAGGTAGACCACACTTGACATGGGAGGAGTCCGTAAAGAGAGATCTGAAGTACTTGAGTATCACCAAAGAACTAGCCATGGAAAGAGCGGCGTGGAAGCTTGCTATCCATGTGCCAGAACCATGAGTTGGTTACGAGATCTTATGGGTTTCACCTCTAGCCTACCCCAACTTGTTTGGGAATAAAGGCTTTGTTGTAGTTGTACTCTCTCACCTCTCATCTCACTAGTGTTAGTGGCTTCTTGTGCCCTCGCTAAAGCCTTTGCATTGTCCGCAATCATTTGGCTAGGAGTTTAGGGTTTAGGGCATGGTTTGCTTTCTTATCGTATTGCCAAGGACGACCAAGTAGCAAGTGACACACTGTCATGGGAACCACATCACATTTTATCGTGTCTTCATATGTTCCAATTTTGAAGGATACAATCACGGTGTTTTGGATCTTCACATTGCCATTGTCACTTAGCCATTGGATGTTGTAAGGATGTGGATGCTTCCGGAGTTGGAGGTTGAGCTTGGAACATAGTTCGGTGCTTGCAAGGTTGTGGCAACTACCTCCATCAATGATGACTTTGATAGATTTGCCATTGATTCCGGCTCTTGTTTGGAAGATGTTGCATTTGGATGTGCTTGAGTGGTCAAGACTTTGGTCACCACAAGCGAGGGACTTGTATCATCCACACATAGGACTTGCTCTTGATCTTCCAGTTTATCATCTTCAAGGATTATTGCGGCTTGCACCAAAGCTTCATATTCAACTTCAGTTAGGTACTCCACATCTTCGTCATCTCGAGTTATCATGACTCTAGTGTTTGTGCACTCAAAAGATTTATGTCCTTGGGCACCACACTTGAAGCAAGTGATGTTATTAGATCCCGTTGAAGCCTTCGATGCCATGGTGGATGGAGCCGGCTTGAAGTTTGTGGTTTTCATGGCGCTTTTAGTGTGCTTTGTGGGATCCTTTGAAGAGCTATCAATTGTGTTCATAGTGCTAGTGACTTCATTGATTGCATTTCTTGCGGCGAAGAAGGACTTGGATTTAGCACTTGTGAGGTCTTCTCTTACTTGGCGCTCGACCCTTGTAGCTTGATGTAGCAACTCAACCATATTTGTGTATGGCAAGAATTCAACTATCCTCTTGACGGGTATGCTCAATCCATTTAAGAACCTTGCCATTGTTTGCTCTTCTAGTTCGTTGACCTTCGCACTCATCATTGTCATGTGCATTTCCTTGTTTCCTCATTGCGGCGGTTGTTTGGAGGTGGCGCTTGAGCATCTCTATTGTTGTTTCTGTTTGGTGGTTGAGGAGGGCGCCTTCCATGCGGTTGCGCTTCATTGTTTCGGCGAGGAGGTGGCATCACACTTGGTGCTTGGTGATGGCCATGAGGGTTGGCATCACGATCACGGTTTCTTCCATTAGGAGCATCTTCATCATTTTGATGGTTTGCTTCACTTTGATGACCATCCGGTGCGTGATGAGCTCGATGATTGAAAGGATTGTGTCTCCTATTGTCAAGGTTATTCCTTCTTGCACCATCATCTTGAGGAGCTTCAACATTGATGATTTGACGTCCTTGATTCACATCTTGTTGTTCTTGATGTTGGCGTTGCCTTCGAGCATTGGCCACTTGTGCTTGACGTTCTCGCTCTTGTTCTTCAAGTGCTTCTTGTTCACGGCGAAGACGTTCTTGTTCTCGTTCACGAATGAGGTCTTGGTCGTGGCGGAGACGTTCTTGTTCTTGTTGGAACTGTGCCTCAAGATGTTCTTGTTGGAGCCTCTCTTGTTCAAGTTGAAGGTGTTCTCGTTCTTGTTGGAGATGTTCTTGTTCAAGTCTAAGGCGTTCTTGCTCCACTTCTTGAGCTTGTCGCTGAAGCACTTGAGCATCCACATTATGGTGACGTGGGTCTTCATTGGAGGCATGATGAGACGGTGAAGGAGCTCTATGCCTTGAGCTATGAGAACGTGAAGATCTTCAACGGTGGCTTTGGTTGTTGGCGATGTTTGCAATAGCTTGTTCAAGGCGTGCCATCCAGTCTTCTTGTCTTTGCATGCTTGCCATGCTTTGTTGGCCTTGAGTGTCTAGCTTGCCTTCAAGTCTTGGCCTTGTATATGCGAGTTCTTGTACTTGGACATTAAGGTCCCTTCTTTGCGCTTGAACTCGCTCTTCGTAGCATATGACGGTATCTTCCATCATCGTCAAGAAATACGATGACAAACTTGCGTTTATGCTCAGTGAAGACGGAATTCATGAGACATTGAAATGTCGCTGGCGCATTTGTGAGGCCCAAAGGCATGACTCGAAAATGGGAATGGCCATGGTGTGTTTGAAACGCCGTTTTCTCTTCATCCTCAGGCTTCATACGTATTTGACGATAGCCAGCATGGAGGTCGAGCTCGGAAAACATGGCTGCTCCAGCAAGCTCGCCAAGCAATTCATCGACGATTGTTAAAGGAAATTTGTTGTCTCAACATAGCCGGTCCCAAGCCCGGGTAAAGGAGGAGGGTTGTAATAGGCGAGGCGAGCCAACGTAAAAAACCCAGCCACTCTTATGGAGATGAGACCCAAAGGAACCTCGTTGGGGCGTAACCCTCTTAGCGACGCGCCACATCGGAACCCGGGTGTGGTGTCAAATGGGCAAGGGCCGGGCCGTCACCCCCTTGGTGGCGCGCCGTATCTTGATCTGGATACGGTGATAAGTGAGCAAGGGTTGGGTCGCCGCATCCTTAGTGGCGCGCTGCACCGACGCCCCGGTGTAGTGAAAAATGAGCAAGGGTCTCCGCATTTGACTCGACGAGTGCGGAGGGTAAGGAAGTTAGCCGAGCCTAGGAGGATACGCTTAGGTAGCTGGGCATTAGGGTCCCTGACGGGTAAGTTACGGGAGTTAGTTGATACAGCGGTGAGGAGGCGTGTTGATGTCCTATGTGTCCAAGAGACCAAATGGAAGGGACAGAAGGCGAAGGAGGTGGATGATACCGGTTTCAAGTTGTGGTACACGGGGACAACTTCAAACAAAAATGGAGTAGGCATCTTGGTCAATAAGAGCCTCAGGGATGGAGTTGTGGATGTCAAGAGGCAAGGGGACCGGATGATCCTTGTCAAGCTGGTTGTTGGGGACTTAGTCCTCAATGTTATCAGCGCATATGCCCCACAAGTAGGCCACAATGAGAGCACCAAGAGGGAGTTCTGGGAAGGCCTGGAGGACTTGGTTAGGAGGGTACCTATTGGTGAGAAGCTCTTCATAGGAGGAGACCTCAATGGCCATGTGGGTACATCTAACACAGGTTTTGAAAGGGTGCATGGGGGCTTTGGCTATGGCATCAGGAACCAAGAAGGAGAAGATGTCCTGAGCTTCGCTCTAGCCTATGACATGGTCGTAGCTAACACCCTCTTTAGGAAGAGAGAATCCCATCTAGTGACGTTCGGTAGTGGTCTACACTCTAGCAGTTGATTTTGTCCTCTCTAGAAGAGAAGGCAGACGCGCTGCATTGATTGTAAGGTGATACCTGGAGAGAGTGTTGTCCCTCAACATAAGGCGGTGGTTGCCGACTTTCGCTTTAGGATCCGTGTCCGGCGGGGTAAGCGCGCCAAAGTCGCTAGAACAAAGTGGTGGAAGCTCAAGGGTGAGGCATCCCGAGGCTTTCGGGGAGAGGGTTATTAAGGAGGGCCCTTGGGAGGAAGGAGGCGATGCAAACATGATGTGGACGAGTATGGCGACACCTTGCGGAAGGTCGGCCGTAGAGGAGTTTGGGGTGACTAAGGGAAGTAGAAGGGAAGCTAAGGATACCTGGTGGTGGAACGATGAGGTCCGAGAAGGTTATTAGGGAGAAAAAGGATCAAGTTTGAGATGCCTATATCTGGACGGGAGTGCGACTAACATGGAGAAGTACAAGGTGGCGAAGAAGGCTGCAAAGCGGGCGGTGAGTGAAGCAAGGGGTCGGGCGTATGAGGACCTCTACCAACGTTTAAACACAAAGGAAGGCGAAAGGGACATCTATAAGATGGCCAAGTTTAGGGAGAGGAAGACGAGGGATGTCAACGAAGTCAAATGCATCAAGGACGGAGATGATCAGCTTCTTGTGAAGGATGAGGCGATCAAGCGTAGATGGCGGGAGTACTTTGACAACCTTTACAATGGAGAGGCTGAGAGCTCTACCATTGAGCTAGACGGCTCCTTTGATGATACCAGCATGTGCTTTGTGCGACGTATCCAGGAGTCTGAGGTTAAGGAGGCGTTAAGGAGGATGAAAGGCGGCAAGGCGATGGGTCCTGATGGTATCCCCATCGAGGCGTGGAGAGGCCTTGGGGACGTAGCGATAGTATGGCTAACTAAGCTTTTCAACCTCATTTTTCGGTCAAACAAGATGCCCGAAGAATGGAGGCGGAGTATTTTAGTACCAATCTTCAAGAACAAGGGGGATGTTCAAAGTTGTACTAATTACCGTGGAATCAAGGCGATGAGCCATACTATGAAGCTATGGGAGAGAGTCATTGAGCACCGCTTAAGAAGGTTGACAAGCGTGACCAAAAACCAATTTGGTTTCATGCAGGAGGTCTACCATGGAAGCCATCTTCTTGGTACGACAGCTGATGGAGAGATACAGGGAGCAAAAGAAGGACCTTCATATGGTGTTCATTGATTTGGAGAAGGTCTATGATAAGATACCTCGGAATGTCATGTGGTGGGCCTTGGAGAAACACAAAGTCCCAATAAAGTACATTACCCTCATCAAGGATATGTATGATAATGTTGTGACAAGTGTTCGAACAAGCGATGGCGACACTGATGACTTTCCAATTAGAATAGGGCTACACCAAGGGTCAGCTTTGAGCCCTTATCTTTTTGATTTGGTGATGGATGAGGTCACAAGGGATATACAAGGAGACATCCCATGGTGTATGCTCTTTGCGGATGATGTGGTGTTAGTCGATGATAGCCGAACGGGGGTTAATAGAAAGTTAGAGTTGTGGAGGCGAACTCTCGAATCGAAAGGTTTTAGGCTTAGTAGAACTAAAACTGAATACATGAGGTGCAGTTTCAGTTCGACTAGGCACGAGGAGGGAGAGGTTAGCCTTGATGGGCAGGTGGTAGCGGAGAGAGACACTTTTCGATATTTGGGGTCCATGTTGCAGAAGGATGGCGATATCGATGAAGATGTGGGCCACCGAATCAAGGCTGGTTGGATGAAGTGGCGCCAAGCTTCGGGCGTACTCTGTGACAAGAGAGTGCCACAAAAGCTAAAAGGCAGGTTTTATAGGACAGCTATCCGACCTGCGATGTTGTATGGCGCTGAGTGTTGGCCAACGAAGAGACGACATATCCAACAGTTAAGTGTAGCAGAGATGCGCATGTTGAGATGGATATGTGGCCACACAAGAAAGGATCGGGTACGGAACGACGATATACGGGAGAGAGTTGGGGTAGCACCGATTGAAGAGAAGCTGGTCCAACATCGTCTCAGATGGTTTGGACATATCCAACGGAGGCCTCCGGAAGCGCCAGTGCATAGCGGACGGATAAAGCGTGATGAGAATGTTAAGAGGGGTCGTGGTAGACCAAACTTGACATGGGAGGAGTCCGTTAAGAGAGACCTGAAGGTTTGGAATATCGACAAAGATTTAGCCATGGATAGGGGTGCGTGGAAGTTAGCTATCCACGTTCCGGAACCATGACTTGGTTTCGAGATCTTATGGGTTTCAACTCTAGCCTACCCCAACTTGTTTGGGACTGAAAGGCTTGGTTGTTGTTGTTGTTGTTGTTGTTGTTGTTGTTGTCATCTTGTTCAGTCTGCGATATTCCACACAAAACTGCCAATTCCCATCCTTTTTCTTCACGAGCAACACTGGGAGGCATAGGGCTCATGCTCGGTGAGATTACTCCAGATTTGAGTATTTCAGCAACGTGTCGTTCTATCTTGTCTTTCTGTAGAGGAGAGCGGTAGGGGCGGGAATTGACTGGTGTCGATGAAGGCTCAAGGGGTACAGCATGGTCTGGTCATACTGATGATCGGGAGGCAGAGTGTTGGGTTCAGTAAACACATCGCCAAAATTATTCCGGAGATCTTGAATGTCTGCTGGTACCACCTCACTGGCCTGAGAAGTTTAGGAAGTGTCAAGGAGAGCAATTGCCCAAATGTCATTGCCCCTGTACCATTTTTTAAATTGATCAAACTGCGCTTGCTGAAGTTGTTTGATTTCAGTATTTGGAACACCTTTGAGCTGAACATTCAGAGAAGGAAAATGTAGGTGTTTTTTTTTGAAAGGAATACGGTAGGGGAAGCCCCTACAGTGATTTTGTTTTTAAATAATAAGAACCCAAATTCGCATCCCTGGCGACTTGAACCTAGGTGGCTGGGTTGTACATCCACTTCCCTAACCAAGTGAGCCAGGCTCACTTCTTAAATGTAGGTGTTTTTGAACCCAATCAATCTTTGGGTTGTGATGTTGCAACCAGTCCATCCCAAGTATGCCATTGTGGGATACCTGCTTCATTCTCCCCCTTCCTCTCTCTCTTAGCTACAGTTGCTTGGGAGCTTCTCACCACCGACCAGGCCGATCCGAGGCCTTCTCTGCCGGAATAGCCGGCCGGAGTTGGTCGAGGAGACGCACTGGAGTAGATAGGGATAGGTTTAGGGTTAGATCTAGTCTAGTTTCCTGCTTTACCCGTGTGGAGTTAGGCGTAATGCCCTCGGGGGTGTGGCGGCGGCGGAGTTCGAGCTGCTCCCTGCAGCTTGTGGTGGTGTTGCTGCTGCTCGTGGTGCTCTGGTGGTCGGAGCCGGAGGCGAGCGCGACAGAGCTTCTACAACCCCTTCAATAAAAGCTCTTCAGAGGCTCTCTGGATCTGGGCGGTGATGATTTGGATCCTCCTCTTTCAAGCCACCGTGGTGGTGGAGACGAAGAGGAGCTTCCAGGTGAAGCTGTTGTTGGCGGATCTACAGAGCGGCGTCCTGGAGCTGTTTTTCTTCGAGCGCAACACGCGGCGACCGTGCTTGTCGCCGTGATCTTCGGCCAAAAAGGTGGCCCATCTTCTTCAACCTCCATGGCGGAGGCCTTGCTGGTCAATCGCTAGAGCTCAACGCTGTTGGAAGGTCAAGTGGTTCGTCCCCGGCCTTCCAGTGGTAGCCAGCGGTTGGATCTTGTCGCCGGAGGTGAGCTATCGGGCACTTTCGGAGGTTGGCGGAAATGCCTCGAGTTCGCCTGCGTTGGGTGGCAGAGGCGCCCCTGTCCTTGATTGCTTTTTCTACTTTTCTTCTAGGTTTTTTAGGGCAAGTGATGAAAAGGGACCTTTTTGTAATTTGTACCATGTCTATAAAAGCTCCACCGGGGTCTCTGACCCCCTTGTGTTCAAAAAAAAAGTATGCCATTGTAGGCTCCTTAGTTCCAATACACTCATATCAGTATGGAATTCTGCGCCTTGCACGGTGCAATGCTGCTCTGTTTTGCTCCAATGCGACGTGCATATTCAGAATTCACAATAGTGCGTGTGTGCTTCCAGAGTCAACGAACAGCAACATGACTTGGTTACCAATAAGCAAATGCAGACAAAGTGTTTCTAGTGCTTCAGTTCCAGCCTGCGCGTGAGCTGAGAAATGACAGCAGTCGACATGCTCAGGCTCATCCAGTAACTCCAGTGCATGCACAACATCGTCAGATAGAAATTCTCCAAAATCCCTTACTTCGATGGTGAGAAGTTGCCCTTGGCGCTTGCATTGATGATCTCTACTGTACTTATCGCCGCAACGGAAACAGAGACCGTTTGCTGGTTGAGGAGCTGTGGTAAGCACATTCCCTATTACTCTCTTGGTGCATGGTATGCAGGCTTGTGGTAAGCACGAGCTCAAGGACGCTGCAGTTCCAGTTCCTCCTCTTGTATGTTGGTGTCTGAAGGCCTGAATGCTGCACGGATTTTCAATTTTCACTTTTATCATTTTCAATTTTTAGTTTTATTTGCTAAAAAAACGATGACAATATACTACAAGGGTTGTATGATTGGTGCTCGTTGTATTGACCGTAAGTATGTAAAGATCCATTGAGGCATTTATTTCTTACTGATTGGCATAAAGAGAGTGATAGGGAGAAAAACAAGTTTTTCCGTAACGTGGCCAAATATCACATAAGCACATTCCCCTAGACACAGACACCCACAAGATAGAAACCAAGTTAAACAATGTCTCCATACACAATTTTGTTATTATTGTTGAAGTGTATAAGTGGATTGTGTAGCCCTTTCCAACAGTTCGGACTTTTGGTCGCGTTGGCTAGTGTATGAGGCTTGAAATGGTAAGAGCCCCTGGATTGCGCAATTTATCCTAAAATTGCTATTCCACCCTTTGTGTTCTTCCGTGTCGCATGTGAAAGGGGGTGTTGAAGTGCATAAGTGGATTGCCTAGCCCTTTCCATCAGTTCGTACATTTGGTTGTGTTGCCTAGTGCATGAAGCTTGACAATTATCACGTAGTAGTGCATGGGTATTTGGATAGTAACAATTTCATTCACTGGTTACTTTATTCCTTGTGTTACATACACGTTGTACCATAAATGATACTGTATGCAGTTGGTGTTCTCTTAATGCAACTTAGAATTCTATCATTCTTGTTTAATTTTTTTTCTGAGTTATTACTAAGAGGAAAATGGTGGTATGCATTTTCTAGGATCACCGCAAAGCTCCTCAAGATATGTTCAGACCACTACTATCAAGTGTTCCTACAACTACTTTTGTTGCTGGAAAAGGAAGTAATGTGCATCTGCCTGTGCTTTCACGCAATTCCTCAATCACAACAAGCAGTAATGCAAGCTTTGATCACAGAGCCACTTTTGGTTCTTTTGTGGAGGACGGCAAAGAACGACACAATCTAGCTAGTGAATGCGAAGCAACTGCTAGTTCTGGAATTCACGACATATTTATGTTTGATAAATTCGATGAGCTGAATGAAGCGTCCTGTTGCCAACAACGCAGTTTATCACCTACTCGAAGTGGCCCAGAAGTATCATCAAGCATAGAAGATTATGTAAAAGGTAGTACATGTGACTGTGATATGGAAAGTAGTCAAATAGCTAATCAGAGTTCAAGTGATGTTGCAAGTAGTTCTGAGTCTGGACATGGTAAAATGGCCAGCTGCGCCAGGTGTGGAAAGTTATTCAACGTGATGGATGTGGATGGATGTCATTATTGTGAAGAATGCACATTAAAGTTTGGAGTTTTCTCTGCAAACCCTGAGATACACACTACAGAAGAAACACACCACCAACATCATAAACTTTGCATTCCATCAGAAGCTTGTCTTGCAGTCCCAGGTTGTGTAGAAGATTGCAGTGAGGCATCTCTTGACCATCGACCTGTAATCAATGAGCCCCCCAGTGATTGTTCGTCAAGGTGTCCAACTCAGTTAACGGTGGACACAACTGAGGAAGTGCTATTGAGGCAGCGCATGAAGGATCTCCCTGAAAATAAAAGGCTACATACTATTGTTGACTCTTCAGTAGGAAATAGCAATGATACATCATCCAATGGAGTTAATATAGGTGGCTGTCAACTAGCAATATCAACATATGTGGCGTATGACCATTTCAGGGACCAAAATGACAACCTCAATCATGGAATGCCCCAAGGCTTGTCAGAATTGTATTGCCAAGGTAATGAGGTTGTGTCTGATATCAGGACCACTGATTCTCACAAATCAACTTGGCCACCAAGCAATAAGGTTAATTATACTGAGGGCACAGGGATATCAGTAATCCTATTGCAGAAGTCAAGCAGCAATACATGGCCTGTTCTGGAAGGGAGGCCCTTGGTTGCTACAAGCATTCTTTGTTCAGAACCCTATTATACAAGAGATAATGACAATTTGATTAGCCATATCAATCGATGTGATAGCTCCTCAGTGACGTCTTCTGTTGATGTAGGGTCTTCGAGGCAATATGAAGTACACTTTGAGCACCTTAAAAGTAGCAAGCATGGTGACTGCGACAAGTCTCAAATAGGCAGTACTGTGAGTCATCAAAGCATTGCTTCTGTTTCAGATATGTCAATCAGTGATTCTTCAGTTTCATTTTGCCCTTTAAATGATGCTTGTTACCCAATCGATAATTCAGAAAATAATGCTTCAAGAATAATGATTTCTGCTGAAGAATATGGGTCTTGTAAAGATGCTCTCTCAAGTGCTATAGAGTGCTGGTCTGTGGCGCAAGCTATTGTAAATGATGACAGCGAAACAGCCAGAGATGTTGTAATTCAGAATCAAAGTGCAGATAGGATGGCTCATAATGACGATATATGCACTAGCATGTCTCTAGATGCTGATGGAAACTGCATAAAAATAAGTGAAGAAAATGTTGCCATCACAAACTATGCAGCTGACACTCCAGAACATCCTCACCCATGGGGTGAGAACTGTTGTTATAGGCATCAAATGCAGTCTGAAGTAGTTCTGGTTTCTGATGAGGCAAACAGGTTGGATGATTATTTTGTGTCTACCATTTCTGAGGAGGATGTGCAGGTTTCTGCAACAGAGGCTAAAATAGCAAATCTTCCAAACGATGGTATGAATTCCTGATTTCCTAATTTTCATGTTGGCTTTCCGTCTCAAAGAGTTCCTATTCGCTAATTTCATTTTGACTCGTTGTTTGCAATTAACGTGCCTTTTCTGGTTATATTGCGGCATAAGTGCTCATGTACCATCTTTGGGATTAATTTTCCCTGAGACTCATGAGCACTGTATACACAAGAATATTTCCATGGAAAATACACCTGCTTTGAGAAATCCAGGGAGAATTATAATACTTACGTAATTTTGTGAACAAGGCATCTTCTACATGATATACATAAATAATCAGTTCATGTGGCTCCTATTAAACAATCCAGACAAAGGCCTTGAATATTGCTTTATTAAATACTCCCTCCCATCACGAATACTTGGCACTCTCGTACTTGCTCACCTAATACGATAATCCCAATGCACTTTTCCCCAGCTACCCCTTGTAACTCTGCCACAAGCTTCACTTCACTTTACTCTACCTCTACCTTGTTATTTGTGTACCCTGTCATATTTCATCAGAACTTGATTTCCATGGCAAATGTGTGGTTTGGTGAAAACTGCTAACTGAAACTTAGTCCACCACTTGACTGTAGTGTCGAATTTTGTTGAGGATCAAAATTTGACAGGCAACTAGTTGATGTACCTCCTGCACTAGCTTCATGCATGCATCTTTAGTCAAAATATTTCATGCAACATTGTTTTATTCTACTTGTGAGGTCATTGTGCATGTCTGTTGCATCAAGAGTAGCCTGACCATTATGGTCTAGTACAGATTTCGTACCTTAACCAGACAGATTTAATATATTAGTCAGCGTATATGATTCATGCAACATAGAATTTGTGCCTGACTTGTAGAGCGATCGAGGAAACAAATTCAGAGAAGTTTCACTTTAGAAGAGGCTACCGATACAATTCTGTTCTGCAGTTCCATTGTTCACGACATTGCATATAAGGCTGCAACAATTGCATTGGAGAAGGAGCAGGGATCTGGACTGTCTGTTGCCCCTCGACCAACAGTCATGGGAATAGGTAAATCCTTTCAACGAGAGGATGGTTTGTTGAAGCTGCCTCACAGAAGAACGGCAAAACGTAACATACCAAGGACAATATTGGAACGTGAAAGCGTCACAGAAACAGCCGAGGTGCAAGAGTTACATTCTACTCCTGAAATTACAAGGTCATCTGATAGCTTGAAGCCTCCTAAGATGGAATCGAAGTGCAATTGCACAATCATGTAAGTCCACGAAAAATATGACCAGGGGACTTGGTATCTAAGTGGAAATCCATGCGTGACAATTTCGTTTCGCACGCAAGTTAGTTTTGTGGGGTTCCACTCATGCCCACTTGGCACTAATTTCACTCAACACCGGCATCCGCCGTAGAGTATGGCCATGGGGTTTCTTGCTATTTATAGAAATCTTCTGGTTATGGTGCATTTTGCTTTCGTTTTAGTAGGATGTGCACAAGATTTTTTTGTACATTATTACTCTCTCTCTCTCAAGTTTGTTTCTCCAAATTGTGTAATTTTCTATTCCATAGAGTTGAAATGTGAAGCTGCATTATCATTTATTTTCTATGAACAAGGCTTAATTTTACTTCCACACTTAGCTACTCTAGGTTGGGAAGCAGGACCGGGGGGAAAAGTTCTAGGTACTTTTCCGTACTTTGTATCTGGAGCACTTCACCTAATTTCCTCCGCAGTCTTAGGCTTCGGTGACGTTTATCACGCTCTTCTGGGCCTTGAGACTCTTGAGGAATCTTTTCCATTTTTTAGTTATGTATGGAAAGATAAAGATAAAATGACTACAATTTTGGTATTCACTTAATTTTGTAACATCTTAAAATGATCAGTAGCGCATGGCATTAGCTTAGACTTGCGTAAATTAGAAAAACGATCTTTGCGCAAATGCAACCAAACAAGATCATCAACATCAAACACATCATGCTTTTTTCCTCTATCCCCAACCATTTTATACTTAGCATTCATGCGTTCTATGTTGTCTTTAATAATCACATGCAACTTCAATATTAGTTTAGCGCGTTGTGTAACATCCAAATTATTTTGCACCGAAGATGGTAATGGCAACAAATCTATAGAACCAAATTATTTTGCACCGAAAGATGGTAATAGCAACAAATCAATAGGTGCATTAGGAATAAAATCATACACAACTTCAAATGGGCACATCTTTTAAGTTCTTCTTTAAAGCACGTAGCGTAGTAGATAAAGTTCTATTAACTACAGTTTGCCCATCAGTTCTTTAAACAACAATTTAGTCCTCAACTTAGTCCATAAACATCTCGAAAAGTGGCTTAGAAATTTAGTATCACGATTAGAAACAATGGTATTTGACATACCATGTAAACGAACAATTTCACGAAAGAACAAATCAACAACATGTGTGATGCATGCAAAATGCATACATGAACTTTGTCCTTTATCATAGTGAATTCTCACATATTTGCAACATATTTGATGATAATACCATGATTTATATTGATTTATGGGGATTTACGAATGATCCCCTTATTTGGTTTATAACCCTGCGTATTTTTCACTTTCAGAAACCTATACGGAGTTAAATTGACCTACGATTTTTGGAGCGTTATTTTTTCATCAGGAGGAATGTTACGCCCCTGAACCGGTACCCTGAGGATTCCAGCGGTCCCGCCGAAATCCGCACGTTATCGATTCTGGGGCGCCCTCCGACACGACATGCGCGACGAATCATGCACGTGATGCAAGAGGAATTAACACGAGCGGTAACGTTACAACAGGATTACAATAGAGCCCACAAGAAATATATATTACAACAACGACTCCAATGAGTCAAGATACAAATATACAATACAAAGATCCAAATCACACAGAAGATCAAATACGCTCTGAGTACGGACAAGATACAAATTGGACTAAGAGTCCTGAAGATAACCAGCGGCGTCCATAACCCTGCCCAGGCCAAGCCGGAAGAGTAACCTTGCTAACGTCGTCTTCATCGAACATAACTTCATACCTGCCCGGTTATGTCCCAAAGAAGCAACAATAAGTACGGGTTCATACTTAACAAGACTTTAAGACGTATACGCATTCGTCAACCAGTCGTCCTTTGTACTTGAGGCATGCATGAGACTTAGAGGACGCAAGAGGAACGTCATATGCAATATGGTGGGGTTAAGCGGCAGCGCGCAAGCACTAAAAACCTATAGAGACACTCTACAACATTCGTCTAATCAGAGAAGATGATAGAGCGCATAAACTAGCAGTTCTATACTCTGCAAACATAACCCAACCGATGTGTTCCCCCCTCGCAAGGAGGTACTTACAAAGGCACACACGGTGGACAAGTTTTATTAAGTAACCGTTGTAGTAATGCTAAATTACTACGCAAGTTATTAACATGTTATTAGCAGCAACATAAAGGTGTAAGTTGTTCTATGATCGAGCTATACAATTCCAAGTCGCCCATAACCGCAGACACGGCTTATCGATAAGATGTACACCCTGCAGGGGTTGCCCAAATATATCCATACGCATGCTCGAACCCACTTACTACAGGTGGAGTCTCACAACAAGACCGTTCCCAGTGCAAGAGAAAGTTTAATGGGAGCCACCCAACTAAGCTACCCATGACGAAGTTCGACCGTACTTCGATACGGACCCAGAGGTTTGCGTCGGCTTCCAAGGCGGGCACTAACGACCGGCCAAGGATAAGGAGTCCCGCGTTATGAGTACATTACAGAATATAAACACCCGAAGGCAACATGAAGTAAATCGTGCATCCACTACAAGAAAAGTTGCCATGGCCGACGAAGTTGAAGTCGCGCCGTGGTTGCTGGTGTACCATGGCCGACGATTTTGGGTCTGTCCGTTGTGCATGTCAAAACATTTTTTTTCTCGTTTTTGAGGCCACCTAGCCCGACGAAAGCGGCCAAAACGTCGCGTATGGTGACCCGGGACGTGGTGCATCTCGAAATCTCGGGTTCCCGGCCGAGTCAACGCAAATCCGCACCGCCCAGGGATGTAGGGCCTAGATGGCAGCCTCTCTGGCATTGTTTTTTTTCTCGATCGCGCCATCTCGTTCAACGTTCTCCGATCGAGCCGTTTACGATGCAGGATCATGGGTCCCGCATGTCATCCTCTATGAACCAAAATTCTTTCTATTCTTGGATTTTTTGACCCCACGATTTACGGCTACTTCCTTTTTCTTTTGATCCCTTGCCGCCTTGGAAACGTTGAGACCGCTGCTGCTAAATGGGACCCGCATGTCATCCTCTATGTGCAATCAACTTTCTTTTCTTGGAGTTTTTTTTGGCACCTCAAATTTGGTCACTTGCCTTTTTCTTTCGATCCCCTGCCGCTTCTCAAACGGTGATACCGCTGCTGCTAACTGGGACCCGCATGTCATCCTCTATGTACTATAAAACTTTCTTTTCTTGAATTATTTTTGGCACCTCATATTTGGTCACTTGCCTTTTTCTTTCGATCCCCTGCCGCCTCTCAAACGGTGATACCGCTGCTGCTAAATGGGACCCGCATGTCATCCTCTATGTACTATAAAACTTTCTTTTCTTGGATTTTTTTGCCACCGCTTTTTTGGTCTCTTGCCTTTTTCTTTCGATCCCCTGCCGCCTCTCAAACGGTGATACCGCTGCTGCTAAATGGGACCCGCATGTCATCCTCTATGGACTATAAAACTTTCTTTTCTTGAATTATTTTTGGCTCCTGATATTTGGTTACTTGCCTTTTTCTTTCGATCCCCTGTCGCCTCTCAAACAGTGAGACCGCTGCAGCTAAATGGGACACGCATGTCATCCTGTATGAGAAATCTACTTTCTTTTCTTGGAGTTTTTTTTGGCACCTCATATTTGGTCACTTGCCTTTTTCTTTCGATCTCATGCCACGTTTGAAACGTTGAGGAACCTGCTGGCTCATGGGACCCGCATGTCATCCTCTATGTGCTATAAAAGTTTTCTTTGTTGGATTTTTAATCACCCTCTACGATTTTTGGCTTGCCTTTTTCTTTTGATCCCTGCCCCCTTTGAAACGTTGAGTAAGCTGTTGGCTCAAGGGACCCGCATGTCATCCTCTATGTCAATCAACTTTCTTTTCTTGGATTTTTTTCACCCCTAATTACTAGCTACTTTCTTTTTCTTTTGATCTCAAGCCGCATTACAAACATTGAGACCGTCTTTGCAAAATGGGACCCACATGTCATCCTCTATGTACAATAAATCTTGGATTATTTTTGGCTCCTTATATTTGGTCACTTGCCTTTTTCTTTCGATCTCATGCCACCTTTGAAACATTGAGTAAGCTGCTGGCTCATGGGTCCCGCATGTCATCCTCTACGAACAATAAAAGTTTCCTTTCTTGGAGTTATTTTTGACCCCTAATTTCTGGCTATTTGCCTTTTTCTTTTGATCCCCTGCCCCCTTTGAAACGATGAGGACGCTGTTGGCAGGTCGGTCCCACATGTCATCCTCTATGAACGATAAAAGTTTCCTTCGGTGGATTTATTTTTGACCCCTAATTAATTTCTGGCTATTTCCTTTTTTTTCTTTTGATCCCCTGCCGCCTTAGAATTGTTGAGAATGCTGCTGCCTCATTTTTCTTTTGGTCCTGTGCCGCCTTGGAAACGTTGAGACCGCTGCTACAAAATGGGACCCGCATGTCATCCTCTATGTACAATAAAGTTTCTTTTCTTGGATTATTTTTGGCTCCTAATATTATGTCACTTGGCTTTTTCTTTCGATCTCATGCCGACTTTGAAACGTTGAGGATGCTGCTGCCTCATGGGTCCCGCATGTCATCCTCTCAGAACGATAAATGTTTTCTTTTCTTGTATTTTTTTACCAACTGATGTTTGACTTTTTTTTATTTTCGATCCCCTGCCGCCTTTGAAACGTTGACGACGCTGCTGGCTCATGGGTCCCCGATGTCAGCCTCCCCGTACAAGAAACATGTGATATTTTATTTTGCAGACAATAAACGTTGTATTTCGCTCTGAGCTATTGCAAACGGATAAATTAAATCTTTATATCTACATAAACAAACTTATATGTTGAATCTCCTTGTTTTTTGTTTTTGCGAAGCATAGGACTTTCCTGTTTTTTTTTTTGAGAAAAATCCGACCTTTCCTCTTTTAGAGTGGGCTGAAATTGTACGAGTCAAAAGGCCCAGCAGGATAGTTCGAAGGCCCAGATGTCCAGATACAGCCCAATTGAAATCTTTCTTTTCTTGGATTTTTTTCACACCCTGATTTCTGGCTACTTCATTTTTCTTTCGGTCCTGTGCCGCCTTGGAAGCGTTGAGACCGCTGCTACAAAATGGGACCCACATGTCATCCTCTATGTACAATAAAGTTTCTTTTCTTGGATTATTTTTGGCTCCTGATATTATGTCACTTGCCTTTTTCTTTCAATCTCATGCCGACTTTGAAACGTTGAGGAAGCTGCTGGCTCATGGGTCCCGCATGTCATCCTCTATGAACAATAAAAGTTTCCTTTGTTGGATTTATTTTTTTCCCCTAATTTCTGGCTATTTGCCTTTTTCTTTTGATCCCCTGCCCCCTTTGAAACGATGACGACGCAGCTGGCAAGTCGGTCCCACATGTCATCCTCTATGAACAATAAAAGTTTCCTTTGATGGATTTATTTTTGACCCTAATTAATTTATGGCTATTTCCTTTTTTCTTTTGATCCCCTGCCGCCTTGAAATAGTTGAGGATGCTGCTGCCTCATGGGTCCCGCATGTCATCCTCTCAGAAAGGTAAATGTTTCTTTTCTTGAATTTGTTTACCAACTGATTTTTGGCTTATTTTTTCTTTCGATCTCCTGCCACCTTTAAAACGTTGACGACGCTGCTGGCTCATGGGTCCCCAATGTCAGCCTCCCCATACTGCAAATCCTCTTTCTGCAAAGGTTGTATTTCTAGATAGATAAGGTGGATTCGAATCTGCCATGGTTCAGGCAGCTCAGGTAAGCCTTCTTGCATTGATTAATGGAAGTAGTGTATAGCAAGGTCAAGACATGTGGCTCGGTGTAATGAATCTATTTGAATCATGTTGTGGGTTCAATCTGATAGTTCTCTAACAGGTCAGCCAAAATAGAAATTAAGTTTTTTTCTAAAACGGAAATGCAAATTAAGAAGAACACAAACATTAGTTATCATAATAGCTGATCATACATACATACTTGCTAAGAGCAAAAGCTTGCCATAGTTTTACCACCCATACAATTAATTATCAGTTCAGATAAGATAACCTTATATAAGTATAACTACAAATGCATTTGCTAAGGGCTCATGGGGCAACAGAACTAGACAACCGCGAACTTTATGACCAGCATGTCACAGCGGCATCGAAAGATCTTGACCTTCAACTTTGATCCAATGCGAAGTTTGGCACCGTCAATGAACTTTTTCCACCTGGAAGTAACAACCAAGCGGCCATCTGTGGGACTGACGGAGTACCGTCCCTCCACAGTGAGACCTTCACTCTCCATGACGAGGGATATCTTGCCCCTTCGGCCAGCATTGAGATCCTTGGAGATACTTTTAGGCAATTTCTGATTCAAAGCAAGAGACACCACCAAAAATTAGTCAATGGCACCAATGCACTGAACCATGTGAGACTTTGAGCAGAGAAGACATCAAGATAAGAGCAGTTATGTTGTCATATACTCACGAACATAGCATTCAGATGCGTCCTGGTCACCACACGGGTGGCCACAGCAATGAGCTGAGACCTCGGTGATCTGGCTGGGGCAGTGCGGGAGCACAGGCTGGTACACGAGCAGTGCGATGCGAGGAGACTGCTGGGCGAGTGCGATAACCGGTGCCTCTAGAGGAACCGGTGCGATGCAGAGAGACTGTTGGGCATGTGCGATAAACGGTGCAGCTAGAGGAACCGATCTTGATGCGAGAGCCTGCTGGGCGGAGTGTAGTATATGGGGCCTCTACAGAACCAATGTCGACGTAGGGGACTGCTGGGTAGATGCGATGCGGAGCTGGTACGAGGAACCGGTGCGATGCGGGGAGAGTGGGAAGCCGGTGCCGGTCTTTGGTGTGGTTGCCCTTTGTGACATCCGCTCATGTTCCATCAGGGGATCTGCAGCTTTGATCATGTTAAACCCAGCAAGCTAGAACAGAGGGAATGGTTTAGAACAACTGCTCAGAACAGTTATCAAAAGATATGAGTAGAAAAAAGTTACATATTATATATTTGGAAGTGTCTCCAACTAAGTAAGCGATTACGTATATCTGCCCGTTTGAGTTTCGATCCTCGGCTCGTCGCCCTTCTTCAGACCGTAGTCAAAAGCAAACTTTCTCCAATCATGTCCATACAAATATGTGATGGCTGCGTCTTGTAGACATACACCTCATAGACCGTGTAGGTGTTCATCAATTTGCCATTGCCATGCATAGTGAAAGACCCTTCATGCGGACACATCTGGTTAATCATTGGACGAAGTTCACAAGGTATAGTCTGCATGTGAAAATTGATACAAATGTAAGAAGCAGGAAGACTAAAAACAAGACTTTACTATATGCCAATTCATGCTAAACCACTGAGAGTACATACCTGTAACTCTGTGAAGGAGCTACTAGAAAGGTAGATAGAGCCATAGGAGGTGTTATATGCGGGGTATGTACATGGGCCCGCCATATTCCCGCAAGCTCGGCATCGGGATGGTGAAGGAAACATGGGAGGTACTGCGGGTGCGTAGCGCTGAATGTAAGTGGAAGAATTAGGTTGTGTAAAGTGCATAGTTCAGAGCAATGCAAATGTTGACAAGCGAGTGCATAACACTATGTTACAAACTGAACAGTGAAAAATTAGTGTATGATGAATATAAGCATGCTAATTTGGTGTTTCCGAATTCCAAAAAGCATTAGACAGAGCCGGTGATAATATCAGACATAAATCATGGCATGTATATGTGGCTTAAGAAAATATACCCGAACCCTTGGATGGTTATGGCCCGGCTGGTCCTTGGACTTGAGCTTATATAAGCATCCGTAAGGTGGGGCGATGATAACTTGGTGGCAGCCTCTGCAGATGCCTCATCGGCAGCGGTTGGAATCCTTTTGACCAATGAAGGGTTAGCAGTTTCGATCTGCATATGAAAATTGAAGAGCAACAGACATCACAGTGATATATAAAATGAATCTATGAGACAACGATGCATATAGTGCTGGATGTAAGTGTAAGAATAGGTGTGCGTGTTTCGAACTATTGGTAAGCATTAGACAAAGCCGGCAATAAACAGACAAAAATCAAATCATGTATGAGGATTAAGAAAATATACCTGCTTACTGAAAAGGGTACCACCCAGCTGGCCCGTGGCCTTGTGCTTGAGGAGGTTTTCAGAAGATGGTGGCGGCACCATCGTCTTCACAGCAGCCTCATCAGGATTATTTTTTATCCATTTGAGTAGAGGCACAGAAGTTTCATCCTGCATATGAATAGCAACAGAACTCATCATTGATATTTAATAAATCTATGAGATAGACTGATGCAAATAGTGCGGGTGTAAGTGGAAGAATAGGGTTGTGCATAGAGAACAGTTGACAACAATGCAAATGATTACAAAAGAAGCCAATGGAAATCAACGGTTTATATCTTGGATGAGACAGACTGAAAAGTGAAAAATTAGTGTATGATGATTGTAAGCAAACGCAGTGTTTCTGAACTTTTGGTAAGCATTAGACAAAGCCAACAGTAATTAAACATATAATAATGAAATCATGTATGTGGATTAAGAAAATATACCAGATTCATTAAAAGGTCACCACCCAGCTGGCCCATGGCCTCGTGCTTGTAGAGGTTTTCGGAAGATGGTGCCGGCACCATCGTCCTCACAAAGCCTCATTAGCCTCATTTTGCATCCACTTGAGTAAAGGCGCAGCGATTTCAGCCTCGCATAAGAATGGGAACAGATCTCAGCAGTGATATTGAATGACTACGAGACAGATCGATGCATATAGTGCGGATGTAAGTGGAAGGGTATGGCCGTGTATGGACAACAGTTCACAACAATGCAAGGGTGTGTTCGGTTCTGAAACAGCGTGGAATGGAATGGAATGGTTCCATTTCAGAGGAATGGAATGGTTAAATTTTTGTTCGGTTGGGATAAATGGAGAGCAGAAGAGATCGAGGTTAAACTAACCATTTGTCTCAAAATTGTCATTAACAATTGCAAATGACATTTTAATCTCAAAGTCGTAATTAACAGCGCCTAATGGTGCTCTTTTAATCTAAAAATCGTAATTAACATCATTTTTTGTTAGGTTAGGGGAACTGGAGTAGATGAACATTACTGTATGATGATTGTAAGCAAACGAATTTGGTGTTTCTAATCTTTTGGCTTCGAGATCTTATGAGTTTCAACTCTAGCCTACCCCAACTTGTTTGGGACTGAAAGGCTTGGTTGTTGTTGTTGTTGTAAACTTTTGGCAAGCATAGAAAAAACCGACAATAAACAGCGAAAAATCAAGGCATGTTTTGTGGATTAAGAAAATATACCATATTCATTAAAAGATCACCACCCGGTGGCGCGTGGCCTTGTGCTTGTAGAGGCATTTAGAAGATGGGGCGGCATCAACATCGGCAGCCTGATCAGCCGCAGTTTTGATCTTCCTTTTGAGTAAAGGCCCTAAAGTTTCAATCTGCATATGAATAGCAAAACAAAAGGCAAACCTCAACAGTGATATTGAATTACTGTATGAGATAGACTAATGCATATAGTGGATGCTCTTAGCCTTTTGCAGCGTGAACACTAGCTATGGACAGACAAAAAAACTAGTGTTAACTCAGCTTTGTCTAGATATGAATGTACTACCACCATCCAAAAGCTTAAGCCTTATTTATTTTTGAGAAATCAAAACAAGCAAAGTTTGACCAAAATTTTAGAACATTCTATCAACAAATATAATATTGTGTAGATACCGTAGGAAAATATATTTTATTATCTATTTAATGATATTAATTTTGTATTTTGCATGTTACTGATTTTTGGTAAAAGCTTAGTCAAACATGGTATAGTTTGACTTTCTAAAAATAATATAAGCCCAAAGCTTTGGGATGGAGGCAGTAGTATCTAGAGCTAAAACACATCTAGATACATCCGTATCTACAGATAGTTGAGTCAATTAATTTGGATCTGAGGGAGTATCAGATTCAGACTACATCATGGTAAGTTGGTTAAAAAAAATTACCCCTGGGCGGTCCCTGCCCAGCTCGGCGATGGCATTTCGCTTCTTGTCTTTGCAGATCGGGCCATGCTCCTGCAGCGGGTGGGCGCTATTCTCGTTCCCCATAGCCTCAACACGGAACACTGGAGGTACCAACGATACGAGAGAATATAGAGCATGGTGTCACAGAGGCTTTACGCACAAACAGTGAAGACATGTGCTACTTTAAGCATATTCGGAACGAGGAACAGATTGAGGATGCAGAGAGACACTTTAAAGAGTGGATAAGCAAACGGAGTACCTGCTTCGCGGGGCTGGGGGCGCAGCTCAGGCTCAGCCAACTGCCCACATGCGTGGTGGCCTTACGCTCCATTGCCCCCACCGCCGAGGTCTTACCTTTCCTGTACAAGCTGACAAAAGATACAGTTAGGATCAGCAGAAACTACAAAGGTTGCAAATGTCGACAAATAAAGGAAGAACACCCCAATCCAAGCAAAGGTAGCCCCCGCCCCCACCCCCATCAATCACTCCCAGCTCGAGGGTGACCGAGAAAGACACCCCTTCGCCCAGAATAGGAAAGAGATGCGCAAGATATCGAGGAGAGGAAAAAAGAACCGATCTCGAGAAAGGAGAGAACATTACTAGTCCTACCTAATCCGCTTGGTCTAGATGCAGCTTGCCCCTCCAAGCTGGATGCCTGGACGGTGGAGGCGAAAGGAGGGGATCGAGCTAGCGGCTTGCATCCGTCGGCAATCGGCACTCGATCGGGAGAGAAGGGGTGCTACATAAAGGGGAGGGGTAACATATTTTATTACACAGTGAACTTACTGATGTGACTAGTCATTACATGTCTCACTGAAACTAGGGCCCATAGTGAGGCACCCCAAATTCACTTGAAGCTACCCGGCGGGACGCATTGACGCGTCAAGAAACCCCCGAATTGTAGCGGGGAAATGAAACATTTCACAAAAATTCGAAATTCAAGCACACCGCCACGCACCAAGCACGCGGCTGTTCCTTCCTCTTCCTCGGTTCCTCCTCCCCTATCCGAAAAAACCCCAAATCCCAAGCTCAAACCAAAAAAAAAATCCCCTGGCCGCCATGCATGTCCTCGTTAACCCGCTGGAGATCGTTCCCGGACGATGCGGACCCCCCGCCGGAAAGTGCTCATGGCAACCGTGCAAGCTCACCGGCGTGCTGTATCCCGAGAGGAACTGGTCAAAGCTTTGCTATTCGCCACACAAAAAAAATTGCGGGCCAAGATCTGGTCAAAGCTTCGTCGATGGCTTGCCGCGAGAGGCTTGGAGTCCAGAGTCAATAAACTTGCTGCTCGAGGACTGGGCGGTTTACACGGATTCATATTAACTAACTCAAGTTTGTTAGTCTAGTTAACAAATGCATCTAGATACATCCATATCTAGACAGAATTGAGTCAATTAATATGAATCAGAGGGGAGTACCTGAAAGTGTTTCATGCTACCGACTAATGCGCTGGCAGGAATCGCTGTAGAAGTAATTGTGCTACTACTCATACGATGAACTGATTGTGTTGGTGTCGAATTTTGCAACGCGATCATCCACTAAATGCTTAATCTAGCGCCAAAGGCGTACAAATCATAACATACTACAGCACCAGAACATAAGAGTACGAATCATAAAGTAGCTCAACATTTTGCATCAGGGCTGGGTGGTCCTGAGACTACCGGGACGCCCCTGATGATCTCCGGGTGTGCATCCTCTTCAACGCAAAGCTGTGTACTCGGTCCACGGCCTCCTTCTGTAGGCTGGATAATCTCAGGTGCAGGACCTTCGTCTATGAGAGGCTCGTCATCAGTACCATCCACAGGTGCATCAGGGCTGGGTGGTCTTGAGACTACCCAGACGCCCCTGATGATCTCCGGGCGTGCATCCACTTCAACGCAAAGCTGTGTACTCGGTACACGGCCTCCTTCTGTAGGCTGGATAATCTCAGGTGCAGGACCTTCGTCTATGAAAGGCTCGTCATCAGTACCATCCACAGGTGCATCAAACTGAGATTCATCTTCAAATCTCCCATCAAACTGAGAGACCTCTTCAACTCTATGCTTCTGCAATTAGTACATCAACCGATTAGACAAACATCTAAGGGATGCAACCTGAACAAATGCCGTTTTACATATTTACCTTCTCATCTGGCACAACACATGTCCCAGAGCTGAAACCCGTTTCCTGAAGCAAGCGCCTTTTCTCTCCTTCCCATCCATCCATCTGCAACAAGTTAAATTTGAGTACAGAACCTTGCACAGCAATGCAAACTATTGATTGAAACAACGGCATCATCAATATAAATAATTAACTACATATGCCAGCACACATACAGTGTGAGCAAGATCTGCTTCTCCTGCTAAAGGATCATTATATGGTTCACCATGCTAAACCCGCCTAACATATGTGCGGTCCATCCCAAAAATGTGTAAATGATCTGCCACTACAGGGTGAGGCCTCTTCTCACCATTCATACATGTGCAGCGCGGGCAATACACGTCCAGGTTGTGACCTTCATGAGCTCTAATAAACCCCATAAAGGGTTGAACACCATTTATATATGAAGGGGAACATAAGTGTCCATGCAGTATCCAAGTTCTGTCCATCTGTTTAATTATGAGATACAGTGGTTGGTGATTAATTTAAGGCGAAGTAGGAAATGTATATCCATCGAGTACAAAACTATACTACATGATTATGCATTTCAGCAATCATGTCGAGTACAAAACAAAAAATGCCCATCGACATTTTAGCAAACAGATCGTGTACAAAACTCTGCCATGGCATTTCAGCAAATTAACGGATCGAGTGCAGAACTGACTCTATATGCCCACGCAAATGAACAAATTGATCGATGACAAATCGAGCGGAAAACTATAAAGTGCCAATTAGTTCGAGCATACTGACGAATTTTTTTAGCAGCATCAAGAAAATATAAATCGTTAGGCTGTCTTGCCCGATACATGATTGAGCTAGAGATAGCAGCCCTACCGTGGATCTACTTGACCGCCGGTGCGTCTCGAGAAGAACGGCGGGGAGGGGAAGCTTCTTCTTCGCACGGACGGGACGGGGAGGGGAAGCTCTTCGCCCGGACGGGGATAAGTTGTGTAGGGGTGGGTGGGGGGTCATGCGGCCGGGCCGCCGGGGTGATAATTAAGGTCGTTAGGTGGCGTTTAATGGAGTTGCGTGTGTAATTTGCCATGCACAAGGTTGAGGAATAGGCAGTTCCCTTTGCCGCGCGCACAATTCAAACTATCCCGCCCATGTAGTTTAAATTCACCATATTTTCGTTAAATCGACATAAAGTCATGTGAGTGGGGGAAAATTAGCAAAGTTGCTTGAAAAATAGTAAAACTCTGGAATTATCCTTTAAATATGCTCTACTTCGTGTGGAAATCGGGGTGTGGAAGCATGTTGAGCTGTTTTATTTGTACTTTCTTCATTAAAACTCCCATTTTATGCACTTTGGATGGAAAGAAATCATTTGTACATAAATTTTGACAACGCCATTTGCAAACACTAATTGTTTTACATGCCAAGATGCACCCATCCACCAAATATATATGGGGCAAAAGTTTATCACAATCTAGCAGATATGCACAATTAGTGAGGGACCCCTTTTGATTTTGTGCAATTTCCACTAATTAGGTAGAGAGAAGGGGTTAATTAATTAGGCCATGTTAGGGGTTATGTGTTTTAGATTAGGTTGTGTGGATTCAAATACAACTTCTTTATTTGTGTGCTATGATTAATCACTACAAGAAAAGTTCTGATAGACAACGTCCCAAAATCGTCCACTAAGGGGTATTTTTCGTCGCCTATGGGCCTAACCCGACGATATGGGTTCTGTTGTCGAAACTGCGTCAGGCAAAGTCCAACGACGATTTTTTCGGTCCGTCGCGCTTGGGCGCCCTTCCGCCACGGAAAATCGGACCGTTGCCCAAGTGTTTCCGGGAGCCCGTTGACTGCTGACGTCATGCAACTGACACGTGGCAGACGTCGTTAAGCGCGATTAACGGCGTTAACCGACTGAAACCCCGTGGTAGATGGTAGGCCCACACGAGGCCTGCCACGTCTTAAGCGGGCCGGGCCAGATGACATAGTTTGACCGGTCAACTATATAGCTGGGCTGGTCCATTAGTTACGTGGGCGGGGCCTAACCTCTAATGTTGACTGGTCAAAACTTAAATGGGCCGGCCCATTTAACATGTGGGGTCCACCTTACAGCAACTGGGCCGGCCCAAGAAGCAAGTGGGCCGGGCCAAAAACACAGGTGGGTCCCACTTTCCTGTTAAAAGACCGGCCCATTTAGTGTGTGGGGTCCACCGTATAGCAAGTGGGCTGGCCCAACAAGCTAGTGGGCCGGGCCAAAAACACAGGTGGGTCCCACTTTCCAGTTAAAGGGTCGGCCCATTTAGTATGTGGGGTCCACCATATAGCAAGTGGGTCGGCCCAACAAAATAGTGGGCCGGGCCAAAAACACATGTGGGTCCCACTTTCCTGTTAAAGGGCCGGCCCATTTAGTATGTGGGGTCCACCATATAGCAAGTGGGCTGGCCCACCAAGATAGTGGGCCGGGCCAAAAACACAGGTGGGTCCCACATTCCTGTTAATGGGCCGGCCCATTTGGTAAGTGGGGTCCACCATATAGAAAGTGGGCCGGCCCAACAAGATAGTGGGCCGGGCCAAAAACACAGGTGGGTCCCACCTTCCTATTAAAGGGCCGGCCCATTTACCATGTGGGACCACCATAGAGCAAGTGGGCTGGCCCAACAAGATAGTGGGCCGGCCCAATAAGCATGTGGAGCCCATTATCGTGTAACCGGGCCGGCCTACTAAAGAAGTGGGCCGGCCCAAAATGAAAGTGGGTCCCACACTACTGTAAGTGGGCCGGCCCAATCTGTTGTAGGGCCCTACTTGTTTGACTAGTCAACTTGCATTAAATTTCATGAGCCTAAAATCTGATTTCAATGATACACACAAGTACATACACAAATAAAACAAATAGGAAAATTACAAGGCAATTAATGTGCCCAAATAAAAAAATTACATAGAATCATTGAGGACTTCTATTAGCATCATCAATAACACGTTGACATTTGGCAATCGCCTTGATTGAATCTTGTGTACTCTTTGTCAACATATCAGCTACAGATCTTAAAGCAGCAATACCATGTCTTTTATAAAGTACAGCCTTGAGATATTCTTGTTTGATGAAAGAAATGGTCTAGGTTGACGGCTATGAGAAGATGCATCGAAGAAAGATCGAGAACTTTTTGTGGGCCTCACTTCTAATGAAGATTGCTTCATCACAACTGCATTCTGATAATAATGCAAAAAGAGTTAAACGATGAACTATGCAAACATTTATTATGCAATGTAGATATAAGATAATAACAAGTTGCATAAATAAGACATGTATGGAACTTGTACTAAGCACAAACTTACATCATAATGTTGCAATCGGGTCGCTACAGATCCTTTTTGGCGACTATCTTCTAATGATGACTCGCTTCATTAAAAGCTGCATTACAGTAACATTGTAAACATAGTTACAACAATTAACTATTCAAACATGTATTACGCAATGTAGAGATCAGATAACGACATGTAGCGAGAAATAAGCACAAGATAAGATAAGATGCATGTACTAAGCACATACTGGCTCACTGCAGGTCCTTCTCTTGCGTGCACTAGTCGTGGTCAACATGCCTATCATTTTAGGTTCAGCCATCAAGTGAAATGCTAATCCTCCTGCTCCATTGTCCTTAATCTGTGTTTAGATATCACATTTAAGACCAAGTCAGCTGGTTTCAAATAACAAAAAACTTGAGCTGCCAAATGAATAAGCCAATATTTACCAGATATCAGATTAAAACCAACTAGATGTTGCTTTGCATGAGATACGAATTTCAGACATTCAGATTTAGAGTAGGGTAATGCCAAGGTTTTACACATAAAGTAAACTGGCATTAAGAATGACCAAATGTCAGGTTCAAATCACCCTCGCAGTTTCTCCAAGACAAGCATATCAAATAGGCAGAAACATAGTAAAGCATGAATGGCATTGCTATGGCAGGGTTCCAAGTGTTAATCTCTTGCATAAGGAACAATGCATATAGGTTATAGATAATAACGGAAGTAAACTGCCAAAATTACCAACCACGAACTCAGATTCCAACCTTACCTAGCGTCCCCGCTGTTAATGTTGGATGTTCTAATAAGTGGTTCGCATGATCAATCCCTAGGAAAAATAACATTGACAAGTCAGTCTACGATAATACAAAGACCAGACATGCACACAGCAATAACTATATAAGCTAAAGACGAGGTATAAGAGCAAGCAGATTGGAAATGCACATAGCATGATTATAAAAGCAGTGTGAGAATAGCAGACACGAGAAAACAGCTAGCGGTGAGCTAATGACGTGGTATAAGAACAAGCAGATTGGAAATGCCCATAGCACGACTATAAAAGCAGTGCGACAATAGCATGCAGTACAAAAACAAATTGGCAGCAAATGAATGGGTACAAGGCTATAAATATGTGGATGCACACAGTGTCGATAGAATGAACAGGATGGTAGCGACCGGATAATGCTTTTGTACTGTACAATATTTAAACAAACTTCATGCGAAGCAACACATCAAGAAAGTTAACGGCATATGAGATCTGCAAATAACTACACAAAACATGGCTAAAGAAACACCACGATCTAACGGGCCAGCGTACTAACCAAGCTGCGGCGGGGTGGACGGGGGCGGCAACTTGCATTCCAGCGGCGGCGAACGCGGGAGACGATGAATCGACCCTGTTTCAAGAGAAGCGGGCGTTAGTGAAGCAGATCTGGTTGGGCTGGCAAGGTATTCGGTGAACTTGATACAGCCGCTGCGGCGAGGTAGTCGGTGGCGAGGTCGGCGGTGAAGCAGATCCGTCGGTGGCGAGGTCGGCGGTGAAGCAGATCCGTCGGTGGCGAGGTCGGCGGTGAAGCAGATCCGTCGGTGACGAGGGCGGCGGGGGAGCGGATCAGGTGGGTGGACAGCCAACACGATCAAGGCTACGCTGTGGAGGAGTATGCCGGCGGCGAAGCAGATCTAATCTTGTAGAGAGTCGAGCTTTGGCGTGTGAGAGTATTTTTGAGCTAATGGGGCGAATGGTTGGTGGGTGGGTGTGGGCACGTGGGGAGGGTTCGGGATCTAGGCAAGATATTTCATTGTTACCGAATGAGCCCTCCATGGTCGGTGGGTTGTAGCTTAGGACCAGGGTTAAAAGGGTAAAACTGGTCACGGGATTTTCGAATGGATGCGGCGGGATGATTTGGCGCGCGGCCGAAATTTTCAGTTTCAAGCTACGAGCGAACGACAAAAATAATGTTCTCCCCAGGGAGCTCTCATTTCTTCCTCTTCTCTTTCTCTCTCGAGTCTCTCCCACTCCCCCGGCTCCTCTCCCCCTTCTCTCCGGCGGCCTCGCCGGCCGGAGACGAGGCCGACTTCTCTCTGTATATTGTACACCCTCCGAACTAAATTAATTGATTCAACTTTCCTTAGACGTGTATGTATCTAGAGTAAAAACATGTGTGGATACATCCATATTTAGATAAGCAAAGTTGAGTCGGCTAATTTGGATCCGAGGGAGTTTGTGTTGTTGTAAGCTTAGATCCAGTGTTTCCCATGAGCAGAATGGCGCAATGGAGTCGGGGATCTCGTCATCGGCTTCAGATCTGGCCTATGGTGAATCTGGCGGATCTTGCCGGCCAAACCCCGATCTGGTGCCATCAATGTGATGGCGCTAACGGTGAGGCTTGCTTTGGTCAGTGCTTCAGATCTGGCCAATGGGGAAGTCAAGCTGCTAAAGTTCACAAGCTCGAGGCATACGACGGCGTCATCCGTCTTGCCCGTGCACATCTTGGCCTTTCAGCGGCCCTTCTCGGAGCCAATATGCCGTTCTTTGAGGCCCTTCTTCTCCTTCGTCCTGGCGACTACCGGCGACACCGTCCCAAGTGGTGCGTCCCCGGCGACGGAGTTGCTGGAAAGGATGCGGAGCAGAGATCTGATGTGCGGTCGAGAAGGACTCGATTGATTTTCTTCTATATGTTTTGGGGTCCTTTTTGTAAAGTTGCAGGTTCTATTAGTTATTGTCTAGTACTTTTGGTCCTCTATGTAATTTTTTGGACTAGTTTCCATTGGCACTGATAAACTTGAATTTTGACAAGTTCACGGGGAAAAAAATTCCTTTGCACATATGGCCTATCATGTATAAACATTCTTGAGATTTAAACTATATGTAATGTGCCATGCATTAACCCTAAACCATATATATGTAACTAACCCTAGCTGATCAAACCCTACTTAATTAAAACAAATAACCCTAAACTATACGCATGCACTTTATGTGCAAAGGCGCGGGTGCCTCTAATAATGTGTGTGCGCACTCGATCGATGATCCCTAAACCTTATACAACCCTGAAACCCTAATCCCTAATCCCTAAGCCCTAAACACCCTAAACACTAAACCCTAGACCCTAAACCCTAACCCTAACCCTAAACCCTAATTAAACCCTATATATAGGCCAACGACACTTAATTGTGCATCAAGCAGGCCAGGGGTGCCTCGCGGTCCTCTAATTAAATTAAATGTGCCATGCATTAACCCTAAACCATATATATGTAACTAACCATAGCTAATCAACCCTACTTAATGAAAACACATAACCCTAAACTATACTAGCTATAACCCGATCTAATAAAAACATGCTCTATATATAGCAGCTAGCTAGCAAACCGTAGATTAACACCAATTAATATATACATGGCCTATATCGATCATGTTGTATAACATATCCCTGAGATTCATTAATAATTATATAATTATCGTGATAAATTAATTAACTTTAATTTTGACAAGTTCTCTCAAATGAAAACACATTTGATTAAGTTGCCTCATAATATATATATATATATAATTAGTGTGCATGCATGGCCTACCATGCTTTCGTGCATATATTTTAATGTATATTTGAACATATTCTTGGGGATTTCAATCTCTCTCTCTCGATCATCTATATATCGTTGGTGGCCAAAAAACACACATATATATGCATGCAATTTATGCGTAAAGGCGCGGGTGCCTCTAATAATGTGTGTGCGCACTCGATCGATGATCCCTAAACCTTAAACAACCCTAAAACCTTAAATCCCTAATCCCTAAACCCTAAACACCCTAAACACTAGACCCTAAACGTACCCTAACCCTAACCCTAACCCTAACCCTAACCCTAAACCCTAGCTAACCCTAAACCCCAATTAAACCCTATGTATAGGCCAACGACACTTAATTGTGCATCGATCGAGCGGGTCAGGGGTGCCTCGCGATCCTCTAATAAAATTAAATGTGCCATGCATTAACCCTAAACCATATATATGTAACTAACCCTAGCTAATCAACCCTACTTAATTAAAACACATAACCCTAAACTATACTAGCTAGCTATAACCCGATCTAATAAAAACATGCTCTATATATAGCAGCTAGCTAGCAAACCGTAGATTAACACCAATTAAAATATACATGGCCTATATCGATCATGTTGTATAACATATCCCTGAGATTCATTAATTAATTATATAATTATCGTGATAAATTAATTAACTTGAACTTTGACAAGTTCTCTCGAATGAAAACACATTTGATTAAGTTGCCTCATAATATATATATAATTAGTGTGCATGCATGGCCTACAATGCATTCGTGCATATATTTTAATGTATATTTGAACATATTCTTGGGGATTTCAATCTCTCTCTCTCTCGATCATCTATATATCGTTGGTGGCCCAAAAAACACACATATATACGCATGCACTTTATGCGTAAAGGCGCGAGTGCCTCTAATAATGTGTGTGCGCACTCGATCGATGATCCCTAAACCTTAAACAACCCTAAAACCCCTAAATCCCTAATCCCTAATCCCTAAACCCTAAACACCCTAAACACCCTAAACACTAAACCCTAAACCCTAACCCTAACCCTCTACCCTAGCTAACCCTAAACCCTAATTAAACCCTATGTATAGGCCAACGTCACTTAATTGTGCATCGAGCAGCCCAAGGGTGCCTCGCGGTCCTCTAATTAAATTAATTGTGCCATGCATTAACCCTAAACCATATATATGTAACTAACCCTAGCTAATTAACCCTACTTAATTAAAACACATAACCCTAAACTATACTAGATATAACCCGATCTAATAAAAACATGCTCTATATATAGCAGCTAGCTAGCAAACCGTAGATTAACACCAATTAAAATATACATGGCCTATATATATCGATCATGTTGTATAACATATCCCTCAGATTCATTAATTAATTATATAATTATCGTGATAAATTAATTAACTTGAATTTTGACAAGTTCTCTCGAATGAAAACACATTTGATTAAGTTGCCTCATAATATATATATAATTAATTAGTGTGCATGCATGGCCTACCATGCATTCGTGCATATATTTTAATGTATATTTGAACATATTCTTAGGGATTTCAATCTCTCTCGATCATCAATATATCGTTGGTGGCCAAAAAACACACACATATATATATACGCATGCAATTTATGCGTAAAGGCGCGGGTGCCTCTAATAATGTGTGTGCGCACTCGATCGATGATCCCTAAACCTTAAACAACCCCTAGAACCTTAAATCCCTAATCCCTAATCCCTAAACCCTAAACACCCTAAACACTAAACCCTAAACCCTAGACCCTAAATCCTAACCCTAACCCTAACCCTAACCCTAACCCTAACCCTAGCTAACCCTAAACCCTAATTAAACCCTATATATGTATATAGGCCAACGTCACTTAATTGTGCATCGAGCAGCCCAGGGGTGCCACGCGGTCCTCTAATTAAATTAATTGTGCCATGCATTAACCCTAAACCATATATATGTAACTAACCCTAGCTAATTAACCCTACTTAATTAAAACACATAACCCTAAACTATACTAGATATAACCCGATCTAATAAAAACATGCTCTATATATAGCAGCTAGCTAGCAAACCGTAGATTAACACCAATTAAAATATACATGGCCTATATATCGATCATGTTGTATAACATATCCCTCAGATTCATTAATTAATTATATAATTATCGTGATAAATTAATTAACTTGAATTTTGACAAGTTCTCTCGAATGAAAACACATTTGATTAAGTTGCCTCATAATATATATATAATTAATTAGTGTGCATGCATGGCCTACCATGCATTCGTGCATATATTTTAATGTATATTTGAACATATTCTTAGGGATTTCAATCTCTCTCTCTCTCTCGGTCATCAATATATCGTTGGTGGCCAAAAAACACACACACATATATATATACACATGCAATTTATGCGTAAAGGCGCAGGTGCCTCTAATAATGTGTGTGCGCACTCGATCGATGATCCCTAAACCTTAAACAACCCCTAAAACCTTAAATCCCTAATCCCTAATCCCTAAACCCTAAACACCCTAAACACTAAACCCTAAACCCTAGACCCTAACCCTAACCCTAACCCTAACCCTAAACCCTAGCTAACCCTAAACCCTAATTAAACCCTATGTATAGGCCAACGACACTTAATTGTGTGCATCGAGCAGGCCAGGGGTGCCGCGCGGTCCTCTAATTAAATTAAATGTGACATGCATTAACCCTAAACCATATATATGTAACTAACCCTAGCTAATCAACCCTACATAATTAAAACACATAACCCTAAACTATACTAGATATAACCCGATCTAATAAAAGCATGCTCTATATATATAACAGCTAGCTAGCAAACCGTAGATTAACACCAATTAAAATATACATGGCCTATATCGATCATGTTGTATAACATATCCCTCAGATTCATTAATTAATTATATAATTATCTTGATAAATTAATTAACTTTAATTTTGACAAGTTCTCTCGAATGAAAACACATTTGATTAAGTTGCCTCATAATATATATATATAATTTTAGTGTGCATGCATGGCCTACCATGCATTCGTGCATATATTTTAATGTATATTTGAACATATTCTTGGGGATTTCAATCTCTCTCTCTCTCGATCATCTATATATAACGTTGGTGGCAAAAAAACACACATATATACGCATGCACTTTATGCGTAAAGACGCGGGTGCCTCTAATAATGTGTGTGCGCACTCGATCGATGATCCCTAAACCTTAAACAACCCTAAAACCCTAAATTAATTATCGATCTCCCTGTGATTCATTAATTAATTATATATATAATTATCGATGATAAATTAATTAACTTGAATTTTGACAAGTTCTCTCGGATGAAAACACATTTGATCAAGTTGTCTAGCTCATAATATATATATAATTAGTGTGCATGCATGGCCTACCATGCATTCGTGCATATATTTTGATATATATTTGAACATATTCTTGGGGATTTCAATCTCCCTCTCTCGATCATCTATATATCGTTGTTGGTGGCAAAAAAACACACATATATATACGCATGCACTTTATGCGCAAAGGCGCGGGGTGCCTCTAATAACGTGTGTGCGCACTCGATCGATGATCCCTAAACCTTAAACAACCCTAAAACCCTAATCCCTAATCCCTAATCCCCTAAACCCTAAACACCCTAAACACACTAAACCCTAGACCCTAAACACCCTAAACACTAAACCCTAAACCCTTTACCCTAAACACCGTAAACATTAAACCCTAAACCCTAAACACCCTAAACACTAATTAAACCCTAAACCCTAGACCCTAAACACTAGACCCTAAACCCTAGACCCTAAACAGCCTAAACACTAAACCCTAGACCCTAAACACCGTAAACACTAAACCCTAAACCCTAAACACCCTAAACACTAATTAAACCCTAAACCCTAGACCCTAAACACTAGACCCTAAACCCTAGACCCTAAACACCCTAAACACTAAACCCTAGACCCTAAACACCGTAAACACTAAACCCTAAACCCTAGACCCTAGCTAAACACCCTAAACACTAAACCCTAAACCCTAGCTAACCCTAAACCCTAATTAAACCCTATATATAGGCCAACGACACTTAATTGTGCATCAAGCAGGCCAGGGGTGCCTCGCGGTCCTCTAGTTAAATTAAATGTGCCATGCATTAACCCTAAACCATATATATAACTAACCCCTAGCTAATCAAACCCTAGTTAATTAAAACACATAACCCTAAACTATACTAGCTATAACCCGATCTAATAAAAACATGCTCTATATATAGCAGCTAGCTAGCAAATTAAACGGTAGATTAACACCAATTAATATATACATGGCCTATATCGATCATATGTTGTATAACATCTCCCTGAGATTCATTAATTAATTATATAATTATCGATGATAAATTAATTAACTTGAATTTTGACAAGTTCTCTCGAATGAAAACACATTTGATTAAGTTTCCTCATAATATATATATAATTAGTGTGCATGCATGGCCTACCATGCATGCATTCGTGCATATATTTTAATATATATTTGAACATATTCTTGGGGGATTTCAATCTCTCTCTCTCTCGATCATCTATATGTCGTTGGTGGCCAAAAAACACACACATATACGCATGCACTTTATGCGCAAAGGCGCGTGTGCCTCTAATAATGTGTGTGTGCGCACTCGATCGATGATCCCTAAACCTTAAACCCTAAATAAACCCTAATCCCTAATCCCTAAACCCTAAACACCATAAACATTAAACCCTAAACCCTAGACCCTAAACCCTAACCTCCTAACCCTAAACCCTAAACCCTAATTAAACCCTATATATAGGCCAATGACACTTAATTGTGCATCAAGCAGGCCAGGGGTGCCTCGCGGTCCTCTAATTAAATTAAATGTGCCATGCATATATATGTGTTTAATTTGGGGATTTCAATCGCTCTCTCGTATGTAGCTCTCTCTACCTCTCTCTCTCTCTCTCTCTCTCTCTCTCTCTCTCTCTCTCTCTCTCTCTCTCTCTCTCGTTGGTAGCCAACAACACACACATGCACTTTGTGCGCAAAGGCATGCGCCTCTATAATGTGTGCGCAGTCGATCGATCTAGTTTTGATTAATCATAGCACACAAATAAAGAAGTGTATTTGAATCCACACAACCTAATCTAAAACACATAACCCCTAACATGGCCTAATTAATTAACCCTTCTCGATCTCTACCTAATTAGTGGAAATTGCACAAAATCAAAAGGGGTCCCTCACTAATTATGCATATCTGCTAGATTGTGATAAACTTTTGCCACATATATATTTGGTGGATGGGTGCATCTTGGCATGTAAACAATTAGTGTTTGCAAATGGCGTTGTCAAAATTTATGTACAAATGATTTCTTTCCATCCAAAGTGCATAAAATGGGAGTTTTAATGAAGAAAGTACAAATAAAACAGCTCAACATGCTTCCACACCCCGATTTTCACACGAAGTAGAGCATATTTAAAGGATAATTCCAGAGTTTTACTATTTTTCAAGCAACTTTGCTAATTTTCCCCCACTCACATGACTTTATGTCGATTTAACGAAAATATGGCGAATTTAAACTACATGGGCGGGATAGTTTGAATTGTGCACGCGGCAAAGGGAACCGCCTATTCCTCAACCTTGTGCACGGCAAATTACACACGCAACTCCATTAAACGCCACCTACCGACCTTAATTATCACCCCGGCGGCCCGGCCGCATGACCCCCCACCCACCCGTACACAACTTATCCCCGTCCGTGCGAAGAGCTTCCCCTCCCCGTCCCGTCCGTGCGAAGAAGAAGCTTCCCCTCCCCGCCGTTCTTCTCGAGACGCACCGGCGGTCAAGTTGATCCACGGTAGGGCTGCTATCTCTAGCTCAATCATGTATCGGGCAAGACAGCCTAACGATTTATATTTTCTTGATGCTGCTAAAAAAATTCGTCAGTATGCTCGAACTAATTGGCACTTTATAGTTTTCCGCTCGATTTGTCATCGATCAATTTGTTCATTTGCGTGGGCATATAGAGTCAGTTCTGCACTCGATCCGTTAATTTGCTGAAATGCCATGGCAGAGTTTTGTACACGATCTGTTTGCTAAAATGTCGATGGGCATTTTTTGTTTTGTACTCGACATGATTGCTGAAATGCATAATCATGTAGTATAGTTTTGTACTCGATGGATATACATTTCCTACTTCGCCTTAAATTAATCACCAACCACCGTATCTCATAATTAAACGGATGGACAGAACGTGGCTACGGCATGGACACTTATGGTCCCCATCAGATATAAAGGGTGTTCAACCCTTTAGGGGGTTTATTAGAGCTCATGATGGTCACAACCTGGACGTGTATTGCCCGCGCTGCACATGTATGAATGGTGAGAAGAGGCCTCACCCTGTAGTGGCAGATCATTTACACATTTTTGGGATGGACCGCACATATGTTAGGCGGGTTTAGCATGGTGAACCATATAATGATCCTTTAGCGGGGAGAAGCAGATCTTGCTCACACCGTATGTGTGCCGGGCATATGTAGTTAATTATTTATATTGATGCTGCCGCTGTTTCAATCAATAGTTTGCATTGCTTTGTGCAAGGTTACGTACTCAAATTTAACTTGTTGCGAGATGGATGGACGGGAAGGAGAGAAAAGCGCTTGCTTCAGAAACGGGTTTCAGCTACGGGACATGTCTTTGTGCCAGATGAGAAGGTAAATATGTAAAACGGCATTTGTTCAGGTTGCATCCCTTAGATGTCTGTCTAATCGGTTGATGTACTAATTGCAGAAGCATAGAGTTGAAGAGGTCTCTCAGTTTGATGGGAGATTTGAAGATGAATCTCAGTTTTATGCACCTGTGGATGGTACTGATGACGAGCCTTTCATAGACGAAGGTCCTGCACCTGAGATTATCCAGTCTACAGAAGGAGGCCGTGGACCGAGTACACAGCTTTGCGTTGAAGTGGATGCACGCCCGGAGATCATCACGGGCGTCCGGGTAGTCTCAAGACCACCCAGCCCTGATGCACCTGTGGATGGTACTGATGACGAGCCTCTCATAGACGAAGGTCATGCACCTGAGATTATCCAGCCTACAGAAGGAGGCCGTGGACCGAGTACACAGCTTTGTGTTGAAGAGGATGCACACCGGAGATCATCGGGCGTCCCGGTAGTCTCAGGACCACCCAGCCCTGATGCAAAATGTTGAGCTACTTTATGATTCGTACTCTTATGTTCTGGTGCTGTAGTATGTTATGATTTGTATGCCTTTGGCGCTAGATTAAGCATTCAGTGGATGATCGCGTTGCAAAATTCGACACCCACACAATCAGTTCATCGTATGAGTAGTAGCACAATTACTTCTACAGCGATTCCCGCGCCGCATTAGTTGGTAGCATGAAACACTTTCAGGTACTCCCCTCTGATTCATATTAATTGACTCAATTCTGTCTAGATATGGATGTATCTAGATGCATTTGTTAACTAGACTAACAAACTTGAGTCAGTTAATATGAATCCGTGTAAACCGCCCAAGTCCTCGAGCAGCTAGTTTATTGACTCTGGACTCCAAGCCTCTCGCGGCAAGCCATCGACGAAGCTTTGACCAGATCTTGGCCCGCAATTTTTTGTGTGTGGCGAATAGCAAAGCTTTGACCAGTTCCTCTCGGGATACAAAGACGCCGGTGGGCTTGCACGGTTGCCATGAGCACTTTCCGGCGGACCTTCCTCTTCCGCGCCCTCAAGCCGCTGCTGCGAGACAGCACGCAGTGCCTCGAGGTGGACGGAATTCTAGATCTCAGGGCGGGTGGTCCGCATCGTCCGGGAACGATCTCCAGCGCGTTAACGAGGACATGCATGGCGGCCAGGGGATTTTTTTTTTTGGTTTGAGCTTGGGATTTGGGGTTTTTTCGGATAGGGGAGGAGGAACCGAGGAAGAGGAAGGAACAGCCGCGTGCTTGGCGCGTGGCGGTGTGCTTGAATTTCGAATTTTTGTGAAATGTTTCATTTCCCCGCTACAATTCGGGGGTTTCTTGACGCGCCAATGCGTCCCGCCGGGCAGCTTCAAGTAAATTTGGGGTGCCACACTATGGGCCCTAGTTTCAGTGAGACATGTAATGACTAGTCACATCAGTAAGTTCACTGTGTAATAAAATATGTTACCCCTCCCCTTTATGTAGCACCCCTTCTCTCCCGATCGAGTGCCGATTGCCGACGGATGCAAGCCGCTAGCTCGATCCCCTCCTTTCGCCTCCACCGTCCAGGCATCCAGCTTGGAGGGGCAAGCTGCATCTAGCCCAAGCGGATTAGGTAGGACTAGTAATGTTCTCTCCTTTCTCGAGATCGGTTCTTTTTGCCACTCCTCGTTATCTTGCGCAACTCATTCCTTTTCTGGGCGATGGGGTGTCTTTCTGGTCACCCTCGAGGTGGGAGTGTTTGATGGGGGTGGGGGCGGGGGCTACCTTTGCTTGGATTGGGGTGTTCTTCCTTTATTTGTCGACATTTGCAACCTTTGTAGTTTCTGCTTATCCTCACTGTATCTTTTGTCAGCTTGTACAGGAAAGGTAAGACCTCGGCGGTGGGGGCAATGGAGCGTAAGGCCACCACGCATGTGGGCAGTTGGCTGAGCCTGAGCTGCGTCCCCAGCCCCGCGAAGTGTACTCCGTTTGCTTATCCACTCTTTACCTTTTAAGTGTCTCTCTGCATCCTCAATCTGTTCCTGTTCTGAATATGCTTAAAGTAGCACATGTCTTCAGCTGTTTGTGCGTAAAGCCTCTGTGACACCATGCTCTATATTCTCTGTATCAGGTTGGTACCTCCAGGTTCCGTGCTGAGGCTATGGGGAACGAGAATAGCGCCCCACCTGCTGCAGGAGCATGACCCGATCTGCAGCACAAGAAGCGAAATGCCACTGCCGAGCTGGGCAGGGACCTCCCAGGGGTAATTTTTTTAACCAACTTACCATGATGTAGTCTGAATCTGATACTCCCTCAGATCCAAATTAATTGACTCAACTATCTGTAGATACGGATGTATCTAGATGTGTTTTAGCTCTAGATACTACTGCCTCCATCCCAAAGCTTTGGGCTTATATTATTTTTAGAAAGTCAAACTATACCATGTTTGACTAAGCTTTTACCAAAAATCAGTAACATGCAAAATACAAAATTAATATCATTAAATAGATAATAAAATATATTTTCCTAGGTATCTACACAGTATTATATTTGTTGATAGAATGTTCTAAAATTTTGGTCAAACTTTGCTTGTTTTGAATTCTCAAAAATAAATAAGGCTTAAGCTTTTGGATGGTGGTAGTACATTCATATCTAGACAAAGCTGAGTTAACTAGTTTTTGTTCTGTCCATAGCTAGTGTTCACGCTGCAAAAGGCTAAGAGCATCCACTATATGCATCAGTCTATCTCATACAGTAATTCAATATCACTGCTGAGGTCTGCCTTTTGTTTTGCTATTCATATGCAGACTGCAACTTTAGGGCCTTTACTCAAAAGGAAGATCAAAACTGCGGCTGATCAGGCTGCCAGTATGTTGATGCCGCCCCCATCTTCTAAATACCTCTACAAGCACAAGGCCACGCACCAGCTGGGTGGTGATCTTTTAATGAATATGGTATATTTTCTTAATCCACAAAACATGCCTTGATTTTTCTCTGTTTATTGTCGGTTTTTTCTATGCTTGCCAAAAGTTTACAACAACAACAACAACAACCAAGCCTTTCAGTCCCAAACAAGTTGGGGTAGGCTAGAGTTGAAACCCATAAGATCTTGAAGCCAAAAGTTTAGAAACACCAAATTCGTTTGCTTACAATCATCATACAGTAATGTTCATCTACTCCAGTTCCCCTAACCCAACATAAAATGATGTTAATTACGATTTTTAGATTAAAAGAGCACCATTAGGCGCTGTTAATTACGACTTTGAGATTAAAATGTCATTTGCAATTGTTAATTACAATTTTGAGACAATTGGTTAGTTTAACCTCGATCTCTTCTGCTCTCCATTTTTCCTAACCGAACAAAAATGTAACCATTCCATTCCTCTGAAATGGAACCATTCCATTCCATTCCACGCTGTTTCAGAACCGAACACACCCTTGCATTGTTGTGAACTGTTGTCCATACACGGCCATACCCTTCCACTTACATCTAGCACTATATGCATCGATGTCTCGTAGTCATTCAATATCACTGCTGAGATCTGTTCCCATTCTTATGCAGGCTGAAACTGCTGCGCCTTTACTCAAGTGGATGCAAAATGAGGCTAATGAGGCTGCTGTGAGGACGATGGTGCCGGCACCATCTTCCGAAAACCTCTACAAGCACGAGGCCATGGGCCAGCTGGGTGGTGACCTTTTAATGAATCTGGTATATTTTCTTAATCCACATACATGATTTCATTATTATCTGTTTAATTACTGTTGGCTTTGTCTAATGCTTACCAAAAGTTCAGAAACACTGCGTTTGCTTACAATCATCATACACTAATTTTTCACTTTTCAATGTCTCATCCAAAGATATAAACTGTTGATTTCCATTGGCTTCTTTTGTAATCATTTGCATTGTTGTCAACTGTTCTCTATGCACAACCCTATTCTTCCACTTACACCCCGCACTATTTGCATCAGTCTATCTCATAGATTTATTAAATATCAATGGTGAGTTCTGTTGCTATTCATATGCAGGATGAAACTTCTGTGCCTCTACTCAAATGGATAAAAAATGATCCTGATGAGGCTCTTTGTGAAGACGATGGTGCTGCCACCATCTTCTCAAAACCTCCTCAAGCACAAGGCCACGGGCCACTGGGTGGTACCCTTTTCAAGAAGGTGTATATTTTCTTAATCCTCATACATGATTTGATTTTTGTCTGTTTATTGCCGGCTTTGTCTAATGCTTACCAATAGTTCGTAAACACACACACATATTCTTCCACATACATCCAGCACTATATGCATCATTGTCTCATAGATTCATTTTATATATCACTGCTGATGTCTCTTGCACTTAACGTTTCATATGCAGAGTTAAACTGCTAATCCTACAGTGGTCAAAAGGATTGCAAGCTGCGATGAGGCATCTGCAGAGGCTGCCACCAAGTTATCGTCACCCCACCTTCTGGATGCTTATATAAGCTCAAGTCCACGGACCAGCCGGGCCGTAACCATCCAAGGGTTCGGTATATTTTCTTAAGCCACATATACATGCCATGATTTATGTCTGATATTATCACTGGCTCTGTCTAATGCTTTTTGGAATTCGGAAACACCAAATTAGCATGCTTATATTCATCATACACTAATTTTTCACTGTTCAGTTTGTAACATAGTGTTATGCACTTGCTTGTCAACATTTGCATTGCTCTGAACTATGCACTTTACACAACCTAATTCTTCCACTTACGTTCAGCGCTACGCACCAGTAGTACCTCCCATGTTTTCTTCACCATCCCGATGCCGAGCTTGCGGGAATATGGCGGGCCCATGTACATACCCCGCATATAACACCTCCTATGGCTCTATCTACCTTTCTAGTAGCTCCTTCACAGAGTTACAGGTATGTATTCTCAGTGGTTTAGCATGAATTGGCATATAGTAAAGTCTTGTTTTTAGTCTTCCTGCTTCTTACATTTGTATCAATTTTCACATGCAGACTGTACCTTGTGAACTTCGTCCAATGATTAACCAGATGTGTCCGCATGAAGGATCTTTCACTATGCATGGCAATGGCAAATTGATGAACACCTACACGGTCTATGAGGTGTATGTCTACAAGACGCAGGCCATCACATATTTGTATGGACATGATTGGAGAAAGTTTGCTTTTGACTACGGTCTGAAGAAGGGCGACGAGCTGAGGATCGTAAACTCAAACGGGCAGATATACGTAATCGCTTACGTAGTTGGAGACACTTCCAAATATATAATATGTAACTTTTTTCTACTCATATCTTTTGATAACTGCATTCTAAGCAGTTGTTCTAAACCATTCCCTCTGTTCTAGCTTGCTGGGTTTAACATGATCAAAGCTGCAGATCCCCTGATGGAACAGGAGCGGATGTCACAAAGGGCAACCACACCAGCACCGCCACCGGCTTCCCACTCTCCTGCATCAGCACCGGTTCCTGTACCAGCTCCGTTTACTGCATCTACCCAGCAGTCCCCTACATCAGCATTGGTTCCTGTAGAGGCCCCATATACTACACATGCCCAGCAGGCTCCTGCATCAGCACTGGTTCCTCTAGCTGCACCGTTTACTGCACCTGCCCAACAGTCTCCTGCATCAGCACCGGTTCCTCTAGAGGCACCACATCGCACCTGCCCAGCAGTCTCCTGCATCAGCACCAGCTCGTGTACCAGCCCAGGCTCATGCACCTGCCCCAGCCAGATCACCGAGGTCTCAGCTCATTGCTGTGGCCACCCGTGTGGTGACCAGGACGCATCTGAAGGCTATGTTCGTGAGTATATGACAGCATAACTGCTCTTATCTTGATGTCTTCTCTGCTCAAAGTCTCACATGGTTCAGTGCATTGGTGCCATTGACTAATTTTTGGTGGTATCTCTTGCTTTGAATCAGAAATTGCCTAAAAGTATCTCCAAGGATCTCAATGCTGGCCGAAGGGGCAAGATATCCCTCGTCATGGAGAGTGAAGGTCTCACCGTGGAGGGACGGTACTCTGTCAGTCCCACAGATGGCCGCTTGGCTGTTACTTCCAGGTGGAAAAAGTTCATTGACGGTGCCAAACTTCGCATTGGATCAAAGTTGAAGGTCAAGATCTTTCGATGCCGCTGTGACATGCTGGTCATAAAGTTCGCGGTTGTCTAGTTCTGTTGTCCCATGAGCCCTTAGCAAATGCATTTGTAGTTATACTTATATAAGGTTATCTTATCTGAACTGCTAATTAATTGTATGGGTGGTAAAACTCTGGCAAGCTTTTGCTCTTAGCAAGTATGTATGTATGATCAGCTATTATGATAACTAATGTTTGTGTTCATCTTAATTTGCATTTCCGTTTTAGAAAAAAACTTAATTTCTATTTTGGCTGACCTGTTAGAGAACTATCAGATTGAACCCACAACATGATTCATATAGATTCATTACACCGAGCCACATGTCTTGACCTTGCGATACACTACTTCCATTAATCAGTGCAAGAAGGCTTACCTGAGCTGCCTGAACCATGGCAGATTCGAATCCACCTTATCTATCTAGAAATACAACCTTTGCAGAAAGAGGATTTGCAGTATGGGGAGGCTGACATTGGGGACCCATGAGCCAGCAGCGTCGTCAACGTTTTAAAGGTGGCAGGAGATCGAAAGAAAAAATAAGCCAAAAATCAGTTGGTAAACAAATTCAAGAAAAGAAACATTTACCTTTCTGAGAGGATGACATGCGGGACCCATGAGGCAGCAGCATCCTCAACTATTTCAAGGCGGCAGGGGATCAAAATAAAAAAGGAAATAGCCAGAAATTAATTAGGGTCAAAAATAAATCCATCAAAGGAAACTTTTATTGTTCATAGAGGATGACATGTGGGACCGACTTGCCAGCTGCGTCGTCATCGTTTCAAAGGGGGCAGGGGATCAAAAGAAAAAGACAAATAGCCAGAAATTAGGGGAAAAAATAAATCCAACAAAGAAAACTTTTATTGTTCATAGAGGATGACATGCGGGACCCATGAGCCAGCAGCTTCCTCAACGTTTCAAAGTCGGCATGAGATTGAAAGAAAAAGTCAAGTGACATAATATCAGGAGCCAAAAATAATCCAAGAAAAGAAACTTTATTGTACATAGAGGATGACATGCGGGTCCCATTTTGTAGCAGCGGTCTCAACGCTTCCAAGGCGGCACAGGACCGAAAGAAAAATGAAGTAGCCAGAAATCAGGGTGTGAAAAAAATCCAAGAAAAGAAAGATTTCAATTGGGCTGTATCTGGACATCTGGGCCTTCGAACTATCCTGCTGGGCCTTTTGACTCGTACAATTTCAGCCCACTCCAAAACAGGAAAGGTCGGATTTTTCTCAAAAAAAAACAGGAAAGTCCTATGCTTCGCAAAAACAAAAAACAAGGAGATTCAACATATAAGTTTGTTTATGTAGATATAAAGATTTAATTTATCCGTTTGCAATAGCTCAGAGCGAAATACAACGTTTATTGTCTGCAAAATAAAATATCACATGTTTCTTGTACGGGGAGGCTGACATCGGGGACCCATAAGCCAGCAGCGGAGTCAACGTTTCAAAGGCGGTAGGGGATCGAAAATAAAAAAAGCCAAAAATCAGTTGGTAAAAAAATACAAGAAAAGAAAACATTTATCGTTCTGAGAGGATGACATGCGGGACCCATGAGGCAGCAACATCCTCAACGTTTCAAAGTCGGCATGAGATCGAAAGAAAAAGGCAAGTGACATAATATCAGGAGCCAAAAATAATCCAAGAAAAGAAACTTTATTGTACATAGAGGATGACATGCGGGTCCCATTTTGTAGCAGCGGTCTCAACGTTTCCAAGGCGGCACAGGACCAAAAGAAAAATGAGGCAGCAGCATTCTCAACAATTCCAAGGCGGCAGGGGATCAAAAGAAAAATAAAGGAAATAGCCAGAAATTAATTAGGGGTCAAAAATAAATCCACCAAAGGAAACTTTTATTGTTCATAGAGGATGACATGTGGGACCGACCTGCCAACAGCGTCCTCATCGTTTCAACGGGGGCAGGGGATCAAAAGAAAAAGGCAAATAGCCAGAAATTAGGGGTAAAAAATAACTCCAAGAAAGGAAACTTTTATTGTTCGTAGAGGATGACATGCGGGACCCATGAGCCAGCAGCTTACTCAACGTTTCAAAGGCGGCATGGGATCGAAAGAAAAAGGCAAGTGACCAAATATCAGGAGCCAAAAATAATCCAAGATTTATTGTACATAGAGGATGACATGTGGGTCCCATTTTGCAGCAGCGGTCTCAATGTTTGTAATGCGGCTTGAGATCAAAAGAAAAAGAAAGTAGCTAGTAATTAGGGGGTGAAAAAAAATCCAAGAAAAGAAAGTTGATGGACATAGAGGATGACATGCGGGTCCCTTGAACCAACAGCTTACTCAACGTTTCAAAGGGGGCAGGGGATCAAAAGAAAAAGGCAAGCCAAAAATCAGAGGGTGAAAAAAATCCAACAAAGGAAACTTTTATAGCACACAGAGGATGACATGCGGGTCCCATGAGCCAGCAGGTACCTCAACGTTTCAAACGTGGCATGAGATCGAAAGAAAAAGGCAAGTGACCAAATATGAGGTGCCAAAAAAAAACTCCAAGAAAAGAAAGTTGATTGCTCATAGAGGATGACATGCGGGTCCCATTTAGCTGCAGCGGTCTCACCGTTTGAGAGGCGGCAGGGGATCGAAAGAAAAAGTCAAGTGACCAAATATGAGGTGCCAAAAATAATCCAAAAAAGAAAGTTTTATAGTACATAGAGGATGACATGCGGGTCCCATTTAGCAGCAGCGGTATCACTGTTTGAGAGGCAGCAGGGGATCGAAAGAAAAAGTCAAGTTACCAAATATGAGGTGCCAAAAAAAATCCAAGAAAAGAAAGTTTTATAGTACATAGAGGATGACATGCGGGTCCCATTTAGCAGCAGCGGTATCACTGTTTGAGAGGCAGCAGGGGATCGAAAGAAAAAGTCAAGTGACCAAATATGAGGTGCCAAAAAAATCCAAGAAAAGAAAGTTTTATAGTACATAGAGGATGACGTGCGGGTCCCATTTAGCAGCAGCGGTATCACCGTTTGAGAGGCGGCAGGGGATCGAAAGAAAAAGGTAAGTGACCAAATATGAGGTGCCAAAAATAATTCAAGAAAAGAAAGTTTTATAGTACATAGAGGATGACATGCGGGTCCCAGTTAGCAGCAGCGGTATCACCGTTTGAGAGGCGGCAGGGGATCGAAAGAAAAAGGCAAGTGACCAAATTTGAGGTGCCAAAAAAAACTCCAAGAAAAGAAAGTTGATTGCACATAGAGGATGACATGCGGGTCCCATTTAGCAGCAGGGGTCTCAACGTTTCCAAGGCGGCAAGGGATCAAAAGAAAATGGAAGTAGCCAGAAATCAGGGGGTCAAAAAAAATCCAAGAATAGAAAGAATTTTGGTTCATAGAGGATGACATGCGGGACCCATGATCCTGCATCGTAAACGGCTCGATCGGAGAACGTTGAACGAGATGGCGCGATCTAGAAAAAAACAATGCCAGAGAGGCTGCCATCTGGGCCCTACATCCCTCGGCGGTGCGGATTTGCGTTGACTCGGCCGGCGAACCCGAGATTTCGAGATGCACCACGTCTCGGGCCACCATACGCCACGTTTTGGCCGCTTTTGTCGGGCTAGGTGGCCTAAAAAACGAGAAAAAAAAAGTTTTGACATGCACCACGGAGGGACCAAAAATCGTCGGCCATGGTACACCAGCAACCACGGCGCGACTTCAACTTCGTCGGCCATGGCAACTTTTCTTGTAGTGAATCTAAACTAGATTGATCGACTGCGCACACATTATTAGAGGCGCATGCCTTTGCGCACAAAGTGCATGTGTGTGTTGTTGGCCACCAATTAACGAGAGAGAGAGAGAGAGACAGAGAGAGAGAGAGGTAGAGAGAGATCTACATACGAGAGAGCGATTGAAATCCCCAAATTAAACACACATATATATATGCATGGCACATTTAATTTAATTAGAGGACCGCGAGCTAAGGCACCCCTGGCCTGCTTGATGCACAATTAAGTGTCATTGGCCTATATATAGGGTTTAATTAGGGTTTAGGGTTTAGGGTCTAGGGTCTAGGGTTTAATGTTTATGGTGTTTAGGGGTTTAGGGATTAGGAATTAGGGTTTATTTAGGGTTTAAGGTTTATGGATCATCGATCGATTGCGCACACACACATTATTAGAGGCACACGCGCCTTTGCGCATAAAGTGCATGTGTATATGTGTGTGTTTTTTTGGCCAACAACGATATATAGATGATCGAGAGAGAGAGATTGAAATTCCCAAGAATATGTTCAAATATATATTAAAATATATGCACGAATGCATGCATGGTAGGCCATGCATGCACACTAATTATATATATATTACGAGGAAACTTAATCAAATGTGTTTTCATTCGAGAGAACTTGTCAAAATTCAAGTTAATTAATTTATCATCGATAATTATATAATTAATTAATGAATCTCAGGGAGATGTTATACAACATATGATCGATATAGGCCATGTCGTATATATTAATTGGTGTTAATCTACCGTTTAATTTGCTAGCTAGCTGCTATATATAGATCGAGCATGTTTTTACTAGATCGGGTTATAGCTAGGTAGTATAGTTTAGGGTTATGTGTTTTAATGAACTATGGTTTGATTAGCTAGGGGTTAGTTATATATATGGTTTAGGGTTAATGCATGGCACATTTAATTTAACTAGAGGACCGCGAGCTAGGCACCCCTGGCCTGCTTGATGCACAATTAAGTGTCGTTGGCCTATATATAGGCTTTAATTAGGGTTTAGGGTTAGCTAGGGTTTAGGGTTTAGGGTTTAGTGTTTAGGGTGTTTAGCTAGGGTCTAGGGTTTAGTTTAGGGTGTTTAGGGTCTAGGGTTTAGGGTTTAATTAGTGTTTAGGGTGTTTAGGGTTTAGGGTTTAGGGTTTAGTGTTTACGGTGTTTAGGGTCTAGGGTTTAGGGTTTAGTGTTTAGGGTGTTTAGGGTCTAGGGTTTAGTGTTTAGGGTGTTTAGGGTTTAGGGGAGTTTTAGGGTTGTTTAAGGTTTAGGGATCATCGATCGAGTGTGCACACACATTATTAGATGCACCCCGCGCCTTTGCGCATAAAGTGCATGCGTATATATGTACGTGTGTGTTTTTTGCCACCAACAACGATATATAGATGATCGAGAGAGAGAGAGATTGAAATCCCCTAGAATATGTTCAAATATATATTAAAATTGATATAGGCCATGTATATTTTAATTGGTGTTAATCTACGGTTTGCTAGCTAGCTGCTATATATAGAGCATGTTTTTATTAGATCGGGTTATAGCTAGCTAGTACAGTTTAGGGTTATGTGTTTTAATTAAGTAGGGTTGATTAGCTAGGGTTAGTTACATATATATGGTTTAGGGTTAATGCATGGCACATTTAATTTAATTAGAGGACCGCGAGGCACCCCCTGGCCTGCTCGATGCACAATTAAGTGTCGTTGGCCTATACATAGGGTTTAATTAGGGTTTAGGGTTAGCTACGGTTTAGGGTTAGGGTTAGGGTTAGGGTTTAGGGTCTAGGGTGGTTTAGGGTCTAGGGTTTAGGGTTTAGGGTTAGCTAGGGTTTAGGGTTAGGGTTAGGGTTAGGGTTAGGGTTTAGGGTCTAGGGTTTAGGGTTTAGTGTTTAGGGTGTTTAGGGTTTAGGGATTAGGGATTATTAGGGATTAGGGATTTAAGGTTTTAGGGGTTGTTTAAGGTTTAGGGATCATCGATCGAGTGCGCACACACATTATTAGATCGAGGCACCCGCGCCTTTACGCATAAAGTGCATGCGTATATATGTGTGTTTTTTGGGCCACCAACGATATATAGATGATCGAGAGAGAGAGATCGAGACTGAAATCCCCAAGAATATATATGTTCAAATATACATTAAAATATATGCACGAATGCATTGTAGGCCATGCATGCACACTAATTATATATATATATATATTATGAGGCAACTTAATCAAATGTGTTTTCATTCGAGAGAACTTGTCAAAATTCAAGTTAATTAATTTATCACGATAATTATATAATTAATTAATGAATCTCAGGGATATGTTATACAACATGATCGATATAGGCCATGTATATTTTAATTGGTGTTAATCTACGGTTTGCTAGCTAGCTGCTACATATAGAGCATGTTTTTATTAGATCGGGTTATAGCTAGCTAGTATAGTTTAGGGTTATGTGTTTTAATTAAGTAGGGTTGATTAGCTAGCTAGGGTTAGTTACATATATATGGTTTAGGGTTAATGCATGGCACATTTAATTTAATTAGAGGACCGCGAGGCACCCCCTGGCCTGCTCGATGCACAATTAAGTGTCGTTGGCCTATACATAGGGTTTAATTAGGGTTTTAGGGTTAGCTAGGGTTTAGGGTTAGGGTTAGGGTTAGGGTTTAGGGTCTAGGGTTTAGGGTCTAGCGTTTAGGGTTTAGGGTTAGCTAGGGTTTAGGGTTAGGATTAGGGTTAGGGTTAGGGTTAGGGTTAGGGTTTAGGGTCTAGGGTTTAGGGTTTAGTGTTTAGGGTGTTTAGGGTTTAGGGATTAGGGATTATTAGGGATTAGGGATTTAAGGTTTTAGGGGTTGTTTAAGGATTAGGGATCATCGATCGAGTGCGCACACACATTATTAGAGGCACCCACGCGCGCCTTTACGCATAAAGTGCATGCGTATATATGTGTGTTTTTTGGGCCACCAACGATATATAGATGATCGAGAGAGAGAGATCGAGATTGAAATCCCCAAGAATATATATGTTCAAATATACATTAAAATATATGCACGAATGCATTGTAGGCCATGCATGCACACTAATTATATATATATATATATATATTATGAGGCAACTTAATCAAATGTGTTTTCATTCGAGAGAACTTGTCAAAATTCAAGTTAATTAATTTATCACGATAATTATATAATTAATTAATGAATCTCGGGGATATGTTATACAACATGATCGATATAGGCCATGTATATTTTAGTTGGTGTTAATCTACGGTTTGCTAGCTAGCTGCTATATATAGATCATGTTTTTATTAGATCGGGTTATAGCTAGCTAGTATAGTTTAGGGTTATGTGTTTTAATTAAGTAGGGTTGATTAGCTAGCTAGGGTTAGTTACATATATATGGTTTAGGGTTAATGCATGGCGCATTTAATTAATTTAATTAGAGGACCGCGAGGCACCCCTGGGCTGCTCGATGCACAATTAAGTGTCGTTGGCCTATACATAGGGTTTAATTAGGGTTTAGGGTTAGCTAGGGCAGAGGGTTAGGGTTAGGGTTAGGGTCTAGGGTTTAGGGTCTAGGGTCTAGGGTTTAGTGTTTAGGGTGTTTAGGGTTTAGGGTTTAGGGATTAGGGATTTAGGGTTTTAGGGTTGTTTAAGGTTTAGGGATCATCGATCGAGTGCGCACACACATTATTAGATCGAGGCACCCGCACCTTTACGCATAAAGTGCATGCGTATATATGTGTGTTTTTTGGGCCACCAACGATATATAGATGATCGAGAGAGAGAGATCGAGACTGAAATCCCCAAGAATATATATGTTCAAATATACATTAAAATATATGCACGAATGCATTGTAGGCCATGCATGCACACCAATTATATATATATTATGAGGCAACTTAATCAAATGTGTTTTCATTCGAGAGAACTTGTCAAAATTCAAGTTAATTAATTTATCACGATACTTATATAATTAATTAATGAATCTCAGGGATATGTTATACAACATGATCGATATAGGCCATGTATATTTTAATTGGTGTTAATCTACGGTTTGCTAGCTAGCTGCTATATATAGAGCATGTTTTTATTAGATCGGGTTATAGCTAGCTAGTATAGTTTAGGGTTATGTGTTTTAATTAAGTACGGTTGATTAGCTAGGGTTAGTTACATATATATAGTTTAGGGTTAATGCATGGCACATTTAATTTAATTAGAGGACCGCGAGAGGCACCCCTGGCCTGCTCGATGCACAATTAAGTGTCGTTGGCCTATACATAGGGTTTAATTAGGGTTTAGGGTTAGCTAGGGTTTAGGGTTAGGGTTAGGGTTAGGGTTTAGGGTCTAGGGTTTAGGGTTTAGTGTTTAGGGTGTTTAGGTTTAGGGATTAGGGAATAGAGATTTAAGGTTTTAGGGTTGTTTAAGGTTTAGGGATCATCGATCGAGTTCGCACACACATTATTAGAGGCACCCGCGCCTTTACGCATAAATTGCATGCATATATATGTGTGTTTTTTGGCCACCAACGATATATAGATGATCGAGAGAGAGAGATTGAAATCCCCAAGAATATGTTCAAATATACATTAAAATATATGCACGAATGCATGGTAGGCCATGCATGCACACTAATTATATATATATTATGAGGCAACTTAATCAAATGTGTTTTCATTCGAGAGAACTTGTCAAAATTAGAGTTAATTAATTTATCACGATAATTATATAATTAATTAATGAATCTCAGGGATATGTTATACAACATGATCGATATAGGCCATGTATATATTAATTGGTGTTAATCTAAGGTTTGCTAGCTAGCTGCTATATATAGAGCATGTTTTTATTAGATCGGGTTATAGCTAGTATACTTTAGGGTTATGTGTTTTCATTAAGTAGGGTTGATTAGCTATGGTTAGTTACATATATATGGTTTAGGGTTAATGCATGGGACATTTAATTTAATTAGAGGACCGCGAGGCACCCCTGGCCTGCTTGATGCACAATTAAGTGTCGTTGGCCTATATATAGGGTTTAATTAGGGTTTAGGGTTAGGGTTAGGGTTTAGGGTATAGGGTTTAGTGTTTAGGGTGTTTAGGGTTTAGGGATTAGGGATTAGGGTTTCAGGGTTGTATAAGGTTTAGGGATCATCGATCGAGTGCGCACACACATTATTAGAGGCACTCCGCGCTTTGCGCATAAAGTGCATGCGTATAGTTTAGGGTTATTTGTTTTAATTAAGTAGGGTTTGATCAGCTAGGGTTAGTTACATATATATGGTTTAGGGTTAATGCATGGCACATTACATATAGTTTAAATCTCAAGAATGTTTATACATGATAGGCCATATGTGCAAAGGAATTTTTTTCCCTGCGAACTTGTCAAAATTCAAGTTTATCAGTGCCAATGGAAACTAGTCCAAAAAATTACATAGAGGACCAAAAATACTAGACAATAACTAATAGAACCTGCAAATTTACAAAAAGGACCCCAAAACATATAGAAGAAAATCAATCGAGTCCTTCTCGACCGCACATCAGATCTCTGCTCCGCATCCTTTCCAAAGAACTCCGTCGCCGGGGACGCACCACTTGGGACGGTGTCGCCGGTAGTCGCCAGGACGAAGGAGAGGAAGGGCCTCAGCAACGGCATATTGGCTCTGAGAAGGGCCGCTGAAAGGCCAAGATGTGCACGGGCAAGACGGATGACGCCGTCGTATGCCCCGAGCTTGTGAACTTTAGCAGCTTGACTTCCCCATTGGCCAGATCTGAAGCACTGACCAAAGCAAGCCTCACCGTTAGCGCCATCACATTGATGGCACCAGATCGGGGTTTGGCCGGCAAGATCCGCCAGATTCACCATAGGCCAAATCTGAAGCCGATGACGAGATCCCCGACTCCATTGCGCCATTCTGCTCATGGGAAACACTGGATCTAAGCTTACAACAACACTAACTCCCTTGGATCCAAATTAGCTGACTCAACTTTGCTTATCTAAATATGGATGTATCCACACATGTTTTTACTCTAGATACATACACGTCTAAGGAAAGTTGAATCAATTAATTTAGTTCGGAGGGTGTACAATATACAGAGAGAAGTCGGCCTCGTCTCCGGCCGGCGAGGCCGCCGGAGAGAAGGGGGAGAGGAGCCGGGGGAGTGGGAGAGACTCGAGAGAGAAAGAGAAGAGGAAGAAATGAGAGCTCCCTGGGGAAGAACATTATTTTTGTCGTTCTGCTCGTAGCTTGAAACAGAAAATTTCGGCCGCACGCCAAATCATCCCGCCGCATCCATTCGAAAATCCTGTGACCAGTTTTACCCTTTTAACCCTGGTCCGGAAGCTACAACCCACCGACCAGGGAGGGCTCATTCGGTAACAATGAAATATCTTGCCTAGATCCCGAACCCTCCCCACAGGCCCACACCCACCCACCAACCATTCGCCCCATTAGCTCAAAAATACTCTCACACGCCAAAGCTCTGACTCTCTACAGTACTAGATCTGCTTCGCCGCCGGCATACTCCTCCACAGCGTAGCCTTGATCGTGTTGGCTGTCCACCCACCTGATCCGCTCCCCCGCCGCCCTCGTCACCGACGGATCTGCTTCACCGCCGACCTCGCCACCGACGGATCTGCTTCACCGCCGACCTCGCCACCGACTACCTCGCCGCAGCGGCTGTATCAACTTCACCGATGTGTTGTTATTTGTAGATCTCATATGCCGTTAACTTTCTTGATGTGTTGCTTCGCATGAAGTTTGTTTAAATATTGTACAGTACAAAAGCATTATCCGGTCGCTACCATCCTGTTCATTCTACTGACACCTGTGTGCATCCACATATTTATAGCCTTATACCCATTCATTTGCTGCCAACTGTTTTTGTACTGCATGCTATTGTCGCACTGCTTTTATAGTCATGCTATGGGCATTTCCAATCTGCTTGTTCTTATACCACGTCATTAGCTCACCGCTAGCTGCTAGCTGTTTTCTTGTGTCTGCTATTCTCACACTGCTTTTATAATCATGCTATGTGCATTTCCAATCTGCTTGCTCTTATACCTCGTCTTTAGCTTATATAGTTATTGCTGCGTGCATGTCTGGTCTTTGTATTATCGTAGACTGACTTGTCAATGTTATTTTTCCTAGGGATTGATCATGCGAACCACTTATTAGAACATCCAACATTAACAGCGGGGACGCTAGGGAAGGTTGGAATCTGAGTTCTTGGTTGGTAATTTTGGCAGTTTACTTCCGTTATTATCTATAACCTATATGCATTGTTCCTTATGCAAGAGATTAACACTTGGAACCCTGCCATAGCAATGCCATTCATGCTTTACTATGTTTCTGCCTATTTGATATGCTTGTCTTGGAGAAACTGCGAAGGTGATTTGAACCTGACATTTGGTCATTCTTAATGCCAGTTTACTTTATGTGGAAAACCTTGGCATTACCCTACTCTAAATCTGAATGTCTGAAATTCGTATCTCATGCAAAGCAACATCTAGTTGGTTTTAATCTGATATCTGGTAAATATTGGCTTATTCATTTGGCGGCTCAAGTTTTTTGTTATTTGAAACCAGCTGACTTGGTCTTAAATGTGATATCTAAACACAAATTAAGGACAATGGAGCAGGAGGATTAGCATTTCACTTGATGGCTGAACCTAAAATGACAGGCATGTTGACCACGACTAGTGCACGCAAGGGAAGGACCTGCAGCGAGCAAGTATGTGCTTAGTACATGCATCTTATCTTATCTTGTGCTTATTTCTGCTACATGCTGTTATCTGATCTCTACATTGCGTAATACATGTTTGAATAGTTAATTGTTGTAACTATGTTTGCAATGCAGTTTTAATGAAGCAGTCATCATTAGAAGATAGTCGCCAAAAAAGGATCTGTAGCGACCCTATGCAACATTATGATGTAAGTTTGTGCTTAGTACAAGTTCCATACATTGTCTTATTTATGCAACTTGTTATTATCTTATATCTACATTGCATAATAAATGTTTGCATAGTTCATCGTTTAACTCTTTTTGCATTATTATCAGAATGCAGTTGTGATGAAGCAATCTTCATTAGAAGTGAGGCCCACAAAAAGTTCTGATATTTCTTCTGATGCATCTTCTCATAGCCGTCAACCTAGACCATTGCTTTCATCAAACAGTAAATATCTCAAGGCTGTACTTTATAAAAGACATGGTATTGCTGCTTTAAGATCTGTAGCTGATATGTTGACAAAGAGTACACAAGATTCAATCAAGGCGATTGCCAAATGTCAACGTGTTATTGATGATGCTAATAGAAGTCCTCAATGATTCTATGTAATTTTTTTATTTGGGCACATTAATTGCCTTGTAATTTTCCTACTTGTTTTATTTGTGTATGTAATTGTGTGTATCATTGATATCAGATTTTAGGCTCATGAAATTTAATGCAAGTTGACTAGTCAAACAAGTAGGGCACTACAACAGATTGGGCCGGCCCACTTACAGTAGTGTGGGACCCACTTTCATTTTGGGCCGGCCCACTTCTTTAGTAGGCCGGCCTGGTTACACGATAGTGGGATCCACATGGTAAATGGGCCGGCCCACTATCTTGTTGGGCCAGCCCATTTGCTATATGGTGGTCCCACATGGTAAATGGGCCGGCCCTTTAACAGGAAGGTGGGACCCACCTGTGTTTTTGGCCCGGCCCACTATCTTGTTGGGCCGGGCCACTTGCTATATGGTGGACCCCACATACTAAATGGGCCGGCCTTTTAACTGGAAAGTGGGACCCACCTGTGTTTTTGGCCCAGCCCACTATCTTGTTGGGCCGGCCCACTTGATATATGGTGGACCCCACATACTAAATGGGCCGGCCTTTTAACAGGAAGGTGGGACCCACCTGTGCTTTTGGCCCGGCCCACTATCTTGTTGGGCCGGCCCACTTGCTATATGGTGGACCCCACACACCAAATGGGCCGGCCCTTTAACAGGAAAGTGGGACCCACCTGTGTTTTTGGCCCGGCCCACTATCTTGTTGGGCCGGCCCACTTGCTATATGGTGGACCCCACATACTAAATGGGCCGAACCTTTAACTGGAAAGTGGGACCCACCTGTGTTTTTGGCCCGGCCCACTTGCTATATGGTGGACCCCACACACTAAATGGGCCGGCCCTTTAACAGGAAAGTGGGACCCACCTGTGTTTTGGCCCGGCCCACTTGATTCTTGGGCCGGCCCGATTCTTTGTAAGGTGGACCCCACATGTTAAATGGGCCGGCCCATTTAAGTTTTGACCACCAACCTTAGAGGTTAGGCCCGGCCCACGTAACTAATGGACCAGCCTTGACTATATAGTTGACCGGTCAAACTATGTCACCGGCCCGGCCCGCTTAAGACGTGGCAGGCCTCGTGTGGGCCTACCATCTACCACGGGGTTTCAGCCGGTTAACGCCGTTAATCGCCGCTTAATTCAAGGCCTCGCTTACGTGTCAGTTTGCATGACGTCAGCAGTCAACGGGCTCCCGGAAACACTTGTGCAACGGTCCGATTTTCCGTGGCGGAAGAGCGCCCAAGCGCGACGGACCGAAAAAACGTCGTTGGACTTTGCCTGACGCAGTTTCCACAACAGAACCCATATCGTCGGGTTAGGCCCATAGGCGACGAAAAATACCCCTTAGCGGACGATTTTGAGACGTTGTCTATCAGAACTTTTCTTGTAGTGATCGTGCATATGAGCAAATAAAACCAAGGTTGTGGCTCCCAGTAAACAGACTCGAGGAAAGGTAGTGGGTGATGGGGGTCCCACTCCCCCACGTACGGGCAGAGCGCTCAATCTCGGAACAGATAACAAGAACTCGGGTCCTAGGGGACATTAGCAAGTCAAAGTTCCGATGCTTTCGCAAAGGGGCTCACAGATGCATCTGATTACAATTTTAGTTGTTAACAATTAAGTAAAGCATGTGTATCTCCAACAATATATCCATAAACCATGTGTCATGATTCCCCAACAGATAACCCAATAAGATAACGATAACGGTAACGAGATATAAACAACACTAGCATGCACTACGACTCGCAAGGCAGACCCGATAACCAAACAATAGCTGTAGGAGGGTGGTGTAGGCAATATGGGCTGCTTGAGGTAACAAGTGGATAGGACACGTGACAAGAACACAACTCAAGGCTAGCATAAGGGAGAAGGCAAAATAAAATAGGTGAGCGACTCCTGCAGAGACAGGAGTTTAGGAAAAAAGCTTGCCGAGGAACATCTGGAGGACTCGTCGTATCTCTCAACACCACTTCGCGATCCTATCCGGGAAGAAGCAAAGCGCTACAGCAACCAACGGATGCACATCTTACTACTACGGCAAAATAATCAGCATGGTCATGATATGATATGCATGGCATGGCAAACATGATGCGGCGATGCAACTTATCCATATTAAGCGGGATCGGAACCCTGGACAAACAAGTTAGGTTGGAGTTGCATTTCTACCGGCAAATTTAAGTGTTGGTTAGCATGACCTATCATGGCAGGGGTGCACTACTTCAATATTAAACGGAGCGGGGAAACCTTAGTCGGTGTCTGAAATACTCCGCATATATGTTAGGTGGAATTGTGAAACTATCAACGCGCGACATGATGCAAGATGCAAATAGGTAATGAATGGCATATTCATGTTCCTTATATTATTTTGATCAATTTTCATATATAAAACATTTTCATTTGAGTTACAGATTGAAAGTTATTAACAGATTAAGTTTTATTATTAATTAAAATAGAAAACATATTATTTAATTGGGGTAAGGACCCGAAAACAAATTCTGACCTGGGGAGGGACCCCGGGTTGGTTTTGAAAAGGTATAGGGGGTTTTCTTGTAAAGGAATAGAAGCAGGGACTGCGGGTTCAGGTAGAGATAGATGCATGGGACTCTCTGCAAAACGACACAGATCTGGATCTGGGGAATTTTTCTCACCGGAGGGGAAGTTAGTCCAGGTCGCTGACGGGTGGGACCCAACGTTGACGTGGAAGACACGCTGGAGGCTGACATGGCAACCATGTGCTGTTGTTGCTCCTGTCAAAACTGAACATGTTCAGTGACGCGCGGCGGAAGAAAAAACACGGCGGCGACCAACTGGTGGCGGCGCGCGGCGGCAGTAAAGGAAGGGGAAGGGGACGGTGGCTCACGGGGATGGTTAGGACGAGGTCGACGGAGGAGGTGCTCAGGCCGACGGGCACGTCGAAGAGGAAGAAGGTCAGCGGTGCGTGCGGCATGGTCGAGGATGCGCTCGTCAAAGGAGGGCGAACCGTGACGAAGGGTTAGGTGCTGGGGACGCGCCGTGGTGCGCCGGTACTGATGGTGGTGTCGCAGGGCCGTGGGGAGCACCAGAGACTCGCCGGCGGCGAGCATCTGCGAAGAACGGGCGGCGGCCGCCAACGGGATTCCAAACCAGGAAGAAAAGGGGAGAAAGGAGGGGTCCATTGTGGGCACCATGTTACCAGGAACGCGATGAAAGCCTCAGTTTGGCCGGGGGGAGACGGGGGCGGCCGGAGACGTCGAATTAACCGGCCGGGGTCGGAGAAGAATTGGCAAAACAGCGGTGATTCGGGAGGCCCCGGGCTCGATTGGCTAGATAAGGAGAGGCACGGGGTTAAGGTGGTTCTTCTGGTGTTCTTGGAACAACGAGGGGCGGCCGGAATCAATGGGGCGCCAAAAAACTGAGCGCCGGTGTTGCTCCATCGTTGCTCACAGAGAAAAGGGGCGAGAGGAAGAAAAGGGAGGTGGCGGCGGTAGGAGGGGAGGGGTGATGCTAGGGTTTCGAGAGGGGCTTCCTCGATGGGGATAACAGGGAGGGAAGGAGCCCAGGAAGGGTTAGGGGGTTTTGAAAATTGGTTTCCCTTTGTTTTAAAACTGGTTTGAACACCTTTTGAAACCAAACCAAAATAAACTTGGAATTTGAGAAAGAAGATATTTGAAACTGTTTTGCTTTAATTTGATTTTAGGTTTACCAAATGAAGAGAGGTGGAGGTTATTTATAAAACCTTATGAGAAGGAAGAACAACATAATTTTACTTAGAAATAATTTTTATTTGATAAAATATTGTGGATGATATGATGCATGATGCATGATGATGCATAAAAGAAAAACAACAAACACTTCTAATAGGGGTGCTACCCTGGGCCGTTACAAGGAACAACATGGGCCCTGGAAGCTCACCTGGAGAGGCCCAAGGGCCAAAAGAGACCAGGTGGCGCGGCCTGGAAGTCTGGCCACGCCACCCATACTCTTTCAGCCATCGATCACCCGTTAGCCCTGATTCTTTCGCGAACCGCCGTATTTCGCCCTAAAAACCACTATATATATGGCCCCGAAGAATTCTCGGGAGTGAAGCACCGCAGAAAGACAGAAACACCAAAACGGAGCCTGTTGCAGAGAAGATTGATGGGGAAACTCCGGCAGGATAGTCGCCGGAGGGATCTCCACCTTCTCCAACGTCTTCATCATCATCACCATAACCAAGAGGGAGTAGCCCACCTCTGGACTACATGTTTATGGCAGTAGCTTGATCTATTTCTCTCATGTTCTTCATATAGTACTTAGTGCCATATGAGCTTCCTATCATGATTATGGTCATATTTGTAATACCTATGTGGTGGATCCTTATTATTTTTATGGGGTTGCCTTTGTTTTGCTACCTCACTAGGGATAAAGTGAATGCATGTGCTATGTCCATCATGTGATAGCAACGATGATCTTCTTTGTTCAAGGTAGCATATTTGATATTCAAACTTCATGTCAAAGTACTTATTATGCTCTGTTAATTCTTAATACAAATTGATTAAGTTTCTTCCTTGTGGAGTATAAGAGAGTCGTGTTGCATCATCTCTATTCAGGACGTGATGTCCATATTAATTCTAATCTTACATATAATATTATCTGAACCTTCATATCTCATTGATGAATTGCTTTGTCCACCACAACTTTACGAGAGATTAGTCAAGTGAACCATGAACCCCGGTCCACTTTTTATCATAAGAAACACATTTTTATTGCCTTTACATTGTTTTATATTTGCCGCACTATTTTAATCCGAAAATACAAAAAATATTTACTTTTCTTATTTGCATACAAAACACCAAAAACAATCAACCTCTTTACAGTTTTTACTTAGTTATTTTATCTAGTTTAATTTGTACTTGTTTTATTACTACTTGTTGAAAGGATCGTATGCCACACCTACAAAGGCGGGGGAGTGATTACGTACGTGCTACCCAATTTTTAGTTCTTTTTCAATTTAGGCTTGACACAAATGTAAATTCTCTAGATATGCAACTATGTGAATTTCCCTAGATGACAAGGTATACAACTAAGCAAGATATAGCTAGACAAGATATAATAGTGCAATCAAGGATAGAGGTAACCGAGAGTGGAGCACACGGAGACACATGGATGATTCCCGTAGTTCCTTCCTTTTGAGGGGAACTACGTCTACGTTTGGAGGGTGTGGTCGCTACAAAGGCCTAACCAACGCCACGAAGGCCCAGCTCACTTGTCTACTAAGGGATTTCCTCGAGGTGGAACCGGACTTTTACAAGGTTCTTGGGCCACACATCCACAACCAAATTGGAGGCTCCCAATATCTGTAACAACACAACAACAACAACAACAAATCAACCACAAGCAACTAGGGTTTCCAAATGGAACACTAGCAAAGGGGCCCTCAAGCAAATGAGGGGGAAATGTAAATCGCTTCGGTGAAGATGGAGATCGAGGTATTCTCCTTTGATTCTCCAAAGATCAATGGCTTTGGATGGTTGGAGGAGGAGATCAAGTGAATCTTGTGTTTTCTTGTGGCTCAAAAATGGTGGATGAACTTGTGAGTGAGTGAGCAATCTGAGCTTGAGGAAGAAGGGGGGTATAAATACCCCCCCAGCAAATCGAGCCGTTGCAGAAATCTGAGGCCAGATATTCTGGCCTAAGTAAGGGCCGGATAATCCGCCCCCACCCCTTGTGAGCCCGGCCGCAAAGTCCTTAGCCGATTTTCAGGTCCGGATATTTGCAAATATCCGGCCTTGGATTATCCGGCTTGGGGCATTTTTCCTGCTTCCATTTTCTTGCTTTTCAACATGAATTCGATCACTAATAAGTTCTGCACCATATCAACGCACATTAATGTATCACACATGTTGTCATCAAACACACAAAACTATAAATTAGAGAGATGTTCTTTCAATCTCCCCCTTTTTGGTGTTTGATGACAATATACGGATTTGCAATAACATTACTAGTAAGAACCATCATGTTGACAAAGGATAGAGGCATTCCCCCTACATGCGTGCATATAAGTAATTTGCATTTGAATACAAATTCACCACACATAGGTACGAGAGGCCTCGAAACATAAGCTATGCAACATGAACAATAACATGAGACATGATCACATATAGTTGGGACAATGAGATAGAGATCATACCAATATGGTGGTATAGAATACCGAATTCCATAAGTCACACAACATATAATAATACATAGTCTCAACATATAGAATATAGAATATCGAAATCCATAGTCTCAATCATATAGAATACCGAAATCCATGTTTCACAAACCAAACCACAAGTCCATAAAATAGTTCAACATGACCAATATAATGAAAACACAAATGTTCAACGAATAAAAGGAGCACAAGCTCTCAAAGAATGGTAAACGCATATGCTTGTGTCCACCCATGCAAATCCTGGAGAATCCCTAAATAGAACTACTTCTCCCCCTTTGGCATCGAAACACCACAAAGGAAAGAAGAGCGATGCTACATGCCCCAAGGGAATCACTCCTATCCCGTCTCAGACTCATACTCGTCACCACTGTCCTCTGCGGCTGGTGGAGAGGCGCGAGATATGCTGCTCCTCATAAGACTCTGCTCAATCCCAGACAAGTGAACCTAAGAGGAGTGCCATCCGCTGTAGGTGGGATGGACAGGAGGATGAGGAGGAGGACCTTGCTCACCATTGAGCTTATGAATAATAACCGCCTGTGTATGCTGGATATCGGCGCGCTGTCGACTAGCTGGAAGTTCTCCTTGTGGATCTCAATGTTCATGCATAGGACATTCCTCTGGAACTAGTTCAGTTTCTTCACCTCCCTCTGAACGAGAGGAGAAGCAACCGAACGATCGGGTGCAAGGCCACTAGAACAAGCATCTCCCATAAACGAACCGGCAGAAGGGGCGGCTTTCTTCCTCTTCACATATGCCTTCTTGAAATTGTGTTCCACAAAATGATACTGACTCAGATCCTCAGCCACAACAGTGTCATTAATAAGGAGCTGAATGTATGGATCATAGGGCATAGAAGTCCGAGATACCATGGCATAAAAAATCTCATGAAGGATATATTCCATGACAGCTAAAGTGAAATCTCTAGTCTCATCACCATCCTGTGCACACTCGAAAGATAGATGAAGAAGGTCCATGAGTGTACCTCGAAGAGCATCATTGTTCCCACCACTTGGAGTAATGGTGGCCCTGAAGAAGCGAAGGAGCTGATCATATATGGGAAGTAGTTTAGTGATAGTGCCAACAACTCCATCCTCGGTGTAGAGATCAAAGAGCACATCCTTATCTATGTGTTGGGGACCATGGAGACGACGACCAACATCCTTCTTGATAGACAGAGTGACAAAGTGGCATATAAAGGGATAAACAAGAAGCTGAGAAAACTTGTGGAAAGAGGCCTCACTAGGAGAAGAGCTAGTCATCCACTGCATGGTGCAATCATCATCCCTCTTGATAGACAGAGTGGCATATAATTTATGTATGAGGGGAATGTTGTAGTTGCACTGGCACCTAGCACGTTGACACACATAGCTAGGTCCGCTTCGGAGATTTGGTCGGACTTCGATACGTGTTTAACTTAGTTAGCTGGCTTCCTCGACATTGTTGTCGTGAAGGAGAGTGTGTGTCGTGATATCCTCCCCTTGCTCGGTTGGGTTGATCGTGCGTGTGGGCACATTTGGGCACCCCTGCAGGGTTAAATATTTTCGAAAAGCTGTGTCCACGGTTATGCACGACTTGGATATATATGACTCGACCCTAGATAACTACACTCGATGTTCCATTACTAATAACTTGTGTAGTAAGATAGAACAACTTAAATAATAAATGGTTAAAACTTGTCAACCGTGTGAGTGCCCTTGTAAGTACTTCCTTTGCGAAGGGGGGAACGCATCGGCTGGGTTATGATTGCAAAGTATAGATCTGCTAGTTATGCGCTCTCTTATCTATTCTAGCACCTGTAAGTTGTGAGTGCCTCTATAGGTTTTTAGTGCTTGCGCGCTGCCGCTTAACCTCACCATATTGCCTAAGACGTCCTCTTGCGTCCTTTAAGTCCCCTGCGTGCCTCAAGTACAAAGGACGACTGGTTGACGAATGCTTAAACGTCTTGAAGTCTTGTTAAGTACGAACCCGTACTTATTGCTGCTTTGGGACATAATCGGGCAGTATGAAGATCGGTACGATGAAGAACGACGCTGGCGAGGTTACCTTCCGGCTTGGCCTGGCAGGGTTATGGACGCCACTTGGTTATCTTCACGACTCTTAGTCCCATTTGTATTCTTATCCGTACTCAGATGTATTTGGCTTTCTGTATGATTTGGATCTTTGTATTGTATCTATTTGTATTCTTGACTCGTTGGAGTCGTTGTTGTAATATAAGTCCTCTTGTGGGCTCTGTCGTGACTTGTTGTAATGATTACTACTTGTGAATGATTCCACTCGCATCGCATGCATGCTTCGGCGTGTACGAGGCGCTTGGAGGTGCGTCTCCTAAAATCATATTGTGCGGATTTCTGTGGGAACGCTTGGATCCGCATAGTACCAGTTTTGGGCAGCCACAAAGTGGTATCAGAGCCTCAGGTTTTCGATACTCCATGATCCAGTCGCCTGTAGGATAACCTTGCCAACGGTCTTTGAGTTTAGAGCGTCCAAAAACTATTTTCAAAAATTTGTTGGATACATCTGAGTAGCTCTGCATTTTTCTTCTTACCTCTACTCTTTCTCATCTTATATTTGTGAGTTTTTAGTCTTCTCTCTTATCTGAGTTTTCCGAGTCTTAGTTTCCCACGTGGGTTGGACGATCTTTGCCTTCCACCTAGTAGGTTTGATCTTCGAGGAATTCTGCCGCAACTACATCGTCATCGACTGAGCAACAACCCTTGTTAGTGGTGTCGACCCGATTGACATGGAGCAAGAACTCTTGTTAGTGGTGTCGAGAAGATCAACACGACGACAAAAGATCCGATAGCTTCACCTCTCTCCCCTGTACCCCCACGTGGAACCTCGGGGCGAGGTTCCTTGTTAGTGGTGTCGATTGTAGCGACCCAGGATAATATCCCTATTATATTAGTTTGTTAATTTTCTTTTATGCATCATCATGGCATCCTGCATGCATCATATGCATGTTTTCAACAAAATAAAACTTCCCTTCTCTATTCATTTGACAAACCCTAACACAAAACTATTTTATTTTTGCTATAAACATTTGTCTCCTATTTTATCTCTCTCTCCACCTCTGTATTCAAATTCAAATCTCTATTTGAATGGTTTCAAGATCAGCTTGCAAAACATTTTTAAAATAAAGGAGAAAGAGCTTTCAAAAGAAAAAGAGAAAAACCTATGTAAGCTAACCTACCCGGAGCAGCCCAGCAGCCCACCTAGGTAACCACCCCGGTGGCCTGACTCTGTTCCTCCTCTTCCTTTTCCACCGCACTAACCCAGCGGCCCATCTTCTCCGTCCCACCTTTTCCTTCACGGCGCCGGGCTTCCCCTTCCTGCCCCTTTTTAAGCCTCTTCGTGATCTCCACCCAAACCCTAGCCTCTTCCTTTCCCCCTCGCGCAGCCACCTCTTTCCCTCTCCCTTTCTTCTCTATGCAAGCCACCGAGTATCACCACCACGACCCCATCGGCCCCGCCATGGCGTCATCGCAGAATACCTCCCCGAGCACGTCCAAGACCACTGGTAGATGCACGGTGATGTACTTGTTCTCCACGCCAGAGGAATCGAACCGGGAGGCTCGAAATCAAGCACACATCACGTTCCCTTCTCCGTCTTCGGTGAAGCTTTTCTTCGATTCCGATGACCTCGGCGCTCCTATGCCACCGGCGACCACGCCACCGCCTTCCTGGTACTCCGGCGTTTCCCCTGGACACCTTCCTTTTCTCCCTTGCTTCCTGGTTCACCTTTTCACCATGTTGGCCGACGCCTCCTCTACAGTCTCGCCACCAACGATGCTTCGACGAGCTCCTTCTATCAACGCCACCACCTTCTTGTCCGTGCTATCAAGACGCACCCGGTGCATGCTCTCACGCTTCCTGGAACCCACGGCATCGCCCGTGCGCCACCATGCCGACCGCCGATGGTCACCGCCGTCAACGCACGCGCAAGGTCGCCACGCTGGCCACCACGCCTACGCCGGGCCCACTCGCCCTCGTCATCGCCTCGTCGACGCAGGGTCCATCCATCAGTGCCTCGGGCTAGATCCCACGCTGGTGAGAAAACCCTGCCAGATCCAGATATGAAAGTTTTGCAAAAACGGCCCCTGCGTCTCCTCGTTTCTAACCCGCGGTCCCTTTGGTTCTGTTATTTTATGGAAAATCCCCTACAGGTTCTGACCCAACCCATAGCCCATTCAGCTTCCCTGGCCCACCAGTCATTCTCTCGAGCTAGCTCCCTGTGGGTGAGAAACGTCCCCGTCTTGTCCTGTTTTTCTGAAAAATTGCAGGAATTGTGTAATTCTTGCATAAATCGTATCTTTTGAACTATAACTTGAAATAAAATGTTTTATATATGAAAAATGATCAGAAACATACAAGGAACATGAATATGCCATCCATGCTTGCTGTTGCATCATGCTTCATATAATTTCGTAATAGTTTGCATTATCACCTAATAGATAACATATGGAATATGTGGGATATTATATAAATGTTGTCCCGGTTCCATTTAACTTTGAAGTAGCTCACCCCTGCCATGTTGTGCCATCCTAATCAAAACTTAAATTTTTCGGTAGAAAATTCAACTCCAACCTAATTTGCTTGTCCGGGGTTCCGACTCCGAGTAATATGGATAAGTTGCATTGCACCATCGTTGCCATGTCATGCATATCATCTTGATCATGCCGCTTCTTCTTCCGTAGTTGTAAGATTTGCACCTGTTGTTTGTTGTAGTGATTTGCTTGTTCACAGATATGCTGTTGAGTTGATGCAAGCTACGACAAGATCTTCGGTTGTTCTTCGATGATCCTTAACAGGCAAGCATTTCCATACTTCTGTCTCTGCAGTATTCTCTTACCTATTTTATTTTGCCTTCTCTCTTATGCTAGCCTTGAGTTGCATTCTTGTCACATGTCCTATCCACTTGTTACCTCAAGCAACCTATATTGCCTCCACCACCCTACTACAGTTGTTGTTTGGTCATCGGGTCTGCCTTGCGAGTCGTAGGCATGCTTAGTACCTTTTATATCGTGTTACCGTTATCTCTATCATTATCGGGTTATCTGTTGGAGATCATGACACATGGTTTATGGTTATATAAGTTTGAGGTATCATGGTTACTTTAGTGTTTAATAATTATTAAGCGGAGTCATCGGTGGGTCAGCTGTTTGTTTTGTGACGGCTCACTTGTGTTTCTTTAAAGCTTAGGACCCGAGTTACTGTTATCTGTTCCGAGATTGAGTGCTCTGACCACACATGTGTATGCCTATGGGTCGCCCCTCGACCACTGCCGGAATCTACAGCTTTGTCCAGTGGCCACAAATAGTTCGTAATGTTTAACCATTTGTTGTTGCGTGCATGCCAGTCTGTTACTTATTTATCTTTGGGAAGCCCATGTGTGCCTTGTATCCCTTGTTTCTGGTATGCACGTATAGGTCGTGGAGCCTCTGCGAAGTGGTCTATCGCCCAGTGTGTGCTAAACCACCTACCACATTGACACACATAGCTAGTTCCACTTCGGAGATTCGGCCGGACTTCGATACAGGTTTAACTTAGTTAGGTGGCTTCCTGGACATTGTTGTCATGAAGGAGAGTGCATTTCGTGATATCCTCCCATTGCTCGGTTGGGTTGATCGTGCATGTGGGCACATTTGGGCACCCCTGCAGGGTTAAATCTTTTCGAAAAGCCCTGTCCACGGTTATGCACGACTTGGAGCTGTATGACTTGACCATAGACAACTTACACCCGATGTTCCATTACTAATAACTTGTGTAGTAAGATAGAACAACTTGAATAATAACTGGTTAAAACTTGTCAACCGTGTGAGTGCCCTTGCAAGTACTTCCTTTGCGAAGGGGGGAACGCATCGGCTGGGTTATGATTGCAGAGTATAGAACTTCTAGTTATGCTCTCTTTTATCTATTCTAGCAGATGTAAGTTGTGAGTGTACCTATAGGTTTTTAGGGCTTGCGCGCTGCCGCTTAACCTCACCATATTGGCTATGACGTCCTCTTGCGTCCTCTAAGTCCCATGCGTGCCTCAAGTACAAAGGACGACTGGTTAACAAATGCTTATACGTCTTGAGGTCTTGTTAAGTACGAACCCGTACTTATTGCTGCTTTGGGACATAACTGGGCAGGTATGAAGATCGGTACTATGAAGAACGACACTAGCGAGGTTACCTTCCGGCTTGGCCAGGCAGGGTTATGGATGCCACTTGGTTATCTTCAGGACTCTTAGTCCCATTTGTGTTCTTCTCTGTATTCGGATGTATTTGGCTTTCTGTATGATTTGGATTTTTGTATTGTATCTAGTTGTATTCTTGACTCGTTGAAGTCGTTGTTGTAATATAAGTCCTCTCGTGGGCTCTGTCGTGACTTGTTGTAATGATTACTACTTGTGAATGATTCCACCCACATCGCGTGCATGGTTCAGCGTGTATGAAGCGCTTGGTGGTACGTCTTCTAAAATCGATATTGTGCGGATTTCGGCGGGAACGCTTGGATCCGCATAGTACCGGTTTTGGGGCGCCACAGTCTCGATCTAGCCAAAAACTTTGAGAGGGGCCGGATGGGTAGACTCTGGCGAGGAGGAGAGACTCCGGCAGCTGAGGAGGGTGAGGGAGGCGCGGGGGTGGGGACAAGTTTGAGTGGAACTGCCCACCTCGCGGCCTCCTTTGATATTTGGCAGCCTGCCTAGGCCGGATAATCCGGACCCAACTTGGGGCGGATAATCCAGCCGGGCTGGATAATCCGGTGTCCCTTTGGGCCGGATAATCCGGTGTTCTAGAAAAATTCCAGAACAATCTCATATATGATGCAATATATTGAATATCATGCCATGTATGAGGTGCAGATTGGCCAATAAGATGAGACAACCAACATTATCCGACCGAAGCCACTCAAACTCCAAGTTTTAACCAAGACATGACTTCTGAGAAAGATGGAAATGGTTGCAGATGAAGGTAGGCTTGGGTTTAGAGGGCGCAAACTGTAGATGGTACATGGTCACTCAAGTTTGCTAGATTGGCAAATAATCGACAAACTAGAGTGATTTCCCATAAGAACATAACGATGGCAAATAAAGCCCGATGAAATCCAAATAATACCAAATCTTCACAAAGAAGAGGTTGGTGGCCTAGGCCACCATGTATGAGTGTTATGGTATGGTACTGCGAAGATATATCTTGGGTCCAAAACCAATACTCGTCAGTGAAGCTCACATATCAACATATGATATTGTTGGAGATATGCCCAAGAGGCAATAATAAGGTGGTTATTATAATATCTTCGTGTTTATGATAAATGTTTGCATACCATGCTATAATTGTATTAACCGAAACATTGATACATGTGTGTTATGTAAACAACAAGGAGTCCCTAGTAAGCCTCTTGTATAACTAGCTTGTTGATTAATAGATGACCATGGTTTCGTGATCATGAACATTGGATGTTATTAATAACAAGGTTATGTCATTAGTTGAATAATATAATGGACACACACCCAAAGAGCGTAGCATAAGATCAAGTCATTAAGTTCAATTTGCTATAAGCTTTCGATACATAGTTGCCTAAGTCCTTCGACCATGAGATCAGGTAAATCACTTACACCGGAAGGGTACTTTGATTACATCAAACGCCATTACGTAACTGGTTGGTTATAAAGATGGGATTAAGTATTTGGAAAGTGTGAGTTGAGGCATATGGATCAATAGTGGGATTTGTCCATCCTGATGACGGATAGATATACTCTGGGCCCTCTCGGTGGAATGTCGTCTGATTAGCTTGCAAGCATGTGATTGGATCACAAGAGATGACATACCATGGTACGAGTAAAGAGTACTTGTCAGTAACGAGGTTGAACAAGGTATGGAGATACCGATGATCGAACCTCGGAAAAGTAAAATATCGCATGACAAAGGGAATCAGCATCATATGTAATTGGTTCAATCGATCACTAAGTTATCGTTGAATATGTGGGAGCCATTATGGATCTCCAGATCCCGCTATTGGTTATTGCTCGGAGAGGAGTCTCGACCATGTCTGCATAGTTCACGAACCGTAGGGTGACACGCTTAAGGTTTGATGTTGCATAAGTAGATTTGGAATATGAGATGGAGTCCAAAGTTTTTGTTCGGAGTCTCGGATGGGATCCAGGACATCACGAGGAGGTCCGGAATCGTCCGGAGAATAAGATTCATATAATGGAAGTCATCTTCCGGGGTTCGGGAAAAGTTTCGGTGTTTTGACCGGAGCTTCTAGAAGGTTCTAGAGGGCCACCGGTGGGCCCACCACCCCGGGAGGGGCCACATGAGTGCTACATGGCCTAGTGGGCTAGGCACACTATGACATGTGGGCCCAAGTCGGCCAGCCCCTTAGAGATAAGATTTAAGTGATTTAAATTAGAGATAAGATCTATATCTAGATTTGAATGGTTTAAATAAGAGATAAAGGTTTGGGGAGAGGTTTATCTCCTCCCCCCTTCTTGGTGCGACTTGGAGAGAGGTGGGGCCAGCCCTAGCCACCCCTCCCACTATATATAGAGGTGAGGAGGATGGCCGGCCACCCCAAGGTTCCCTCTCCCAAAAACCCTAGCCGCCGATCTCTCTCCTCCACCGCTAGTCTGCTCCGGCTTGGCGAAGCCCTGCAGCTTTTCTCCTCCACAACCACCACCACGCCGTCATGCTGCTGGGATTCCGTGGAGATCTACCACACCTCCGCTGCCCGCTGGAACGGGGAGAGTACGGGCTTCATCGACACCGTACGCGCGACCGAGTACGGAAGTGCTGCCGGATTGCAGCACCGGAACGATCATCTACACCAACAACGAGATTAATCTCGTAGGCTTTGGAATCTTCGAGGGTTAGTCCCATCTCCATCTCGTTGCTCCGATCTTGTAGATTAGATCTTGGCTTTTCCATATATTAGATCTTGGATTTATTCGTCTTTGCGGTAGGCAAATTTTTGTTTTCTATGCAACGAACCCATCCGTGGTATTAGAGCATGCATAGATCTGTTGCACGAGTATAACACAATGGTTTTGTGGGCGTTGATGCTTTTGTTGCTTTAGTTATTGTACTTTGAATCTTGCGGGATGGTGGGATGAAGCGGCCCGGGCTAACTTTACATGACCGCGTCTCATGAGACTTGCTCCACGCTTGACATCCAACTTGTATTGCATAAGTGGCTTTGCGGGTGTCTGTCTCTCCCACCATAGTGAAGATTCCAATTTGCACTTTCTATTGACAACACTAGTATCACCGTTGTGGTTCATGTTCGTAGGTAGATTGGATCTTACTCGAAAACCCTAAACCACGTAAAATATGCAAACTAAATTAGAGGCGTCTAACTTGTTTTTGCAGGGTTTGGTGATGTGATATGGCCATGATGTGATGATGATTATATTTGATGTATGAGATGTTCATTGTTGTATTATGGCAACCGGCAGGAGCCTAATGGTTGTCTTTAATTTTTGTTAAAGACCTGTGTGTCTATTCATCATGTAATAGCATTATTTCAAGTAGTTGTTATAGTAGCTATAAGTGATGGACAACCATGAAGCGGCGCCACTGACCTTGACGCCATGCTGGTGATGATTGTCGGGGGGAAGACCCCGGGTAGGGCAATGGACGCGGAGCGGCCGGCTTGAGGACGGCCGGCTCGCGGCAAAGGCCGGCTGAGGAGCAGCCGGCTGGAGCCGTGGCCGGCTGCCTCGGGAGCCGGCTGGCTCTAAGTCCTAGTCGGCCTGGCTGCGGCCTTCAACGCTGTAGCTGGGCCGGCTTCTACAAGCCATATCCGACTAGGGTTTGTACCTCAGACCGACTCGAGGCTGGCGAGTCTTGCACTGGAAGGAACTAGGTAGGTGAGCCGGGTTCAAAGGTCCACGCTGACCTCATCTCCCGTAAAATACGGGGCACTGTAGAGCAGCAGTGCCACGCGCCAGACAGGCCATCATGGCGTACGTCGAACCATACGCGCTACAGAGCATGATGACGACAACGACAGCACCTCCCACGCCGCTGACCTGAGCAGGCGGATGGGACGTGCCACTACGCTCAACGGCTCCCTGGCGTCAGCGCCTCGGGAGGGGACGGGAGCCGAAGCCGGCCATGCTGGCCACTAGACCTTAGGGACTTATATGTAAAGTACCGGTGCCTATATAAGCCGGGCTACCCCCCCTCGTGCGGGGGACGATCGATCAGTTCTCATTCACTAGTCTTAGAGCTGCCCTGTGAGAGAGACCTTCGTCTACCTTAGCCTCCCAGGAGCAGCCGGATATACAGCTCAAGGAGCACCATTGTACTGTGTGATCATCATATACACTCATAGCAGGAGTAGAGGTGTTACCTCCATCGGAGGGCCTCGAACCTGGGTACGTCGCTGTGTCACTCGTGCCCATACCCGCATCCGGATACCGCCGTGAGACCACTAGGAACCACCTCGATTAGCCACCCTATGGCATATGTCATGACGATACCACGACATTTGGCGCCCACCGTGGGGCCTTCAGCGTCCGCGGCCGGTGTCTCCATCCGGACGGGCCTCACCACCACCACCGGCGAGAGGGTCGCTTCAGGCTTGGTCTGGAGATTCGGCTCCCTCGACTGCGTCAGCGACAACGCTGGCTGCTTCGCCGACCGGCCGTTCCCTGCCGGCGGCAACATCATCAGCTTCGGCGGCTTCGACGTCTACGTCGCCACCGTCGCACCACCGCGCTACCCGCGCGAGATCGTGCGCTGCGCAAGCCCTCCCCCTGGAGCCGGCGCCAGCCTCACCACCACCGGCCCTTGCATCATGCAGGAGGTCATGGCCACCGGCGACGACGCCGGAGGCAAGTCCACGCGCGTCCGCGGTCCTGAGTTGGAGCGCAACAAGGAGACCGGCGCATCCGCCTCGGGCGCAAAGGCGCCGCCACCACCGTCCCGGCTGGAGGAAGTCCGGGCAAAGCTGAGCACCCCGCTCACGCCTGGCGCCGACCCCACCACCATCGAGAAGGACCTGGAGGAGCACCGCCAGCTCCTCCTCAAGCAAACAGAAGAGCTGGCTGCTGCTAAGCGCCAGTGGGAGATCTCCCAGCGCGAGTTCAACCGCGCCCACGGCCTCACGCCCGCCGGCGGCAACCCAAGCCGAGCCGGCCAGATCCGCCGGAGAGGAGGCGGCCTGGGCGCAGAGATCGCCCGGGACGGCGCAGCATCGCCGGCTCCGTCTGCGGAGCTGCCCATCTACAACACCCCCGACAAGAACATGCTCGCGGCTGAAGCTGCCGCGGAAGAGCTGCACCTCCTCGAAGGCGCAGAGTTACGCCGCCAAACTGAGCGGGTGACTGAGCTGCTGAAGGCGGCCAACCGGCTGACCAAGGACCCCAGGTACGCCCATGCCCCCAGAGCTTCTCACGCTCGTGGCGCTGCAGGCAATGACCGGGACGGTCCGAGGGACACGGCCGAGTCCACCTCCCCCGCACCAAGCCGGCGAGCCGACAGCCGGAACACCCACGCAAGTTCCAGCCGCACAAGCCGGCCGCCCAGTGGCAACAGCGGTCGCAGCCGGCCACCTTCAAGCCGGCACGACGACGAAGAGTACGAGTACGAGAGGCCATCCACCATCAAGCATCGCGCGGCTCCAGAGGCCAGCGGCCAGCGCCAGCCGGCCCGCTCCCGGCTGGGCCCGCGCGTCGAGCCGGCAGACGCCAGAGATCGCCTCGACCGGCTGGTCGAATCCCGCATCGCGGAGGAAGAAGGGCCAGCCGGCACCAAGTGCTTCGGGCCGCGGATCATCAACGAGCCCATGATCGACGGCTTCCAGCTCCCCCGCGACACGCCCAAGTACGACGGCACAGCCAAGCCGGAGGACTGGCTGCAGGACTACTCCACCGCAGTCGGCATCGCCAAGGGCAACAAGCGCTGGGCTGTGCGCTACTCCCCCCTCATGTTGCTCGGCTCCGCCCGCACATGGCTCAACAACCTGCCAGCCGGCAGCATCAACGGCTGGCTCGACTTCGTGGCGGCTTTCATCAGCAACTTCACCGGCACCTACCGCCGGCCGGGTCGCCCCCAACAGCTTGAGATGTGCAAGCAGGGCGCAGACGAGACAGACCGTGCATACCTGACGCGCTGGTGCGAGATGCGCAACTCCTGCGAGGGAGTGCACGAGATCCAGGCAGTCGGCTTCTTCATGGCCGGCTGCCGGCAAAACACCATGCTGTGGCACAAGCTGCGCCACAGTGAACCCAAGACGATGGCTGCCTTGATGGCCATCGCAGACAAGTACGCGCTGGCTGAAGGAACCAGCAGCACGCCGGCTGAGATTTCGCCGGCTCCATCCAGGAGGGACAACAACAAGCCGGCCGAAGGCGGCCACCACGGCAGCCGGCGGGACAACTACCGCGGCAAGAGGCACAGCGACCAGCCGGACCGCCGGTACGGCTCGGCCCACGTGGCAGCCGTGTCAGACCACGCGGCGGCTGGCGGAAGCCGGCGCCAGAAGAAGACGGACCGGCCCTGGAAGCCGAAGTACACCTTCGAGCAGATCTCGACTCGCCGTGCAAGTACCACAGCGGCAAGAACCCCTCCAACCACTCCACCCGCGACTGCCACTTCATGAAGCGGCTGACGAGCGGCGAGCCCCTTCCGCCTCCACCCCCACCTCCACCAGCCGGCGGGCCGGGTGGCCAAGCCGGCGCAGAAGCCAACAACCTCGAGCACCACGAGGCTAACCAAGTGCACCATGGTGGCCGGTACCTGCCTGAGGATGCCACCTACATCATCTTCACCTCCGAGCCCGAGGACAAGACGAGCCAGCAGCGCCGTTCCCTCGAAGTCAACGCGGTCATGCCGCCGGTCCCCCAGTACCTAAACTGGTCAGAGCAGGCCATCACTTTTGATCGCCGCGACACACCGGCTGTCCTGCCAAAGCCGGGCAGCTACGCCATGGTCCTCGACCCCACCCTCGGCACAACCCGGCGCAGCGTGCGCTTCTCGCGTGTCCTCATCGACGGGGGCAGCAGCATCAACATTCTCTACCGCGACACCGCCCGCAAGTTGGGCATCCAAGAGGCCGAGTTGCGCCCCACCCCCACTGTCTTCCATGGCATCGTGCCAGGCCACTGCTGCCAGCCGATCGGCCGGATCACCCTGGAGGTCATGTTCGGCAAGCCGGACAACTTCCGCACGGAGAACATCGAGTTCGAGGTGGTGGACCTCGTGAGTCCCTACCACGCGCTCCTGGGCAGGCCGGCCCTGACCAAGTTCATGGCGGTGCCCCACTATGGGTACCTGAAGATGAAGCTACCTGGCCCTAAAGGGGTCATCACCGTAGCCGGCGACTACCGCCGCTCCATGGACTGCGCCACGCAGAGCTCCAAGATGGCCCAGACGCTGGTCATCGCCACCGAGAAGCAGCTCATCCACGACGCCGTTGCCTTGGCTAAGGCCGCACAGGCGGACATGCCGGCTGTGGGCAACCCGGCTGGGACGACTCACTTCCAGCCGGCCGACAACACCAAGAAGATCCTGCTCGACCCGACCCAGCCGGACAAGTACGTCACCATCGGTGCTGGCTTGAGCAGCAAATAGGAAAGCGAGCTCACCAGCTTCCTCCGTGAGAATCGGGACATCTTCGCATGGTCTCCAAGGGACATGCCGGGTGTACCGAGGGAGTTGGCTGAGCACCACCTCCACGTCAGGCCTGAAGCCAAGCCGGTGAAGCAGCCTCTCAGGCGCTTCGCCGAAGAACGAAGGAAGGCCATCGGTGAAGAAATCGCCCGGCTCCTAGCTGCCGGCTTCATCATGGAAGTGCTGCACCCGGACTGGTTGGCGAACCCGGTCCTGGTTTTGAAGAAGAACGGCTCCTGGCGCATGTGTATCGACTACACCAGCCTCAACAAGGCGTGCCCGAAGGACCCCTTCCCCCTGCCGCGCATAGATCAAGTTATAGACTCGACTGCCGGCTGTGAACTGTTGTCTTTCCTAGATGCCTACTCAGGCTACCACCAGATTCCTTTGAATCCGGCTGATCAAATAAAGACTTCGTTCATTACCCCGTATGGGGCTTACTGCTACACGACTATGCCATTCGGCTTGAAAAATGCAGGCGCCACCTACCAAAGGTGCATGCAAAAGTGTTTGCAGGATCAAATCGGCAGAAATGTTCACGCATACGTGGATGATGTCGTTGTAAAAACTAAGGAGATGCCTACCCTCCTTGATGACTTGAGAGAAACCTTCACCAATCTGCGAAGATTCCGGATGAAGCTCAACCCGGCCAAGTGCACGTTCGGCGTGCCAGCCGGCCAACTCCTGGGCTACCTCGTCTCTCAGCGAGGAATCGAAGCCAACCCAGAGAAGATCAGTGCCATTGAGAAGATGGAGCTGCCGTAGTGCCTCAAGGACGTCCATAAGTTCACCGGATGCCTGGCCTCCTTGAGCCGCTTCGTCAGCCGGCTGGGGGAGAAGGCACTGCCCCTGTATCAATTGATGAGGAAGGCGGACAAGTTCGTCTGGTCACCGCAGGCGGATGAAGCCTTTCGTGACTTAAAGCGCGTGCTCTCAACCGCGCCAATCCTTGCAACGCCAGGTTCAATGGAGGCAATGCTGTTGTACATCGCAGCCACCAACCGAGTGGTTAGCGTTGTCCTAGTGGTGGAGCGCAAAGAAGCAGCCAACAGGGAGCAGCTGGTTCAGCGCCCAGTCTACTATCTCAGCGAGGTGCTGTCCCAGTCGAAGCAGAACTACCCCCACTACCAGAAGGTCACCTACGGCGTGTACATGGCGGCAAAGAAGCTCAAGCACTACTTCCAAGAGCACCCCATTAGGGTGGTGGCCACAGCGCCCTTGGCGGAAATCATCGGCAGCAAGGATGCCAACGGCCGGGTTGCCAAGTGGGCCCTGGAGCTAGCCGCCCACACCATCCTCTACGAGCCGCGCACGGCCATCAAGTCGCAGATCCTCGCAGACTTCTTCGTCGACTGGGCCGAGATGCAATACCTGCCGCCTGTGCCTGACTCCACGCACTGGAAGCTGCACTTCGACGGCTCGAAGATGCGAAACGGCTTGGGAGCCGGCATCGTCGTCACTTCCCCCAAGGGAGATCGGCTGGATTACGTCCTGCAGATCCACTTCGCCGCATCCAACAATGTGGCGGAGTATGAAGCGCTCATCCATGGGCTGAAGCTGGCCAAGGAGATTGGCGTGCGTCGCATCCTCTGCTTCGGCGACTCCGACTTGGTTATACAGCAAGCATCGGGCGACTGGGACGCGAAGGACGCCAACATGGCCTCATACCGCTTCCACGTCCAGCAGCTATCCGGCTTCTTCGATGGCTGTGAATTCCACCATGTGCCACGAGCAAACAATGAGGCGGCAGATGCCCTATCCAAGATTGGCTCGACCCGGCAAGCCATTCCGCCGGGCGTTGCCCTGGCAATTCTCAAGAAACCGTCCATCATACCGTCACCGGGCTCGGATTCCATATTCGTGCCGGCTGACCCGGGGGCTTCTCAGCCGAACCCGGGGGCTTCATTGCCCAAGTCGGGGGCTCATCAGCCAAACCCGCCGGCTTCTCAGCCGAACCCGGGGGCTTATCGGTCCAACGCGGGGGCTTCTCAGCCAAACTCGGGGGCTTATCAGCCAAACCCGCCGGCTTGACAGCCGAACCCGGCGACCACGCAGTCGAAACCGGAAGCTCCGAAGATGGAGGCCTTGGTGGTTAGCGTGTTTGAAATAAAATGCGTACCATCATGGGCACAAGAATTCCTCTCCTACCTCACCGATGGTGTGCTGCCCAATGACAGGGTTCAAGCAAGGCAGATTGAGAGAAGGGCCAAGGCCTACACAATCATCAACCACGAGCTGTACAAACGCAGCGTAAGTGGGGTGTTCCAGCGGTGCGTCGAGCCGGCTGAAGGGATTGAACTCCTACGGGAAATCCACCAAGGAGAGTGCGGCCATCACGCCTCCTCCAGAGCCATAGTGGCCAAAGCTTTCCGGCACGGTTTTTACTGGCCGACTGCGCTCAGGGACGCAGAAGACTTGGTGAAGAAGTGCAACGGCTGCCAGCGCTTCGCAAAGCAAAGGCAAACGCCGGCTTCCGCCCTAAAAACCATCCCCATTACCTGGCCGTTTGCCGTATGGGGCTTGGATATGGTGGGCCCATTCAAGACAGCCCGAGGCGGCATGACACATCTCTTGGTGATGATTGACAAATTCACTAAGTGGATCGAGGCCAAGCCAATCAAGAAGCTGGATGGCTCCACAGCCGTCACATTCCTCAAGGAGATAATCGCGAGATACGGCTACCCGCATAGCATCATCACCGACAACGGCAGCAACTTCGCCGAAGGCATTTTCAAGCGCTACTGCGGGGAGATGGGGATCCGAATGGACCTATCATCCGTAGCACACCCGGAGACCAACGGCCAAGTGGAGAAAGCAAACGGCTTGATCCTAGCCGGCATCCGGCCTCGGCTGGTGGAGCCGCTTGAGCGCTCAGCCGGCTGCTGGATTGAAGAGCTGCCCAGCGTGCTGTGGAGCCTGCGCACAACACCAAACCGCTCAGTCGGCTTCACACCCTTCTTCCTCGTATACGGGGCTGAAGCCGTCCTGCGACTGACATCGAGCACGACGCGCCAAGGATCAAGCTATACACAGAAGCTGAAGCCCAAGAAGCTCGCGAAGATGGAGTCGACCTGGTTGAAGAGGTCCGGCTGATGGCCAAATCCAGGTCCACCGTATACCAGCAAAGCCTCCGTCGCTATCACAGCCGGAAGGTCAAGTCCTTAGCATTCCGAGAAGGAGACCTAGTGCTCCGGCTGATCCAACGGACAGCCTGACAGCATAAACTAGCATCCCCATGGGAGGGTCCCTTCATCGTGAGCAAGGCAGTAGGCAATGATTCCTACTATCTCATAGATGCCCAAGAGGCCAAAAAGAACAAGGCGAGCAAAACTGACGAGGAGACAAAACGTCCCTGGAATGTCAGGTTGCTTCGACCATTTTACACTTGAGAGCAGGAATGTATGTATCCCTTGTATCCCTTTTGTAAGCTATGAAAAAGCATGCGCCAAGAGCGCCGTTTCCGACAAGTTTTTCGCGCACTCTACTTCGTTTCGCCAATTGGCTTGAACCCTTTCACGCGACGGCTTAGTAACGTGATCTGATTTCCGACAGCCGGCTTCCGACCAGCTACAGACCGCAACCCGGCTGTCCGGCTGGCGGGAGTAAGGCCTAGGGAACCAACACGCGAAAAACGACCAAGGAAAGAGTAAAAGCGAGTTGACTTGCAACCTTTCATAAAAGTGTCGGACTGCCGAAATCGACTCGTTCGACTGAAATACTATCGGCCTCACCCAGCGGCACGCTCTTGATCCGGCGACGGACCGCAAGTCGGACGTGCGACCGGCAAGGGCACAGCCAAAGAGTGGGGCGGATGGGAAAAAGCGAACAAGTCGGAAGAAAGCAAGCCGGCACACAAATGATTAACAAACACATTAAAGTGCGTCATAATAAAAAAGACGATAATATTGTCTTTACATAGACACCCGACATTCCGGGGATTTAATAACTTGTCTTGGCAAAAGCGAGATTACATGAACAGGAAAGTTCAGGCACCGGCTGGAGCAGGACCAGCCGGATCAACAGCAGGTGGCGGAGAATCCATCTCGACCCCTTCGTCTTCAAGCTCCTCCTCCTCATCAGAGTGAGGGTTCGGATCCGCGATGAAGAGGCGCTTGTCGACGAAGTCGGCGATGGCGCTGGCTCGGGCAAGCCGAGCGGCCTTCTGTTCGGCCGAGAGCCCCTCTTCCACGCCGGCTCGCCGATACTCGAGCTGCCCCAGGTCCACCTCGTCGTACCAGGAGAGGACAAAAGACAGCGCCATGTCGGCGCCAGCGCGCGTGGCAGACCCCTTCCAGTTGATGAAGCTTTCCGGCGCCTGCTCGATCAAAGAGGTGAGCCTGGAGATGTCTTGCGGCGCCTCCTTGTCGGGCCACAACATCGGGACCAGCTCCTCAGCCGCCTTCCGGAGCTCCCAGCCAAACTTGGTGATGGGCTCGACGCGGGCAGCCAGGGACGACATGTGGTCCTCCATGGTGAAGCACTCCGAGCTGCCCTCGCCAGTCGCCCGCCCCTGGACTCGCGCGCAGCGCCAACGGCCGCCAAGGCCACGTCCTGCGTTTCCGGGAAGGCCGCTGCAAGAAGGAAGCATGTCAGAAGTCATAAAAGCCGAAATAAGCTGAAAAATGCAAATTTTCGAAGTCCTAAAGTAAGACTGGCGGCAGCCGGCACGAGCCGACTGCCCCCAGCCCGAAGATGGAGATTCCGAAGTTCTAAAAGTAGGACTGGCGGCAGCCGGCACGAGCCGACTGCCCCCAGCCCGAAGATGGAGATTTCGAAGAATAAAAGAAAAAGACTGGCGGCAGCCGGCACGAGCCGACTCCCCCCAGCCCGAAGATGGAGATTCCGAAGTTCTAAAAGTAGGACTGGCGGCAGCCGGTACGAGCCGACTGCCCCCAGCCCGAAGATGGAGATTTCGAAGAATAAAAGAAAAAGACTGGCGGCAGCCGATACGAGCCGACTGCCCCCAGCCCGAAGATGGAGATTTCGAAGAATAAAAGAAAAAGACTGGCGGCAGCCGGCACGAGCCGACTCCCCCCAGCCTGAAGATGGAGATAGCGAAAAAAGATAAGTTTCGGCAGCCGGCTACCAATGGAGGCTGGTAGCCGACAGCCGAAAGCCGGCAAAGGGGAAGGAAACATAGACACTCACCCGAAAAACCGCAATCGATCGCGCCAATAAGGTCCGTCCAGTGCTTGGCAGTAGCCGTCAGCTCCGTGGACTTGGCGGTGACTTCTTTCTGAAGCGCGAGCCGCTGCCTCTCCACCTCGTCCAGCCGCCGGCTCAGATCATCCACCTTCTCCTTCTCTGCCGTCCTAAGGGAGGCGAGCTCGGCGAGATGGTTCTTCTCCAGCTGGCGCAGCCGCGTCAGCTCCCCATCGGCCACCTTGAGCTTGGCGGCTGCAGCACGGCCCGCTTCCTCGCTCTCGGCGCACTGAGCGCGAGCAACCCGGAGGTCCCTCTCCAGCTGCGGGACCTTGGCGGCCTCAACTACGAGGCAGCCAGAAAGAAATATCAGCCAACAGAGACAAAAGAAAAAAGACATTGAGCCAAAAGAAGCAAGAGCTTACCCTTGACGGCTTCCAGCTCACGAGCCAAGGTGCCCCGCTCAATCTTGGCCTTGTGGTAGCTGGTCACCACCTTGTTGTACAAGACGGTGCGTCGCTCGTCGACCACATGAAAAGAAGTCAATCGTTTAGGCGAAACCTGGGCCGGCTCCGAGCAGCCGGCCCATGCCTCGGAGGGCTACCAAGATAACAATAAAATCGCAGAAAATAAGATGGGAAGCCACCTACCTTGTCAGCATCCTCCAGCGTCGACAGCTGGGCCATAACCTCGGCGGCCTCGTTCTTCAAGCTGGCTCGGTAGCCGGAGAAAAGCATCTTCAAGGGCGCCGTGCCAGGCTGCCCCTCCCGGCTGATTATCTCGCAGGAGTCCGCCTGGTTCCAGGCCTGCTCCATGGTGCCAGCCGAGCCGAAGCTGGAGTCCGAGGCGGACGGCACGCTCACCAACCGGGCACCCTTGGCCACGTGAAGGCCAGTGGGCGACACCGCCGGGCCCTTTGACCTCACCAACGCCCGGGAGTCGGTGTCCCTAGCGCGCGCCGGCTCCTCCCGCTGCGGCACCTTCCCAGCAGGCTCCGCCCTCGTCGGCTCCGAAGCTGGAGGCGGCGCGGCCGGCTCGGTGGGAACCACCTCCGGCTCTTCAGGCGGCGCAGCTCCGCCGGCCCCAGCTCCTGCCGCCGGCGGCACACCTCGGCCGGCTCCAGCAGTCGGCCCCAGCAGCGGTGCACGGTGTGGAAACAGGTTGCCAAGAGTAGGCCTCTGGGCCGACTCGCCCTGGGCGCCCTGGCCCGGCGCTGAAGGAGGCGCAGCCGAAGAAGATGCCCCCGCAGGAGGCGGCGTAACCGCAGGCGGCACGACGACAACGGGCGGCGTGCGCGCACGTGTCGAAGGCAGCGGCGTCGGCTCCCTCTGCCGACGAATCGGCGGCGCAACACGAGCAGCCGGCCCAGAGGCACCGCCCTGGGTGAACTTTATGGCGGCCCTAGTCAAACAAACAAAGGAAGTTAAGTAGCAAGGAAAGAAAAGGAATCAAACAACGAAGAAAACAAAAAAGACTTACCCGGCCATCTCAGGGACCTTCTTGGGCCCTTGCTGGCGCTGTCTCTTGGCCTGGCCCTCCAGCCTGGCCGTGCTCCCGCCGGCGGCCCGCTTCTTCTTCTTCGGCGCGGAAGTCGCCGAGGCGGCCGGCGGCCTCGTGCGCAGAGGCACCGCCCGGATCGGTCCCGGCCCCGTGGTGGACGTCGCCGGCTCCGCCTCCTCCTCCTCCCGCTGCTCCGGCGAAGGCGGCGGGTTGTGCTCCCCTTGGCCGCCCTGGTCGGGCACCGCCGGCAGGTCATCATCGCCGGCTTGGTCGCCGGCTTGGTCAGCCGGATCCACGAGATCCGCCGTCCAGATCTTGTGCGCCAAGTCGCCGTCCTCGATCTCTTGGCGGGGGAAGATCTAGAAAACAAGAACAGATGAATAACAAGCGAGCCACGCAGCCGCAAGTCGAAAAGCGCAAGCAAAAAACACTACTTACCCGCTCAGGCGGCGCGGCCCGGTCGTAAGGCGGCAGCCCCCACGCCCAGTCTTCCGGCATGTTGGCCTTGGTGATGTTGTTCACCCGGTGAGCGACTTGGGCCTTGGTGAGCGCTATCCTCGACGTCCGGGTCGAATCCAGCCGGCCGGACATAAGCCCGATCTTGTGGACGCGGCCCTGGAGCGGTATCACCCGGCGCTCAATATAAGTGCAGAGGAGGTCCTCGGCGCTCAGTCGGCCCCCAGTGACGCACTCCCCCAAGAAGTCCCAGAGGAGGTTGACCTCCGCGTCCGGATCCGCCGACTTAGCGTTGTGACCCCAGTTGAGCCGGGTGGTCGGAGGAGCCGGATTGTACTCCGGCAGGTTGATCCAGTCGAAGGCTGGGTTGGCGTTCTTCACGTAGAAGAACGACATCTGCCAGTTCTTCACCGAGTCGACAGTCGGAATTTTCGGGAAGAGAGAGCCGGCGCGGGGATAGATGGAGGCGGCGCCGCAGGTCCTCAGGCGGCCCTCAGTCATTTGTGACTTGAGGTAGAAGAGCCGGCTCCAGAAGTCCACGTCGGGCCACAAGCCGGCGTAGCCCTCCATGAAGGCCACGTAGCAGCTGAGGAGGACGCACGCGTTGGCTGGCAGATGGTGAGGCTGCAAGCCGAAGAACTCCAGGAACCGGCGGAAGAAGCGCGAAGCCGGCAAACCCAGCCCGCGGTCGAGGTGCGCGCCGAAGACGACGCGCTCGCCAGGCTCCGGCTTGGGCTCCACCTCCTCGCCAGGCGCTCGCGTGATCACCTCCCGAGGAATTCGGCGGAGGCGCACCAGACGCTCGATGTCGTCGTCGTGCATATACGAACCCCTCCAGGACCCGCTGGCGGAGGCCATCGTCGAAGAGGAGGTGGAAGACGACCAGGAGAGATCAAAGGGAGAAGAAGAGCCGCTCCTCACCGGAGGAGAGCGCGGCGGCGATGAGCGCAGCGTCGAGCCGCGGGGCCCCGTGGCGCCGGCTTGGCGTGCGGGCGGCTGCCGAACGGCGGAGAGCTCCGGCTGCGAAAGGTCGCCGGGGTTCGCCAGGAGGTCACCGGAGAAGAAGTGGCGGCGTGCGAAGAGCGCTCGAGCGAAGTGAGAAAGAGAAGTGAAAGTGAGGACGCGAGGAAGAAGAAGGGCGCCTCGGTACCGCGCCGGGGGCATTTATAGCCGCCCGGCGCGCCGGTTGCGTGGCCACGTGGCGATCATGGGCCACGTAGGGATTAACTGCGGCCATAACTACCCCCACGACCGCTGCGGTTACCAGAAACCGTCGGGCCACTACCCCACGACCGCACCGGATCCGGAGGAGACAGCGATGTGACCAGACGAAACGGCCACGCTGACGAAGCCGTCAGAACGGTCGAGTCGGGCGCGGGACTCGAGGCGGCGGAGTTGCCGGTGTACCCGAGCCGGAGCCGGACGATAAAATCGACCCGGCCCCAAATTCTGGCAACAGGCCGGAAGGGTCTTCAACACTTAAGAAAAAGTGAAAACAACAGGAGCAAAAAAGGGCGTCCGGCTGGAGGAAGCCGGACGGGGCGAGCCGGACGAGGGCGCAGCCGGCTGAATGAAAATTCTCAGCTGGCCCCTCCGGGAGCCGCCGGAAACAAGCGAGAGATATATAGAAGCCAGGGAAACCTGCCTAGGTCCTTCTTAACGCAGGACCTTGCCAGCTTCGGGGGCTAATGTCGGGGGGAAGACCCCGGGTAGGGCAATGGACGCGGAGCGGCCGGCTTGAGGACGGCCGGCTCGCGGCAAAGGCCGGCTGAGGAGCAGCCGGCTGGAGCCGTGGCCGGCTGCCTCGGGAGCCGGCTGGCTCTAAGTCCTAGTCGGCCTGGCTGCGGCCTTCAACGCTGTAGCTGGGCCGGCTTCTACAAGCCATATCCGACTGGGGTTTGTACCTCAGACCGACTCGAGGCTGGCGAGTCTTGCACTGGAAGGAACTGGGTAGGTGAGCCGGGTTCAAAGGTCCACGCTGACCTCATCTCCCGTAAAATACGGGGCACTGTAGAGCAGCAGTGCCACGCGCCAGACAGGCCATCATGGCGTACGTCGAACCGTACGCGCTACAGAGCATGATGACGACAACGACAGCACCTCCCACGCCGCTGACCTGAGCAGGCGGATGGGACGTGCCACTATGCTCAACGGCTCCCTGGCGTCAGCGCCTCGGGAGGGGACGGGAGCCGAAGCCGGCCATGCTGGCCACTAGACCTTAGGGACTTATATGTAAAGTACCGGTGCCTATATAAGCCGGGCTACCCCCCCTCGTGCGGGGGACGATCGATCAGTTCTCATTCACTAGTCTTAGAGCTGCCCTGTGAGAGAGACCTTCGTCTACCTTAGCCTCCCAGGAGCAGCCGGATATACAGCTCAAGGAGCACCATTGTACTGTGTGATCATCATATTGTTGGAGATATGCCCAAGAGGCAATAATAAAATGGTTATTATAATATATCTTTGTGTTTATGATAATGTTTGCATACCATGCTATAATTGTATTAACCGAAACATTGATACATGTGTGTTATGTAAACAACAAGGAGTCCCTAGTAAGCCTCTTGTATAACTAGCTTGTTGATTAATGGATGATCATGGTTTCGTGATCATGAACATTGGATGTTATTAATAACAAGGTTATGTCATTAGGTGAATGATATAATGGACACACACCCAAATGAGCGTAGCATAAGATCAAGTCATTAAGTTCAATTTGCTATAAGCTTTCGATACATAGTTGCCTTAGTCCTTCGACCATGAGATCATGTAAATCACTTACACCGGAAGGGTACTTTGATTACATCAAACGTCATTGCGTAAATGGGTGACAATAAAGGTGGGATTAAGTATTTGGAAAGTGTGAGTTGAGGCATATGGATCAATAGTGGGATTTGTCCATCCTGATGACGGATAGATATACTCTGGGCCCTCTCGGTGGGATGTCATCTGATTAGCTTGCAAGCATATGAATGGTTCATAAGAGATCACATACCACGGCACGAGTAAAGAGTACTTGTCGGTAACGAGGTTGAACAAGGTATGGAGATACCGATGATCGAACCTCGGACAAGTAAAATATCGCGAGACAAAGGGAATCGGCATCGTATGTAAATGGTTCAATCGATCACTAAGTCATCGTTGAATATGTGGGAGCCATTATGGATCTCCAGATCCCGCTATTGGTTATTGCTCGGAGAGGAGTCTCGACCATGTCTGCATAGTTCGCGAACCGTAGGGTGACGCGCTTAAGGTTCGATGTCGCATAAGTAGATATGGAATATGGTATGGAGAAGAAGTTTGTTCGGAGTCTCGGATGGGATCCAGGACATCACGAGGAGGTCCGGAATGGTCCGGAGAATAAGATTCATATAAGGAAAGTTGATTTCTAGGTTTCGGAAAAGTTCGGGATTTTTCCGGTGAAAGACCGGGAAGGTTCTAGAAGGTTCCAGGGGTCCCACCAGTGGGCCCACGACCCTAGGAGGCCTAGCATGGGCCGAGGGGGTGCACCCTAGCCTAATGGGCCAGGGGCACATGCCCCTCAAGGCCCAGGCCGGCCAACCCTAGGGTTTTCCCCAAAACCCTAGGGGAGATCAACTTGGGGGGGAAGAATTCCCCCTCCCCCCTTTGGCCGCCGGCCCTAGATGGGTTTGGGGCATTGGGGGGCCACCCAAACCGACCTCCCCCCCTATATAAAGAGGGGAGGGGGCAGGGGGGGCGTTCACCCCTTCCACAGCAAGTTCTGGCCGCCCCCTCTCTCCTCCATAGAGCTGTTCCGGCTTGGCGAAGCCCTGCAGCTTTTCTCCTCCACCACCACCACCACGCCGTCGTGCTGCTGGGATTCCGAGGGGATCTACCACACCTCCGCTGCCCGCTGGAACGGGGAGAGGAAGGCCTACATCGACACCGTACGCGCGACCGAGTACGGAAGTGCTGCCGGATTGCAGCACTGGGGATGATCGTCTACACCAACAACGAGATCTGATCTCGTAGGCTTTGGAAATCATCAAGGGTTAGTATCTTTTCAATCTCGTTGCTTCGATCTTGTAGATTAGATCTTGGGTGTTCCATAGATTAGATCTTGGATTTATTCGTCTTGCGGTAGGAAAATTTTTGTTTTCTATGCTACGAACCCCATCAGTGGTATCAGAGCCATGTCTATGCATAGATCTGTTGCACGAGTAGAACACAATGGTTTTGTGGGCGTTGATGCTCTTGTTGCTTTAGTTTGTGTACTTTGCATCTTGCGGGATGGTGGGATGAAGCGGCCCGGGCTAACTTTACATGACCGCGTCTCATGAGACTTGCTCCACGCTTGACATGCAACTTGTATTGCATAAGTGGCTTTGCGGGTGTCTGTCTCTCCCACCATAGTGAAGATTCCAATTTGCACTTTCTATTGTCAACACTAGTATCACCGTTGTGGTTCATGTTCGTAGGTAGATTGGATCTTACTCGAAAACCCTAAACCACGTAAAATATGCAAACCAAATTAGAGGCGTCTAACTTGTTTTTGCAGGGTTTGGTGATGTGATATGGCCATGATGTGATGATGATTATATTTGATGTATGAGATGTTCATTGTTGTATTATGGCAACCGGCAGGAGCCTAATGGTTGTCTTTAATTTCTGTTAAAGACCTGCGTGTCTATTCATCATGTAATAGCTTTATTTCAAGTAGTTGTTATAGTAGCTATAAGTGATGGACAACCATGAAGCGGCGCCACGGACCTTGGTGCAATGCTGGTGATGATGGAGATCATGATCATGTGCTTTGGAGATGGAGATCAAAAGCACAAGAAGAAAGGCCATATCATATCACATATTATGAACTGCATGTGATGTTAATCTTTATGCATCTTATCTTGCTTAGATCGCGACGGTAGCATTATAAGATGATCCCTCTCACTAAATATCAAGATAATAAAGTGTTCATCCTTAGTATGCACCGTTGCTAAGACTTGTCGTTTCGAAGCATCTCGTGATGATCGGGTGTGATAGACTCTACATGTGCATACAACGGGTGCAAGCCAGATTTGCACACGCGGATACTAAGGTTGCCTTGACGAGCCTAGCATGTACAGACATGGTCTCGGAACACGGGATACCGAAAGGTAGAGCATGAGTCATATGAATGATATGATGAACACTTTGAGTGTTCGCCTTTGAATCTACATCTTTTCTCGTGATGATCGGACTTGGTGTAGTGGATTTGGTTCATGTAATCACTAAGACAATGCGAGGGATGTTGTTTTGAGTGGGAGTTCACCTAGTTAATTGAAGAATTAAAAATGAACTCAAATTATCATGAACATAGTCTGAATAGTATTTTGAATTAAATTTGTAGAATTGGCATCCGTTTTCTACCATGCGCTAGTCTTGTAATTGAGATAGAAATACTGTTAAGTCTGACAAGAAACTTTACGGACTGGTACCGTATTGTTAAAGAATCAAGATATGATTAAGTCCTAAAGCAAACTTTTAGTAAACCTCACATTGATGATTCAAAGAGCAATGGTTTCAATTAGTACCTTAAATCATCTTGTCTCCGTGAAACTTGAAGTTCAAATCCGTTTGAAAAGTAAGGAGCTGAAAATTTTGTTTTCAGAAATAAGCAAGGTATGAGATATATGTGATATCTAAGACCCTATTGCAAGATGACAGAATATAATTTGGTGAGACTACATAAACTCATAAGTTTTATGGGAATGTACGAAGGTTGAAAACGCCGGGCGTCTCAATCCTCCGACTAGTTGGGCACTAACGATATTCGCATATCCATGAAGTGATCGTCCTTAGTATGCACCGTTGCTAAGACTCGTCGCTTCGAAGCATCTCGTGATGATCGGGTGTTATAGATTCTACGTGTGCATACAATGGGTACAAGAAAGATTTGCACATGCGAATACTAAGGTTAAAACTTTACGAGCCTAGCATGTACAGACATGGTCTCGGAAAGTTGTCATGATTTGATGGATAAAATTATGAGTGAAATTGTTCATTACATTAAAAGGTTACTAATAGTGAAATCTAGAACACTTGTCATGTGATGGTCAACTTCAAGGTAAGAACCTCAAGGTTATTGGTATTTGACCAATGGACCTAGAAGTTATTGAAGGTGAAGTGTTCTCTGAGAATGAGGAAAGCTAAAAGAGAAATTACAAAAGATATTTTGGCAGAAAGAAAGAAAAGACTAGAAAGTCTAGCTCAGGTGTATATAAATGATATACATGTTATGGATGTATTCCTCGTTTGGTTACACAATAAAATTCTTGGGTAACTGTACCATATTGGTTGGTATGAGGTGTCATACAAGACAACGCAATACAAGAATACAATGGCCTAAGTGACTGACAAGGAATATGGTAGAAATGCACGTCTGGAACAAAATAAAGTGTTATTGTGTTCGTCATTGGCATTTTACCTAGTCCTCCGGATTTTATAATAAAGAACTTTACAATGGTTGTTATGTTCTAGTCAAATGAAAACAATGAGTTGTTCAAATTATGACATATTCCATGTACGATGGATAAGTTATTATAAATCTTTATGGTGAAGCACACATGCATAACACTGACGTTAAAATGCCATAAGGCAAATGATATGAATTCCACTCATTAGTGGAACCGCCATTTAGGTCATGTTAGAAAGGAACGCATGAAGGAACTCCATTTGAATGGATTTTTGGAGTCGTATGATTTTTGAATCATTTGGCGCTTGCAAATATCTTCTAAAGAGAATGACTTAAATATCGTTCATAGGCCAAGAGTTGAACGGGCAACTAACTTAGTGGAAACATACATGATGATGTATATGGTTCACTGGGCATAGTTGTGTGCGGGAGATTCTTCTACTTCATGAAAACTTCCAACAATGAATTGAGTGTATATATGTGGATATATTTATTCGATAAGGAAGAAGTTTGAAACATTTGAATGGATTCAAATAAATTTCAGCATGAAGTGGAAATCATCGTAATAGAAAAGTCAAATATCTGTGATTGGATCATGGTGTAAATATTTGAATTACGAGTTTTAGCGAACATCTAAGAGAGTTATGAAATTGTTCTACAACTCACGTTTCTTGGAGCATCATAGTGATGATGAAGTATCCGAGAGACGTATCCAAACCTGTTGGGTTAATGATGAGATAAAATAAAATGATGCCATTATATTTTGTGGATTATGTTTTAGAGACTACCGCTTTTACACTAAATAGAGCGTCATCATAATCCGTTGAAATGACACCATATGAGTTATGGCATGGGTATAAACCCTAATAGTCCTTTCTTAAATTTTGGTATGCGTAGCATAAGTGAATGAGTTTACAACCAAAATCGGATGAATGTCTTTGTTGGTTATCCCAGAGAATTGATTGGGAATTCTTTCCACTATTAAGTAAAAGACAAAAGTGTTTGTTGATGTTACTTGCTTGTTTCCAAGAAATTGTTTTCTAGCGAAGTATTTGAGTGGGAGGACAATGGAACTTGATAAGGTTCATGAACCTGAGCGTGATGATCAGAGTAGCACAGCATCGGAAATGGTTCCGGGAAGCAGCTACGAAGATCATGGCTTCCATGTCTATAAAGTGTTATAGTCATGGAGATCAAAGTACCTATTGAACCTTGTAGATGTGGTTTACTTTGTGATCAAATAAATGATTTGTGAACAAAGGATTGATTTTGAACAATGATAAACCAACTACATACAAAGAAGTTATGATGGGCCCTGACTCCGTTGAAATGGCTATGCGCCATGAAATCCAAGATAGGTGAATACTTTTTGAAAGTAAATGGATCTATAAAATTGATGGACTTGGATACAATATCCTTAAAGAAGCTTGACTTATCGAAAAGTTGTTTACGACAAAGTTCAAAGAGTTGACTACGATAAGATTAGATCTTCCGTGGCAATGCTTATAGTCTATGTGGATTATTCTAGTAATCGCTACATATTTCTTTTATGAGATATGATAGTAGGATGGCAGAAATACATTCCTTACCAGAAGTGTGTATGAAGGATGTATACTAGATACAACCAAGAGTTTTGCTGGTCCGTGGAATACTAGATAGGTATACAAACTTCAATTGGATGAAGTAAGTATCACGGAGTTGGAATCTTCACCGGATGAAATAATCAAAGAGTTTTGATTTCATCAGAAATGATGAAGATGCTTGCATTTGCAAGAAATTAAGTGGGAGCGCTGAGACATATTTATAATACTTTATGTAGATGACATATCATTGATTAAAAATAATGTAATCATGTACTTGATGTGATTAAAAGGTTTCATTGAGAATTAATTTCAATGAAAGGATATGGACTGAAACATATTTAGTGTCAAGATCTATGAAGATAGATTGAAACACATAATAAGTTTAAGTCAAGGTACATAGAATGGATATTGAAGTGGTTCAATATAAAAATGTTAAGAAGGTGTTCTTTTCCATGTGAAGGTTTAACAATACTTCGGTGTATTTGACACTCGATGAGTAAAAGCACATGAGTGATTTTAGATCACAAATAATATGTACAAAGTCAGATGTCCTGTGCTCTAACTTGTTACGAGCATATACCAGAATGATTCATATAATGATCATTGGACAACAGTAAGAATATCCCTGAGTGCTTTAGAAGAACCAAGGATATATAAATATAGTTTTTATATGGGGTAATGACAAACAAATCGCTGTAAGGTGTTGCACCGATATTAGTTTGGTCACATATAAAAATAAAATTTCAATCTCAATTAGGCTAAGAGTTATTTAAAAGGTAGCACAATGAGCTAGAACAAGTCTATGCTAGATTTGGATGAGTTCTAAATATTGTGACGGATTCTACAAACAAAGGTAGAGTATGTCATTGTTTTGACAATGACTGAGGATGTTAAGTCGAAGAGTTCCTTGAGAACTTGGTGTAGTTCCGATAGTGTCAGAACTTTGAAGCTATATTGTGTGTGACAATATTAGTGACTTATGTCAGACCGCGGAATTAAGGTTCCACCAGAGGACTAAGCATATACAATTAATGCCGTCTCATTTGGAAAATGAGTGATGCGTTGAGACGCAAATGAATTGCAAAATACATACGTTTCTGAGCGTGTCAGATCCGTTGACTAAAACCTCTCCCGTGAGCAAAACATGATTAGCACCAGAAGGCCAAGGTGTTATATCTTTACATATGTAAACTAGATTATTGACTCTAGTGCAAGTGGGAGACTGTTGGAGATATGCCCAAGAGGCAATAATAAAATGGTTATTATAATATATCTTTGTGTTTATGATAATGTTTGCATACCATGCTATAATTGTATTAACCGAAACATTGATACATGTGTGTTATGTAAACAACAAGGAGTCCCTAGTAAGCCTCTTGTATAACTAGCTTGTTGATTAATGGATGATCATGGTTTCGTGATCATGAACATTGGATGTTATTAATAACAAGGTTATGTCATTAGGTGAATGATATAATGGACACACACCCAAATGAGCGTAGCATAAGATCAAGTCATTAAGTTCAATTTGCTATAAGCTTTCGATACATAGTTGCCTTAGTCCTTCGACCATGAGATCATGTAAATCACTTACACCGGAAGGGTACTTTGATTACATCAAACGTCATTGCGTAAATGGGTGACAATAAAGGTGGGATTAAGTATTTGGAAAGTGTGAGTTGAGGCATATGGATCAATAGTGGGATTTGTCCATCCTGATGACGGATAGATATACTCAGGCCCTCTCGGTGGGATGTCATCTGATTAGCTTGCAAGCATATGAATGGTTCATAAGAGATCACATACCACGGCACGAGTAAAGAGTACTTGTCGGTAACGAGGTTGAACAAGGTATGGAGATACCGATGATCGAACCTCGGACAAGTAAAATATCGCGAGACAAAGGGAATCGGCATCGTATGTAAATGGTTCAATCGATCACTAAGTCATCGTTGAATATGTGGGAGCCATTATGGATCTCCAGATCCCGCTATTGGTTATTGCTCGGAGAGGAGTCTCGACCATGTCTGCATAGTTCGCGAACCGTAGGGTGACGCGCTTAAGGTTCGATGTCGCATAAGTAGATATGGAATATGGTATGGAGAAGAAGTTTGTTCGGAGTCTCGGATGGGATCCAGGACATCACGAGGAGGTCCGGAATGGTCCGGAGAATAAGATTCATATAAGGAAAGTTGATTTCTAGGTTTCGGAAAAGTTCGGGATTTTTCCGGTGAAAGACCGGGAAGGTTCTAGAAGGTTCCAGGGGTCCCACCAGTGGGCCCACGACCCTAGGAGGCCTAGCATGGGCCGAGGGGGTGCACCCTAGCCTAATGGGCCAGGGGCACATGCCCCTCAAGGCCCAGGCTGGCCAACCCTAGGGTTTTCCCCAAAACCCTAGGGGAGATCAACTTGGGGGGGAAGAATTCCCCCTCCCCCCTTTGGCCGCCGGCCCTAGATGGGTTTGGGGCATTGGGGGGCCACCCAAACCGACCTCCCCCCCTATATAAAGAGGGGAGGGGGCAGGGGGGGCGTTCACCCCTTCCACAGCAAGTTCTGGCCGCCCCCTCTCTCCTCCATAGAGCTGTTCCGGCTTGGCGAAGCCCTGCAGCTTTTCTCCTCCACCACCACCACCACGCCGTCGTGCTGCTGGGATTCCGAGGGGATCTACCACACCTCCGCTGCCCGCTGGAACGGGGAGAGGAAGGCCTACATCGACACCGTACGCGCGACCGAGTACGGAAGTGCTGCCGGATTGCAGCACTGGGGATGATCGTCTACACCAACAACGAGATCTGATCTCGTAGGCTTTGGAAATCATCAAGGGTTAGTATCTTTTCAATCTCGTTGCTTCGATCTTGTAGATTAGATCTTGGGTGTTCCATAGATTAGATCTTGGATTTATTCGTCTTGCGGTAGGAAAATTTTTGTTTTCTATGCTACGAACCCCATCACATATACACTCATAGCAGGAGTAGAGGTGTTACCTCCATCGGAGGGCCTCGAACCTGGGTACGTCGCTGTGTCACTCGTGCCCATACCCGCATCCGGATACCGCCGTGAGACCACTAGGAACCACCTCGATTAGCCACCCTATGGCATATGTCATGACGATACCACGACAATGATGGAGATCATGTCCGTGCTTTGGAGATGGAGATCAAAAGCACAAGAAGAAAGGCCATATCATATCACACATTATGAATTGCATGTGATGTTAATCCTTTATGCATCTTATTTTGCTTAGATCACGACGGTAGCATTATAAGATGATCCCTCTCACTAAATATCAAGATAATAAAGTGTTCATCCTTAGTATGCACCGTTGCTAAGACTTGTCGTTTCGAAGCATCTCGTGATGATCGGGTGTGATAGACTCTACATATGCATACAACGGGTGCAAGCCAGATTTGCACACGCGGATACTAAGGTTGCCTTGACGAGCCTAGCATGTACAGACATGGTCTCGGAACATGGGATACCGAAAGGTAGAGCATGAGTCATATGAATGATATGATGAACACTTTGAGTGTTCGCCTTTGAAGCTACATCTTTTCTCGTGAAGATCGGACTTGGTGTAGTGGATTTGGTTCGTGTAATCACTAAGACAATGCGAGGGATGTTGTTTTGAGTGGGAGTTTGTAGGGATTCGTAGCATAGAAAACAAAAAATTTCCTACCGCAAGAACGAAAACACAAGCCAAGATCTAATCTAGTAGATGGTAGCAATGAGAAGATCATGAGACTAACCCTCGAAGATTTCCAAAGCCTAACGAGATTAGATCTCGTGGTGGATGTAGTCGATCACTTGCCGCTTGCAAAAGCGCATAGAAGATCTTGACCGCTTGCAAAAGCGCGTAGAAGAACTTGACGGTGCCACAGTCGGGCAGCACCTCCGTACTCGGTCACACGTATGGTGTTGATGAAGACGACGTCCTCCTCCCCGTTCAAGCGGGCAGCGGAAGTAGTAGATCCTCCTCGGAATCCCGGCAGCACGACGGCGTGGTGGCGATGGTGGTGGAGAACTCCGGCAGGGCTTCGCCTAAGCGTATGCGGGAGAGGTGGTGGAGGAGGAGAGGCTAGGGTTTGGGGAGAGAGGGGGGTGCGGCCAACTCATGGCTTGGAGTGGCCGGCCCCCTCCCCTTGGCCCTCATTATATAGGTGGAAGCCCCAAGAGTTGTAATCCAAGTCTTCGAATAAGACCCCAACACCAAAACCTACCTTTGGTGGGAAACCTACTCAAGATGGGAGTCCCACACAAGGTGGGATTCGCACCTTTCCTTGAGGGAGGGTGGCCGGCCACCTCAGGTGGAGCCCACCTGGGACTCCTCCCTTAGGGTTTGGCCGGCCAAGCTTGTGGAGTCCCTCCCTCCGGGACTCCACCTTCCATAGTGCCTTTCTTCCGGACTTTTCTAGAACCTTCTAGAACCTGCCATAAATGCACCGGATCATTTCCAAACTTGGAATATGACTTCCTATATATGAATCTTATTCTCCGGACCATTCCGGACCTCCTCGTGATGTCCTGGATCCCATCCGAGACTCAGAACAAAACTTCGAACTCCATTCCAGATTCCATATCTACTTAAACGACATCAAACCTTAAGTGTGTCACCCTACGGTTCGTGAACTATGCAGACATGGTTGAGACTTCTCTCCAACCAATAACCAATAGCGGGATCTGGAGATCCATAATGGCTCCCACATATTCAACGATAACTTAGTGATCGATTGAACCATTTACATACGATACCGATTCCCTTTGTCACGCGATATTTTACTTGTCCGAGGTTTGATCATCGGTATCACGATACCTTGTTCAACCTCGTCTCTGACAAGTACTCTTTACTCGTACCGTGGTATGTGATCTCTTATGAACCATTCATATGCTTGCAAGCTAATCAGATGACATTCCACCGAGAGGGCCCAGAGTATATCTATCCGTCATCGGGTTGGACAAATCCCACTGTTGATCCATATGCCTCAACTCATACTTTCCGGATACCTAATCCCACCTTTATAACCACCCATTTACGCAGTGGCGTTTGATGTAATCAAAGTACCCTTCCAGCATAAGTGATTTACATGATCTCATGGTCGAAAGGACTTGGTAACTATGTATCGAAAGCTTATAGCAAATTAACTTAATGACGTGATCTTATGCTACGCTTATTTGGGTGTGTCCATTACATCATTCACATAATGACATAACCTTGTTATTAATAACATCCAATGTTCATGATCATGAAACGATGATCATCTATTAATCTACAAGCTAGTTATACAAGAGGCTTACTAGGGACTTCTTGTTGTTTACATAACACACATGTACCAATGTTTCGGTTAATACAATTATAGCATGGTATATAAACATTTATCATAAACACAAAGATATATAATAACCATTTTATTATTGCATGTTGGGCATATCTCCAACAGTCTCCCACTTGCACTAGAGTCAATAATCTAGTTTACATTTGTAAAGATATAACACCTTGGCCTTCTGGTGCTTTATCATGTTATGCTCACGGGAGAGGTTTTAGTCAACGGATCTGACACGCTCAGAAACATATGTATTTCGCAATTCATTTGCGTCTCAACGCATCACTCATTTTCCAAATGAGTCGGCATATATGCTTAGTCCTCTGGTGGAACCTTAATTCTGCGGTCTGAAATATGTCACTAATATTGTCATACACAATATAGCTTCAAAGTTTTGACACTATCGGAACTACACCAAGTTCTCAAAGAACTTTTCGACTTAACATCCTTAGTCATTGTCAAAACAATGACATACTTTGCCTTCGTTTGTAGAATCCGTCACAATATTTAGAACTCTTCTAAATCTAGTATTGTGCTACCTTTTAAACAACACTTAGCCTAATTTGAGATTTGAAATTCATTTTTATATGTGACCAAACTAATATCGGTGCAACACTTTATAACGGTTTGTTTGTCATTACCCCATACAAACTATATATATCATTGGTTCTTCTAAAGTACTCAAGGATATTCTTACTGTCGTCCAATGATCATCACATGAATCATTCTGGTATATGCTCATAACATTTTTAGAGCACAGGACATCTGATTGTGTACATATTATTTGTGATCTATAATCACTCATGTGTTTTTACTCATTGAATGTCATATACACTCAAGTCTTGTTAAAACTTCACATGAAAAGAACACCTTCTTTATATTTTTATATTGAACTACTTCAATATTCATTCTATGTACTTTGACTTGAACTTATTATGTGTTTCAATCTATCTTCATAGATCTTGACACTAAATATGTTTCAGTCCATATCCTTTCATTGAAGCTAATTTTCAATAAAACCTTTTAATCAATTATATAATTACAATATTTATAATCAACAATATGTCAGATACATAAAGTATTACAAATATGTCTCAGCGCTCCCACTTAATTTCTTGCAAATGCAAGCATCTTCATCGTTTCTGATGAAATCAAAAACTCTTTGACTATTTCATCCGGTGAAGATTCCAACTCCGCAATACTCACTTCATCCAATTTGAAGTTTGTATTCCTATCTAGTATTCTACGGACTAGTAAAACTCTTGGTTGTATCTTGTATACACCTTTAATACACACTTCTGTTAAGTAATATAGTTTGCCATCCTACTAGAATATCTCATAAAAGAAATATGTAGTGATTACTAGAATAATCCACATAGACTATAAGCATTGCTACGGAAGATCTAATCTTATCGTAGTCAACTCTTTGAACTTTGTCGTAAACAACTTTTCGACAAGTCGAGCTTCTTCAAGGATATTGCATCCAAGTCCATCAATTTTATAGATCTATTTACTTTCAAAAAGTATTCATCTATCTTGGATTTCATGGCGCATAGCCATTTTAACGGAGTCAGGGCCCATCATAACTTCTTTGTATGTATTTGGTTTATCATTGTTCAAAATCAATCCTTTGTCCACAAATCATTTATTTGATCACAAAGTAAACCAAAACTACAAGGTTCAATAGGTACTTCGATCTCCATGGCTAAAACACTTTGTAGTCATGGGAGCCATGATCGTCGTGGCCGCTTCCGGAACCATTTCCGAAGCTGCGCTACTCTGATCATTATGCTCAGGTTCATAAACCTTATCAAGTTCTATTGTCCTCCCACTCAAATACTTCGCTAGAAAACAATTTCTTGGAAACAAGCAAGTAACATTAACAAACACTTTTGTCTTTTACTTCATAGTGGAAAGAATTCCCTATCAATTCTCTGGGATAACCAACAAAGACATTCATCCGATTTTGGTTGTAAACTTATTTACTTATATTATGCATACGAAAATTTAAGGAAAGACTAATAGGGTTCGTACCCATGCCATAACTCGTATGGTGTCATTTCAACGGATCATGATGATGCTCTATTTAGTGTAAAAGCGGTAGTCTCTAAAGCATAATCCACAAAAAATATAATGGCATCATATTATATTATCTCATCATTAATCCAACAAGGTTTGGATACATTTTTCGGATACTCCATCATCATTATGATACTCCAAGAAATGTGAGTTGTAGAACAATTTCATAACTCTCTTAGATGTTCGCTAAAACTCGTAATCAAATATTTCTACCATGATCCAATCATAGATATTTGACTTTTCTATTACGATGATTTCCACTTCATGCTGAAATTTATTTGAATCCATTCAAATGTTTCAAACTTCTTCCTTATCGAATATATCCATCATCTATATACTCAATTCATTGTTGGAAGTTTTCATGAAGTAGAAGAATCTCCCGCACACAACTATGCCCAGTGAACCACATACATCATCATGTATGTTTCCACAAAGTTAGTTGCCCGTTTCAACTTTTGGCCTATGAACGGTATTTGAGTCATTCTCTTTAGAAAAGATTTGCAAATGCCAAACGATTCAAAAATCAAATGACTCCAAAAATCCATCTGCATGGAGTTTCTTCATGCGTTCCTTTCTAACATGACCTAAATGGCGGTTCCACAAATAAGTGGAATTCAAATCATTTGCCTTATGGCATTTTAGCGTCAGTGTTATGTATGTGTGTTTCACCATTAAGATTTATAATAACTTTATCCATCGTACATGGAGTAATGTCATAATTTGAACAACTCATTGTTTTCATTTGACTAGAGCAAAATAACTATTATTAAGTTCTTTATTATAAATTCTAAGGGCTAGGTAGAATGCCAACGACAAACATAATAACACTTTATTATATTCCAGACGTGCATTATTACCATATTCCTTATCAGTCACTTAGGCCATCATATTCTTGTATTGCGTTGTATTGTATGACATCTCATACCAACCAATCTAGTACTAATACCCAAGAATTTCATTATGTGACCAAATAAGGAATACATCCATAACATGTATATCATCTATATACACCTGAGCTAGACTTTCTAGTCTTTACTTTCTTTCTGCGAATAATCTTTTGTAGTTTCTCTTTTAGCTCTCCTCATTATTCAGAAAAACACTTCAACATCAATAACTTCTAGGTTTGTCGGTTAAATACCAATAACCTTGAGGTTATTATTTTGAAGTTGATCATCATATGACAAGTGTTCCTGATTTCACTATTAGTAACTTTGTAATATGATGAACAATTTCACTCATAATTTTATCCATCATATCATGACGACTTTCCGAGACCATGTCTGTACATGCTAGGCTCGTAAAGTTTAACCTTAGTATTCGCATGTGCAAATCTGGCTTGCACCCGTTGTATGCACTCGTGGAATCTATAACACCCGATCATCACGAGATGCTTCGAAACGACGAGTCTTAGCAACGGTGCATACTAAGGACGATCACTTCATGGATATTCGAATATCGTTAGTGCCCCAATAGTTGGAGGATTGGGACGCCTGGCGTCTTCAACCTTCGTACATTCCCATAAAACTTATGAGTTTATGTAGTCTCACTAGATTATATTCTATCATCTTGCAATAAGGTCGTCTTAGATATCACATATATCTCATACCTTGCTTATTTCTGAAAACAAAATTTCCAGCTCCTTATATTTCAAACGGATTTGAACTTCATTTTTTACGGAGACAAGATGACTTTAGGTACTAATTGAAATCATAGCTGTTTGAATCAACAATGTGAGGTTTACTAAAAGTTTGCAATAGGACTTAATCATTTCTTGATTCTTTAACAATACGGTACCAGTCCGTAAAGTTACTTTGTCAGATTTAACAGTATTTCAATCTCAATTACAAGACTAACACATGGTAGAAAACGGATGCCAATTCTACAAATTTAATTCACAATACTATTCAGACTATGTTCATGACAATTAGTTCAAGTTTTAATCTAATTACTAAGAACTCCCACTTAATACAACATCCCTCATAGTTGTTAAGTGGCACACGATCCACATCCACTACACCAAAACCGATCATCACGTGAGATGATGTAGCTTCAATGGTGAACATCAACATGTTGATCATATCATCCATATGACTCATGTTCAACCTTTCGGTTTCCGTTGTCCCGAGGCCATGTCTGTACATGCTAGGCTCGCCAAGCAAATCCAAGTATTCCGCGTGTGCAAACATGGCTTACACCCGTTGTATGTGAACGTAGAGTCTATCACATCCGATCATCACGAGATGCTTCGAAACGCCAAACTGTAGCAACGGTGCATACGAGGGGAGAACACTTTATTATCTTGATATTAATGTGAGGGATCATCTTATAATGCTACCGTCGCGATCTAAGCAAAATAAGATGCATAAAGTATTAACATCACATGCAATTCATATGTGATATGATATGGCCCTTTAGTCTTTGCGCCTTTGATCTTCATCTCCAAAGCACGAACATGATCTCCATCATCAACGGGCATGATCTCCATCATCGTCGGCGTAGCGTCAAGGTCCATGGCGCCGTCTTCATGGTTGTTCACCGTGTGTAGCAACTATTACAACTACTTTGAAACAATACTACAACATGAAATATAAAGACAACCATAAGGCTCCTGCCAGTTGCCACAATACAATAATGATCATCTCATACATATTCATCATCACATCATGGCCATATCACATCACCAAACCCTGCAAAAACAAGTTAGACGTCTCTAATTTGGTTTGCATATTTTACGTGGTTTAGGGTTTTCGAGCAAGATCCAATCTACCTACGAACATGAACCACAACGGTGATACTAGTGTTGTCAATAGAAAGAGTAAATTGGATCTTCACTATGGTGGGAGAGACAGACACCCGCAAAGCCACTTATGCAATACAAGTTGCATGTCGAGCGTGGAGCAAGTCTCATGAACGCGGTCATCTAAAGTTAGCCCGGGCCGCTTCATCCCACAATGCCGCAAGATGCAAAGTACACGAACTAAAGACAACAAAGCATCAACGCCCACAAAACAATTGTGTTCTACTCGTGCAACCAATCTATGCATAGACACGGCTCTGATACCACTGTAGGGATTCGTAGCATAGAAAACAAAAAATTTCCTACCGCAAGAACGAAAACACAAGCCAAGATCCACTACAAGAAAAGTTGCCATGGCCGACGAAGTTGAAGTCGCGCCGTGGTTGGTGGTGCACCAAGGCCGACGATTTTTGGTCCCTCCGTAGTTCATGTCAAAACTTTTTTTTCTCGTTTTTGAGGCCACCTAGCCCGACGAAAGCGGCCAAAACGTCGCGTATGGTGGCCCGGGACGTGGTGCATCGCGAATTCTCGGGTTCGCCGGCCGAGTCAACGCAAATCCGCACCGCCCAGGGATGTAGGGCCCACATGGCAGCCTCTCTAGCATTGTTTTTTTTCTCGATCGCGCCATCTCGTTCAACGTTCTCCGATCGAGCCGTTTACGATGCAGGATCATGGGTCCCGCATGTCATCCTCTATGAACCAAAATTCTTTCTTTTCTTGGATTTTTTTTGACCCCCTGATTTCTGGCTACTTCCTTTTTCTTTTGATCCCTTGCCGCCTTGGAAACGTTGAGACCGCTGCTGCTAAATGGGACCCGCATGTCATCCTCTATGTGCAATCAACTTTCTTTTCTTGGAGTTTCTTTTGGCACCTCAAATTTGGTCACTTGCCTTTTTCTTTCGATCCCCTGCCGCCTCTCAAACGGTGATACCGCTGCTGCTAACTGGGACCCGCATGTCATCCTCTATGTACTATAAAACTTTCTTTTCTTGAATTATTTTTGGCACCTCATATTTGGTCACTTACCTTTTTCTTTCGATCCCCTGCCGCCTCTCAAACGGTGATACCGCTGATGCTAAATGGGACCCGCATGTCATCCTCTATGTACTATAAAACTTTCTTTTCTTGAATTATTTTTGGCTCCTCATATTTTTTCACTTGCCTTTTTCTTTCGATCCCCTGCCGCCTCTCAAACGGTGATACCGCTGCTGCTAAATGGGACCCGCATGTCATCCTCTATGTACTATTAAACTTTCTTTTCTTGGATTTTTTTGGCACCTCATATTTGGTCATTTGACTTTTTCTTTCGATCCCCTGCTGCCTCTCAAACAGTGATACCGCTGCTGCTAAATGGGACCCGCATGTCATCCTCTATGTACTATAAAACTTTCTTTTCTTGGATTTTTTTTTGGCACCTCATATTTGGTCACTTGACTTTTTCTTTCGATCCCCTGCTGCCTCTCAAACCGTTTTACCGCGTCTTCTAAATGGGACCCGCATGTCATCCACTTTGTACTATAAAACTTTCTTTTCTTTGATTTTTTTGGCACCTCATATTTGGTCACTTGACTTTTTCTTTCGATCCCCTGCTGCCTCTCAAACAGTGATACCGCTGCTGCTAAATGGGACCCGCATGTCATCCTCTATGTACTATAAAACTCTCTTTTCTTGGATTTTTTGGCACCTCATATTTGGTCACTTGACTTTTTCTTTCGATCCCCTGCTGCCTCTCAAACAGTGATACCGCTGCTGCTAAATGGGACCCGCATGTCATCCTCTATGTACTTTAAAACTTTCTTTTCTTGGATTATTTTTGGCACCTCATATTTGGTAACTTGACTTTTTCTTTCGATCCCCTGCTGCCTCTCAAACAGTGATATCGCTGCTGCTAAATGGGACCCGCATGTCATCCTCTATGTACTATAAAACTTTCTTTTTTTGGATTATTTTTGGCACCTCATATTTGGTCACTTGACTTTTTCTTTCGATCACCTGCTGCCTCAAACGGTGATACCGATGCTGCTAAATGGGACCCGCATGTCATCCTCTATGTACTATAAAACTTTCTTTTCTTGGATTATTTTTGGCTCCTGATATTTGGTAACTTGCCTTTTTCTTTCGATCTCAGTTCGCCTTTGAAACGTTGAGTAAGCTGCTGGCTCATGGGTCCCGCATGTCATCCTCTACGAACAATAAAAGTTTCCTTTATTGGAGTTATTTTTTACCCCTAATTTCTGGCTATTTGCCTTTTTCTTTTGATCTCCTGTCCCCTTTGAAACGATGAGGACGCTGTTGGCAGGTCGGTCCCACATGTCATCCTCTATGAACAATAAAAGTTTCCTTTGGTGGATTTATTTTTGACCCCTAAATAATTTCTGGCTATTTCCTTATTTTTTCTTTTGATCCCCTGCCGCCTTGGAAACGTTTGAGGATGCTGCTGCCTCATGGGTCCCGCATGTCATCCTCTCAGAACGATAAATGTTTTCTTTTCTTGGATTTTGTTACCAACTGACTTTTGGTTTTTTATTTTATTTTCGATCCCCTGCCGCCTTTGAAACGTTGACGACGCTACTGGCTCATGGGTCCCCGATGTCAGCCTCCCCGTACAAGAAACATGTGATATCTTGATTATTTTGCAGACAATAAACAGTGTATTTCGCTCCGAGCTATTGCAAACGGATAAATTAAATCTTTATTTATACATAAACAAACTTATATGTTGAGTGTCCTTGCTTTTTGTTTTTGCGAAGCATAGGACTTTCCTGTTTTTTTTAGAAAAATCCGAACTTTCCTGTTTTGGAGTGGGCTGAAATTGTACGAGACAAAAGGCCCAGCAGGATAGTTCAAAGGCCCAGATGTCCAGACACAACCCAATTGAAATCTTTCTTTTCTTGGATTTTTTTCACCCCCTGATTTCTGGCTACTTCATTTTTCTTTTGGTCCTGTGCCGCCTTGGAAACGTTGAGACCGCTGCTGCAAAATGGAACCCGCATGTCATCCTCTATGTACAATAAAGTTTATTTTCTTGGATTATTTTTGGCTCTTGATATTTGGTCACTTTCCTTTTTCTTTCGATCTCATGCCACGTTTGAAACGTTGAGGAACCTGCTGGCTCATGGGACCCGCATGTCATCCTCTATGTACAATAAAGTTTCTTTTCTTGGATTATTTTTGGCTCTTGATATTTGGTCACTTTCCTTTTTCTTTCGATCTCATGCCACGTTTGAAACGTTGAGGAACCTGCTGGCTCATGGGACCCGCATGGCATCCTCTATGTACAATAAAGTTTCTTTTCTTGGATTATTTTTGGCTCTTGATATTTGGTCACTTTCCTTTTTCTTTCGATCTCATGCCACGTTTGAAACGTTGAGGAACCTGCTGGCTCATGGGACCCGCATGTCATCCTCTATGTACAATAAAAGTTTCTTTTCTTGGATTTTTTTTCACCATCTGATTTTTGGCTATTTCCTTTTTCTTTTGATCCCCTGCCGGCCTGCCGCCTTTGAAACGCTGAGTAAGCTGCAGGCTCATAGGTCCCACATGTCAGCCTGTATGAACGATAAAGCTTTCCTTTCTTGGAGTTTTTTTACCCCCTAATTTCTGGCTATTTTCTTTTTCTTTTGATCTCAAGCCGCATTTGAAACGTTGAGACCGCTGCTGCTAAATGGGACCTGCATGTCATCCTCTATGTACAATAAAGTTTCTTTTTTTCTTGGATTATCTTTGGCTCCTGATATTTTGTCACTTGCGTTTTTCTTTCGATCTCATGCCGCCTTTGAAACGTTGAGTAAGCTGCTGAATCATGGGTCCCGCATGTCATCCTCTACGAACAATAAAAGTTTCCTTTTTTGGAGTTATTTTTGACCCCTAATGTCTGGCTATTTGCCTTTTTCTTTTGATCTCCTGCCCCCTTTGAAACGATGAGGATGCTGTTGGCACGTCGGTCCCACATGTCATCCTCTATGAACAATAAAAGTTTCTTTTGATGGATCTATTTTGAACCCCTAATTAATTTCTGGATATTTCCTTTTTTTTTCTTTTGATCCCCTGTCGCCTTGGAATCGTTGAGGATGCTGCTGCCTCATGGGTCCCGCATGTCATCCTCTCAGAACGGTAAATGTTTCTTTTCTTGGATTTTGTTTACCAAATGATTTTTGGCTTATTTTATCTTTCGATCTCGTGCCGCCATTAAAACGTTGAGGACGCTGCTGGCTCAGAGGTCCCACATGTCAGCCTCTATGAACAATAAACCTTTCCTTTGTTTGATTTATTATTGACCCATAATTTCTGGCTATTTGCCTTTTTCTTTCGATCTCATGCCGCCTCTGAAACGTTGAGACGCTGCTGGCTCATGGGTCCCACATGTCAGCCTCTATGAACAGTCAAAGTTTCCTTTGTTTGATTTTTTAACCCTAATTACTGGCTATTTGCCTTTTTTTATCCCCTGCCGCCTTTGAAACTAAGAGGACGCTGCTGGCCCATGGGTCCCACATCTCAGCCTCTCTGGACGATAAACCTTTCCTTTCTTTTTTTTCAATCCCGTGCCGCCTTGGAAACGGTGAGACGGCTCCTGCAAAACGGGACCCATATGTCATCCTCTATGTACAATAAAATTTCTTTCCTTGGATTATTTTTGGCACCTGATATATGGTCACTTGCCTTTTTTTCGATCCCCTGCCGCCTTTGAAACGTTGAGGACGCTGCTCGCTCGTGGGTCCCATATGTCAGCCTCTAGGAACAATAAACATTTCGTTTCTTGGATTTATTTTTGACCGCTGATTTCTGGCAACTTTGCTTTTTCTTTCGATCCCCTGCCGCCTTTGTTAAAGTTGAGGACGCTGCTGCAAAATGCGTCCCACATGTCAGCTTCTCTGTACGATAATTGTTTCCTCTCTTTGATTTTTTTTCCACTGCTGGCCAATGGGTCCCCGATGTCAGCCTCTATGTACAAGAAATATGTGATTTCTCGATATATTTTAACCCGAGATATGTAGGATGCTTTTTTTTCGATCCCTTCTGTTTGTTTTTACCTTCAAATGTTGAGGGACGCTACTGGCAAATGGGTCCTGCTCTAGCATTCTCAACTGAAGGAAAAACTGAAATATTGCCTATTCATTTGTTTTTCGTACTCCATGCATCTAATCCATACTAATTGTTGATCCGGGTTTTAGTTCAACTTAATTAGATCAAATTTGATCTACGAGGGAGTATGTAATATATTTTGGGTTCACAACACTGCACTTGTTAACAACAATCTGATGAAGAGGTTTGTCATTTTTTTAAAACTACAAATACACTCTAAGATCTTGCACACTAATAGAATAAATCTTGGAACTTTATATAATTAATGACAATTTTGAAATCGACTATATGAATATATCAAAATATAGAGCCCATGTAGATGCGCATACTGGCTATGCGCATTTAAAAAGAATCATAATCATAATTGATACGAAATAAAAATAACTTTATATGTAGAATCTCGGTTTCTAGAGGGCCAATCATAGGATCTCCGTGTTTAAATTAGGAAGGGCCCCAATGGCATGAGTCGGAGGCCCATTAAGTGTTTTTGGATTGTTATCAGTGAAGTAAGCAGGCTGACAGCAATCACCATGTACATGGCCGGCGGCAGCCCAAAAGTACAAACAATTGGCCCATGCAGGGAAGGTAGTACTTTTTTTTTATTGGGAAGGTTGTCTGACTAACCCAAAAAAAAAGTGGTGCTACATGGGGTAATACTTGAACCCGGAATGAGATCGAGTGCCTTGATGAAGGCGAGGCACACATAAATAGTACTCCGTACCATGCCTTGCCCCTCCCTTTCAACCGTTGGATAAAAAATAATTAGACAGATGACTATTAACTAGTAAGCTTACAGTACCAACCAATGTACGGGACATGTGCTACAGTACGTCGTCCACAGTGCATGTGCTTTAGAACCATGAACAGTACATATGCTACATGCTACAGTACTTAGATCTTAGCTATCTATTTTCAATCCAACGGCCAAATCTACAAGTCACCGTACTGTTCATCTGTGCCTTGCTTATGTCAAGGCACTGGATCCTGGACACTTGAACCCATGATCGTTTCTGAGGGTTGCCTATTTGCGCATGTTGTGTCAGCGGGCACTTCACTAGTTTGTGCAAAACATATCCAGCGCAGGATTCAAAAAAACATCACGTTTTTTTCTTTACGTAAGCAACAAAACATCTCATGTTCATCACAATCCAGCCAACATAAGCACATAATAATTAATAGTACAACTAGAGAGTTGTACACATAAATAAGGTTTGTCAAGCTTCATGCACTAGCCAACGCAACCAAAAGTCCGAACTAATGGAAAGGGCTAGGCAATCCAATTATACATTTCAACATCCCCCCTCACATGTGACCACAATCCAGTAATGGTACCATCATGTTCACCACAATGCATCATTAAAGAGAGCAGTATACTATTATAGACCAGCTCTCTCTACAGAACATTTGTAAGACAACTTAATACAGCTGTGATTCATATTGTTGCCCCAGCGATGGGTGATAACCTGAACACCATATAACCTTCTCACAGCAATTGTAACCAAATATGAGCACCTGCAATGATTTGGTGTCAAGCTTCTTGAAGGTCAGGACGTATCCTACCTTCAAGTCATGTGCTTTGACAAACTCTGGCCATCCTTCGTCCATTAAAACATTGCCATCTTGTTGCTTCAGGTCCACAATCCAGGTGCATGCAGTGGACATCTTCAGGTTGATGGACTCTGGACACCCACCGTAAAACCAGGGTAGAACACGACTGGGGATGGAAATCACCTCTAACTCCGATGTACATAGTACCTTGCAGAAGCTGTCAGGGGTATTCTCCTCATCGATGCGCCCAAACACCTTGCACACTGGGGCTGGCTCTACAGATGTCTCCTTCCAAGATAAGCTCTCTCCAAGCTTGAGCTTCTTGTTTGAACACTGCAAAAAAGAGGCCTCAATTAGATAATGCCTCTAGCTTCTGACCGTAATTCCAAGCAAATGCATAATCAAAGGCACCTAGCAAACTCAGCGGATCATTGTTCTTATCAAACACACAGTCTGAACAATAAGCTTCTGAATCTAGCTAGGCTGATATGTACAACCTTGTATCATCAAATTATTCAGCATAGTGTATCATTGTATCGCAGAAGCCAAATCGATATAAATAGTAGCTATGAGAATAGAAATCAAGCTAGCATGAGCCATGCATGCTTGCTGGCTATGTCTAGCATCAGAGTAATGCATCTGCAGTTCATCATCCGCCAGTACAGATTGACCAAGCAAACAAAAAAAAATCAGCGTCGGCCTAAAGAGTCCACAAGCCAGACATGCATGCTCGGTGTCCTCATATGTGATCATCGGCCGTGGATTGACCAATATCATATTTGAACGATTATTACTGCACACATTAGATCCAGTCCCAACATAGCTAGCATGCGTGCATGTGTAACCCGAGTTTTTACCAGAGGATTAATATATACACTGGCTGAGAGAAGTACTGTATATCAAACAATGCTAAGCAACCGGCAATACAGCTTAGATATAATAAAGATGTGACCGGCAACGCTAGTGATTCGGGGGAAACATACCGCCATTGCAGCCATGGACCGAGAGAATCGGGGATGCCGCGCCGCCTTAGTGGAGTTTTTAGATGCGACGTCGCCGCATCCGTAGAGGACGGAGTCCAAGCCGCGTAGTCCGAGCGGTGGTGGACGCCGGTGGTGTAGAGAGAGGACTCAGGGGAGATGGACGGCGAGGGATCCGGGGAGATCTGAAGTTCTGAACATGAGGGGGCTGTGAGAAACTGAGAATGATACATCAGCAATCAGCAAGGGAATAAATGCGCGTGTCCCCCGGTCAAAAAAAATGCGCGTGTCTAGGAGGAACGAAGCCAGGTACGCAGGAATCCACACACAAAACTTCACCCGGCGGGTCACTGGGCTTTATCAGTATCTGGTGGGGTCCGGACCTACAGACCAGTGAGACATGTCGTGTGGGTTATGATCCGTTCAGTGTGCACACAGAAATTGCATTCAGAGCTCAGGGCTTCAGGCTACGTTGTACTATACAGTAATATATCCATTTCTTTTGGTAAAATGAAAACGATACTCCATCTGATCCTCATTACATGATGATAAAATGGATGTCTCTACAACTAATATGTGTCTAGATACATCTATATGAGAGCGTCTGTGTTTGTACTGTGTATCTAAAAAAAATATGGATCGGAGGGAGCATTAAGAGGTGTCAAAAAAAACTGCAAACAAACATGGATGTAAGCAGTTGAGTATTAAACCAGTGCGTGAAATACCTTTATATCTCGACCATGTAACAATGAATATGAGAAGTTTTTGGGGTTTGACCATCTGCACTTGTGTTTGCTACAATCAGATCAAAAAATTGGTCACTTTTACACTTTCTAAAATAAAATGTATTTTCCCCTGAGATTTTACAAGTTCGTACAAGATAGCATTGACTACATCTGGGATATATCACATTTACACTTACAAATCTATGAATATTTCAAAATATTGAGCTCCGTGTACCTACATATAATACAAATCATCAGACCGCACATTGAAACTACCGCATCATATCACAGTAAATTAAAGTAAAATAAAACAAGTCTAACATATACTATATTAGCTAATTAACAAAGTCTCATCACAGTGTATCTGATCCCCAGTTCAGCTTAATACAAAAACCAAGTTCAGCTTGAACATCAGCAGGGGAGTAACCCAGGTCCAAAAGCAGCATCTAGTTAATTCAATAAAATATTGAGGTTATTCTGATCCCCTCTTCCTAAAAACACTGCAGATCATGCATGCAACTAAGGGTGATCAGCACAAAATATTATCCTCTGGGTGGAGGTGTTACCGTCGTAGATCAACACATTCATCAAGGAAGTGTCTTTCACCTCGAAGACGAGAAGGTCATCAAGCTGCAGTTCATGCGCCTCTGCAAACCCGAACCAACCATCCTTCAAGACCAGTTCACCCTGGTACTCATCGATGTGCACATACCAGGCGCAGCCTACGCTGGTCTTGAACTTGATAGGCCTGGGAAGAATCCCTTTCAGACATTGCTTGAATTCTCTGGGTGTGACGCCCCAGAACCGGTACCATGAGGATTCCAGCGATCCCGCCGAAATCCGCACGATATCGATTCAGAGACGCCCTCCGACACGACGTGCGCGAAGAATCACACACGTGATGCCAGAGGAATTAACACGAGCGGTAACATTACAACAAGATTACAATAGAGCCCACAAGAAACATATATTACAACAACGACTCCAACGAGTCAAGATACAAATATATACATACAAAGATCCGAATCATACAGAAGATCGAATACATCCGAGTACGGACAAGATACAAATTGGACTAAGAGTCCTGAAGATAACCAGTGGCGTCCATAACCCTGCCCAGGCCAAGCCGGAAGGGTAACCTTGCTAACGTCGTCATCTTGTACCTGCCAAAGTCGGGCCATCGGTTGCCGACAAAAGGGAGGAAGCAAAAGAGAAAGGGGAAAGGCGAGAGTAAGTACCAAGGAACGAACTCCGGCACGTACTTAGCGAGACTAGAAATGGCTATGCTCGCCGGGCGAGTATAAATATATATCGCCTGGGGCTATATGGTAGGTTTAGCGGCAGCAAAACTATAACCAATAGAGACACGCTACAACATCCGTCTACTCAGAGAAGATAAGAGAGCGCACAAGGTAACAGATAAATACTACACAAACATAACCCAGCCGAATACACATATCCCCTTCAACAAAGCGAAGAGGCAATGTATAAGGCACTCAACGGTGGACAAGTTTTATTAGGTATCGGTTGTAGTAATGCTATGTTACTAATCAAGTTATTAGCAAATTATTATCAACAACATAAAGGTGTAAGTTGTTCTATGATCGAGCTATACAATTCCAAGTCGTCCATAACCGCGGACACGGCTTATCGATAAGATGTACACCCTGCAGGGGTTGCCCAAATGTAACCATACGCATGCTCGACCCGCTTCTTACAGGCGATGTCTCACAACAAGACCGTTCCCAGTTCAACAAGAAAGTCTAGGGGGGCCACCCAACTAAGCTACCCGTGACGAAGTCCGGCCGTACTCCGAGACGGACTCAGGGTTTGCGTCGGCGGCTAGGCGTGCAAACCACACGCTTCGCTAAACGTCCCGCGGGGTACAGTGCGAGAATATAAACACCCGAAGGCAACAGGAAGTAAACACCCGAAGGCAACAGTAAGTAAAGCATGGCATACATGGCATAGGCAAATAAAACCAAGGTTGTGGCCCCCTTTTCAACTGACTTGAGAAAAGGTAATGGGTGAGGGGGGGTCCCAATAAACGTCCCCACGTACGGGTAGAGCGCTCAATCTCGGAACAGATAACAAGAACTCGGGTCCTAGGGGACATTAGCGAGTCAAAGTTCCGATGCTTTCGCAAAGGGGCTCACAGATGCCTCTGCTTACAATTTTAGTTGTTAACAATAAAGTAAAGCATGAGTAACTGATGTAGCATGTGATAACCTCCCAACAACCCAACATATCCCGATAACAGATCGAGATAAACAACAGAGCCTAAACACGCCTACGACTCGCAAGGCTCAAACATCAAGCAACGGCTAAGGGTAAGGAATGATACATATAGGATTATTATGGTAAACAAGTGGAATAGGAGACGTGACTCGATAAAGAAGCGCAACATAAGGATAGCAATGCGAGGGAGAGTAGGTGAAGAGAGAGGGCTCGCCTGTGAAAAGTTGCAGAAGAACTTGTCGAAGAACACGTCGTATCTCACAACACCACTTCGCGATCCTATCCGAGAAGAAGCAAATGCTGGAACAAACAACGTATGCAAGTCTTACTACTACGGATAAAGAAAATCCAGCATGATCAAGATGATATGCATGGCATGGCAAATATGGTGCAATGCAACTTATCCATATTAAGCGGGATCGGAACCCGGACAAACAATTAGAGTTGAAGTTGCATTTCTATCGACAAAGTTAAGGGTTGATTAGCATGGCAAAACATGGCAAGGGTGCGCTACTTCAATATTAAACGGAGCGGGGAATTCCTAGTTGGAAATCCAAAATACTCCGCATATATGTGAGGTGGAAATGCACAACTATCAACGGGCGACATGATGCGTGATGCAAACAGATAAATGGATGGCATATTCATGTTCCTCATGTTTTTCTGATCAATTTTCATATAGAACACTTTTAATTTCGATGAACGGTTTGAAAGATATGAATTAAACCATTTTGCAAAAGAGAGATAAACAAAAATAAAATAGATGAGGGAAAAATGGACGTGCTGGGCTGCTACCTGCCGCGCCGGGCGAGGTGGTGCTGGTGGGCCGGACCGGTGAGGAGATGCAGCCTGGCACGCTGGCCTGGAGGATGGATCTGGGTCGAAGCCCATTGGCGGATCTGGGAAACAAAAAGGCTGGATTATTTAGACTCTGCTGGAGTTTTAACACAAGATCTCTTGATGCGTATGGAAGGAACGAACCAGCTGAGCTGCGCCACTCTTGACGATTAAGAAAATCTCATGCGTAAGGTGAACCATCTGTCAACGCCAGATCTGAACAAAACAGAGACAAAAGGATGGATTTAATCAGGCATGAGGTGGGATTTGAACACAGGATCTGCAGATCAAGAAGACAAAGAAACCAACCACTACGCTGTTGGTGTTGATGCTAAAGAACTTGGGCCGCGCCACTACTTGAAGCAGATAAAAGCGGAGGTCGTGGCCATGGCGGGGACTTGCAGGTGAGCACGAATCTAGCGTTTGAGGACGAACCGAAGCGAGATGAAGGATGTGGGAGATGCGCCTGGTCACTTGGAAGCTGTGTGTGTGCTCGGAAGGCCAGGGACGGAACGGTGACGCCGGATTTGGAGAAGGAAGGTGTCAACCCGCAGGGGGAATCGGCGAGCTTGCCATCGATTTAGCAAGCCCCGGGTCAATTCCTTGGAGGAAGATAACGAGGATGACGAGGCGCATCTTCTGGGCACTTCAGCTTGCCGGGGGACGGTCTGGAGCGGCGCCGCCATGGCGGGGCAGTGGCGGTGGTGTTACAGAGAGAGGAAAAGAAAAGGGGAGGAGAAGAGGGTGGCGGCGCGAGGGAGGGAAGAGGCTAGGGTTTCTGGAGGCTGAAGATAAAGGGGGAAGCAGGTGAGATGCGGAGTCCTTGGCGTGGTGGTTGGAGCAGAGGACCACCACCATGTGCTTCTCCCGTGGTTGTCGTTGTCCAGGACGAAAGGAAAAAGGAGATGGAGGGGGACCGAAGGGGTACGGGCCAAGATGGTGCAAGGTGGGTTGGGCCGATCGGTGGGAAGGAGAGGAACCAGAGGGAGAGGGCCCAGAGAGAAAGGGAAGGTTTTCTCTTATATTTTGGAAACCCATTTGAATATAGATTATATTCTGTTTTGAATATTGAGGAAGGAGAGTGAGATTCAAAAACTAGTTTACAAATATTTAAGTTATTTGTAACCAAAACAAAACACATTATATTTCCAAACCTTAATTGTTTTGAAAATACTTAATTGTAAAATAGGGACTAAGAGAGGGATTAGAGTTTATTAGATGGAAAAGAGAGAGAAGGGTTTATTAAAACCATATGAGAGGTAAAAGTCGAAACTAGGGTTTATAAAATAATTTTATTTATTAAAACATGGATGAAATGATGCATATGCCATGATGAGGTACAAAAGAAAAAGCGCAAACAAAGCTAATAGGGGGTCCTACCCGGGGCCGTTACAAACGACACCACTAACAAGGGATCGCGCCCCGAGATCCCACGTCCTGGTACGGGGGAAGAGAGGTGAACTATCGGATCTTCAGGCGACGTGTCGAACTCCTCGACACCACTAACAAGAGTTCTTGCTCCATGCTGATTGGCGACACCACTAACAAGAAGTCTTGCTCCAGCTTGGGTGGTCGACACCACCAACAAGAAGTCATTGTTCCGATGACGATGATGACTCCGGAGAAACAAGGAAGGAGTAACAGTTACACGGATCCACCAATTCAGGTAACAAGAGCGAATAATAAGAGTAGTCGGTATGGTCATGACTCCATCCCGCACTCAAAGTATTACTCTGCACATGAATAGGAGAATCGTGTAACCAACCCCAGGAATAAGATTGACGTCCTTGACAAGCATTGTCAACGAAAAATCGATGGGGTCAAGGCACAAAGAATTGGAGAAAAATTCACAGGTACAAAGACGATGTGAAACGGAGAAGACAAAGATTAGCCAGCGGTGATGTTCTTCTGTCGGAAAGTCTTCAGAGATCGGTCCTATTAGGTAAGGCAAAGATCGTCCAACCCGCGTCGGAACCTAAGACTCAGAGAACTTGGATAAGAGAGAGGACTCAAACTCGCTTAGGTAAGAAGAGAAAGAATATAGATAAGGAGAAAAATAGAGCTAATCAGATCTATCCAACGAATTTTAGAAAATAGGTTTTGACACTAGACACAACACGTTCGTTGGCAAGGTTATCCTACAGGCTGGACTAGTGGGGTACCGTCAACCTGAGCTCTGATACCAACTTGTGACGCCCCGGAACCGGTACCATGAGGATTCCAGCGATCCCGCCGAAATCCGCACGATATCGATTCAGAGACGCCCTCCGACACGACGTGCGTGAAGAATCACACACGTGATGCCAGAGGAATTAACACGAGCGGTAACATTACAACAAGATTACAATAGAGCCCACAAGAAACATATATTACAACAACGACTCCAACGAGTCAAGATACAAATATATACATACAAAGATCCGAATCATACAGAAGATCGAATACATCCGAGTACGGACAAGATACAAATTGGACTAAGAGTCCTGAAGATAACCAGTGGCGTCCATAACCCTGCCCAGGCCAAGCCGGAAGGGTAACCTTGCTAACGTCGTCATCTTGTACCTGCCAAAGTCGGGCCATCGGTTGCCGACAAAAGGGAGGAAGCAAAAGAGAAAGGGGAAAGGCGAGAGTAAGTACCAAGGAACGAACTCCGGCACGTACTTAGCGAGACTAGAAATGGCTATGCTCGCCGGGCGAGTATAAATATATATCGCCTAGGGCTATATGGTAGGTTTAGCGGCAGCAAAACTATAACCAATAGAGACACGCTACAACATCCGTCTACTCAGAGAAGATAAGAGAGCGCACAAGGTAACAGATAAATACTACACAAACATAACCCAGCCGAATACACATATCCCCTTCAACAAAGCGAAGAGGCAATGTATAAGGCACTCAACGGTGGACAAGTTTTATTAGGTATCGGTTGTAGTAATGCTATGTTACTAATCAAGTTATTAGCAAATTATTATCAACAACATAAAGGTGTAAGTTGTTCTATGATCGAGCTATACAATTCCAAGTCGTCCATAACCGCGGACACGGCTTATCGATAAGATGTACACCCTGCAGGGGTTGCCCAAATGTAACCATACGCATGCTCAACCCGCTTCTTACAGGCGATGTCTCACAACAAGACCGTTCCCAGTTCAACAAGAAAGTCTAGGGGGGCCACCCAACTAAGCTACCCGTGACGAAGTCCGGCCGTACTCCGAGACGGACTCAGGGTTTGCGTCGGCGGCTAGGCGTGCAAACCACACGCTTCGCTAAACGTCCCGCGGGGTACAGTACAGAATATAAACACCCGAAGGCAACAGGAAGTAAACACCCGAAGGCAACAGTAAGTAAAGCATGGCATACATGGCATAGGCAAATAAAACCAAGGTTGTGGCCCCCTTTTCAACTGACTTGAGAAAAGGTAATGGGTGAGGGGGGGTCCCAATAAACGTCCCCACGTACGGGTAGAGCGCTCAATCTCGGAACAGATAACAAGAACTCGGGTCCTAGGGGACATTAGCGAGTCAAAGTTCCGATGCTTTCGCAAAGGGGCTCACAGATGCCTCTGCTTACAATTTTAGTTGTTAACAATAAAGTAAAGCATGAGTAACTGATGTAGCATGTGATAACCTCCCAACAACCCAACATATCCCGATAACAGATCGAGATAAACAACAGAGCCTAAACACGCCTACGACTCGCAAGGCTCAAACATCAAGCAACGGCTAAGGGTAAGGAATGATACATATAGGATTATTATGGTAAACAAGTGGAATAGGAGACGTGACTCGATAAAGAAGCGCAACATAAGGATAGCAATGCGAGGGAGAGTAGGTGAAGAGAGAGGGCTCGCCTGTGAAAAGTTGCAGAAGAACTTGTCGAAGAACACGTCGTATCTCACAACACCACTTCGCGATCCTATCCGAGAAGAAGCAAATGCTGGAACAAACAACGTATGCAAGTCTTACTACTACGGATAAAGAAAATCCAGCATGATCAAGATGATATGCATGGCATGGCAAATATGGTGCAATGCAACTTATCCATATTAAGCGGGATCGGAACCCGGACAAACAATTAGAGTTGAAGTTGCATTTCTATCGACAAAGTTAAGGGTTGATTAGCATGGCAAAACATGGCAAGGGTGCGCTACTTCAATATTAAACGGAGCGGGGAATTCCTAGTTGGAAATCCAAAATACTCCGCATATATGTGAGGTGGAAATGCACAACTATCAACGGGCGACATGATGCGTGATGCAAACAGATAAATGGATGGCATATTCATGTTCCTCATGTTTTTATGATCAATTTTCATATAGAACACTTTTAATTTCGATGAACGGTTTGAAAGATATGAATTAAACCATTTTGCAAAAGAGAGATAAACAAAAATAAAATAGATGAGGGAAAAATGGACGTGCTGGGCTGCTACCTGCCGCGCCGGGCGAGGTGGTGCTGGTGGGCCGGACCGGTGAGGAGATGCAGCCTGGCACGCTGGCCTGGAGGATGGATCTGGGTCGAAGCCCATTGGCGGATCTGGGAAACAAAAAGGCTGGATTATTTAGACTCTGCTGGAGTTTGAACACAGGATCTCTTGATGCGTATGGAAGGAACGAACCAGCTGAGCTGCGCCACTCTTGACCATTAAGAAAATCTCATGCGTAAGGTGAACCATCTGTCAACGCCAGATCTGAACAAAACAGAGACAAAAGGATGGATTTAATCGGGGGCAACTTGGGTGAGATCTCATTTTACATAGGATCTGTGAGATCAATTTATTTGAACAGACAAATTATGCTTAAATATTCTAGAAAAAATTGACAACAAACATCTGTCATATGTATGCAACCTCTAAAAATCTCAGCTTCAAATTCGACCTACACTTAGAGAATTAAAAAAGACAAATCTTAGGTTTGAATGGTGTGATATCCTGTTCACCTAAAGCTAACACTATTCACAGTAGGTTTATCTTTTTTGTTTCTCTACCTGTACAGGAACTTTTGAGCTGATTTTTTTTAGAGTTGTAGATACAACCGGTAGGTATGTTGTATACAAGTTTTAGATTTTTTTGCATTTTCTATAAATGAATTTTGTGAGTTGATCCTATGATCTCACCTAATAGAGTGATCCTACACAAGTCTCCCCCGGATTTAATCAGGCATGAGGTGGGATTTGAACACAGGATCTGCAGATCAAGAAGACAAAGAAACCAACCACTACGCTGTTAGTGTTGATGCTGAAGAACTTGGGCCGCGCCACTACTTGAAGCAGATAAAAGCGGAGGTCGTGGCCATGGCGGGGACTTGCAGGTGAGCACGAATCTAGCGTTTGAGGACGAACCGAAGCGAGATGAAGGATGTGGGAGATGCGCCTGGTCACTTGGAAGCTGTGTGTGTGCTCGGAAGGCCAGGGACGGAACGGTGACGCCGGATTTGGAGAAGGAAGGTGTCAACCCGCAGGGGGAATCGGCGAGCTTGCCATCGATTTAGCAAGCCCCGGGTCAATTCCTTGGAGGAAGATAACGAGGATGACGAGGCGCATCTTCTGGGCACTTCAGCTTGCCGGGGGACGGTCTGGAGCGGCGCCGCCATGGCGGGGCAGTGGCGGTGGTGTTACAGAGAGAGGAAAAGAAAAGGGGAGGAGAAGAGGGTGGCGGCGCGAGGGAGGGAAGAGGCTAGGGTTTCTGGAGGCTGAAGATAAAGGGGGAAGCAGGTGAGATGCGGAGTCCTTGGCGTGGTGGTTGGAGCAGAGGACCACCACCATGTGCTTCTCCCGTGGTTGTCGTTGTCCAGGACGAAAGGAAAAAGGAGATGGAGGGGGACCGAAGGGGTACGGGCCAAGATGGTGCAAGGTGGGTTGGGCCGATCGGTGGGAAGGAGAGGAACCAGAGGGAGAGGGCCCAGAGAGAAAGGGAAGGTTTTCTCTTATATTTTGGAAACCCATTTGAACATAGATTATATTCTGTTTTGAATATTGAGGAAGGAGAGTGAGATTCAAAAACTAGTTTACAAATATTTAAGTTATTTGTAACCAAAACAAAACACATTATATTTCCAAACCTTAATTGTTTTGAAAATACTTAATTGTAAAATAGGGACTAAGAGAGGGATTAGAGTTTATTAGATGGAAAAGAGAGAGAAGGGTTTATTAAAACCATATGAGAGGTAAAAGTCGAAACTAGGGTTTATAAAATAATTTTATTTATTAAAACATGGATGAAATGATGCATATGCCATGATGAGGTACAAAAGAAAAAGCGCAAACAAAGCTAATAGGGGGTCCTACCCGGGGCCGTTACACTGGGGATGACCAACATATACATGTCATCGTTGCCGTCCAGTTGCACATAGAAGCGCGAGGGCTGAGGAGGGTCCGCCGAGTGACCAACCCGTTTAGGGCGGCCTTTCCCTCGCCCTTTTAATATACAACGTTGAATTGCTGCATCACGCCTGCCCGTCACCTTTGGCTTTTTACCTAGTGAATTTCTTTGAATTCTGAACTCGGGGCGGTGCAGAGGACATGTACAATCGATAGTCCTAAGACGTAGTTGCTCATTGACGTTGGAGCGAGTTTGCTTCTGCATCTAGTTAAGCACGGTATATATCAATCAACAGCATATAAATCAGAACGTAGCATACATGGAGAAAATGCATCTAGCTATCTCTTTAATTAGTTTGCACAAAATCTAGCAGCAGCAAGACAATTTGATTTTACAGGTACTGAGCAAGCTTTCAGACTTTCTGAAACAGGTAACATGGAGCATATATTTGTATGTTCAGACTGCGAAACCCTGCTCTGTGATGGATACTATTACTAAACATCTTTTTTTGCCAGAACTAGTACTTAACATCTACTGTTTCCCGTCATTAAAAAAAACATTTGCAGAAGAATACTACTGTTTCCCGTCATTAAATTTTAAAGAAAAAAGAACTTGTTTAAGATCCCAACTATCATTGACTACTTACACCTGCATCCTAGTGAGTTCAGGACAACTTACAGCCACTTTTGGTGGTGCCGCCACCGGAGAAGACCATGCCGCGGGGGTTGGGGTCGGCGCAGCCGGAGAAGCTGGTGCCGCCGCCAGGGAAATCAGTGCCGAGCCAGATGGTGCTTCCAGCGGAGAAGAAAGTACCGCGAGAGATGGAACCGACGCTGCCAAAGGGTAAGAAACGGATGTACTCGTAGATCCTTCTCTAGTCACGATCTGGATAGAAGAGACTGGACGTCCATCAAGCTACTGGAGGATGCGGTGGATCAAATCGGCTGAGTTCAGGAAATATCGGTGATGTTCATCTGTGTCGACGAAGCAGCTGCCGGTGGAAGGAGGAGGCGAGCCGTTCATGGCAGTCATTAGTGTAAAAGAGGTGAAGTGGGTGGGAGAGATAGAGGGTTCGGGACTGAAGTAATTGTAGTCTGCTCTCTCTTTTTTACAAGCATGCGTCCTCAGGCTGATATTTTTTTTAGATACGTACTCAGGCTGCTTTGTCAAACCAGGGCCTCAATGAAGCTAATAGCGCGCTATAGCATATCTAGAGGGTCCACGCTTAGCAATTTTGCTCGCTGTGGCGCTATTTGCAAAACAGCATGCTATATCGCCCTAAAACTTCATAGCGTTAGCGCGCTATTTTTTCAGGCAAGTTGCTTTCACTTTTTCGTGGTGATGAACTACAATCTGTTGGTTCCACTTCTAAATCAGAAGATAATATCGCTAATGCTAATATTTTTTAATAAATAATTTATACTATGTTGTTGCCTTGTGAAATGTTGATGTTAGCCTTCTAATATACTTGAGATCTATTTCTATATGTGGTTATGTATGTATGATTCAGTCACTTTTGGACTATATATATCTATTCGTTCTAGTAAAATTATTTATTTTTAGGCTATATTTAGTATTATTTTGAAAATGCTATTTAAAATATACCACACTATTACCACGATATAGCGTCCATATCGTTTGAAGGTGGCTGCCGCTAATTCATTTAGCACGCTATTTTAAACCTTGGTTAAGACGCGTTTGGCGGCCTGCATCCAGCCTGGTGGGGAAATACCGTACCCAAGTGCTTAAAAGATTGCATCTTTTAGCTGGAAAACATTAGGGCATGTCCAACACAGGCGCTACTGCAAGGGCGCTAGGAATTATTTCCTCGTCGTTTGGCGGTTGGAGAAGCTAATCCCAGCGGTAGTCCTAGCGTCGACGCAAAAGAAAGCAGGGGCGTGAAACTCTTTTCACCTGTCCTAGCTAAAGCACCGGAACCAACAGGAAGTCAGTCTGTCATCAGCAATTAGCGCTGCAAGGAGAGTACCTGGAGGATTTTACAATCTTTTGACATTCATTTGTTCTCTATTAGCGCCATATAGTATATAACATTGTAATGTCCTTATACTCCTCTCAACATTAAAAAAAGGTGTGCATATACTAATAACAGTTGCTGAAATGAAACTAAAAATAAACAGACATGCACGGTTTACGAAGGATGGAAATACAGAGTTCATCACCATCCGTTTTAAAATATAAGATTAGATTACTTCAATGTGGGCTTACATACGCACTAAAATGAGTAAACAGACACACTGAAATGGGTCCAGGTATATAAGATTCAGAAAAAAGGAAGAGCATCTTAAGATACAGAACAGGTTACTAAATTGTTCAAACATATCGTACAAAAAAGATTATTTTCTCCAGAAAGATTCATGGCTCAGTTTAGGGTTGCATCAACATGCGGATATTTTTCAGACTAGGCTTAAACCACATTGTCGCCTGTCGGGGAAATCCCCAACCATCTTCTGGAAGGGTGATAACTCCCATGAGCTCATTTTCCCCTTGTTGCAGGTTACAACGACAAATACAACTAAATGCTGGTTCCCGAAATGCATAGTACGCGATGTACACACAATTTGACCTCATGAATGGAGTCAATGTTCCATCAGGAGCATTGCCATCATTTATCTTCAGGTTCAATGGATAATTCAGTCCAATGAACAGAGAGTGTGTGCCAAGGCTGTCAACTCGACTCCAATTGGGTCCAATCAGGGATAGATCTTTCTTAAAAACATGTATGACAGGGGCAGGACACTCCCGCAGGATAAGGCCATTACCATGATGCAGAACTTCTGCAGGCTCAAGGTGATCATTGCTACGTATATACCGATCTTCATGGATGATCATCAAGCGCTTGCCATCGGCTGATCGAGCTAAAAACCATCTGCCAGATGGTTCCTTCATCGGTGATGGGATCACGAATGGCGGGGCAAGGTGTGCATCTGCATTGTAAACGGAGACAACAAAAAATAGTGTTTGAATGGCTCGGGAAGACAATAATACCAGTAGCTGCAACTTCACATTTGTAGGATCAAATGGAGGATGCAGTCATTATACTTGTATAAAATCTCGAAGAAATAAAATTGTTCCCATTTGAGATGTATGTTAATTACACTCATATTCATTGATGGTAGATACATGTCTCAACCCTATCTGATCCATGATTGTAATGCTTTGAGTACATCGAATATTGAAATAAATTGAAAGTTTGCATGCATCAATTGATGAAGAGGCCAGGGCTAAGCTCCTTATTCATATTCTGACAAGAGCATGCAGTAACTAATTCAGGAATGCATTCATATACTGCAATAATCTGGTTTGGGTTGACAGATTAGTGCACAGCATATACTACTGTAATTCGTTTGTAGCAATGGTTCAGTCAGGTTAGGATAATTTAATGGTGCACAGTCATTTGAAAGGTGAAAAAAAGTCTTAGTGAGCAATTAGTTATTTCAGTTACAATATATCATGAATGGGCTTGATATTAAAATTTATTGCGAAGTATATCATATGGATTGAAGAATTACCAGCCTGTGGTTGATCCTAGCAATATGTGGTGCCGGTCCACCCATCCACCGCAACAATAAAGCCGTTGTGCTCGATGGCGTCACTGTAATCTACACCCCAACTAGCAAGAGAGAATAACCTCCACTCCTGGCTACCATTAGCCAGGTAAGCGAGTCCAGAATTGAATAGAGCGATGAGCTTGTAATCTGAGTAATGTCCAGCTTTTGTGGGCACTTCGCAAATTACAATCTTCAACAAAAACATGGCACGCCCATACGTCATGTACCTTTCAGGAGGCAAGTCGGGGAAGCCAATCCATTCCTCCCGAAAAATGTTGCAAGTTTCCGACGATGGTAGGGAGATTTCTTGGTGCGTGTAGATGTTCGCGAGGAACCAGTTCCCACCACTGTCCACGCTGGCGATCCAGTCGCCATTCATGCCAACCCAGAATCTATTGTCCATGAACGGCAGGATGGCTGTGCGTCGAGGATGGTCGAGGGGCACAACGTGGTACACCGTGTGGTGCGCACTACTATCATCATAGTGCCAATGGGCAGAATCGGGCATTAGCAAGCAGGGTCCATCCCAATGGTGTAGATTCATGTTGTCGGCGACATGGCGGCACAGCGTTTTGGAGCATGCGGCCAGCCGGACGTCGACTGTAACGTCCAGACTCTGGGCAATGAGATTGAACAGCTCGGCGGGGAGCTTCCCCCAGTCGCCATCCAGCTGGTCGTCGTTCGATGCCGCCATGGAGACGAGATGGATTTAAAAGGGCGGATGCAAGTATGTGTGATTGGAGTTTTGTAGGAGAGTCGAGCGGGAAGGAGGAGTGCTGCGGTTCTGCGGAGGGGTGAGGAGAGAAAGCTATGCAAATGGGAGATCTAGAGGATGAAAAAACTTGCTAGCAGCGGTTGGCGAATGGAGAACGATGATGGAAGTGGAGAGCCAAGGATGGAAACGATGGACATGAAGAGTAGGAGTGGATATGACTTTTTTTATTCTTCAGCAGCTGCATCGAGGCGCCGAGTAAAACTTCGGCTAGGATAGCACGCCACTACGTCCTGGTGCGATTCTTGTCCCGTCAAATCAGTTTGACCACAGAAATGGTTTCTTTATTACAGTATAACTTAATTTTTTCGAACAATATATACTACTCCATTTAATATACTCACTCCGATTCATATTACTTGTCAAATGATATGGATGAATCTAGAACTAAAATGTGTCTAGATATATCTATATTATAGTCAACTAATATGAATCCGAGTTTGTTTGGTTCAAAGGATTTCTAAAGGTATCTTGTATGGAGTAGGATTTTTACACATAGAGATTTTTCCGATAGAGCTTGCTTGATTCAAAGGATTGAGAACCCTCCAAAATACCTATGGATTGCTTTCTCTACAATCCTATCTCTCGGTAATATTGCTATGTGTCTATAACAACTATGAAATGAACTCAATCTCAATAGAAATTTCCTTTGTCTTTCCTAATCAAACAACTAGTTATTTTATGTCTTCGTTTACAAATTAAGATAATTTTTAGGTTATAGGTAATCGTCGAGCTTATGTGATCATATTTTATGATCAAACTTACTTGATCAGCCGCGGAGGCGCAAAGGAGCAGTGGTGTGCATTAATACGGCCGCATGGGGAAGGCACAGCTAGCGACGATGAGACATATCGCCAGCATTGGCCTAGGGAACCGTCGCCACCATTAATAAAAGCTAGGGATTTCTATTTTCGTGCCCCTGCTTCGTTAGTTGTACTCAGTTTTCCCCAGCTCGTTAGTTTTTCCTCAGTTTTCCCCTCCCTCTAGTTTGAAACCCATCGAAGACGCGGGTTGCCGTCAGGTCAGAGGCCTTACCGTTACCGTGAGGTCAGTTCCTCGCTGACCGTCTCGTGCTGACGGGTGGATCCATCTACCGCTGACGCGTGGGCCGTTTTATTTACTGATTGTATACGCGGTGCTGCCAATGACAAATGGGGCCGCTCTATGGGGCTGCCGCAGCCAATGACCAGTGGGTCGTCTATTTATTTATAGAAAATTATATATTGCCGCTCTGTGGGGCCTCCATGATCAATGACCGCTGTGGTCGTCTATTTTATTTAGAGAATATAATATAGAGCCGCTCTGTAGGGGCCGCCTCAGCCCATGGCAGGTGACTATTTTCGCAGCTTAATCTAAAGTGACTTTTATGCTAAACATTGTGCATCCCGGCGTTGACCTAGCAGTGGCGGCGAGCATAGCCGTTCTGACCATGCCGATATCGGCATCGGCATCGGCATCGTTTGGAGGATGTGGTGCTCGAATAATAGTGGAAATGCGATATTATTTTTTACATGCATAATATATAGAAAATAGCTAGATCTCTAAATCGATGCATATGAAGCTACATATATATTCTTGGTCATGATCCCCTTAATTATCTAAAGGGGATGGATGCATGGCTTCACGTCGTCGTCGCTTTCATCATCAGTATCTTCGTCGTCTGAGTAGTAGTACCTCCTGCACATTGTTCCGTCGAACACCTTCACTGTGAGCACATCATCGCCTTCATATTTGAAGTGTACGAACCAGCCAAAATCCACACCGTGCACGATGGCGAATTTCTCCCAGCCCTTGTCGAGGTACATCCGGCCTTGTCCGTCAAATAGGACCTCCACGGTCCAGGGACGAGGACCGCAGTCAGCTGCTCGCAGATACACCTTAGCTGGCTCCTTGCCGTCAAGATAGTCCGCAAATTTTTTTGGGAGTTCCTGCAAAGAGATCGAGCGCCGATCGTTTGAAATTAGGGAACCCTTGAAATTAAAGGTTTTTTAGAACATGCCCATAATTAATCACATGCATCATATATGTGGGAACGCGTACGTACCTTCTTGACCAAAGGGTCTTCATAGACGACGATGAAGAACTCCTCTATGATCAATGGCAGTGTTGACGGTGGTGGTGGCAATGATGATGATCCACTTCCCCTTCCCCTTCCCCTTCCCCTTCCCCTTCCCCTTCCCCTTCCCCTTCCCCTTCCCCTTTCGGTCCGTGGCCGAGACGTGGAAGCCATGGCAATGGATAAAGTGTATGTGAACGAAGAAGAGAGAGGCAGAACCTATTGACACAAGGGATGGCCGTGTGGGTGTTTATAAGGGAGAGATGACCGTTGTAGGGGTTTACACAATAAAATAAGGAGGAGATGACCGTTGTGGGGGTTTATACACAATAAATTAAGGAGGAGACGACCGTTGTGGGGGTATATATCTCAACAAAAAAAGTAATGCGGACTATGTTGACGGAAATGGAACTTCGTGATATAGTTTATCATTTTACCGTGAAAAGTAATGCCTAAAAGAAAAGTAATGGCTACAAGAAATCGGTGATGGTTTATCGTTTTTTGCGTGAAAAGTAATGGGTACAAGAAATGGGTGATGGTGTATCATTTTTTGCGTGAAAAGTAATGGCTACAACAAAATCGGTGATGGTTTATCGTTTTTTGCGTGGAAAGTAATGGGTACAAGAAATGGGTGATGGTGTATCATATTTTTGCGTGATAAGTAATGGCTACAACAAAATCGATGATGGTTTATCGTTTTTTGCGTTGAAAGTAATGGGTACAAGAAATGGGTGATGGTGTATCATTTTTTTTGCGTGAAAAGTAATGGCTACAACAAAATCGGTGATGGTTTATCATTTTTTGCGTGGAAAGTAATGGCTACAAGAAATGGGTGATGGTGTATCATTTTTTTGCGTGGAAAGTAATGGCTAAAACAAAAGTAATGGCTACAAGAAATCGGTGATGGTTTATCGTTTTTTGGGTGGAAAGTAATGGCTACAACAAATCGGCGATGGTTTATCGTTTTTTGCGTGAAAAGTAATGCCTAAAAAGAGTTTATAATTTAGCTCGTGAAAAATAATGCCTAAAAAGAGTTTATAATTTAGCTCGTGAAAAATAATGCAGAAAACCAAACTTTAGCGTACTGGGTAACCGCCCTTTCGCATACATAGAGGGTGGAAGCTAACCGACGACAGAGAGAGAGAGAGAGGGTGGTGGCCCCGACCAGAGAGAGAGATAGGGATTATCCTGCCCGTTAGATCATACGATCAATGGTCATCGGGCACGATCCGCGTGACATGAGCTAGACCAATCAGGGCAATGTTCGGCGTCTGTGAGAGTGTGTGAAGGGAGAGGGCAAAACTGAGTAGTATCAAGAAACCAAGGGCAAGTGAGTAGTAAACAGACTAAGGGATTGAAATATGAGATTTAAAAATTGGAAAATGCGTGTTTTGTACAATGAAACCCATCTTGGCCTACCTCAAACTATCTGTAATACAAATCTACACGAGTGTGAAAATTATGGCCTCATTCAGACAAAGTATGTTTTGGGGAAAGCTGTTTTGGGTAGGGCTTATTATGGAAAACCATGCACCTTCATAGCTACTAGGTGATTTGAGAAGTGGCAATTTGTGGTGAAACTTGATTTATCTATGATTTATCTATGATTTGAGAAGTGGCAATTTGTGGTAAAGACTCCATGAGTAAGTGCCACTCTTTTTCGGATTTTTTTGCACATTAAATAACTCATTTAACTAGTTAATCCCATTTGTTGACTCTCTGTTGACCAGCCACTTGAGGGTAAAACTGAGTATATTGCACTAGCCAGTATTAGCACTCAAGGAGAAAACTGAGCACACAAAAAATGCTAGTATATGACTCGAGGGTATACCTGAGTATATCTAAATTTCCAGGGTTAGACTCGAGGACGCGTGTTGCGGTGCAGAAGTGGAAGACGTGCCATTGTTGACGCGTGTCGCGGTGCAGACGTGCAAATAGTGGACGCGTAGGACGCGGGTCGCATTTAGGACGCGTAAGCCCCTCCCTCCCTCCCTCTGCACACAGTCGTCTCATTCTCGCTCACGCACGAAACCACCCCTCTCACGTCCCATCAACTTCTCCAAATCGAAAAAACCCCAACCGCCGTACGCACGCTACCCTGCCGGCGATGGAGAAGAAGAATGCGCCGGCGGCCGTCGCCTCCGAGCCCGTCGCCTCCGCGCCCGTCGCCGCCGAGCCAGTCGCCGCCGAGCCCGTCGCCGCCGAGCCGGTCGCCGCCGAGCCGTCGCCGCCGAGCCAGTCGCCGCCGAGCGCGTCGCCTCCGAGGGCGGCGCATCCAAGCGCGGCTCCTCCGTGAACTGGGCCTCTCTCTCGGCTGATGGACCACTTCACAAGATCGGCGAATGCTTGCTGGCGAACGAGGAGTACGCCGACACCTACTCTGCCATGAGGCAAGTCTGTAGAAATTGGCGCTCAGGTTTGCCTGAGCCCGACGTGCACCTGGACGAATGGATCATGCTAGACCACGCCCTTCCACACGTCGCTGAGTTCACCTTCCTCCAACTCGGCACATCACACTACGTCACCATAGATCTATCGGAAGTTCATACAAGGTTCAACTTCCTCCATATCTACCTCTTTATTTTCCATCTTAAACATCTTAGTGCTGAATGTTATCGTGCTTTCCCAGATACTACTTCGTCGGATTTTGCCGTGGCGTCATCGTGCTTGCCCAGAAGAACCCGCCGCACAAGATACGGCTTCTGTACCCACTCACAAAGAAATCGAACACTATGTTTGAGGCGCAGATGCCATCTGTTTTCCTGAAATCAGTCGCTGTGATCAAATCCCCGACTATGGTCTTCGTTACCGCACATTACCCATCGGAAATTGGTTGGGTCGATGAGAGCACTCCAACTAAGGATATAGATAAAGATTGGGAAAACAGATTTTCGATCAAGAACCATTGTCTGCGTTGCATTACACCGTTCAATGGTGAACTGTATGCACTAGCTGTGGACAATTTAGAGCACGGAAGAATAGTGTGCACCAATGTACAGTTGCAGCAGCGCGCGAGCACTGTCAAGATGGAGACACTAATTTCATTTCCAGAACTTGGACATCAGAAGTTCTACCTCGTGAAGTCGGATGGTGATCTGCTGCTTGTGTTGTTGGTCAGCGTGGCTTTGGCGGGCAGACCATTGGTGTACCGTGTGGACACTCATAGCCGCTCTCTCCATCCGGTCAGTAACATTGGCAGTAATGCCTTCTTCGTGAATTATATCCGGTGTATCTCCGTCGACACCAGAGTGTACCCGACACTTCGACCTGGCTGCATCTACTACACGGATTTGGGTTATATCAGAGAGTACTCTCATGATACAAAGGCCTGGGATGAGTGGGCAGAACGTGTGGATAGAATAGGAAACTACGGTATGAGAAATGAACACAAGCCATACCGTTTGGAGGATGTATTGGCCGCACACTGCAAACGGAGGGAGTTCAATGAATATTTCCTTCGGGTAATGCACGATTGGAGCGACGACGAAATATATGAGGAGGAATGAAGAACAAATTCATTCATCCTAATCTTCTTGTTGTCCATACATTGCGTGAGTCTTGTATATTACAACGTTATTGGCTGCTTTTGGCTGCTGTATGCAGTTTCCCTATGTATTATACTTAGTTTTCTGATTATGCAGTTGTCAATTTATCATATACTAGCTTCTAGATTTGCTACTAGATTTGCTGCCATATTGGGCAAAAAACGAGGGCCAAAAGGCATAAATAACCCCAGAGATTTGCTACTAGATTTGCTGCCATATTGAAGAAAGACAGAAATAGAAGCTTCTCTAGATTTGATACTAATTTGGTGAAAAAGACAGAGAGAGAAAGAGGGGAAAAGGTGCTCTTAAAAATGCCAATTTGGGCCGAGAGAGACAAAACCTAGCTCCTGCTCACGTGCAACCAAACGCTTGTCGTCCTGTCCCACGCGGTCCCTTTCTACCAGCCCCACGCGACGCGGCCCCACACGACGCGGCCCCACAGATGACGCGGCGCAACACGCCAGCACAGAACGTCCAAATAAACGGATTCCTTCCGTCTGAGCTCCTTCTGCGGGTTTCAGACATAGGCTTGGGGAAAACTGAGGAAAAACTAAGGGGCTGGGGAAAACTGAGTACAACTAACGACCCGAGGGCACGAAAATAGAAATCCCTAAAAGCTATCCCTTTGGGCACCATGTCTCCCACTACTCGTGTCACGCGCGCATGTGGGTTACGGATGGATGGGCTGGGGAAGCCGGACAGAAAACATGACAACCAGGGGAAAATGAATAAAAATAATACAAAGTCGAAAATATTTCGAAAAATAAACTTTGTAAGAAACTCCATGCGTTTAGCAAATGCGAAGGCAATATGTTGAAACACGTCTAGACCACGTCTAGAACCACCGTCCCAAAGCTTAAGGATTATATTGATTTTTAGAAAGTCAAACTATGTTAAGTTTGACTAAGTTTTTACCAAAAGCATTAATATGCAAGATACAAAATCAATATTATTAGATAGAAAATAAATTATATTTTCATATGGTGTCTACAAAATATTATATGTGCTGATAGATTCTTCTAAGAGTTTGGTCGAACTTTACTTGGTTTGACTTTTCAAGAAAAATATACAAAGCTTTAAGCATTGGAACGGAGGTATTTTTCGAAGCACCTACTTGTCTTTAGAAGACAAAAGAAAACATGGAGTAAGGTTGTTTTTTGTGCAAAAGTTTACGTCAAAATCTGGTTATTTGTGTAAAAAGAATCTCAAATTGTGTTATGTGCAAAAACTGCACCAAGAAGTGGTGGTATGTGCAATTTCCTCCGTCACACAAAAGGCAAGCCATTGATACATACATAATTGTGAATAATTACAAAAGTAGTAGGCAGCTAATAAGCGCACATGATTAAACTGCTATGCGAGATCTTCAGCCACCAGAAGTCGTTCCTACGCCTCTCTAGCATTGAAAATCACGCGTTCTGCGACTTCCATCAAAGAGACAAGCTGAGCTTTGATCCGTTCTCCCAGATGAATGGCCTCGTCACAACTCCTACGAGCACAGGCCGTGATCTCATCCACTTCTAGGAAAGACACCGCCTGCCTGTACCGAAATATCTTGATCCCTAACTCTCTGTTCTCCTCCCGCATCTTTGGCAAGATCCAACTTCATCCTCCGACAAGATAAGCAAGGGGAGTGATCCTGCCAAAGGTAACAACAAACATATCGAGCGTTACCGGCAAACGAAGGGCACAAATTGGCTGATTAACGAATATGGTCACTAACATGTAGGACAGACTTAAGTGGTGTCTACATGTCAGTGACTCGAAGTACCCAAAAACCAGCAACCCAAAGTCAGCTAGTAATATTAACCTCCGTCTTCAGCTCCTTCATCCTCTTGAACGGCGGGGAAGCTGGCAACTTATCTTCTTCTACGACCTCTCGCTGGAACCTGACGTCGAAGGATGAGAGATCCTGCGAACGGATGTGCTGCGCCTGCGCGTGCGATTCCCCAGGGCGCTTCTGGCGTAATTTGGAGTTCTCCGCGCCGAGATGCGGAAGTTCCGCTCCCGGGGCCTTGTTGACCCTAAGCCGAGATAGCTCATGTGTAAGCCGACGAAAAATGTTCTAAATGTTACAGATCAGGCATATCATTACCAGTGCAAACGAGGTAAGTGAATCTCCGGGATCTCGCCCAACGACCGCGGTTGGTCCAATGCCACCACATCTTCTCCGAGATTGACTAACTCCTTTACATCATCTTCTCCGACATTGACTATCTCCTTTACATCATCTTCTGCTCCGAGCTTGACCATCTCCTTTACATCATCTTCTCCTGCGAGCTTGATCATCTGCCTCACATCATCTTCTCCGGCGATATCGACCCTCTCCTGCGGAAGATAACAGATATAAGTCCGAGTATTACCAGCAAAACGAAGGTAATTAAAAGAGGCGTAGTAACCCTTGTGTCCTGGCTAATCAACGGCGGGGATGCTGAGCCCGCATCGTCTCCTCCGAGATCTCCCTTCGCAGGCAGGATTGTTAGAGACAGTGTACTTCTGGTAGTAGTATTTATGCGTGGGGCGCCAGGGGGTCGAGAAGCTAGGACTGCATCTTCTCCTCCGAGCTCTTCCTTGGTAGACATGACAAATGAAACGAGGTGTGGGGGGCGTAAAAGGTATAAAATGGCGGACGGCCGCCCCGCCTCGGCCCTCCAAGGCTTAATTTTTTTGCCTTACTAAACTAAAAACCCTATTTTGCGTCTCACACGAACTGCCCTCAGAGGGCTGCAGGGTCCCATGCGTGCACGTCCCACACTTTAGTGAGCACAAATCATATGCGGTAGGTAGGCAAACTTCCAACAATCTTCTTTGTCAAGTGAAGACACGTCGTCAAGACTCTCTCTCTCTCCCCCCCTTTTGTCATTGAAAAAAAAGAATATTAGACGGGCGCGTAGCCTGCACTGCAGGGGGGCGATTTTGACAAAAGTAATCCTTTTGGCGAAGAAAAACACAGAAAGCCACACAAAAAGGTTAGTCCAGTGAAATAGATTGCTCAGAGGGTCAGTCCGTGCTTTTCTTTGCCAAAAGGGTTATTTCTGTCAAAATCGCCGCACTGCAGGTTTGCAGCACTGAAAAACCTTGCGTGCCAGTCAACATCACTTCCCGGATAGGTTGAAGCATTTCGAGGCCGTGACTGCTCTCCCTTCCTCTTCTCCTTCCGTGTGATGCCGCTTCCACCTTTTATCCTTTGCAACATTTGCAAAAAATTGTCCGTGACTTGTGCTCACTGAAGTGTGGGACCTCACGCATGGGAACCACACGTAAGTGACAGACATGTTGGTGTAATAATTCGGGTGATCATTATACTGTATTAGAACTCCGTACAAAGTTTCGTATGGATTCAAGGGTAGGAAAGCCAAGTTAACTTATTTACATGACATTATTTTTTCCATGAAGCCAAGTTAACTCATCTAACACTTGGTACATTTTGGTTATATATTCGAAATTTTACTTGAAACTTGTTGGTCATGCCATTTTACTACTCGCCTAACACTTTTTCCGCGCGTGAAGGGATGGGGTGGGCGTGATGCTACCCTAAATTTGTGGGACCCCAAAAAACTTGCAAATACGAGCGCTTCATCCAAAAGAAACACACTCTTGTCCCCTACCCCCCCATGATTTTGACCTAAATTTGAAATCAAGCCAAAGGTGGTTCAAAAACGGCAATCGGAAATCATGGATTGTTCATCATTTTTCTATATAGCTAGGGAAAATAGCAGACATGCCATACCAATGTTTTAGAAAAGAGCCCTTCAAAAAAGTGTGGCAACATGTTGGAATTCGACCATCTTAATTTCTTCCCACGTGTGAGCTTTGGTACTACTACTACACAAGAACCATGTCAAACTTTTGAATCATGGCCCATTTTATGTATATATTTGCAACTTTTCATGCACGCATGAAAACTTTGCAAAATATGTGCATTTTGGGTTGTCGCACATAAATGTGTGTTTACTTGTCTGCCACCAATTAATCCAATTCTCATTTGTGGGGAAACATGACACGAGATGGCCATTTCCAAAGTTTCATGAATTATCTCAATGTGAATCCATATATGTACAATTTTTGGGGGCTAAATTTCATGTTTTAAACCTAGCTAGTATTTGACCAAGATTCAAATGGGCATAAAATTCAAAAAAAAACCAGAAAAATGAAAAACCAAAGCACATAGCCTTCTTATGTCATATAGTAAGAATTCAAGTTGATAAACAAGGTCTAGACATATTCAAACTAGAAAAATCATGTATCTACCCCTAACACTCTAAACTCTGTCTTATGAAGTCAAGCATGAAGAGAAGTGGTTTTGGGTTTCAAACATGGAAATTTCAAAAACCTCCCAAAAGCTTCATTTTAGAGTGACTAAGAAGGATCCATGCTTACCTTTTAATTTTTAGATTTTAAACTTGTTTAAATCTTTGTGAAACCTAGGATTTGACCAAGATTCAAATGGGCATAAAAATTCAGGAAAAAGCCAAAAGAATGATAAACCAAAGCACATAGCATTCTTATGTCATACACTAAGCATTCAAGTTGATTAACAAGGTCTAGACATATTCAAACTAGAAAATCATGTATATATCTGTCCCTAACCTTAAACTCTGTCTTATATATGAAGTCAATCATGAAGAGAAGTGGTTTGGGTTTCAAACATGAAAATTTCAAGAACATCCCAAAAGTCGCTTCATTTTAGAGTGACTAAGAAGGATCCAGGCTTACCTTTTCGTTTTCATATTATATACTTGTTTAAATCCAGGTCAAACATAGGATTTGACCAAGATTCAAATGGGCATAAAATAAAAAAAATAGAAGAATGAAAAACAAAAGCACATAGTCTTCGTATGTCATATAGTAAGCTTTCAAGTTGATAAACAAGGTTTAGACATGTTCAAACCAGACAAATCATGTATCTAGCCCCTAACCATAAACTCGGTCGATCTTATGAAGTCTAGCATGAAGAGAAGTCGTATTGGTTTCAAACATGAAAATTTCAAGAACCACCCAAAATCTTCAAATGGGCATAAAATTCAAAAAAACCAGAAAAATGTAAAACCAAAGCACATAGCCTTCTTATGTCATATAGTAAGAATTCAAGTTGATAATAAAGGTCTAGACATATTCAAACTAGACAAATCATGTATCTACCCCTAACACTCTAAACTCTGTCTTATGAAGTCAAGCATGAAGAGAAGTGGTTTTTGGGTTTCAAACATGGAAATTTCAAAAACCTCCCAAAAGCTTCATTTTAGAGTGACTAAGAAGGATCCATGCTTACCTTTTAATTTTCAGATTTTAAACTTGTTTAAATCTTTGTGAAACCTAGGATTTGACCAAGATTCAAATGGGCATAAAAATTCAGGAAAAAATCAAAAGAATGATAAACCAAAGCACATAGCATTCTTACGTCATAGAGTAAGCATTCAAGTTGATTAACAAGGTCTAGACATATTCAAACTAGAAAATCATATATATATATGTTCCTAACCTTAAACTCTGTCTTATGAAGCAATCGTGAAGAGAAGTGGTTTTGGGTTTCAAACATGAAAATTTGAAGAACATCCCAAAAGTCGCTTCATTTTAGAGTGACTAAGAAGGATCCAGGCTTACCTTTTTGTTTTCATATTTTATACTTGTTTAAATCCAGGTCAAACATAGGATTTGACCAAGATTCAAATGGGCATAAAATAAATAAAAATAGAAGAATGAAAAACAAAAGCACATAGTCTTCTTATGTCATATAGTAAGCTTTCAAGTTGATAAACAAGGTTTAGACATGTTCAAACCAGACAAATCATGTATCTATCCCCTAACCATAAACTCAGTCGATCTTATGAATTCTAGCATGAAGAGAAGTCGTATTGGTTTCAAACATGAAAATTTCAAGAACCACCCAAAATCTTCAAATGGGCATAACATTCAAAAAACCAGAAAAATGAAAAACCAAAGCACATAGCCTTCTTATGTCATATAGTAAGCATTCAAGTTGATAAACAAGCATGCCTAGACATATTCAAACCCGACAAATCATGTATCTACCCCCTCACCCTAAACTCTGCATGTCTTATGAAGTCAACCATGAAGAGAAGTGGTTTTGGGTTTCAAACATTGAGATTTCAAGAACCCCCCAAAAGCTTCATTTTAGAATGACTAGCTAGGAAGGATCCAGGCTTACCTTTTCATTTTCATGTTATAGACTTGTTTAAATCTTGGTCAAACCTAGGATTTGACCAAGATTCAAATGGGCATAAACATTCAAAAAAATCAAAAAATCAAAAACCAAAGCACATATAGTCTTCTTATGTCATATAGTAAGAATTGAAGTTGATAAACAAGGTCTAGACATATTCAAACTAGACAAATCATGTATCTACCCCCTAAAGCCCTAAACTAGCTTTGTCTTATGAAGTCAAGCATGAAGAGAAATGGTTTTGGGTTTCAAATTAAACATGGAAATTTCAAGAACCCACCCCCCCAAAGCTTCATTTTGGAGTGACTAAGAAGGATCCAGGTTTACCTTTTCATTTTCATGTTTTAAACTGCTTTAGATCTTGGTCAAACCTATGATTTCACCACGACTCAAATGGGCATAAAAATTAAAAAAAAAAACAAAGCACATAGCCTTCTTATGTCATATATAGTAAGCATTCAACTTGATGAACATGGCTGGTCTAGACATATTCATAATAGAAAAAACGTGTATCTACCCCCTAACGATTAACTCTGTCTTAATTATGAAGTCAAGCATGAAGAGAAGTGTTTTTGGGTTTCAGACATGGAAATTTTGAAAACCTCCCAAAAACTTCATCTTAGAGTGACAAAGAAGGATCCAAGCTTACCTTTTCATTTTCATGTTTTAAGCTTGTTTAAATATTGGTCAAGCCTAGGATTTGACCAAGATTCAAATGGGCATAAAAATTCTGGAAAAAAAAAATAAAAACCAAAGCACATAGTCTTCTTACGTCATATATATCTATAGTAAGCATATTCAAGTAGATAAACAAGGTATAGACATATTCAAAACAGACAAATCATGTATCTACCCCCTAACCCTAAACTCGGTCTTATGATGCCTAGCATGAAGAGAAGTCGTTTTGGGTTTCAAACGTTTAAGCCAAAAGCCCCATTTCATATATTTCAAATTTGGTTCAAATTTGAAAGACATACAAGTTATAGCACACATAGTGCATACATGTTCACACATACTGCACTAGATGCTAATTAACCCTATAGTTTGAGGCCATTTGGATGAGGTCGAAAAAAATCTTGGATTAGAAATGGGGTTGTTCGAACCCCGTAGTTGGATTTTTTATGAACTTGATCTGTAGTACTGGGCAAAACCCTAGTTTAACGTATTTAATTATAGATTCGTAGGTTGATTTTTCTACCTTTTTATTATTATTACTATGCAGCACATGTGTGTTTGCCCGTCGAGTGAAACTCGGAGGAAGAGGGATCACTCGGAAGGAGAGAAGAAGGGAGAGAATTATGGTGTCTCCCCTTTTTCGGGTGATGATGTTGACTTTTGTGCAGGGTTTTTCAGTGAGCAGGAGGTGCGAGCGAGCGAGTCGAGCGAGGCCGAGAATGAGAGAGATTTGTTTTTTTTTTGTGAGAGGGACAACCGAAGGATCCAGAAGGACCCACAGACTTCCAAAACGCATCCTGATGCGTCTTCTCTTGACAAAGAAGATGGCTTGGAGTTTGCGTACCCACTGCACTTGACTTGTGCTCACTGAAGTGTGGGACCTCACGCATGGGCACCACACGTAAGTGACAGACCTGTTGGTGTAAAAACTCGGTTGATTATTATAGTGCATTAGAACAAAGTTTGCTATGGGTTCAACGGTAGGAAATCCAAGTTAACTCATTTACATGACATTAATTTTTCCATGAAGCAAAGTTAACACATCTATCAATTGGTACATTTTGGAGTGACTAAGAAGGATCCATGCTTATTCGTTTTCACGTGTTAAATTTGTTTAAATCTTGCTCAAACCTAGGATTTCACCAAGATTGAAATGGGCATGAAAATTCAAAAAAAAAATGAAATACCAATGCACATAGTCTTCTTCTGTCATATAGTAAGCATTCAAGATGATAAACAAGGTCTAGACATATTCAAACCAGGCAAATCATGTATCTACTCCCTAACGACCCTAAACTCCGTCTTATGAAGTAAGGCATGAAGAGAAGTGGTTTTGGGTTTCAAACATGCAAATTTCAAAAACGTCCCAAAAGCTTCATTTTAGAGTGACTAAGAAGGATCGAGGCTTACCTTTTCATTTTCATGTTTTAAACTTGTTTAAATCTTGGTCAAACCTAGCTAGTATTTGACCAAGATTCAAATGGGCGTAAAATAAAAAAAAAACAGAAAAAATGAAAAACCAAAGCACATAGCCTTCTTATGTCATATAGTAAGAATTCAAGTTGATAAACAAGGTCTAGACATATTCAAACTAGACAAATCATGTATCTACCCCTAACACTCTAAACTCTGTCTTATGAAGTCAATTAAGCATGAAGAGAAGTGGTTTGGGTTTCAAACATGGAAATTTCAAAAACCTCCCAAAAGCTTCATTTTAGAGTGACTAAGAAGGATCCATGCTTACCTTTTAATTTTCAGATTTTAAACTTGTTTAAATCTTTGTGAAACCTAGGATTTGACCAAGATTCAAATGGGCATAAAAATTCAGGAAAAAACCAAAAGATTGATAAACCAAAGCACATAGCATTCTTATGTCATATAGTAAGCATTCAAGTTGATAAACAAGGTCTAGACATATTCAAACTAGAAAATCATGTATATATCTGCCCCTAACCTTAAACTCTGTCTTATGAAGTCAATCATGAAGAGAAGTGGTTTTGGGTTTCAAACATGAAAATTTCAAGAACATCCCAAAAGCCGCTTCATTTTAGAGTGACTAAGAAGGATCCATGCTTACCTTTTTGTTTTCATATTTTATACTTGTTTAAATCCAGGTCAGACATAGGATTTGACCAACATTCAAATGGGCATAAAATAAAAAAAATAGAAGAATGAAAAACAAAAGCACATAGTCTTATTATGTCATATAGTAAGCTTTCAAGTTGATAAACAAGGTTTAGACATGTTCAAACCAGACAAATCATGTATCTACCCCCTAACCATAAACTCGGTCGATCTTATGAAGTCTAGCATGAACAGAAGTCGTATTGGTTTCAAACATGAAAATTTCAAGAACCTCCCAAAATCTTCAAATGGGCATAAAATTCAAAAAACCGGAAAAATGAAAAACCAAAGCACATAGCCTTCTTATGTCATATAGTAAGCATTCAAGTTGATAAACAAGCATGTCTAGACATATTCAAACCCAACAAATCATGTATCTACCCCTAACCCTAAACTCTGCATGTCTTATGAAGTCAACCATGAAGAGAAGTGGTTTTGGGTTTCAAACATTGAGATTTCAAGAACCCCCCAAAAGCTTCATTTTAGAATGACTAAGAAGGATCCAGGCTTACCTTTTCATTTTCATGTTATAGACTTGTTTAAATCTTGGTCAAACCTAGGATTTGACTAAGATTCAAATGGGCATAAACATTCAGAAAAAATCAAAAAATCAAAAACCAAAGCACATATAGTCTTCTTATGTCATATAGTAAGAATTGACGTTGATAAACAAGGTCTAGACATATTCAAACCAGACAAATCGTGTATCTACACCTAACCCTAAACTATATCTAATGAAGTCAAGCATGATGAGAAATGGTTTTGGGTCTCAAACATGGAAATTTCAAAAACCTCCCAAAAGCTTCATTTTAGAGTGACTAAGAAGGATCCAGGCTTACCTTTTCATTTTCATGTTTTAAACTTATTTAAATCCTGGTCAAAACTAGGATTTGATCAAGATTCAAATGGGTATAAAATAAAATAAAAAACGCACCTAGCCTTTTTCTGTCATATAATGGTCATTCAAGTTGATAAACATGGTCTAGACATATTCAAACTAGAAAATCGTGTATCTACCCTGTCTCTGGATAACCCTAAACTTTGTCTTATGAAGTCAAGCATGAAGAGAAGTGGTTTTGGGTTTCAGACATGGAAATTTTGAAAACCTCCCAAAAATTCATCTTAGAGTGACAAAGAAGGATCCAAGCTTACCTTTTCATTTTCATGTTTTAAGCTTGTTTAAATATTGGTCAAGCCTAGGATTTGACCAAGATTCAAATGGGCATAAAAATTCTGGAAAAAAAAAATTAAAAACCAAAGCACATAGTCTTCTTACGTCATATATATCTATAGTAAGCATATTCAAGTAGATAAACAAGGTATAGACATATTCAAAACAGACAAATCCTGTATCTACCCCCTAACCCTAAACTCGGTCTTATGATGCCTAGCATGAAGAGAAGTCGTTTTGGGTTTCAAACGTTTAAGCCAAAAGCCCCATTTCATATATTTCAAATTTGGTTCAAATTTGAAAGACATACAAGTTATAGCACACATAGTGCATACATGTTCACACATACTGCACTAGATGCTAATTAACGCTATAGTTTGAGGCCATTTGGATGAGGTCGAAAAAATTCTTGGATTAGAAATGGGGTTGTTCGAACCCCGTAGTTGGATTTTTTATGAACTTGATCTGTAGTACTGGGAAAAACCCTAGTTTAACGTATTTAATTATAGATTTGTAGGTTGATTTTTCTAACTTTTTATTATTATTACTATGCAGCACATGTGTGTTTGCCCGTCGAGTGAAACTCGGAGGAAGAGGGATCACTCGGAAGGAGAGAAGAAGGGAGAGAATTATGGTGTCTCCCCTTTTTCAGGTGATGATGTTGACTTTTGTGCAGGGTTTGTCAGTGAGCAGGAGGTGCGAGCGAGCGAGCGAGCGAGTCGAGCGAGGCCGAGAATGAGAGAGATTTGTTTTTTTTGTGAGAGGGACAACCGAAGGATCCAGAAGGACCCACAGACTTCCAAAACGCATCCTGATGCGTCTTCTCTTGACAAAGAAGATGGCTTGGACTTTGCGTACCTACTGCACTTGACTTGTGCTCACTGAAGTGTGGGACCTCACGCATGGGCACCACACGTAAGTGACAGACCTGTTGGTGTAAAAACTCGGTTGATTATTATAGTGCATTAGAACAAAGTTTCCTATGGATTCAACGGTAGGAAATCCAAGTTAACTCATTTACATGTGATGTCTACGGGTGCTTCTATTCTTGTAGACAGTGTTGGGCCCCCAAGAGGAGAGGTTTGTAGAACAGCAGCAAGTTTGCCTTAAGTGGATCACCCAAGGTTTATCGAACTCAGGGAGGAAGAGGTCAAAGATATCCCTCTCAAGCAACCCTGTAATCACAAAGCAAGAAGTCTCTTGTGTCCCCAACACACCAAATACACTTGTCAGGTGTATAGGTGCAGTAGTTCGGCGAAGAGATAGTGAAATACAAGTAATATGGATGTATATGAGTGGTAATAGCAATCTGAATAAAATATGGCAGCGAGTAAACATGCAGCAAAACAGTAAACAAACGGAGATTCGATGCTTGGAAGCAAGGCCTATTGATCCTGCTTTCACTAGTGGACACTCTCAACAATGATCACATAATAGGACTACTCTACACTCTTTTGTTGGATGATGAACGCATTGCGTAGGATTACACGAACCCTCAATGCCGGAGTTAACAAGCTCCACAATGCAATGTTCATATTTAAATAACCTTAGAGTGCAAGATAGATCAACATAATTACACCAAGAACTAACATAGCATGCACACTATCACCATCATGCATATGTAGGAGGAATAATACACATCAATACCATCATAGCAATAATTAACTTCATAATCTACAAGAGATCATAATCATAGCCTACGCCAAGTACTCACACGGTGCACACACTATCACCATTACACACGTGGAGGAGGAATAGAGTACTTTAATAACATCACTAGAGTAGCACATAGACGATATTCAACTAGATCACATAAAGAGAGAGATGAACCACATAGCTACAGCGGAGCCCTCAGCCCCGGGGGTGAATTACTCCCTCCTCATCATGGAGACAGCGATGGCGGTGAAGATGGCAGCGGTGTCGATGGAGAAGCCTTCCGGGGGGCACTTCCCCGCTCCGGCAGGGTGCCGGAACAGAGACTCCTGTCCCCCAGATCTTGGCTTCGCGATGGCGGCGGCTCTGGAAGGTTTCGCGTACCGTGGCTTCCTCCGTCCTGGGGGTTTCGCGACGGAGACTTTAAGTAGGCGGAAGGGCAACGCGGGGGGCCACACGAGGTGCCCAGGGGGCAGGCCGGCGTGGCCAAGGCCTGGGCCGCGCCGCCCTAGCCCCTGGCTGCCTCGTGGCCCCACTTCGTTATCTCTTCGGTCTTCTGGAAGCTTCGTGCAAAAATAGGACCCTGGGCGAAAGTTTCGTCCAATTCCGAGAATATTTCCTTACTAGGATTTCTGAAACCAAAAGCAATGAAAACAACAAGCGGCTCTTCGGCATCTTGTTAATAGGTTAGTTCCAGAAAATGCACGAATATGACATAAAGTGTGCATAAAACATGTAGATATCATCAATAAAGTAGCATGGAACATAAGAAATTATCGATACGTTGGAGACGTATCAGCATCCCCAAGCTTAGTTCTGCTCGTCCCGAGCAGGTAAAACGATAACAAAGATAATTTCTTAAGTGACATGCCATCATAAACTTGATCATATTGTAAACATATGTAATGAATGCATCGATCAAAACAATGGTAATGACATGAGTAAACAACTGAATCATAAAGCAAAGACTTTTCATGAATAGTACTTCAAGACAAGCATCAATAAGTCTTGCATAAGAGTTAACTCATAAAGCAATAAATCAAAGTAAAGGTATTGAAGCAACACAAAGGAAGATTAAGTTTCAGCGGTTGCTTTCAACTTGTAACATGTATATCTCATGGATAGTTGTCAATGCAAAGTAATATAATAAGTGCAATATGCAAGTATGTAGGAATCAATGCACAGTTCACACAAGTGTTTGCTTCTTGAGGTGGAGAGAGATAGGTAAACTGACTCAACATAAAAGTAAAAGAAAGGTCCTTCAAAGAGGAAAGCATCGATTGCTATATTTGTGCTAGAGCTTTTATTTTGAAAACATAAAGAGAGCATAAAAGTAAAATTTTGAGAGGTGTTTGTTGTTGTCAACGAATGGTAATGGGCACTCTAACCCCCTTGCCAGACAAACCTTCAAAGAGCAGCTCCCATTTTATTTTATTTTTGGGTGGCACTCCTTCCAACCTTTCTTTCACAAACCATGGCTAACCGAATCCTCGGGTGCCTGCCAACAATCTCATACCATGAAGGAGTGCCTTTTTATTTTAGTTTTATTTAGATGACACTCCTCCCCACCTTTGCTTTCTCAAGCCATGGCTAACCGAATCCTTCGGGTGCCGTCCAACAATCACATACCATGGGGGAGTGTCTATTTTTGTTAATTAATTTGGGACTGGGAATCCCATTGCCAGCTCTTTTTGCAAAGTTATTGGATAAGCGGATGAAGCCACTAGTCCATTGGTGAAAGTTGCCCAACAAGATTGAAAGATAAACACCACATACTTCCTCATGAGCTATAAAACATTGACACAAATAAGAGGTGATAAATTTTGAATGGTTTAAAGGTAGCACTCAAGCAATTTACTTTGGAATGGCGGAGAAATACCATGTAGTAGGTAGGTATGGTGGACACAAATGGCATGAATATTGGCTCAAGTATTTGGATGCATGAGAAGTATTCCCTCTCGATACAAGGTTTAGGCTAGCAAGGTTATTTGAAGCAAACTCAAGGATGAACCGGTGCAGCAAAACTCACATAAAAGACATATTGTAAACATTATAAGACTCTACACCGTCTTCCTTGTTGTTCAAAACTCAATACTAGATATTATCTAGACCTTAGAGAGACCAAATATGCAAATCAATTTTTAGCAAGCTCTATGTATTTCTTCATTAATGGGTGCAAAGCATATGATGCAAGAGCTTAAACATGAGCACAACAATTGCCAAGTATCACATTATCCAAGACATTTTAGAATTACTACATGTAGCATTTTCCAATTCCAACCATATAACAATTTAACGAAGAAGAAACTTCGCCATGAACATTATGAGTAAAGCCTAAGGACACATGTGTTCATACGAACCAGCGGAGCGTGTCTCTCTCCCACACAAGGATGAACTTATTCAGAGAACTAAGATAACAAAACAAAAATAAAAGCACACACAGACGCTCCAAGTAAAGTACATAAGATGTGACCGAATAAAAATATAGTTTCAAGAGAAGGAACCTGATACTTTGTCGATGAAGAAGGGGATGCCTTGGGCATCCCCAAGCTTAGATGCTTGAGTCTTCTTGAAATATGCAGGGATGAACCACCGGGGCATCCCCAAGCTTAGACCTTTCACTCTTCTCGATCACATTATATCACCCTCTTCTATTGACCCTTGAAAACTTCTGCCACACCAAACTTCAAGCAAACTCATTAGAGGGTTAGTGCATAATCAAAATTCACATGTTCAGAGGTGACACAAACATTATTTTCACTTCTGGACATTGCATAATGCTACTGGACATTAATGGATCAAAGAAATAAATCCAACATAGCAAAAGAGGCAATGCGAAATAAAAGGCAGAATCTGTCAAAAACAGAACAGTCCGTAAAGACGAATTTAAAGCTGGCACCAGACTTGCTCAAATGGAAAAACTCAAAACTAATGAAAGTTGCGTACATATTTGAGGATCACGCTCGTAAATTGGCAGATTTTTTCGAGTTTTCTACAGAGAACTGTGCCCAGATTCGTGACAGACAGCAATGCTGTTTCTGCGCAGCGATCCCAAATATAACATCAACTTTGACATAGAAACTTTACTTGGCACAAAAACATGATAAGGAGAGGTTGCTACAGTAGTAAACAACTTCCAAGACTCAACAAAACAAAAATTTCTGTAGTAAAAAAAAACACATGGGTTATCTCCCAAGAAGTTCTTTCTTTATAGCCATTGAGATGGGCTCAGCAGTTTTAATGATGCACTCGCAAGAAATAGTATTTGAAGCAAAAGAGAGCATCAAGAGACAAATTCAAAATACATTTAAGTCTAACATGCTTCCTATGCATAGGAATCTTGTAAATAAACAAGTTCATGAAGAGCAAAGTAACAAGCATAGGAAGATAAAACAAGTGTAGCTTCAAAAATTTCAGCACATAGAGAGGTGTTTTAGTAACATGAAAATTTTTACAACCATATTTTCCTCTCTCATAATAACTTTCAGTAGCATCATGAGCAAACTCAACAATATAACTATCACTTAAAGCATTCTTATCATGAGTCTCATGCATAAAATAATTACTACTCCCAACATAGGCATAGTCATTCTTATTAATCGTAGTGGGAGCAAATTCAACAAAGTAGCTATCAAATATAGGAGGTATATTGTAATCATAATCAAATTTATCCTCCATAACAGGTGGTAACAAAAGACTACTATCATTATAATCATCATAAATGGGAGGCAAAGTATCATCAAAGTAAATTTTCTCCTCAATGCTTGGGGGACTAAAAATATCATGCTCATCAAAGCCAGCTTCCCCAAGCTTAGAACTTTCCATATCATTAACAACAATGGTGTTCAAAGCATTCATATTAATATGTTCCATGGTTTTTTTAGTTTTCGCATCAAACCATCCATGTCTTAAATCAGGAAATAGAATAAAAAGGTCATTGTTGTCCATTATGCCTAACTAGTGTAAACAAGAAACCAAATGTCGCAATTGCAGAGTCTAAAGGAAATAGCTTCGAGCAAACACACAATGGCGCCAGAAAAGAAATCTTGTTACACTGGGCTGGAGTATGAGTGCCTTTTACCTTTCCTCCCCGGCAACGGCGCCAGAAAAGTGCTTGATGTCTACGGGTGCTTCTATTCTTGTAGACAGTGTTGGGCCCCCAAGAGGAGAGGTTTGTAGAACAGCAGCAAGTTTCCCTTAAGTGGATCACCCAAGGTTTATCGAACTCAGGGAGGAAGAGGTCAAAGATATCCCTCTCAAGCAACCCTGTAATCACAAAGCAAGAAGTCTCTTGTGTCCCCAACACACCAAATACACTTGTCAGGTGTATAGGTGCACTAGTTCGGCGAAGAGATAGTGAAATACAAGTAATATGGATGTATATGAGTGGTAATAGCAATCTGAATAAAATATGGCAGCGAGTAAACATGCAGCAAAACAGTAAACAAACGGAGATTCGATGCTTGGAAGCAAGGCCTAGGGATCCTGCTTTCACTAGTGGACACTCTCAACAATGATCACATAATAGGACTACTCTACACTCTTTTGTTGGATGATGAACGCATTGCGTAGGATTACACGAACCCTCAATGCCGGAGTTAACAAGCTCCACAATGCAATGTTCATATTTAAATAACCTTAGAGTGCAAGATAGATCAACATAATTACACCAAGAACTAACATAGCATGCACACTATCACCATCATGCATATGTAGGAGGAATAATACACATCAATACCATCATAGCAATAATTAACTTCATAATCTACAAGAGATCATAATCATAGCCTACGCCAAGTACTCACACGGTGCACACACTATCACCATTACACACGTGGAGGAGGAATAGAGTACTTTAATAACATCACTAGAGTAGCACATAGACGATATTCAACTAGATCACATAAAGAGAGAGATGAACCACATAGCTACAGCGGAGCCCTCAGCCCCGGGGGTGAATTACTCCCTCCTCATCATGGAGACAGCGATGGCGGTGAAGATGGCAGCGGTGTTGATGGAGAAGCCTTCCGGGGGCACTTCCCCGCTCCGGCAGGGTGCCGGAACAGAGACTCCTGTCCCCCAGATCTTGGCTTCGCGATGGCGGCGGCTCTGGAAGGTTTCGCGTACCGTGGCTTCCTCCGTCCTGGGGGTTTCGCGACGGAGACTTTAAGTAGGCGGAAGGGCAACGCGGGGGGCCACACGAGGTGCCCAGGGGGCAGGCCGGCGCGGCCAAGGCCTGGGCCGCGCCGCCCTAGCCCCTGGCTGCCTCGTGGCCCCACTTCGTTATCTCTTCGGTCTTCTGGAAGCTTCGTGCAAAAATAGGACCCTGGGCGAAAGTTTCGTCCAATTCCGAGAATATTTCCTTACTAGGATTTCTGAAACCAAAAACAGCAGAAAACAGCAACTGGCTCTTCGGCATCTTGTTAATAGGTTAGTTCCAGAAAATGCACGAATATGACATAAAGTGTGCATAAAACATGTAGATATCATCAATAAAGTAGCATGGAACATAAGAAATTATCGATACGTTGGAGACGTATCAACATGACATTAATTTTTCCATGAAGCAAAGTTAACACATCTATCAATTGGTACATTTTGGAGTGACTAAGAAGGATCCATGCTTATTCGTTTTCACGTGTTAAATTTGTTTAAATCTTGCTCAAACCTAGGATTTCACCAAGATTGAAATGGGCATGAAAATTCAAAAAAAAAATGAAATACCAATGCACATAGTCTTCTTCTGTCATATAGTAAGCATTCAAGATGATAACCAAGGTATAGACATATTCAAACCAGGCAAATCATGTATCTACTCCCTAACGACCCTAAACTCCATCTTATGAAGTAAGGCATGAAGAGAAGTGGTTTCGGGTTTCAAACATGCAAATTTCAAAAACCTCCCAAAAGCTTCATTTTAGAGTGACTAAGAAGGATTGAGGCTTACCTTTTCATTTTCATGTTTTAAACTTGTTTAAATCTTGGTCAAACCTAGCTAGTATTTGACCAAGATTCAAATGGGCATAAAATTCAAAAAAATCATAAAAATGAAAAACCAAAGCACATAGCCTTCTTATGTCATATAGTAAAAATTCAAGTTGATAAACAAGGTCTAGACGTATTCAAACTAGACAAATCATGTATCTACCCCTAACACTCTAAACTCTGTCTTATGAAGTCAATTAAGCATGAAGAGAAGTGGTTTTGGGTTTCAAACATGGAAATTTCAAAAACCTCCCAAAAGCTTCATTTTAGAGTGACTAAGAAGGATCCATGCTTACCTTTTAATTTTCAGATTTTAAACTTGTTTAAATCTTTGTGAAACCTAGGATTTGACCAAGATTCAAATGGGCATAAAATAAAAAAAATAGAAGAATGAAAAACAAAAGCACATAGTCTTCTTATGTCATATAGTAAGCTTTCAAGTTGATAAACAAGGTTTAGACATGTTCAAACCAGACAAATCATGTATCTACCCCCTAACCATAAACTCGGTCAATCTTATGAAGTCTAGCATGAACAGAAGTCGTATTGGTTTCAAACATGAAAATTTCAAGAACCTCCCAAAATCTTCAAATGGGCATAAAATTCAAAAAACCGGAAAAATGAAAAACCAAAGCACATAGCCTTCTTATGTCATATAGTAAGCATTCAAGTTGATAAACAAGCATGTCTAGACATATTCAAACCCAACAAATCATGTATCTACCCCTAACCCTAAACTCTGCATGTCTTATGAAGTCAGCCATGAAGAGAAGTGGTTTTGGGTTTCAAACATTGAGATTTCAAGAACCCCCCAAAAGCTTCATTTTAGAATGACTAAGAAGGATCCAGGCTTACCTTACATTTTCATGTTATAGACTTGTTTATATCTTGGTCAAACCTAGGATTTTACCAAGATTCAAATGGGCATAAACATTCAGAAAAAATCAAAAAATCAAAAACCAAAGCACATATAGTCTTCTTATGTCATATAGTAAGAATTGAAGTTGATAAACAAGGTCTAGACATATTCAAACCAGACAAATCGTGTATCTACACCTAACCATAAACTATATCTAATGAAGTCAAGCATGATGAGAAATGGTTTTGGGTTTCAAACATGGAAATTTCAAAAACCTCCAAAAAGCTTCATTTTAGAGTGACTAAGAAGGATCCAGGCTTACCTTTTCATTTTCATGTTTTAAACTTATTTAAATCCCGGTCAAAACTAGGATTTGATCAAGATTCAAATGGGTATAAAATAAAATAAAAAACGCACCTAGCCTTTTTCTGTCATATAATGATCATTCAAGTTGATAAACATGGTCTAGACATATTCAAACTAGAAAATCGTGTATCTACCCTGTCCCTGGCTAACCCTAAACTCTGTCTTATGAAGTCAAGCATGAAGAGAAGTGGTTTTGGGTTTCAGACATGGAAATTTTGAAAACCTCCCAAAAACTTCATCTTAGAGTGACAAAGAAGGATCCAAGCTTACCTTTTCATTTTCATATTTTAAGCTTGTTTAAATATTGGTCAAGCCTAGGATTTGACCAAGATTCAAATGGGCATAAAAATTCTGGAAAAATAAAAAAAACCAAAGCACATAGTCTTCTTACGTCATATAGTAAGAATTCAAGTTGATAAAGAAGGTCTAGACATATTCAAACTAGAAAATTCATGTATCTACCCCCTAACACTCTAAACTCTGTCTTATGAAGTCAAGCATGAAGAGAAGTGGTTTTGGGTTTCAAACATGGAAATTTCAAAAACCTCCCAAAAGCTTCATTTTAGAGTGACTAAGAAGGATCCATGCTTACCTTTTAATTTTTAGATTTTAAACTTGTTTAAATCTTTGTGAAACCTAGGATTTGACCAAGATTCAAATGGGCATAAAAATTCAGGAAAAAGCCAAAAGAATGATAAACCAAAGCACATAGCATTCTTATGTCATACAGTAAGCATTCAAGTTGATTAACAAGGTCTAGACATATTCAAACTAGAAAATCATGTATATATCTGTCCCTAACCTTAAACTCTGACTTATATATGAAGTCAATCATGAAGAGAAGTGGTTTGGGTTTCAAACATGAAAATTTCAAGAACATCCCAAAAGTCGCTTCATTTTAGAGTGACTAAGAAGGATCCAGGCTTACCTTTTCGTTTTCATATTATATACTTGTTTAAATCCAGGTCAAACATAGGATTTGACCAAGATTCAAATGGGCATAAAATAAAATAAAAAATAGAAGAATGAAAAACAAAAGCACATAGTCTTCGTATGTCATATAGTAAGCTTTCAAGTTGATAAACAAGGTTTAGACATGTTCAAACCAGACAAATCATGTATCTAGCCCCTAACCATAAACTCGGCCGATCTTATGAAGTCTAGCATGAAGAGAAGTCGTATTGGTTTCAAACATGAAAATTTCAAGAACCACCCAAAATCTTCAAATGGGCATAAAATTCAAAAAAAACCAGAAAAATGAAAAACCAAAGCACATAGCCTTCTTATGTCATATAGTAAGAATTCAAGTTGATAAACAAGGTCTAGACATATTCAAACTAGACAAATCATGTATCTACCCCTAACACTCTAAACTCTTTCTTATGAAGTCAAGCATGAAGAGAAGTGGTTTTTGGGTTTCAAACATGGAAATTTCAAAAACCTCCCAAAAGCTTCATTTTAGAGTGACTAAGAAGGATCCATGCTTACCTTTTAATTTTCAGATTTTAAACTTGTTTAAATCTTTGTGAAACCTAGGATTTGACCAAGATTCAAATGGGCATAAAAATTCAGGAAAAAACCAAAAGAATGATAAACCAAAGCACATAGCATTCTTATGTCATAGAGTAAGCATTCAAGTTGATTAACAAGGTCTAGACATATTCAAACTAGAAAATCATGTATATATCTGTTCCTAACCTTAAACTTTGTCTTATGAAGCAATCATGAAGAGAAGTGGTTTTGGGTTTCAAACATGAAAATTTCAAGAACATTCAAAAAGTCGCTTCATTTTAGAGTGACTAAGAAGGATCCAGGCTTACCTTTTCGTTTTCATATTTTATACTTGTTTAAATCCAGGTCAAACATAGGATTTGACCAAGATTCAAATGGGCATAAAATAAAATAAAAATAGAAGAATGAAAACAAAAGCACATAGTCTTCTTATGTCATATAGTAAGCTTTCAAGTTGATAAACAAGGTTTAGACATGTTCAAACCAGACAAATCATGTATCTAGCCCCTGACCATAAACTCGGTCGATCTTATGAAGTCTAGCATGAAGAGAAGTCGTATTGGTTTCAAACATGAAAATTTCAAGAACCACCCAAAATCTTCAAATGGGCATAACATTCAAAAAACCAGAAAAATGAAAAACCAAAGCACATAGCCTTCTTATGTCATATAGTAAGCATTCAAGTTGATAAACAAGCATGTCTAGACATATTCAAACCCGCCAAATCATGTATCTACCCCCTAACCCTAAACTCTGCATGTCTTATGAAGTCAACCATGAAGAGAAGTGGTTTTGGGTTTCAAACATTGAGATTTCAAGAACCCCCCAAAAGCTTCATTTTAGAATGACTAGCTAGGAAGGATCCAGGCTTACCTTTTCATTTTCATGTTATAGACTTGTTTAAATCTTGGTCAAACCTAGGATTTGACCAAGATTCAAATGGGCATAAACATTCAAAAAAATCAAAAAATCAAAAACCAAAGCACATATAGTCTTCTTATGTCATATAGTAAGAATTGAAGTTGATAAACAAGGTCTAGACATATTCAAACTAGACAAATCATGTATCTACCCCCTAAAGCCTTAAACTAGCTTTGTCTTATGAAGTCAAGCATGAAGAGAAATGGTTTTGGGTTTCAAATTAAACATGGAAATTTCAAGAACCCACCCCCCCAAAGCTTCATTTTGGAGTGACTAAGAAGGATCCATGTTTACCTTTTCATTTTCATGTTTTAAACTGCTTTAGATCTTGGTCAAACCTATGATTTCACCACGACTCAAATGGGCATAAAAATTAAAAAAAAAATGAAAAACCAAAGCACATAGCCTTCTTATGTCATATGTAGTAAGCATTCAACTTGATGAACATGGCTGGTCTAGACATATTCATAATAGAAAAAACGTGTATCTACCCCCTAACGATTAACTCTGTCTTAATTATGAAGTCAAGCATGAAGAGAAGTGTTTTTGGGTTTCAGACATGGAAATTTTGAAAACCTCCCAAAAACTTCATCTTAGAGTGACAAAGAAGGATCCAAGCTTACCTTTTCATTTTCATGTTTTAAGCTTGTTTAAATATTGGTCAAGCCTAGGATTTGACCAAGATTCAAATGGGCATAAAAATTCTGGAAAAATAAAAAATTAAAAACCAAAGCACATAGTCTTCTTACGTCATATATATCTATAGTAAGCATATTCAAGTAGATAAACAAGGTATAGACATATTCAAAACAGACAAATCATGTATCTACCCCCTAACCCTAAACTCGGTCTTATGATGCCTAGCATGAAGAGAAGTCGTTTTGGGTTTCAAACGTTTAAGCCAAAAGCCCCATTTCATATATTTCAAACTTATTCAAATTTGGTTCAAATTTGAAAGACATACAAGTTATAGCACACATAGTGCATACATGTTCACACATATTGCACTAGATGCTAATTAACCCTATAGTTTGAGGCCATTTGGATGAGGTCGAAAAAAATTCTTGGATTAGAAATGGGGTTGTTCGAACCCCATAGTTGGATTTTTTATGAACTTGATCTGTAGTACTGGGCAAAACCCTAGTTTAACGTATTTAATTATAGATTCGTAGGTTGATTTTTCTACTTTTTTTTATTATTACTATGCAGCACATGTGTGTTTGCCCGTCGAGTGAAACTCGGAGGAAGAGGGATCACTCGGAAGGAGAGAAGAAGGGAGAGAATTATGGTGTCTCCCCTTTTTCGGGTGATGATGTTGACTTTTGTGCGGGGTTTGTCGGTGAGCGGGAGGTGCGGCGGCGAGCGAGTCGAGCGAGGCCGAGAATGAGAGAGATTTGTTTTTTGTGAGAGGGACAACCGAAGGATCGGAAGGACCCACGAGACTTCCAAAACGCATCCTGATGCGTCTTCTCTTGACAAAGAAGATGGCTTGGAGTTTGCGTACCTACTGCACTTGACTTGTGCTCACTGAAGTGTGGGACCTCACGCATGGGCACCACACGTAAGTGACAGACCTGTTGGTGTAAAAACTCGGTTGATTATTATAGTGCATTAGAACAAAGTTTCCTATGGATTCAACGGTAGGAAATCCAAGTTAACTCATTTACATGACATTAATTTTTCCATGAAGCAAAGTTAACACATCTATCAATTGGTACATTTTGGAGTGACTAAGAAGGATCCATGCTTATTCGTTTTCACGTGTTAAATTTGTTTAAATCTTGCTCAAACCTAGGATTTCACCAAGATTGAAATGGGCATGAAAATTCAAAAAAAAAATGAAATACCAATGCACATAGTCTTCTTCTGTCATATAGTAAGCATTCAATATGATAAACAAGGTCTAGACATATTCAAACCAGGCAAATCATGTATCTACTCCCTAACGATCCTAAACTCCGTCTTATGAAGTAAGGCATGAAGAGAAGTGGTTTTGGGTTTCAAACATGCAAATTTCAAAAACCTCCCAAAAGCTTCATTTTAGAGTGACTAAGAAGGATCGAGGCTTACCTTTTCATGTTCATGTTTTAAACTTGTTTAAATCTTGGTCAAACCTAGCTAGTATTTGACCAAGATTCAAATGGGCATAAAATTCAAAAAAATCAAAAAAATGAAAAACCAAAGCACATAGCCTTCTTATGTCATATAGTAAGAATTCAAGTTGATAAACAAGGTCTAGACATATTCAAACTAGACAAATCATGTATCTACCCCTAACACTCTAAACTCTGTCTTATGAAGTCAATTAAGCATGAAGAGAAGTGGATTTGGGTTTCAAACATGGAAATTTCAAAAACCTCCCAAAAGCTTCATTTTATAGTGACTAAGAAGGATCCATGCTTACCTTTTAATTTTCAGATTTTAAACTTGTTTAAATCTTTGTGAAACCTAGGATTTGACCAAGATTCAAATGGGCATAAAAATTCAGGAAAAAACCAAAAGATTGATAAACCAAAGCACATAGCATTCTTATGTCATATAGTAAGCATTCAAGTTGATAAACAAGGTCTAGACATATTCAAACTAGAAAATCATGTATATATCTGCCCCTAACCTTAAACTCTGTCTTATGAAGTCAATCATGAAGAGAAGTGGTTTTGGGTTTCAAACATGAAAATTTCAAGAACATCCCAAAAGCCGCTTCATTTTAGAGTGAGTAAGAAGGATCCAGGCTTACCTTTTCGTTTTTATATTTTATACTTGTTTAAATCCAGGTCAAACATAGGATTTGACCAAGATTCAAATGGGCATAAAATAAAAAAAATAGAAGAATGAAAAACAAAAGCACATAGTCTTCTTATGTCATATAGTAAGCTTTCAAGTTGATAAACAAGGTTTAGACATGTTCAAACCAGACAAATCATGTATCTACCCCCTAACCATAAACTCGGTCGATCTTATGAAGTCTAGCATGAACAGAAGTCGTATTGGTTTCAAACATGAAAATTTCAAGAACCTCCCAAAATCTTCAAATGGGCATAAAATTCAAAAAACCGGAAAAATGAAAAACCAAAACACATAGCCTTCTTATGTCATATAGTAAGCATTCAAGTTGATAAACAAGCATGTCTATACATATTCAAACCCGACAAATCATGTATCTACCCCTAACCCTAAACTCTGCATGTCTTATGAAGTCAACCATGAAGAGAAGTGGTTTTGGGTTTCAAACATTGAGATTTCAAGAACCCCCTAAAAGCTTCATTTTAGAATGACTAAGAAGGATCCAGGCTTACCTTTTCATTTTCATGTTATAGACTTGTTTAAATCTTGGTCAAACCTAGGATTTGACCAAGATTCAAATGGGCATAAACATTCAGAAAAAAATCAAAAAATCAAAAACCAAAGCACATATAGTCTTCTTATGTCATATAGTAAGAATTGAAGTTGATAAACAAGGTCTAGACATATTCAAACCAGACAAATCGTGTATCTACACCTAACCCTAAACTATATCTAATGAAGTCAAGCATGATGAGAAATGGTTTTGGGTTTCAAACATGGAAATTTCAAAAACCTCCCAAAAGCTTCATTTTAGAGTGACTAAGAAGGATCTAGGCTTACCTTTTCATTTCCATGTTTTAAACTTATTTAAATCCTGGTCAAAACTAGGATTTGATCAAGATTCAAATGGGTATAAAATAAAATAAAAAACGCACCTAGCCTTTTTCTGTCATATAATGATCATTCAAGTTGATAAACAAGGTATAGACATATTCAAAACAGACAAATCATGTATCTACCCCCTAACCCTAAACTCGGTCTTATGATGCCTAGCATGAAGAGAAGTCGTTTTGGGTTTCAAATGTTTAAGCCAAAAGCCCCATTTAATATATTTCAAATTTGGTTCAAATTTGAAAGACATACAAGTTATAGCACACATAGTGCATACATGTTCACACATACTGCACTAGATGCTAATTAACCCTATAGTTTGAGGCCATTTGGATAAGGTCGAAAAAAAATCTTGGATTAGAAATGGGGTCGTTCGAACCCCGTAGTTGGATTTTTTATGAACTTGATCTGTAGTACTGGGCAAAACCCTAGTTTAACGTATTTAATTATAGATTCGTAGGTTGATTTTTCTACCTTTTTATTATTATTACTATGCAGCACATGTGTGTTTGCCCGTCGAGTGAAACTCGGAGGAAGAGGGATCACTCGGAAGGAGAGAAGAAGGGAGAGAATTATGGTGTCTCCCCTTTTTCGGGTGATGATGTTGACTTTTGTGCAGGGTTTGTCAGTGAGCAGGAGGTGCGAGCGAGCGAGCGAGTCGAGCGAGGCCGAGAATGAGAGAGATTTGTTTTTTTTGTGAGAGGGATAACCGAAGGATCCAGAAGGACCCACAGACTTCCAAAACGCATCCTGATGCGTCTTCTCTTGACAAAGAAGATGGCTTGGAGTTTGCGTACCTACTGCACTTGACTTGTGCTCACTAAAGTGTGGGACCTCACGCATGGGCACCACACGTAAGTGACAGACCTGTTGGTGTAAAAACTCGGTTGATTATTATAGTGCATTAGAACAAAGTTTCCTATGGATTCAACGGAAGGAAATCCAAGTTAACTCATTTACATGACATTAATTTTTCCATGAAGCAAAGTTAACACATCTATCAATTGGTACATTTTGGAGTGACTAAGAAGGATCCATGCTTATTCGTTTTCACGTGTTAAATTTGTTTAAATCTTGCTAAAACCTACGATTTCACCAAGATTGAAATGGGCATGAAAATTCAGGAAAAAACCAAAAGAATGATAAACCAAAGCACATAGCATTCTTATGTCATAGAGTAAGCATTCAAGTTGATTAACAAGGTCTAGACATATTCAAACTAGAAAATCATGTATATATCTGTTCCTAACCTTAAACTTTGTCTTATGAAGCAATCATGAAGAGAAGTGGTTTTGGGTTTCAAACATGAAAATTTCAAGAACATTCGAAAAGTCGCTTCATTTTAGAGTGACTAAGAAGGATCCAGGCTTACCTTTTCGTTTTCATATTTTATACTTGTTTAAATCCAGGTCAAACATAGGATTTGACCAAGATTCAAATGGGCATAAAATAAAAAAAAATAGAAGAATGAAAAACAAAAGCACATAGTCTTCTTATGTCATATAGTAAGCTTTCAAGTTGATAAACAAGGTTTAGACATGTTCAAACCAGACAAATCATGTATCTACCCCCTAACCATAAACTCGGTCGATCTTATGAAGTCTAGCATGAAGAGAAGTCGTATTGGTTTCAAACATGAAAATTTCAAGAACCTCCCAAAATCTTCAAATGGGCATAAATTCAAAAAACCGGAAAAATGAAAAACCAAAGCACATAGGCTTCTTATGTCATATAGTAAGCATTCAAGTTGATAAACAAGCATGTCTGGACATATTCAAACCCGACAAATCATGTATCTACCCCTAACCCTAAACTCTCCATGTCTTATGAAGTCAACCATGAAGAGAAGTGGTTTTGGGTTTCAAACATTGAGATTTCAAGAACCCCCCAAAAGCTTCATTTTAGAATAACTAAGAAGGATCCAGGCTTACCTTTTCATTTTCATGTTATAGACTTGTTTAAATCTTGGTCAAACCTAGGATTTGACCAAGATTCAAATGGGCATAAACATTTAAAAAAATCAAAAAATCAAAAACCAAAGCACATATAGTCTTCTTATGTCATATAGTAAGAATTGAAGTTGATAAACAAGGTTTAGACATATTCAAACCAGACAAATCGTGTATCTACACCTAACCCTAAACTATATCTAATGAAGTCAAGCATGATGAGAAATGGTTTTGGGTTTCAAACATTGAGATTTCAAGAACCCCCCAAAAGCTTCATTTTAGAATGACTAAGAAGGATCCAGGCTTACCTTTTCATTTTCATGTTATAGACTTGTTTAAATCTTGGTCAAACCTAGAATTTGACCAAGATTCAAATGGGCATAAACATTCAGAAAAAAATCAAAAAATCAAAAACCAAAGCACATATAGTCTTCTTATGTCATATAGTAAGAATTGAAGCTGATAAACAAGGTCTAGACATATTCAAACCAGACAAATCGTGTATCTACACCTAACCCTAAACTATATCTAATGAAGTCAAGCATGATGAGAAATGGTTTTGGGTTTCAAACATGGAAATTTCAAAAACCTCCCAAAAGCTTCATTTTAGAGTGACTAAGAAGGATCCAGGCTTACCTTTTCCTTTTCATGTTTTATACTTGTTTAAATCTTGGTCAAACCTAGGATTTGGCCAAGATTCAAGTTGATAAACATGGTCTAGACATATTCAAACTAGAAAATCATGTATCTACCCCTGGCCCTAACCCTAAACTCTGTCTTATGAAGTCAAACATGAAGAGAAGTGGTTTTGGGTTTCAAACATGGAAATTTCGAAAACCTCCCAAAAACTTCATCTTAGAGTGACTAAGAAGGATCCATGATTACCTTTTCATTTTCATGTTTTCAACTTGTTTAAATCTTGGTCAAACCCTAGGATTTGGCCAAGATTCAAATGGGCATAAACATTCAGAAAGAACAAAAAATGAAAAACCAATGCACATGCATAGTCTTCTTAGGTCATATAGTAAGCATTCAAGTTGATAAACAAGCATGTCTAGACATATTCAAACCCGACAAATCATGTATCTACCCCATAACCCTAAACTCATCTGTCTTATGAAGTCAACCATGAAGAGAAGTGGTTTTGGGTTTCAAACATTGAGATTTCAAGAACCCCCCAAAAGCTTCATTTTAGAATGACTAAGAAGGATCCATGCTTACCTTTTCACTTTCATGTTTTAAACTTGTTTAAATCTTGGTCAAACCTAGGATTTGACCAAGATTCAAATGGGCATATATAAACATTCAGAAAAAACAAAAACCAAAAAACCAAAGCACATATATAGCCTTCTTATGTCATATATATATATAGTAAGCATTCAAGTTGATGAACAAGGTCTAGACATATTCAAAACAGAAAAGGCATGTATCTACCCCTAACACTTAACTTTGTCTTATGAAGTCAAGCATGAAGAGAAGTGGTTTCGGGTTTCTGATACGTCTCCAACGTATCGATAATTTCTTATGTTCCATGCTACTTTATTGATGATACCTACATGTTTTATGCACATTATATGTCATATTTATGCATTTTCTGGAACTAACCTATTAACAAGATGCCGAAGAGCCGATTCTTTGTTTTCTGCTGTTTTTGGTTTCAGAAATCCTAGTAAGGAAATATTCTCGGAATTGGACGAAACTTTCGCTCAGGGTCCTATTTTTGCACGAAGCTTCCAGAAGACCGAAGAGATAACGAAGTGGGGCCACGAGGCAGCCAGGAGCTAGGGCGGCGCGGCCCAGGCCCTGGCCGCGCCGACCTGCCCCCTGGGCCCCTCGTGTGGCCCCCCGCGTTGACCTTCCGCCTACTTAAAGCCTCCGTCGCGAAACCCCCAGTACCGAGAGCCACGATACGGAAAACCTTCCAGAGACGCCGCCGCCGCGAATCCCATCTCGGGATTCGGAGATCGCCTCCGGCACCCTGCCGGAGAGGGGATTCATCTCCCGGAGGACTCTACACCGCCATGGTCGCCTCCGGAGTGATGAGTGAGTAGTTCACCCCTGGACCATGGGTCCATAGCAGTAGCTAGATGGTCGTCTTCTCCTTGTTGTGCTTCATTGTTGGATCTTGTGAGCTGCCTAACATGATCAAGATCATCTATATGTAATTCTATATGTTGTGTTTGTCGGGATCCGATGGATAGAGAGTACTATGATTATGGTGATTATCAATCTATTGTTTATGTGTTGTTTATGATCTTGCATGCTCTCCGTTATTAGTAGAGGCTCTGGCCAAGTTTGTACTCTTAACTCCAAGAGGGAGTATTTATGCTCGATAGTGGGTTCATGCCTCCATTGAATGCAGGACGATGTGAGAAAGTTCTAAGGTTGTGGATGTGTTGTTGCCACTAGGGATAAAACATTGATTCTATGTCTAAGGATGTAGTTGTCGATTACATTACGCACCATACTTAATGCAATTGTCTGTTGCTTAGCAACTTAATACTGAATGGGGTTCGGATGATAACCTGAAGGTGGACTTTTTAGGCATAGATGCAGTTGGATGGCGGTCTATGTATTTTGTCGTAATGCCCAATTAAATCTCACTATATTTATCATATCATGTATATGCATTGTTATGCCTTTCTCTATTTGTCAATTGCCCGACTGTAATTTGTTCACCCAACATGCTTTTATCTTATGGGAGAGACACCTCTAGTGAACTCGTAATTCAAATATTTCCACTATGATCTAATCATAGATATTTGACTTTTCTATTACGATGATTTCCACTTCATGCTGAAATTTATTTGAATCTATTCAAATGTTTCAAACTTCTTTCTTATTGAATATATCCACATTTATACTCAATTCATTGTTGGAAGTTTTCATGAAGTAGAAGAATCTCCCGCACACAACTATGCCCAGTGAACTACATACATCATCATGTATATTTCCACTAAGTTAGTTGCCCGTTTCAACTCTTGGCCTATGAACGGTATTTTAGTCATTCTCTTTAGAAAAGATTTGCAAACGCCAAACGATTCAAAAATCAAATGACTCCAAAAATCCATTTGCATGGAGTTCCTTCATGCGTTCCTTTCTAACATGACCTAAATGGCGGTTCCACAAATAAGTGGAATTCAAATCATTTGCCTTATGGCATTTTAGCGTCAGTGTTATGTATGTGTGTTTCACCATTAAGATTTATAATAACTTATCCATCATACATGGAGTAATGTCATAATTTGAACAACTCATTGTTTTTATTTGACCAGAGCAAAATAACAATTATTAAGTTCTTTATTATAAATTCTAAGGGCTAGATGGAATGCCAACGATGAACATAATAACACTTTATTTTTGTTCCAGACTTGCATACCTATCATATTCCTTGTCAGTCACTTAGGCCATTGTATTCTTGTATTGTGTTGTTTTGTATGACACTTCATACCAACCAATATAGCACTAATACCCAAGAATTTCATTGTGTGACTAAACTAGGAATACATCCATAACATGTATATCATTTATATACACCTGAGCTAGACTTTCTAGTCTTTTCTTTATTTCTGCCAGAATATCTTTTGCAGTTTCTCTTTTAGCTTTCCTCATTATTCAGAAAAACACTTCAACATCAATAACTTCTAGGTTTGTTGGTCAAATACCAATAACCTTGAGGTTTTTACTTTGAAGTTGTTCATCATATGACAAGTGTTCTAGATTTCACTTATTAGTAACTATGATGAACAATTTCACTCATAATTTTATCCATCAATTCATGACAACTTTTTGAGACCATGTCTGTACATGCTAGGCTCATAAAGTTTAACCTTAGTATTTGTATGTGCAAATCTGGCTTGCACCCATTGTAAGCACACGTAGAATCTATAACACCCGATCATCACGTGATGCTTCGATACGACGAGTCTTAGCAACGGTGCATACTAAGGATGATAACTTCATGGATATGCGAATATCGTTAGTGCTCCAATAGTTGGAGGATTGTGACGTCTGGCGTCTTCAACCTTCATACATTCCCATAAAACTTATGAGTTTATGTAGTCTCACCAAATTATATTCTATCATCTTGCAATAAGGTCTTAGATATCACATATATCTCATACCTTGATTATTTGTGAAAACTAAATTTTCAGCTCCTTACTTTTCAAACAGATTTGAACTTCAAGTTTCACGGAGACAAGATAACTTTAGGTACTAATTGAAACCATAGCTCTCTGAATCAACAAAGTGAGTTTCACTAAAAGTTTGCAATAGGACTTAATCAATTCTTGATTCTTTAACAATACGGTACTAATCCGTAAAGTTTCTTATCAGATTTTAACAGTATTTCTATCTCAATAACAAGACTAGCGTATAGTAGTAAACGGATGCCAATACTACAAAATTAATTCAAAATACTACTCAGACTATGTTTATGATAATTAGTTCATGTTTTAATCTAATTACTAATGAACTCCCACTTAATACAACATCCCTCATAGTTGTTAAGTGGTACACGATACAAATCCACTACATCAAAACCGATCATCACGTGAGATGATGTAGCTTCAATGGTGAACATCAACATGTTGATCATATCATCCATATGACTCGTGTTCAACCTTTCGGTTTCCGTTGTCCCGAGGCCATGTCTGTACATGCTAGGCTCGTCAAGCAAACCCAAGTATTCCGCGTGTGCAACATGGCTTACACCCGTTGTATGTCGAGTTTATCACACCCGATCATCACGAGATGCTTCAAAACGTCGAACAATGCAACGGTGCATACGAGGGAAGAACACTTTATTATCTTGATATTAATGTGAGGGATCATCTTATAATGCTACCGTCGCGATCTAAGCAAAATAAGATGCATAAAGGATTAACATCACATGCAATTCATATGTGATATGATATGGCCCTTTTGTCTTTGCGCCTTTGATCTTCATCTCCAAAGCACGGACATGATCTTCATCATCTTCGGGCATGATCTCCATCATCGTCGGCGTAACGTCAAGGTTCATGGCGCCGGCTTCATGGTTGTTCACCTCATGTAGCAACTATTACAACTACTTTGAAATACTACTCAACATGAAAATTAAAGACAACCATAAGGCTCCTGCCGGTTGCCACAATACAATAATGATCATCTCATACATAGTCATCATCACATTATGGCCATATCACATCACCAAACCCTGCAAAAACAAGTTAGACGTTCTCTAATTTGGTTTGCATATTTTACGTGGTTTAGGGTTTTCGAGTAAGATCCAATCTACCTACGAACATGAACCACAACGGTGATACTAGTGTTGTCAATAGAAGAATAACTTGAATCTTCACTATAGTAGGAGAGACAGACACCCGCAAAGCCACTTATGCAATACAAGTTGCATGTCGAGCGTGGAGCAAATCTCATGAACGCGGTCATGTAAAGTTAGCCCGAGCCGCTTCATCCCACTATGCCACAAAGATGCAAAGTACTCAACTAAAGATAACAAGAGCATCAACGCCCACAAATCATTGTGTTCTACTCGTGCAACCATCTATGCATAGACACGGCTCTGATACCACTGTAGGATAACGTAGCATAGAAAACAAAAAATTTCCTACGGCGAACACGCAATCCAAGCCAAGATGCAATCTAGAAGACGGTAGCAACGAGGGGATTGTCGAGACTCACCCTTGAAGAGATTCCAAAGCCTACAAGAGGAGGCTCTTGTTGCTGCGGTAGACGTTCACTTGCCGCTTGCAAAAGCGCGTAGAAGATCTTGATCACGATCGGTTCCGGCGCCACGAACGGGCAGCACCTCCGTACTCGGTCACACGTTCGGTTGTTGATGAAGACGACGTCCACCTCCCCGTTCCAGCGGGCAGCGGAAGTAGTAGCTCCTCTTGAATCCGACAGCACGACAGCGTGGTGTCGGTGGCGGTGGAGAAATCCGGCGGAGCTTCGCTAAGCGTGCGGGATATGGTGGAGGAGCGGGGCGCTAGGGTTTGGGGAGAGGGGGTGGCCGGCCACTATGGGGGGCGGCCAAGCTTGAGGCTTTTTTGTGTGGCCGGCCCCCTCCCCTTGGCCCTCTATATATAGGTGGAAGCCCCAAGTGTTGGACTACAAGTCTTCGAATAAGACCCGAACCCAAAACCTTCCATATGGTGGGAAACCTTCCCTCCCACTAGAGGTGGGAATTCCACCTTCCATAGGGGGGTTGGCCGGCCCCCTAAGGGGGAGTCCACTTGGGACTCCTCCCCCACTAGGGTTGGCCGGCCATGGAGGTGGAGTCCCATGTGGACTCCACCTTCCTTGGTGGTTTCTTCCGGACTTTTCTAGAACCTTCTAGAACCTTCCATAGAACCTTCCGCATCATTTTATTCACATAAAATGATATCCTATATATGAATCTTATTCTCCGGACCATTCCGGAACTCCTCGTGATGTCCGGGATCACATCCGGGACTCCGAACAAATATTCGAACTCCATTCCATATTCAAGTTCTACCATTTCAACATCCAACTTTAAGTGTGTCACCCTACGGTTCGCGAACTATGCGGACATGGTTGAGTACTCACTCCGACCAATAACCAATAGCGGGATCTGGAGATCCATAATGGCTCCCACATATTCAACGATGACTTTAGTGATCGAATGAACCATTCACATACTATACCAATTCCCTTTGTCACGCGATATTTTACTTGTCCGAGGTTTGATCATCGGTATCACACTATACCTTGTTCAACCTCGTCTCCTGACAAGTACTCTTTACTCGTACCGTGGTATGTGGTCTCTTATGAACTTATTCATATGCTTGCAAGACATTAGACGACATTCCACCGAGAGGGCCCAGAGTATATCTATCCGTCATCGGGATGGACAAATCCCACTATTGATCCATATGCCTCAACTCATACTTTCCGGATACTTAATCCCACCTTTATAACCACCCATTTACGCAGTGGCGTTTGATGTAATCAAAGTACCTTTCCGGTATAAGTGATTTACATGATCTCATGGTCATAAGGACTAGGTAACTATGTATTGAAAGCTTATAGCAAATAACTTAATGACGTGATCTTATGCTACGCTTAATTGGGTGTGTCCATTACATCATTCATACAATGATATAACCTTGTTATTAATAACATCCAATGTTCATGATTATGAAACTAATCATCTATTAATCAACAAGCTAGTTAAGAGGCTTACTAGGGACTCTTTGTTTGTTTACATATCACACATGTATCAATGTTTCGGTTAATACAATTATAGCATGGTATATAAACATTATCATAAACACAAAGATATATAATAACCATTTATTATTGCCTCTTGGGCATATCTCCAACAGACACCCCTTCACAGTTCGAGAGTTTAGTGCATAATTTACACGTAAGTCATGCTTCTCCTGGTAATGATAAATTATTCCACATTGATCTGTCCCATTTCTTGTAGCTTACTGTTGTTTCTATGCTATATAACTCACCAATCATTCCACCGTTGTGAGCAGTTAAGGTTTGAATTCGATGAGGATAATGAGGATGTAAAGTTTGTCATCGCTTCCATATTCAAAGAATTGTTGCGCCAGCACCGCTATAAGCTTAAGGCGACATACTTCACTGGCCAGATTACTGCCAATGTTCGAACAAAGTCTCCTGCACTGTATGGTGACGAGCAGTGGGGAGATCTTGTCAAGCATTGGTCTGATCCAAAGAATGTGGTATGGCTTATGAGGACCGTGAAACCAGATTAAATTCCGAATACTTATTTTGCGCCAGTGTCTCACTAGTCTCCTTTTGCAGACGTTGTCTAAAAGGAACCAGGCTAACCGCTTGAAACAACGTTTACCAAGCCGTACAGGATCTCGTCACTTGGTTGGGCATCTCTGGCAAAAAGTAATGCCCCGCTGGTCTGTACTGCTACATATGTTACTCGTAAATTGTGTAGAACTCCGTGTGCATGTTATATTTCCATCCTCCATTTCAACCACGTTATTTGATCTCCATATGATTGTACAAAAATGCAGAAAGTAGATCATGCAAACAACATGCAACCAGACAAAGAGATGACTACAGAGCGATTCGAGGCATGCCATAAGAACAAACATAATGTGATAGGAGAACTTGCAGAAAGTGTTATTGTAAGTCTTCTTTATGATTTAAATTTTTTAACTACACACTTGCCAATTTGTAGGAGCAATAATGGGCATGTCAATATGATCTTGTAGGCGTTTTTGTGAAAATGCATTTGATGTGTAATCAGGCATACCAACTTGTAGGATTAGAAGTAGTTCATACACATTAAATCTACCGTCTCCATGTTTCTCTGTAATAACTTTTATTTTTACACGACTCAAAACTTTTCAGGCAAATATGAAATTGGAGATGGCAAAACCCGGGAAAGATGGTATGGAAAAAACTCTAGAAGAATGTATGGAGACATTTACCATGGTACTTAAAAATAAAGATATCACCAAAAACACTTTCCTGCGAAATGCTGGGTTTTGCAGTCAAGTCCAAGTCCAAGTCCAAGTCTTTCTCTGCACAAGTTCTGGAGGAACAAATCCAAATAGAACGAGTTGCAGCAGATGTGTTAAGAAACCAAGTTGACATGTTGAGATCGAGATCAAGCATGTGATGCCCCTCTTGCAGGAGGCCAATCAAGTTTGTTATAATCTCTCAAAGACTAATAAAATGCCATAGATAATTGGAGATGAAAACACTGACATTGACATGTGAGTACCTTGGTATTGTGAAATGTTTACTGAGACTGAGGCACTGTTCCTATTTTGTTGGTGGATGCATTTATCTACGGCTGGGATCAACTTGGTAGTTGTTCCTGTGGATGTTTTAGAAATTGGTTGCCTAGCCTTTTCAATCCGTTCGAACTTAAATGGTATTAGAGCCAAGGTCTCGAGTTTGAATTGTTGACGGTGTGGTTCAATTCATCCTTAAATTGTTGGTGCCCCATTGGCCCTTGTAAAGCTTCATGTGCCTACCTCCGAATCCAGTGTTGAATTTCTCTTGTCACACACGAGGATGGCTGTTAATGTGTGTATAAGTGGGTTGCATAGCCCCTTTTATATAAGGTTGCAAGTTTCCTTATTGTGTTGTGCCTTTGGGATTCAGCCTGCACTTCTGACTTTTGGTTGCGTTGGCTACTGCATAAGTTTAATATAGTTCCATGTGGTTTTTGTTGAGTTTTGTAATAAGTGGATTGCCTAGCCCTTTCCATCATTTCGGACCTGTGGTGTGCTATTCTGTTTTCCACGTATTAGACCTCCTCTTCTTAACAAGACTCCATGAGTAGGAGGCACTATGATTTTTTTTTTGCGCATGAAATTACTCAATTAGATAGCTTAATCCCATTTGTTGACTCTCTGTTGATCAGCCACTTGAGGGTAAAACTGAGTATATTGCACTAGCCAGTATTAGTACTCGAGGGGAAAACTGAGTGCAGATATTTTTCCAGTGTAAGGCTAACTGAGTACACGTAACGGTGCAGACGTGCAGTACCACGGACGCGTGTCGCGGTGCACAGCGGTTAGGCGGTCCGCGTGTTGAGACCAAACGTCTAGCTTTTTTGAGAAACTGCCGAGACCAACCGTCACGTTGCCAGAGCCCCCTCTCTCCCTCCCTCTGCACACAGTCTCATTATCACTCACGCACGCAACCACACCTCTCACGTCCCATCAACTTCTCCAAATCGAAGGAAAAAACACCAACCGCCCACGCGCGCTCCCTGCCGGCGATGGACAAGAAGAATGCACCGGCAGCCGTCACCTCCGTGAACTGGGCCTCTCTCTCGGCTGATGGACCACTTCACAAGATCGGCGAATGCTTACTGGCGAACGAGCAGTACGCTAACACCTACTCTGCTATGAGGCAAGTCTGTAGAAATTGGCGCTCAGGTTTACCTGAGCCCGACGTGCACCTGCACGAATGGATCATGCTAGACCACGGCCTTCCACGCGCTGTTGATTTCACCTTCCTCCACCTCCGCACATCCCGCTACGTCACCATCGATCTAACGGAAGTTCATGCAAGGTTCAAATTCCTCCATATCTATAGAGTTAATCTATTTTATTTTCAATCGTAAACATCTTAGTGCTGAATGTTATCTTCATCAATATATTTTAGATACTAATTTGTCGGCTTTTGCCGTGGCGTCATCGTGCTTGCCCAGAAGAACCAGCCGCACAAGATACGGCTTCTGAACCCACTCACAAAGACATTGAATACTATGTTTGAGGCGCATATGCCAAACGTTATTCTGAAGTCAGTCGCTGTGATGAAGTCCCCGATTATGGTCTTCGTTTCCAAAGATTACCCGGCGGAAATTGCTTGGGTCGATGAGAGCACTCCAACTAAGGGTATAGATGAAGATTGGGGAGAAGGAAGATTTTCGATCGAGCACCATTGTCTGTGTTGCATTACCCCGTTCAATGGTGAATTGTATGCAATAGCTGTGAACAATTTTGAGTTCGGAAAATTAGTGTGCACCAACAATGTCCAGTTGGAGCAGCGTGCAAGCACTGTCAAAATGGATACACTATTTTCATTTCCAGAACTTGGAAATAACAAGTTCTACCTTGTGAAGTCGGATGGTGCTCTGCTGCTTGTGTTGTTGAACAACAAGCATTTGGAGGAAGGTCAACCATTGGTGTACCGTGTGGACACTGAGAGCCGCTCTCTCCATGCCGTCAATAACATTGGCAGTCGTGCCTTCTTCGTCCATTATATCCGGTGTATCTCCGTCGACACCAGAGTGCACCCGACACTTCGACCTGGCTGCATCTACTACACAGATTTTGGTTATATCAGAGAGTACTTTGATGATATAAAGTCCTGGGATGAGTGGCCAATACATGTGAATAGATTAGGAAACTACGGTATGAGAAATGAACAAAGGCCATACCGTTTGGAGGATGTATTGGCTGCACACTGCAGACGGAAGGAGTTCAATGAAAATTTCCTTCAATGGAGTGACGAAGAAATATATGTTGAATGAAGAACATATTCGTTCATCCTGGGGTATCCTAATCTTCATGTTGGCCATACATTGTGTCTTGTATTATTTTCAGATTAGTTTGTCGTGAACATTAACATTGTTATTGGCTGCTTTTGGCTCTTGTATGCAGTTTATGTAGTATTATACTTAGTTTTCTGGATTTATTATGCTGCTGTGAATTTATCCTATACTAGCTTCTAGATTTGACTGATTTTGTTTGTAATGATGATGGCTTGATGTGGCTGCTGGCCTTAGTTGCCGGAGCAGAGCAATTAGTACTTAACCAGGTGTACCGTCTTTATATTAGTATTATATTATATTACTTGACCATAGCCATATTCAAAATCAAATCTCAGTCGGGCGGCAAAATCTCCCGCCAATCTAGAAATATTTCAGACGTGTTTTTGAATGGGATAAGAAGATAGAACACGATGATAGTAACCGATATTCAAGGTGATGATGATTTGATTTTGCACTCGGCCTTGAACAGAGGTACTAGTACGGTCTCACTATTTTTTATCATTATACTTGGACCTTAGCCAAATTCAAAATCTCATAGCGGCAAAACTTCCCGCCCACAAAATACAAAAAATTCACACGCTTTCAAATTCCCATTCTACCCTTGTGGAGATGACAGCAAAGTCGGCTGGTGGGGGGGTCTGGCCGTCATTTTTTGGATCACCACCTCCCTAGCCCCGGAAACCCTCCCAAAAAAATTCATTTCCCTCAGTCTCTCATCTGAGACCACCCACCGGAACTTCTCAAGTCCCTCTCTCTACCACCTCCACGACCACCGCACCGGAACATCCCCGCCGGACTTCCCTGGCCTACCCGAGGCCTCGCGATCCTCGTCATCCGGCTGCCTGCCGGAGCCGCTTCATCGATGCCGTCATCAACCGGACCGGATCATCCCCGGCGAACCTCGAAACCATATGCTCATCCAGCAGTCTACCGCAGTCGCTTCAGATGCGGTATCGTCCACCGCATCGGATCTTGCTCACCGACACCGCTGTGCATGAACCGGATCTGCTTCACCGGCGCCTTGCATGATCTAAACTCTTCTACTGTCGCTTTTCTATTGCTTGCCTGCAAGTTCTTGTTTAATCTGCGGGAACCTGTTTGTGCTAACGACGCGCCCTTACGTCTTTGCAGATGAGATGAGTAACCATGAAGTGTAATGGCCGTCTCTCCAACCCCAAGTAGCACATGTAGTGTACTTCATCACCGGATCTATCAACCCCAGGAAGATCTGCTGTGACTCCCACAGAGTGCTTCTCCTAATGTAAGTCCCTTGTTTTAGCGCCATGTTCTTGGTTCAGATGCTTGTTTGTCTGAAGCTCTTTTAGTTCATTCCTAGCTATGACCGTAACACCTTGCTATTTTCTACTTCATTGCTAACTTTAAGCGATTGAACATTTTGGTTTGCATTCCCTGCTCTGTAGATGCAGCCATCATAACTTCTATCTTGCTCAGTCGTTGTTACAAAAATTATAGGTATTATAGTAACATCCTGCTATTATTTAGTTCATGGCCAATTTTAAGTAATTGCACATGTTGGTTCGCATTCCCTGCTCTATAGCTTTTGGCATTGTAACTTCTATATTTGGTTTACATTCCCTGCTCTGTAGATCTAGCCATCATAACTTTATCTTGCTCAGTCGTTGTTACAAAAATTATGGCCTGCTACTATGTTGTTTGTGCCAATTTTTTACTCCATGAACATGTTGGCTTGCATTCCCTGTACTACAGGTGATGCCATTGTTTTGTATCTAGTTCATTGTAAGCTAACAAAGTAAGGACTTAGTTTGGCATGCTATCACTCTACTATCTAGCCTGTAGTACAAATAAACTTGTCATACTACTAGATAATAATTTTGCGTGCCATCTTGTTCTTCAAAAGCTGCATTATTGACTTGTTTCTCTGACTTGGCATGACGCTCACATATGGAAAGCTGAACATATTGGTTTGCATTCCCTCTTATACAAGTTCACAGGTGATCCCACTATATTCTGTATCTGGTCCATCCTAAGCTCCAGCATTAACTATCCTCTATGTGTTGCTCATTACAAGTTTATATCCCGAAACATCTTGATTTGCATCCCCTTCACTATAAGTTCAGGAGTATTATTTAGTTCACGGCCAAAATGAAGTAATTGCACTTGGCACATGTTGGTTCACATTCCCTCCTCTTTAGCTTTTGCCATCGTAACTTCTATTTTTGGTTTACATTCCCTGCTCTGTAGATGTAGCCATCATAACTTCATCTTGCTCAGTCGTTGTTACAAAATTTATAGCCTGCTACTATGTTGTTCATGCCAATTTTGTACTCCCTGAACATGTTGGTTTGCATGGGACTCGACAGTAGTAAGTCTGCTGTTTCATTCTAACATGCTCTGTTATATTGGTTGTTGGTATGCGGCATGCACTCTTTGTTTGCTTATTGTGCGCATTACAATGATCTTGTTATAACGACGAAATGATGAGTTCCAAATTCTTTGGCAAACAATATTGTAGTGTCTTTGCCTTTCCATTGTTGCTGTCTTAACTTGTAATGTCTTTGTTTCAGATATAGGTGCTGCATGGACAACTTAAAAGATTGCCGGATCGCTTCATTGTATTGCTAGGTTTAATTACCATTCAATTTCACTGGGTTCTGTAATATTTTTTCAATGCCTTGCAGGTGATGTAATATTTAGTTAGTTTTTATAGTTCTTTCGCGCATTTTTTCTTTGGTGCTTGTGGTAAGTGAGGCTATCCGACAGAAATCAATGCTGCGTAAATATTCTCAGTATCTAAATCACGAATTCCCATCCCTTAAACGGTCCAATTAAGCGAAATCACATATGTGCCTGCCCGCAAATTCCTAAAGCGCCTATTATGCTGGCATATAAACAGCAACTAAACGGGCTGGCCCACTTACTTATTGGGCCAGCCCATTTGATTTATGGTGGACCCCACACTTAAACTGGGCTGGCCCACTTGCTTTAATGTGGACCCCACCCACTACTTAGTTGGGCCAGCCCAATTGCTTTTGTGGTGGACCCCACATTCTAAATGGGCCGGCCCTTTAAGAGGAAAGTGGGACCCACCTGTGTTTTTGGCCCGGCCCACTATCTTGTTGGGCCGGCCCTTTAAGAGGAAAGTGGGACCCACATGTGTTTTCGGCCTGGCCCACTATCTTGTTGGGCCGGCCCACTTGCTACATGGTGGACCCCACATACTAATTGGGCCGGCCCGTTAACAGGAAAGTGGGGCCCACCTGTGCTTTTGGCCCGGCCCACTATCTTGTTGGGCCAGCCCACTTGCTATATGGTGGTCCCACATGGTAAATGGGTCGGCCCTTTAACAGGAAGGTGGGACCCACCTGTGTTTTTGGCCCGACCCACTATCTTGTTGGGCCGGCCCACTTGCTATATGGTGGACCCTACATACCAAATGGCCCGGCCCATTAACAGGAATGTGGGACCCACCTGTATTTTTTGGCCCGGCCCACTATCTTGGTGGGCCAGCCCACTTGCTATATGGTGGACCCCACATACTAAATGGGCTGGCCCTGTAACAGGAAAGTGGGACCCACCTGTGTTTTTGGCCCGGCCCACTTGCTATATGGTGGACCCCACATACTAAATGGGCCGACCCTTTAACTGGAAAGTGGGACCCACCTGTGTTTTTGGCCCGGCCCACTAGCTTGTTGGGCCGGCCCACTTGCTATAAGGTGGACCCCACACACTAAATGGGCCGGCCCTTTAACAGGAAAGTGGGACCCACCTGTGTTTTTGGCCCGGCCCACTTGCTTCTTGGGCCGGCCCAGTTGCTGTAAGGTGGACCCCACATGTTAAATGGGTCGGCCCATTTAAGTTTTGACCAGTCAACCTTAGAGGTTAGGCCCGGCCCACGTAACTAATGGACCAGCCCAGCTATATAGTTGACCGGTCAAACTAAGTCAGCTGGCCCGGCCCGCAAACTTAATGGGCCGGCCCGCTTAAGACGTGGTAGGCCTCGTGTGGGCCTACCATCTACCACGGGGTTTCAGCCGGTTAACGCCGTTAGCGCGATTAACGGCGTACGCACGTGTCAGTTTGCATGACGTCAGCAGTCAACGGGCTCCCGGAAACACTTGGGCAACGGTCCGATTTTCCGTGGCGGAAGGGCGCCCAAGCGCGACGGACCGAAAAAAACGTCGTTGGACTTTGCCTGACGCAGTTTCGACAACAGAACCCATATCGTCGGGTTAGGCCCATAGGCGACGAAAAATACCCCTTAGTGGACGATTTTGGGACGTTGTCTATCAGAACTTTTCTTGTAGTGATCTAATCTAGTAGATGGTAGCAACGAGAAGATCATGAGACTAACCCTCGAAGATTTACAAAGCCTAACGAGATTAGATCTCGTGGTGGATGTAGTCGATCACTTGCCTCTTGCAAAAGCGCGTAGAAGATCTTGACCGCTTGCAAAAGCGCGTAGAAGAACTTGACGGTGCCACAGTCGGGCAGCACCTCCGTACTCGGTCACACGTACGGTGTTGATGGAGACGACGTCCTCCTCCCCGTTCCAGAGGGCAGCAGAAGTAGTAGATCCTCCTCGGAATCCCGGCAGCACGACGGCGTGGTGGCGGTGGTGGTGGAGAACTCCGGCAGGGCTTCGCCTAAGCGTATGCGGGAGAGTTGGTGGAGGAGGAGAGGCTAGGGTTTGGGGAGAGAGGGGGGTGCGGCCAACTCATGGCTTGGAGTGGCCGGCCTCCTCCCCTTGGCCCTCATTATATAGGTGGAAGCCCCAAGAGTTGTAGTCCAAGTCTTCGAATAAGACCCCAACACCAAAACCTACCTTTTGTGGGAAACCTACTCAAGATGGGAGTCCCACTCAAGGTGGGATTCCCACCTTTCCTTGAGGGAGGGTGGCCGGCCACCTCAGGTGGAGCCCACCTGGGAATCCTCCCTTAGGGTTTGGCCGGCCATGCTTGCAAGCTAATCAGATGACATTCCACCGAGAGGGCCCAGAGTATATCTATCCGTCATCGGGATGGACAAATCCCACTGTTGATCCATATGCCTCAACTCATACTTTCCGGATACCTAATCCCACCTTTATAACCACCCATTTACGCAGTGGCGTTTGATGTAATCAAAGTACCCTTCCGGCATAAGTGATTTACATGATCTCATGGTCGAAAGGACTTGGTAACTATGTATCGAAAGCTTATAGCAAATGAACTTAATGACGTGATCTTATGCTACGCTTATTTGGGTGTGTCCATTACATCATTCACATAATGACATAACCTTGTTATTAATAACATCCAATGTTCATGATCATAAAATGATGATCATCTATTAATCAACAAGCTAGTTATACAAGAGGCTTACTAGGGACTTCTTGTTGTTTACATAACACACATGTACCAATCTTTCGGTTAATACAATTATAGCATGGTATATAAACATTTATCATAAACACAAAGATATATAATAACCATTTTATTATTGCCTCTTGGGCATATCTCCAACAGAGTTCACCTAGTTAATTTAAGAATTAAAATTGAACTCATTTTATCATAAACTTAGTCTAAACTCTTTGCAAATATGTTGTAGATCATGGCGCCCCCCTCCATCAATTTTAACCAGTTCCTAGAGAAAGAAAAGCTTAAGAGCAATGGTAGCAACTTCACTGACTGGTTCCGTCATGTGAGGATTTTCCTCACTGGTGGAAGCCTGCAATATGTGCTCGATGCACCGCTAGGTCCCCCACCTGCTCCTGTAGTATCTGAGGACGTAAAGAATGTTTACGAGACTCGGGTGACTCGGTACTCCGAAGTTCAGTGTGCCATCCTGTGCAGCCTAGAGGCAGAGCTCCAAAAGCGTTTTGAGCACCACGACCCTTGTGATATGATCAATGAGCTCAAGGTTATCTTTGAAACTCATGCGCCCGTGGAGAGCTATGAGGCCTCGAAACAATTCTTTGGCTGTATGATGGAAGAGGGCAGCTCCGTTAGTGAGCACGTGTTCGCTATGTCCGAACACGCGAAGAAGCTCAGTGACTTGGGGATTGTGATCCCTAACCAGCTGGGTATTCATCGTGTCCTTCAATCACTGCCACCAATTTACAAGAACTTCGTGATGAACTACAACATGCAGAACATGAACAAAGAGTTACATGAACTCTTCTCCATGCTGGGAGAACCAAGTGTTGATTGTCAACAAGACCACCAGTTTCAAGAAGCAGGGCAAGCCTAACAAGGGCAACTTCAAGAAGGGCGGCAAGAAAGTTGTTGCGCCTCCTGAGAAGCCTAAGGCTGGCCCTAAGCCTGATACTGTGTGCTATTACTGCCAGGGGAAGGGGCACTGGAAGCATAATTGCCCCAAATTCTTGGTCGATCTGAAGAGCGGCCACGTCAAGAAGAAAGGTATATTTGATATACATGTTATTGATGTCTATCTTACTGGTTCTCGTAGTAGTGCCTGGGTATTTGATACGGGTTCGGTTGCTCACATTTGTAACTCGAAACAGGAACTGCAGAATAAACGAAGCCTGGCGAGAGACGAGGTGACGATGCGCGTTGGAAATGGATCCAAGGTCGATGTGATCGCCGTCGGCACGCTCCCTCTACATTTACCTTCGGGATTAGTTTTAAACCTCAATAATTGTTATTTGGTACCTGCGTTGAGCATGAACATTATATCTGGATCTTGTTTAATGCAAGACGGTTATTCGTTTAAGTCATAGAATAATGGTTGTTCTATTTATATGAATAATGTCTTTTATGGCCATGCACCTGAGATGAATGGTTTATTCTTGTTAAATCTCGATAGTAGTGATACACATGTTCATAACATTGATGCTAAGCGAGTTAAATTGAATGATAATTCTACTTATATGTGGCACTGTCGTCTTGGTCATATTGGAGTGAAGCGCATGAAGAAACTCCATTCCGATGGACTTCTTGAATCACTTGATAGATGCGAAGCATGTCTAATGGAAAAATGACTAAGACTCCACTTTCTGGTACAATGGAGCGAGCTACAGACTTATTGGAAATCATACATACTGATGTGTGCGACCAATGAGTGTAGCATCGCGCGGTGGTTATCGTTATGTTCTAACCTTCACGAATGATCTGAGTAGATATGGGTATATTTACTTTATGAAACATAAGTCCGAGACTTTTGAGAAGTTTAAGGAATTCCAAAGTGAAGTAGAAAATCAACGTAACAAGAAGATTAAGTTTATGCGTTCTGATCGCGGAGGCGAATATCTGAGTTATGAGTTTGGCATGCATTTAAAGAAATGCGGAATACTTTCACAGTTGACACCGCCAGGAACACCACAGCGCAATGGTGTGTCCGAATGTCGTAATCGAACTCTCTTAGATATGGTTCGGTCTATGATGTCTCTTATCAATTTGCCATTATCGTTTTGGGGTTATGCATTAGAGACAACCACATTCACTTTAAATAGGGCACCATCTAAGTCCGTTGAAATGACACCGTATGAATTGTGGTTTGGGAAGAAACCTAAGCTGTCGTTCCTTAAAGTTTGGGGTTGCGAAGCTTATGTAAAGAAGTTACAACCTGACAAGCTAGAACCCAAAGTGGAGAAATGCGTATTCATAGGATACCCTAAAGAAACAATTGGGTACACTTTCTCTCACAGATCCGAATGCAAAATCTTTGTTGCCAAGAACGGATCCTTTCTTGAGAAGGAATTTCTCACTAAAGAAGTGACTGGAAGGAAAGTAGAACTCGACGAGGTTAATGAACCTTCTCTCATAGATCAGAGTAGCGCAGTGCCGGAAGATGTTCCTGCGCAGCCTGCGCCGATAGGAGAGGAAGCAAATGACAATGATCATGAAACTTCGAACGAGGAAACTACTGAACCTCGCAGATCGACGAGGGAACGTACCACTCCTGATTGGTATGATCCCTGTCTAAATGTCATGATTGTGGATAACAATGATGAAGACCCTGCGACGTATGAAGAAGCGATGATGAGCCCAGATTCCAACAAATGGCAAGAAGCCATGAAATCCGAAATGGGATCCATGTATGATAACCAAGTATGGACTTTGGTAGACTTACCTGATAGCTGCAAGGCTGTCGAGAATAAATGGATCTTCAAGAGAAAAACAGATGCTGATGGTAATGTTACCTTCTATAAAGCTCGACTTGTCGCGAAGGGGTTCCGACAAATTCAAGGAGTTGACTACGATGAGACTTTCTCACCTGTAGTGAAGCTAAAGTCTGTGAGGATTTTGTTAGCAATAGCTGCATTTTTCGATTATGAGATTTGGCAGATGGATGTCAAAACGGCATTCCTTAATGGTGATATTGAGGAAGAGTTGTATATGGTACAACCCAAAGGTTTTGTCGATCCTAAAAATGTTGACAAGGTATGCAAACTTCAGCGTTCCATTTATGGACTGAAGCAAGCATCCCGGAGTTGGAACCGACGCTTTGATAGGGTGATCAAAGACTTCGGGTTTATACAGACTCATGGTGAGGCCTGTATTTACAAGAAAGTGAGTGGGAGCTCTGTAGTATTCCTGATATTATATGTAGATGGCATATTATTGATTGGGAATGGTATAGAACTATTAAGCAGCGTTAAAGGTTATTTGAATAAGTCTTTTTCAATGAAAGACCTTGGTGAAGCAGCATACATTTTAGGCATAAAGATTTATAGAGATAGATTAAGACGCCTAATAGGGCTTTCACAAAGTACATACCTGGACAAGATTCTAAAGAAGTTTAGAATGGATGGAAGCAAGAAAGGGTTCTTGCCTATGTTGCCAGGTAAGGTCTTGAGTAAGACTCAAGGTCCGGCTACGGCAGATGAAGGAGAGAGGATGAGTAAGATCCCCTATGCCTCGGCAGTAGGCTCTATCATGTATGCCATATTGTGTACTAGACCGGATATCGCACATGCTGTTAGTTTGACCAGCAGATATCAGAGTGATCCAGGAATGGAACACTGGACAGCGGTCAAAAAATATCCTGAAGTACTTGAAAAGGACTAAGGATATGTTTCTTCGTTATGGCGGTGACCAAGAGCTCGATGTAACCAGTTACACCGATGCAAGTTGGAACACCGATCCTGATGACTCTAAGTCTCAGTCTGGGTACGTGTTTATATTGAATGGTGCTGCGATGGTGGAGCGATTCAAGCAGTGCACGGTGGCGAAATCTTCAACTGAATCTGAATATATAGCGGCTTCGGAGGCTTCATTAGAAGAGGTATGAATGAAGAGGTTCATTGTTGAGCTTGGTGTGGTTCCTAGTGCATTGGACCCGTTAGTCATCTATCGTGACAACACGGGTGCCATCGCCAATGCAAAGGAACCAAGGTCACACAAGAAGCTAAAGCATATCAAGCTGCATTTTCATTCGATTCGCGAGTACATCGAAGATGGTGAAGTAGAGATTTGCAAAGTACACACAGATCTGAATGTGGCAGATCCGTTGACTAAAGCTCTCCATAGGGCAAAGCATGACCAACACCAGAATGCCATGGGTGTTAGGTACCTTACAATGTAATCTAGATTATTGACTCTAGTGCAAGTGGGAGACTGTTGGAGATATGCCCAAGAGGCAATAATAAAGTGGTTATTATAATATCTTTGTGTTTATGATAAATGTTTGCATACCATGCTATAATTGTATTAATCGAAACATTGATACATGTGTGTTATGTAAACAACAAGGAGTCCCTAGTAAGCCTCTTGTATAACTAGCTTGTTGATTAATAGATGATCATGGTTTCGTGATCATGAACATTGGATGTTATGAATAACAAGGTTATGTCGTTAGTTGAATGATATAATGGACACACACCCAAATGAGCGTAGCATAAGATCAAGTCATTAAGTTCAATTTGCTATAAGCTTTCGTTACATAGTTGCCTAAGTCCTTCGACCATGAGATCATGTAAATCACTTACACCGGAAGGGTAATTTGATTACATCAAACGCCATTGCGTAAATGGGTGGTTATAAAGATGGGATTAAGTATTTGGAAAGTGTGAGTTGAGGCATATGGATCAATAGTGGGATTTGTCCATCCTGATGACGGATAGATATACTCTGGGCCCTCTCGGTGGAATGTCGTCTGATTAGCTTGCAAGCATGTGATTGGATCACAAGAGATGACATACCATAGTATGAGTAAAGAGTACTTGTCAGTAACGAGGTTGAACAAGGTATGAAGATACCGATGATCGAACCTCGGACAAGTAAAATATCGTGTGACAAAGGGAATCAGCATTGTATGTAATTGGTTCAATCGATCAATAAGTTACCGTTGAATATGTGGGGGCCCTTATGGATCTCCAGATCCCGCTATTGGTTATTGCTCGGAGAGGAGTCTAGACCATGTCTGCATAGTTCACGAACCGTAGGGTGACGCGCTTAAGGTTTGATGTCGCATAAGTAGATTCGGAATATGAGATGGAGTCCGAAGTTTTTGTTCGGAGTCTCGGATGGGATCCAGGACATCACGAGGAGGTCCGGAATGGTCCGGAGAATAAGATTTATATAATGTAAGTCATCTTCCGAGGTTCGGGAAAAGTTTTGGTGTTTTGACTGGAGCTTCTAGAAGGTTCTAGAGGGCCACGGGTGGGCCCACCACCCCGGGAGGGGCCACATGAGTGCTACATGGCCTAGTGGGCTAGGCACACTATGACATGTGGGCCCAAGTCGGCCAGCCCCTTAGAGATAAGATTTAAGTGATTTAAATTAGAGATAAGATCTATCTCTAGGTTTGAATGGTTTAAATCTTTACTATTAAATTGCAATAGGTGACCGCCTGGTGTCACAAACAGGCCAAAACTGTTATTTCTAGGCCCAACATAAGTTTGTCGGACGTTTTACAGTTTAACTCTCCTGTTTTTCGAAAATCAACCCGCAGTACTACAGACTTTGCGTCCGTCCGGAACGCTTCGTTGAAATTGGGCCATCAAATGCGTAACCGAAGTGGGCGAACCCAACTTTGATGGGCCTGCACGCAACGACGCATAGAGATGGTCTCGATGCATGGTTGGCGTCTCGCTCTCGAGTCTCGAGTCTCCACGCTGCGCCGCCCTCCTGTCTTTCTCTTTCCCTTTTCTCAATCCGGACGTATCTCTATCTACCCAAAACTCGGTTCCTCCCAAAATCGAATCCATAGAGATAGTCTGATTAATTTCTTACCTCTCGCCCACGAAAATCTACCATATATGGCCCCTCCCCTCCATGGCTTCACGCGTGATTCCAACAAAATCGATCGCAGAACTCGCCGAAGTTCGCTCGCAATGGAGGCTCAAAAACAAGCTTTCCATCGGCAATCGAAGTCCATGATCGACGGATCATCATCTATGAAGCTTGTGACGCATAAACAGCATCACGGGCTACATGCGAACACGCACTGAGTAAAGCAGTTTGAGTCACCGCTCATGGGAGTTGTCGCATCGCCGGAGTGGCCGACTGCCGAAGTCTTGGTCACGTCCGACTGTCCGAGTCGCCGCCACCTCGGGGGTGCGCAGCCTTGGCCGCGCCCGGAGATCGTTTGCTACTGCTCCACGTCTTGCGGGTTGCGGCCCGGTCGGAACCCCGAAAGAGTGACGCGCGCTGTCGCTGGCGTAGTGGGCAAATTGATTGGGAGGCTATGTTTCCGGGAGGAGGCCGGATTCATCGATTGGTTTTGATTGAAGACACAGGAATAAGCTGGTGTTGTTGCTAGCACTGGGCAGACTATCAACTGAAGCATAATCAAGCCAAGAAGATGACGAACACCTAGATAGACCCGCATCTATTTCCATATTCTTCAGGCCAAGAAGTAATAAACAGCGCTGATGATGAACGCGTTAGCACATCGCATATGATTTCAAATCCTCCATGCCAAGAAGCTAGACAGTAGCGCTCAACAGCAAGAAAAAAATTTCACACGCAGGGGAGGCACGCAGAGACACCAGCTCCACCTTGTAGTTCTAACCATAACTCATGGAATCCTCACCCTAGGGAGCAATTTATCTTGGTTTTGTTGTCACAGAACTACGTAAGTGCATAGATCACAATAGTATTTCCTTGCAGGGTATGAATTGGTTGTGCTCCAGGCTGCAGAATATGTACATGGCTACATGCTGGCATGCAATACATCAGCACTTCGTGAAGTGTAGACGACCACCAATTCTCTCCACGACATCTCTAATTTAGAGAACTGGTTGGTACATGATTCAGTTCGTAGCTAGAAATCCTAACGAAGTTCCACATCTCAGGTAATTTTAATTCTGAACATGAAGCACTCAACTAGATTAATGTGCACACAATTTAGGGGATTTAATTATGTGTTATGAAGTTCAGATATGGCTCTGCAATTGGTCATATAGTAAAAGCGTGAACAGTGTTTCATATGATCAAAGTTGGTACCATAACATGAGAGAGATGCAATTTTAATTGCGATCTATGCACTTGACGGATCGCACGCATGTTCCCTGTTTGACAGAATGCATAGCTACTGGAGAAGACACGCGTCATGTTCTCTTTCTCATTACTTTATTATCTGTTTCGTAAAGTGTTCCACATATATTTTCAATTCTGGCATTATATCTTTCCATTTATTTACTTTTATATACAGAGCTAATTTTGTTCCTCAAACTGTGGTAGTTGCAAGTTAGGGCTTATTTCTTCTAAGTCCAATTGAAAATACTGCGGGGGTAAGCATTAAAAAACAACAAATACTTCTAGGACGCTGCGAAAATGAGGACACATCGAGAGATCGGGGCCGCAAGGTTTGCTCAGTTAATCTTGAACTCCGTGGCGTCGGAGTTGGGGAGGAGGATGGCATCGAAGTGGCGGAAAGAGGACAGTGATGACACAAATCTGTCAACATCGGCACAAATCTGTTGTCATCAAACTACTATTTATGAACCCGTAGCAAAGCACGGGCACTTTTGCTATAAGAGATAAAGGTTTGGGGAGAGGTTTATCTCCTCCCCCCTTCTTGGTGCGACTTGGAGAGAGGTGGGCCCAGCCCTAGCCACCCCTCCCTCTATATATAGAGGTGAGGAAGATGGCCGGCCACCCCAAGGTTCCCTCTCCCAAAAACCCTAGCCACCGATCTCTCTCCTCCACCGCTAGTCTGCTCCGGCTTGGCGAAGCCCTGCAGCTTTTCTCCTCCACAACCACCACCACGCCGTCGTGCTGCTGGGATTCCGTGGAGATCTACCACACCTCCGCTGCCCGCTGGAACGGGGAGAGTACGGGCTTCATCGACACCGTACGCGCGACCGAGTACGGAAGTACTGCCGGATTGCAGCACCGGAACGATCCTCTACACCAACAACGAGATTAATCTCGTAGGCTTTGGAATCTTCGAGGGTTAGTCTCATCTCCATCTCGTTGCTCCGATCTTGTAGATTAGATCTTGGGTATTCCATAGATTACATCTTGGATTTATTCGTCTTTGCGGTAGGAATTTTTTTTGTTCTCTATGCAACGAACCCATCAGATATAAAGAGAATGATTTCTTACTATTGGCATTATGGGGGGATGGATAGCTCAATAATTTAAACAGTGCTCCCCCTATTTCAATGCACACATCTAAACCAAATAAAGTTTTGAGAAGAAGGTGTGTTTGCAAGATGGTCAAGCTATACTCCTCGAATCAATGATATTTAGCTCATTACTCAAATAGCAAAACCTTGCTTCATCAAGAGGCTTTGTGAATATATCGATGAGTTGGTCATTGGTTGGAACATATCATAGCTCAATACACCACGGGCAATATGATCCCTAATGAAATGATTTTGGATCTCAATATGCTTCGTTCTTGAATGTTGCACCGGGGGTTATACTGAGAGCTCGGCCGCAAATTCCTTAGCCTATTTCCAGGGGCCGGATATTTGCAAATATCCGGCCCCGGATTATCCGGCCTGGGGCATTTTTATTGCTTCCATTTTCTTGCTTTTCAAAACGAATTCAATCACTTATAAGTTCTGCACCATATAAACAAACATTAATGTATCACACATAATGAGACCTTAGGTCTAGGGGTGGCTCAAATCCCACGAATTTGACCAAGTATGGGGATGAAGAGGGATGTGGAAGAGGAAGAACACACACAAATCCAACCCAAACACACACACACACACACACCCAACACAAACCAATTATACTCCCTTGGTAGGTTAGACCAAGCCAATAGAATCACTTCTTGGAAAGACTCTTAGGTAGAATCCAAGAAGGGAGAGATTGGTGATAGAGATCCACAATAGAACTTGGATGAAAGATGGGTAGCCCTAGAATCATCCATGAAGAGTATGAAATCCTCAAGAGTGCCTTGATACAACGAACATTGGTTCTAGGGAGACAAAGCTCAAGTCTAATCTCAAATCTTCTCTAACCCTAATCTAGATGGGGAATGAGATACATATAGTCTAGATTCATAGTGAGGGCAATTTGGTAACTTGGCACAAATAAACAGGGCCACAGATGGGCGAATGGACGGTTCAGATTTAATGTTGACTTTTTGGGGCGGCAGTGCCGGCCTGGGCGTCGAGATGGGGGCTAGGGCGGCAGTACCGCTACCTTGGGCGGTAGTGCCGATGGCACTGGCGGTAGTGTCGTGCTCCCGGGCAGCAGTGCCGCTGCAGCTGGTGGCAGTGTTGCTGTCGTCCGCGGTAGTGTTGCTGAAGCGGGCAGTTGTGCCGCTCTCCTTGGCAGCAGTGCCGGTCCTCCGGGCGGTAGTGTCGTGTCGCCTGGGTTGCTGGGCTGGTCCTTGGGTCCTGGAGCAGCAAGATGTGTTGACGTTGTCCTTCTTCCACCTCGTGGTCCTTTCCTGAGCGCTCTCCCATGTCTTCTTTCCGAGGTTCATACCTTGTCATGTAGAGCTTTCACTCGGGCTCGAGTCATTGGTCCAGTTGGGGGACTAGTTGGCCTTGGTGTAGTGTCGTCCTTGGGCGGGGCTACATCATCTCCCCCCTTGGGAAAGAGTCGTCCTTGACTCTAGTTCCTCCTCATCTCCATGATAGGGTGAGAGGTCCGAGATGTTAAATGTGTTGCTCACCAAGTACTTGGATGTTGGTATGTCGATGACGTAGGCGTTGTTGTTGATGCGTTTGAGGACCTTGAAGGGACCATCTCCTCTTGGCTTGAGCTTGGAGATGCGTTCATGAGGGAACCTTTCTTTCCGTAGGTGTATCCAAACGAGGTCTCCTTCTTTAAATATTCTTTCCTTCTTCTTGGCGTTGAGGCGGTAGCTTGACGAAGTACATGCTCTTGTATGGTGGCTCTTGTGTCTTCATGTAGTTTCTTCATGGTGGTGGTGCGCTTGTCGAAGTCCATGTTCGTCCTTTCATGAAGAGGTAGTGGGAGGATGTCGAGTGTCGTTGGAGGTTCGAAACCATAGACTATCATGAACGGACTCCTTGATGTGGTGGATGTCACAACCCATTTTTCACCACATGCATATTTCAAGTCTTGAAAAATTAGAGCCAACAAAAACTTTTATTTCTTGTGACTATTTGTGTGCTTAGGATAGAATCTTGCATATGGTTTTGTGTAGAATACTTTCTGTGTGCCAATCCATCTAAATCTCTAGCACCAAAGTTTGGCATCAGAAACATTAGGGGTTTTCCCCTCTCACATGCAAACTCTCCCACTCAAATTTGTTTCTCCCGATCAAAACCCTAATTAACCCTAACCCTAGACTCCAAACCCCTCCAAGATAAGAGGGAATACTCCCCTCTCTTATTCTGGAGGAGTTATCATCATCTTATGTGACACCATCACCACCACCATCACACCACCTTTTTAATTCTTTATCTCCAACCCTTGTGCAATTTTACTTTTTCCAAGTTTTGGCATATGCCAATCAGGGCATTGCCCTCTCTCTTTTCACCCCTGCCCCTCTACTTCTCTGTCTCTTTCTCTCATTGTTCTTGGATGAGAGACATGAGAGGGGACACTTCCCCCTCTCATTTTTCTTCCTTTTTCCCTCCCTCTCTTTTTCTTTCTGGTTTGGGCCGAGGCCACCACCCCCTCTTCCCCCTGCCCTGGCCCAACCCTAGCACCCCCTCCCCTCTCTCTTTCGGAGCCCAGCACCGCCAGATCTCCATCCAACGGCCGCATGGACCATGCAGGCCACGTTGGCCATGCATGGCCTAGCCCACCACGGGCCCCGACCTTTTCTTTTTCTTTTTATTTTTCCTCTCCTGCTCCACCTAGAAAATCCCCTGGGCCGGCCCATCTCGGTGCACCTGGAACGGCCCAAATCCTTTCCCGCCCGATTAAATCGTTTGAAAATTTAAATTTTTTGTTAAAAATTGAAAAGTATCTCTGAGCCATTTTGTGAATAACTTGAGTTTGGCACATCCGATTTAAGTGAAACCAATTGCATCCGAACCAGTATGAAATTACCTTTCAGATGCCACTGTCCTTGTATTTTTAGGATTTTTGTAATTTGTTTGGCACATTAAACTTGTTCCCTGTATTTTGCATAGTATAACTAATTCCTAAAATTGTAGAATTAATATTTTTGTGTGAATCCAATTGTGTTGATCTTGTTTTAGTACTGGCCATCTAAGAATGTTTTTGTTAGTTTCTGTTCATGCATATTTGTCACTGTTAGTAAGTGTGTGTGTGTGTGTCACATGCAATGATGGATTTAAAACTCCTTTGTTTTAAATTCTTGTCTCCAATTTGTTTAAAAATGTCCAACCCATGTTTTGTTACTGTCAAACAAACACCCCTGCATATTTTTGTTTTGTGTTACTTAACACTTGGTTTTTGAGTTATGTGTTGATTGTATGTGTTGTTTATCTTTGCGACGCTAGATACGAACGAGGGTGAAGTTGAAGGGGAGAATTTTGGAGAAGGATTCGAAGAAGACCAGGGACAAGCCAACCAAGGCAAGCCATCTATTAATCTCTGATTATTGTGTCACATATTGTTGCTACCATGTTGTTATTCTTGTCTCTCGATCTATCGTATGTTAGTCTCGTAGTTTGCCAATGCATGCTTGTCATGAGCATGATGGAGTCCTCCCAATACCTCACTTATACCACCATAGTGGTAGAGTGGATTGCACCATAGTCATGGTGGTGTTTTACTACACGTTGATGGAGCATGCTTATCTTAAGCATGATGGTCCCCTTTTGTCATACTTCCCGAAGTGGAGTGGTGGATTGCACCTTAAGCGTGTCGACCCTTCATGACACCTCACATACACCCCTTTAGTGGATTAGTGGTTATCCCGATAATCTTGTTGTATCCCTCTATTTGTGACGGCTAGGTATACTTCCCGTGAGTATGCCAACCCTTTTTACACCTCCACACGACCACCAAGTGGCATGATGAATAGCATCACGGCCATGTTGTGTACTAGTTCCTTCATAAAACTTTAGGTTGGGAACCCCTCAAGGCTTACCTTGTTGTAAGTGTTTTGCTAAAACATTGGGTGAATCGACCTTACCCAAGTGTGTGTTTATGAAAGAAAAGGATCTTGACAAAGATGGTTAGAAAGAGAAGGTGGTTGTTTTCTAAAAACATTGACGCCTAAGTATTCACCCATGCCAATTACTTCGCGCAACCACATCACCCAAAAGTGGGCACGGGCTTAGTGAGTAGTTTGATGAAGCTGGCGTGAGACACCTCACAACTCTCTAGGAAGGTCACGATGACCTTCGACGCCAGGTTGCGCTTTGGAGGAGGCAATACACTATAGTTGCCTACAGCCAGACGATTACTGGGGGTCTTCTGTCGTGGCGCCGGAGACATGCTCAAATAGGGAGATGTGCTGCCGGGGTGCCGGGAAGGTTCAGCCCATAGGGAAAGACTCATGCCAGAGGAGATAAGCGAAAGACTTTGACTGATTATCCGAGACTCGCATACCCTTGTATGATGAACCGGGGATGATCCCGGCAGATTTATCGGTTCTTGTGGGGAAAGTGCGCACACTCTGCAGAGTTAAATCTATTTGAATAGCCGTGTCCGCGGTCATGGAAGGTTGGAATGGCTGTTTCTTAGCCTGATGAGTTTTGGTTTATAAAGTTGTTTGGCAAATGAAAGGAAAGAACTTGTTTGAAGTACCAGAAGGGTGCGGGAAAGATTGTGTTGACCATATGGACATGGTCGAGAAGGAAAAACAAATTGGGTTACCCCATCCTAGTGTTTTATGTATAGGATATCTTTTGAAGTATCTTCTTCAACAAAGATATAGAGATGTCATAGGATATCTTTTGAAGTATCTTCTTCAACAAAGATATAGATATGTCATATGATATATTTTGAAGTATCTTCTTCAACAAAGATATAGAGACGTCATAGGATATCTTTTGAAGTATCTTCTTCAACAAAGATATAGAGATGCCATAGAACCCCTCTTAGTGTCCCCTTCAACTGCGAAGTTGGGATGCTATATCCACAAGAGAAACTAATTCTCTTCCACATGCTATATCCACAAGAGAAACTAGTTCTCTTCCACATGCTATTTCCACAAGAGAAACTATTCTTCCTCTCTTGTCTCCTTAAGTTAGCGTTTGTTAGCACCTTCTTGATGGTTTGCGAGTACAATTCCAATGTACTCACGGCTTTGTCCCTGGCCATTAACTTGGCCAGACTATGAGGAGGAGTATGAAGACGGCAGAGGTTACCAAGACGACTATGCGACCTAGGACGATCTCCCAGTCAGCTGCCTGTAGGTCGAAGGCATGACTTGAGCCCGACGCTGTTGATGTGTATCCGCTTCAATGTTTGTGATGAACTTGCCCGAAGTGGCGTTTATGTAAGACTGGGTCATGTGACCCATTTATTGTAAGACTTATTTATTCGGTACTTTGTAATGGATGATGTAACTCTGGATATTCAGTTCGGTTATGTGCTCACAGCACACTGATCATGGGATCGTGAGTTGAATGTATATTAAGGTATTTCGGACAGCTAGTCCGGGGTCCCCACAGAGCTGGTATCAGAGCCATCCTGATTGTAGGAGACCTTAGTTAGCATGGGCGTTAAGGTAGTACCAAAAAATATTTTCGATATCAAAAACGAGATGACTATATGCTGAAATAAGGCCTTGTCTCTCCCCCTAAGTTCTCTTAAATTAAAGTTACTTGCATTAATCTTTACAGTTTTACTTTATGTACTTAAAATTTTGCACACTTTGGTCATATTACTAATTACAACCTTAAAATTTTGTGTAGATGGGCGACTCTATGTACACCAGGAGCCGTCAGCTGGGCTTTGAGCAGACCCGCTACCTTTTTGAGTCAGCCCTTATCGAGGTGTCGCAGGCCGTGGGACGCCTGCTTCCTGAGGTAAAGGGAGGACAGATGGAGAGCACCAAGGACGGAGAGCTGTCATGGATGGTGGTATGCACGCTTCGGGGTTCACACGTGGCGAACCTCGAGGAGATCGAGGTCCAGATCTTCGATCACACTTGGGAGGAAGGACTTGTGAGGGTGATGCAGGCAGCCCTCGCACGCCTCGTCTTTCACCACCGTGTTGAGTTGGAGGCTATGAGGCTTCCTCGTGCTCAGCTGGGACGACGCGACGAGGAGGGCTTCCCCACCGAGGTGCCCTACACTTGCCCCTCGGTCGCCGGGACGCTCAGATGGAGTACTTGCTCTACAAGACTCAGCTCAGCCTCGACTCCAACAGAATGGAAGGAGGTGCTGAAGTCCGAGCTTTAGGGACTCAAGACGGAGCTGAAGTTGGCCAAACTCAAGAGCCGCCGCCAGCAGAAGCACAAGCTCCGAGTCCGCGAGGCCAACTACATGCTGAAGGTCAAGGTGATGCACCTCAAGACCGCCCTACGTGAGGCCGAGGACAAGTTGGAGACTCTTCAGGACGAGGGTGAGGACCTCTGCAAGGAGGATACCACACTGATTAGCGATGATGATGACTACATGGAGGACGAGGGGGACAACTGGAACGGGCAGGACAATGTTGAGGACGAGGAAGACCTCGCCTTCATCAACGATGAGCCCGAGAACCCCGAACCCCTCCACTCCGAGGAAGTAGTTGCCGATGATGATGAGGAAGAAGACCATGAGGAGCCCCCGTTCGAGGACAACACTATCGTTCTTAACGATGGCTAGTTGTGCACCACCCGAGACTTATGTTATGAGATGTTGTCCCTTATGTAGCACGACGTACTATGTTGGTCCATTTGTGACCTTTTTATGGTTGTGAACTATGCTCTTTTGGTAGCATCTATGCTAAAGTTATGCTTGCATCTTTTATGTGTTTGTTGCCTTTTCGAGTTTTTCAACAAGTTTCTTTTCATGCATTACATTCCCTCCCCCTTGGAGAGGACTTGCCCACCGGAGTTTCCCCTTTTGCCTTATACTCTTATCTCATCAGATGGTTGACACTCACCGCGGGAGTCAAGCCAAGACAACCCTCCACCCCCACCGGATCCCAACATGGCCCAACTTTTGCGCCTCATGATGGAGGATCGCCAAACTGCCCGCGCCGAAATCCAAGCCAACATCACGACACTACGATAGATCGCACAGCTTGTCGTGGGAAACCGTGACAACGATGACGAAGGAGGAAATGATGAAGAAGCGCCAAGGTCTCGCCTAAGAGACTTTCAGAACACCAATCCACATGTGTTCTCTAAGTGCACTGCACCTCTCGATGCGGACGACTGGCTCCGCACCATCGAGAACAATCTGGAGGTAGTCGTTGTTGGAGAGCACGAGAAGGTACTTCTCGCCACACACTTCCTCTCTGGACCTGCGAGAGTATGGTGGGAGAATGTTAAACCTATGCAAGTGGCCGACCATGTTATCAATTGGGAGGAGTTCACCGCCAAGTTCCGCAAGGACCACATACCCACGGGACTCATCAAGATGAAGCGGGATGAGTTCTTCAATCTGAAGCAGAACAACTGCAACGTGGTTGAGTATCTTGATAAGTTCAAGACTCTGGCTAGGTATGCCCCTCAAGACACTGACACTGATGAAAAGAGGAGAGACCGCTTCCTGAATGGTCTGCACGAGGAGATACAGAGCATTCTTGTGGCTGTTTCCTACCCCGACTTGGAGGCACTTGTGGATGCCGCTATCATGGTGGAGTCCAAGCGCAAAGCTGCTGATGAAACCCGCAAGCGCAAGATGCAACAGCAGCAGAGTGGACCCAGCCATGCCAAGTTCCGCAGTCCGCCTACCTAGGCCAGCGCACCATCCCCAGAGAACCCCAGTATCAGTTCCAGCTTATCGGCCCAACAACAACAACCCCAACCACCAAGCTATGCATCATCATTCTGGAGGAGGAGGTTACAACAACAACCCTCGCCCCAACCTCACAGCTCGCACACAGGGAGATGGTTGTTTTGCTTGTGGGAAACCTGGACACTTTTCTCGTGACTGCCCCACCAAGATGAATGCACCTCAATGCACCAATGCACCCAGGCCCAATCAAGGTCAAGCTCGTGCCGCATCTGGAAAGAAACCCCCAATCAAAAAGCAGGCCAATGCTGCCAGCGGACATCTGAACCACGTCAATGCAGAGGAAGTAAGGAGACTCCCGAGATCGTGATGGGTATGTTCCTAGTCCACTCTACCCCTGCAAGAGTTTTATTCGATTACAGAGCATCGCATTCTTTTGTTACCGAACCCTTTGTTAAGAAAAGTGGAATGACACCAACCCTCATGAGTCGACCCATGATAGTACAAATACCCGGATCCCGTGCCAAAACTCGCCTATCCTGCAAACAAGCCCCCATAATCATCCAAGGAGTACCCTTCCAATCCGAACTTATAGTTCTAGGAGCTCAAGGTTTAGAGGTGATACTTGGGATGGATTTGATGACCAAGTATCAAGGACACATAGATTGTGCCAGAAAAGCCATTACCCTATCAACTAGTGACGGAATCCAAGTAAAATACACCGCCACTATACACTCATCCAGAGCCTACTGCAAGAAGAGTATCTCTGGACCAACCATCGACCAAGTCCCAATCGTCTGTGAGTACCCGGATGTGTTCCCAGAAGAGTTACCCGGTATGCCCCCAGATAGGGATATCGAGTTTATCATTGAGTTGATCCCTGGTACTGCACCGATAGCTCAAAGACCTTACCACATGAACCCTCGGGAGCTAATTGAGCTAAAGAAACAGTTGGATGACATGTTGAGCAAAGGTTTGATCCGACCTAGTGCCTCGCCATGGGGATCACCCTTGATCTTCGTGGACAAGCGAGACGGTACCATCCGCCTATGTGTGGATTACTGGAAGCTCAACGATGTGACCATCAAAAACTAATACCCCCTTCCAAAGATAGATGACATGTTTGATCAAATGAATGGAGCCTAAGTCTTCTCCAAGATTGATCTCCGTATTGGTTAGCATCAGCTCAAGGTAAGAGAGTCGGACATTCCCAAGACTGCTTTCACCACCCGCTACAGACTGTACGAGTACACCGTAATGTCCTTTGGTCTTACCAATGCCCCAGCCTACTTCATGAACCTCATGAAAAACGTCTTCATGGAGTACCTCGACAAGTTTGTCGTGGTGTTCATTGATGACACCCTAGTTTACTCAAAGACCGAAGAAGAACACGAAGAGCATCTGAGACTTGTTTTGGGTACACTGAGAGAGCACCAACTCTATGCCAAGTTTAGTAAATGCCAGTTCTAGCTCAAGGAAGTTAGATTTCTTGGCCATATTCTATCAGCCGGAGGAATTTCCGTTGACCCCTCTCTAATCAAGTCCATAATGGAGCGACAACCGCCTACCAACCCAGCCGAGGTAAGATCCTTCCTCGGATTGGCGAGATATTACCGCAAGTTTGTTGAAGGATTTTCAAGCATTGCCAAACCCATGACCCTACTGCTCAAGAAGGATAACAAGTTTGAATGGACGGACAAGTGTGAAGAAAGCTTTCAAGAGCTCAAGAAACGAGTTGTGTTTGCCCCATCTTGACCATGCCCGACGTCACCAAAGACTTCATGATCTACTGCGACGCTTCCAAGCTTGGTCTTGGTAGTGTTCTGATGCAGGAAGGGAAGGTTATCGCCTACCTATCCCGACAACTTCGACCCCACGAAGTGAACTACCCAACTCATGACCTTGAGTTAGCTGTCGTAGTTCATGCTCTCAAGACGTGGCGTCACTACCTTATTGGAAACCGTTGTGATATCTACACCGATCACAAGAGCCTCAAGTATATATTCACTCAGAAGGAGTTGAATATGCGACAAAGGAGATGGATAGAACTGATAAAATATTATGATTTCAGAATCCACTATCATCCTAGAAAGGCAAACGTAGTCGCCGATGCCCTTAGTAGGGAGCCCTGCTCTCTAAATGCCCGTTTGAAGGTTGAACAACCAATGTTATACCAAGAGTTTGAAGAGTTTGGTTTGGAACTGGTCAGCCATGGATTCTTAGCTGCAATGGAGGTTAATCCCACTTTACAGGATCAAATCAAAGAGGCCTGATACGTCTCCAACGTATCGATAATTTCTTATGTTCCATGCTACTTTATTGATGATACCTACATGTTTTATGCACACTTTATGTCATATTCGTGCATTTTCTGGAACTAACCTATTAACAAGATGCCGAAGTGCCAGTTCCTGTTTTCTGCTGTTTTTGGTTTCAGAAATCCTAGTAACGAAATATTCTCGGAATTGGACGAAATCAACGCCCAGGTTCCTATTTTGCCCGGAAGCATCCAGAACACCCGAGAGCCGCCAGAGGGGGGCCCTGTGGGCCCCAGATGACATGGTGGCGCGGCCAGGGCTGGGCCCGCGCCACCCTATGGTGTGGTCGCCCCTTTGACCCTCCTGCGCCGCCTCTTCGCCTATATAAAGCCCCTGCATCGAAAACCCTTACGGGGAAAGCCACGGTACGCGAAACCTTCCAGAGCCGCCACCATCGCGAAGCCAAGATCTGGGGGACAGGAGTCTCTGTTCCGGCACCCTGCCGGACGGGGAAGTGCCCCCGGAAGGCTTCTCCATCGTCTCCACCGCCATCTTCACCGCCATCGCTGCCTCCATGATGAGGAGGGAGTAATTCACCCCCGGGGCTGAGGGCTCCGCTGTAGCTATGTGGTTCATCTCTCTCTTTATGTGATCTAGTTGAATATCATCTATGTGCTACTCTAGTAATGTTATTAAAGTACTCTATTCCTCCTCCACGTGTGTAATGGTGATAGTGTGTGCACCGTGTGAGTACTTGGCATAGGCTATGATCATGATCTCTTGTAGATTGCGAAGTTAACTATTGCTATGATGGTATTGATGTGTATTATTCCTCCTACATATGCATGATGGTGATAGTGTGCATGCTATGTTAGTTCTTGGTGTAATTATGTTGATCTATCTTGCACTCTAAGGTTATTTAAATATGAACATTGCATTGTGGAGCTTGTTAACTCCGGCATTGAGGGTTCGTGTAATCCTACGCAATGCGTTCATCATCCAACAAAAGAGTGTAGAGTAGTCCTATTATGTGATCATTGTTGAGAGTGTCCACTAGTGAAAGCAGGATCCCTAGGCCTTACTTCCAAGCATCGAATCTCCGTTTGTTTACTGTTTTGTTGCATGTTTACTCGCTGCCATATTTTTTCAGATTGCTATTGCCACTCATATACATCCATATTACTTGTATTTCACTATCTCTTTGCCGAACTAGTACACCTATACACCTGACAAGTGTATTTGGTGAGTTGGGGACACAAGAGACTTCTTGCTTTGTTATTGCAGGGTTGCTTGAGAGGGATATCTTTGACCTCTTCCTCCCTGAGTTCGATAAACCTTGGGTAATCCACTTAAGGGAAACTTGCGACTGTTCTACAAACCTCTGCTCTTGGAGGCCCAACACTGTCTACAAGAATAGAAGCTCCCGTAGACATCAAGCACTTTTCTGGCGCCGTTGCCGGGGAGGAAAGGTAAAAGGTACTCACACTCCGGTTCCAGGTAACAGTACTTTTCCGGCGCCATTGTGTGTGTACTCGAAGCTATTTCCTTTAGACTCTGCAATTACGACATTTTGTTTCTTGTTTACACTAGTTAGGCATAATGGACAACAAAGAGCTTCTTATTCTATTTCCTGATTTAAGACATGGATGGTTTGATGCGAAAATTAAAAAACCTATAGAACCTTATTTACATGATAGTAGCAATGTTATTAGTATGAATGCAATTACTGCTAATGCTATGAAGAAGTCTAAGCTTGGGGAAGCTAGTTTACATAAAAATAATCTTTTTAGCTCCTCCGCTTTGGAAGAAATATTTTGCTCTGATAATGCTTTATCTCCCATATGCGATAACTTTAATGATGCTTCTGATATTTTAAATCCACCTGCTGAAAGTATTCCGTATAAAATACCTATGAAAATTATTGAACGTGTTATGGATAACCGCTATGAAGGGGATGGAACTGTCCATCCTGGAAATCATTTACTGTTTTTGCATGAATTATGCGGGTTATTCAAGTGTGCAGGTATCTCTATGGATGAAGTGAAGAAGAAACTATTCTCTATGTCGCTGTCTGGTAAAGCGGCGCATTGGTATAAACTATTGAAGGACATGCGCTTTCTTGATTGGAAGGATATTGTGCCTCTATTTTATTCCAAGTTCTATCCTCCAAGTGAAATTCACAAAGATCGAAACCATATATATAATTTTTGGCCTCATGATGGAGAGAGTATTGCCCAAGCATGGGAGAGATTGAAGACTTTAATGCTCAAATGCCCCAATCATGAGCTTCCAGGTAATATCATCATTGATAATTTCTATGCAAGACTTTCTTTTCAAGATAAGACCTTGCTGGATACTACTTGTTCTGGATCATTCACGAGCAATAAAGAAGAGTTTAAAAGGGACCTTCTTGATCGGATTAAGGAGAACACCGAAGATTGGGAGAACGACAAAGGTAAAGAGTCAGGTATAAATTATGATTATGAATGCATTGAAACTTTCATGGATAGTGGTAAATTTCGAAATATGAGTGCTACTTATGGTCTTGACTCTCAAGTTGCTGCAAATCTTTATAAAGCCTTTGCTTCTCATTTAGAATTGCCTAAAAAGAATTTTGATAAGTATCATGAACCTTTTAAAGAGGCTTGCATGAAGAATGACATTGTTGTTAATGATTGCAATAAGCATGCTCAAACTCCTAAGAATGCTATTTCCTATAAGCATGTTAATTTTTGTGGAATACATAGACCTTGTGGAATTAATCAAATAGAAGATGAATATTGTATCCATCACACAGAAATGAAAAAACTAGAAAGTGGTCTAGAGCTCTAGATGATCTTGGAGAAAAAGTGTGTGCCCTCTATCCTTTTATTTGTGAACTTTGCCATAGAGTTGGTCATTTTAATTTTCAATGTTCCTCCAATGATAATTCAAACCCCATGAGTGCTGCAAATTTGTATTGTGATGATGAAATTATTCCTAATCAGCATGATGAACTTACCTTATTTTTGAAGTGTGAAGAGTTATCAAGAAAAATTTCTTTGTTAAATATTAACGATCTTGATATTGATGATGTCCTGCATGGTTGTCTTTCTTATTGCATTGATAATAGCCATACAAATACTTACATACAGAATATTTTAGAAGATGACACCTTGCCAAAATATGATAGGACCGCTGTGTGTTTTCAATTAATTAATGAAAAGGAGGGATCCTCCCAAGTTTCTTCTATTGTTTCTAAAAGTAAATCAGGTTATGCGGACAAGCCACCCTTCAAGCCTCTTCCTCCTAAAGAAGGGAGCGAGGAGAGGGAAAAAGAGAAGAAGAAGAAGAAGGGAACGAAGAAGAAGAAGAAGAAGAAGAAGAAGAAGGAGAATAAAAAGAAAGAGGTAACGGCGTATCCCCGCGTGAATGAGATAACGCTAGGTAACCGTAAGTATGTTGCTCCTAATGATTATTATGATAATGAATCTGAGTACGATGATCTTCCTATACCCTTTACCCATATTAGTGATCATGATTTGGATGAGCACGCTGCCTTTGATATTGAAAATCTCTTTGGTACTGATTATGAAATTAATGATGATAGCATTATTCATGTCCCCTTAAACGATGATATTGAAAGCTCTAAGCTTGGGGATGTTGTGCTTGAAGATCCTGTATTTGAGACATCTACTTTTAGTGAAAATGATGATATTACATATTCAGGTTTAGATAATTGCTATAGAGATGTATATGACACATGTTACAATTATCCTTATGAAACTTGTCATAGTTATGATGGGCTTGCCAAAAACAATTCTTTTAATATGCAACTTGTTTACCATGTTCAAATTCTTGATAATAATCTTGCTCCAATTACTATTAATGAGAATAACTCTTCTTATGCCAAAATTAATGATACTTCTATGCATATGAACCATGATAAGAATGTTTTAAGTGACGGGTATATTGTGGATTTCATCAATGATGCTACTGAAAGTTATTATGAGAGAGGGAAATATGGTTATATGCATCTTAATAATATTAAGTTTCCCCTCTTTATGTTGAGAATCTTTAAGTTACTCGTGTTTTATCCTCTTATGCTTGCCACTTTACTCTTCATGAACTCATTTGTGTATAAGATTCTTTTGCATAGGAAGCATGTTAGGCTCAAATGTGTTTTGAATTGCCTCTTGAAGCTCTCTTTTGCTTCAAATACTATTTCTTGCGGGTGCATCACCAAAATTGCTGAGCCCATCTTAATGGCTATAAAGAAAGAACTTCTTGGGAGATAACCCATGTGTTATTTTGCTACAGTACTTTGTTTTATATTTGTGTCTTGGAAGTTGTTTACTACTGTAGCAACCTCTCCTTATCATGTTTTTGTGCCAAGTAAAGTTTCTATGTCAAAGTTGATGTTATATTTGGGATCGCTGCGCAGAAACAGCATTGCTGACTGTCACGAATCTGGGCACAGTTTTCTGTATAAAATTCTAAAAAATCTGCCAATTTACGAGCGTGATCCACAGATATGTACGCAACTTTCATTAGTTTTGAGTTTTTCCATTTGAGCAAGTCTGGTGCCAGCTTTAAATTCGTCTTTACGGACTGTTCTGTTTTTGACAGATTCTGCATTTTATTTCGCATTGCCTCTTTTGCTACATTGGATTCATTTCTTTGATCCATTAATGTCCAGTAGCTTTATGCAATGTCCAGAAGTGAAAAGAATGTTTGTGTCACCTCTGAACATGTGAATTTTTGATTATGCACTAACCCTCTAATGAGTTTGCTTGAAGTTTGGTGTGAAGGAAGTTTTCAAGGGTCAAGAGAGGAGGATGATATACTACGATCAAGAAGAATGAAAAGTCTAAGCTTGGGGATGCCCCGGTTGTTCATCCCTGCATATTTCAAGAAGACTCAAGCATCTAAGCTTGGGGATGCCCAAGGCATCCCCTTCTTCATCGACAAAGTATCAGGTTCCTTCTCTTGAAACTATATTTTTATTCTGTCACATCTTATATACTTTACTTGGAGCGTCTGTATGCTTTTGTTTTTGTTTTTGTTTGAATAAATGATTGTTTGGGAGAGAGACACGATCCGCTGGTTCGTATGAACACATGTGTTCTTAGCTTTTAATTTTCATGGCGAAGGTTGAAACTGCTTCGTTAATTGTTATATGGTTGGAAACGGGAAATGCTACATGTAGTAATTGGTATAATGTCTTGAATAATGTGAAACTTGGCAATTGTTGTGCTCATATAGATCTTGTTTAAGCTCTTGCATCATGTACCTTGTACCCATTAATGAATAATTACATAGAGCTTGTTAAAATTTGGTTTGCATGATTGGTCTCTCTAAGTCTAGATATTTTCTGGTTGAGGTGTTTGAACAACAAGGAGACGATGTAAAGTCTTATAATGCTTACAATATGTTTATATGTGAGTCTTGCTGCACCATTTCATACTTGAGTTTGCTTCAAATAACCTTGCTAGCCTAAACCTTGTATCGAGAGGGAATACTTCTCATGCATCCAAATACTTGAGCCAATATTCATGCCATTTGTGTCCACCATACCTACCTACTACATGGTATTTCTCCGCCATTCCAAAGTAAATTGCTTGAGTGCTACCTTTAAACCATTCAAAATTTATCACCTCTGATTTGTGTCAATGTTTTATAGCTCATGAGGAAGTATGTGGTGTTTATCTTTCAATCTTGTTGGGCAACTCTCACCAATGGACTAGTGGCTTCATCCGCTTATCCAATAATTTTGCAGAAAGAGTTGGCAATGGGATTCCCAGTCCCAAATTAATTAACAAAAATAGACACTCCTCCATAGTATGTGATTGTTGGACGGCACCCAAAGGATTCGGTTAGCCATGGCTTGAGAAAGCAAAGGTGGGGAGGAGTGTCATCATAATAAAACTAAAATAAAAAGGCACTCCTTCATGGTATGAGATTGTTGGCAGGCACCCGAGGATTCGGTTAGCCATGGTTTGTGAAAGAAAGGTTGGAAGGAGTGCCACCCAAAAACAAAATAAAATGGGAGCCGCTCTTTGAAGGTTTGCCTGGCAAGGGGGTTAGAGTACCCGCTACCATTCGTTGACAACAACAAACACCTCTCAAAACTTTACTTTTATGCTCTCTATATGTTTTCAAAATCAAAGCTCTAGCACAAATATAGCAATCGATGCTTTCCTCTTTGAAGGACCATTCTTTTACCTTATTGTTGAGTCAGTTTACCTATTCTTTCTATCTTAGAAGCAAACACTTGTGTAAATTGTGTGCATTGATTCTTACATGTTTACCTATTGCACTTGTTATATTACTTTGTGTTGACAATTATCCACGAGATATACATGTTAAAGTTGAAAGCAACCGCTGAAACTTATATCTTCCTTTGTGTTGTTTCAAAGCTTTCTACTAAGAATTTATTGCTTATGAGTTAACTCTTATGCAAGACTCATTGATGCTTGTCTTGAAAGTATTATTCATGAAAAGTCTTTGTTATATGATTCATTTGTTTACTCATTATCTTCATCATTGCTTCGAATCTCTGCATTTATCTCATATGCTTACAATAGTATGATCAAGGTTATGATGGCATGTCACTTATGAAATTATCTTTGTTATCGTTTTACCTGCTCGGGACGAGCAGAACTAAGCTTGGGGATGCTGATACGTCTCCAACGTATCGATAATTTCTTATGTTCCATGCTACTTTATTGATGATACCTACATGTTTTATGCACACTTTATGTCATATTCGTGCATTTTCTGGAACTAACCTATTAACAAGATGCCGAAGTGCCAGTTCCTGTTTTCTGCTGTTTTTGGTTTCAGAAATCCTAGTAACGAAATATTCTCGGAATTGGACGAAATCAACGCCCAGGTTCCTATTTTGCCCGGAAGCATCCAGAACACCCGAGAGCCGCCAGAGGGGGGCCCTGTGGGCCCCAGATGACATGGTGGCGCGGCCAGGGCTGGGCCCGCGCCACCCTATGGTGTGGTCGCCCCTTTGACCCTCCTGCGCCGCCTCTTCGCCTATATAAAGCCCCTGCTTCGAAAACCCTTACGGGGAAAGCCACGGTACGCGAAACCTTCCAGAGCCGCCACCATCGCGAAGCCAAGATCTGGGGGACAGGAGTCTCTGTTCCGGCACCCTGCCGGACGGGGAAGTGCCCCCGGAAGGCTTCTCCATCGTCTCCACCGCCATCTTCACCGCCATCGCTGCCTCCATGATGAGGAGGGAGTAATTCACCCCCGGGGCTGAGGGCTCCGCTGTAGCTATGTGGTTCATCTCTCTCTTTATGTGATCTAGTTGAATATCATCTATGTGCTACTCTAGTAATGTTATTAAAGTACTCTATTCCTCCTCCACGTGTGTAATGGTGATAGTGTGTGCACCGTGTGAGTACTTGGCATAGGCTATGATCATGATCTCTTATAGATTGCGAAGTTAACTATTGCTATGATGGTATTGATGTGTATTATTCCTCCTACATATGCATGATGGTGATAGTGTGCATGATATGTTAGTTCTTGGTGTAATTATGTTGATCTATCTTGCACTCTAAGGTTATTTAAATATGAACATTGCATTGTGGAGCTTGTTAACTCCGGCATTGAGGGTTCGTGTAATCCTACGCAATGCGTTCATCATCCAACAAAAGAGTGTAGAGTAGTCCTATTATGTGATCATTGTTGAGAGTGTCCACTAGTGAAAGCAGGATCCCTAGGCCTTACTTCCAAGCATCGAATCTCCGTTTGTTTACTGTTTTGTTGCATGTTTACTCGCTGCCATATTTTATTCAGATTGCTATTGCCACTCATATACATCCATATTACTTGTATTTCACTATCTCTTTGCCGAACTAGTACACCTATACACCTGACAAGTGTATTTGGTGAGTTGGGGACACAAGAGACTTCTTGCTTTGTTATTGCAGGGTTGCTTGAGAGGGATATCTTTGACCTCTTCCTCCCTGAGTTCGATAAACCTTGGGTAATCCACTTAAGGGAAACTTGCGACTGTTCTACAAACCTCTGCTCTTGGAGGCCCAACACTGTCTACAAGAATAGAAGCTCCCGTAGACATCAAGGCCCAGAAGGGTCATGAAAGCATTGAAGGTATCAAACGTCGTATGAGCAAAAAGGAAGTGGCAGGATTCTCCGTAGGCACGATTCTATTTGGGTGATCGTTGACTGTCTTACCAAGGTCGCACACTTCCTTCCAGTCAAGACTGCCTTTAATGGCCGTCACTTGGCTGAACTTTACATCTCTCGGATTCTTAGTCTACACGGAGTTCCCAAGAGGATAGTATCTGACCATGGCAGCCAATTCACATCAAGGTTTTGGAAGAGCCTACATGAAGTTTTGGGAACAAAGCTCTCCTTTAGCACTGCATACCATCCACAAACCGGAGGACAAACAGAACGTGTCAATCAGATCCTTGAAGATATGCTCCGCGCTTGTGTTCTAGCCTATGGAACCAAGTGGGAGGATTGTTTACCCTTCGCAGAATTCTTGTATAACAATATCTATCAAACTAGTCATCAGATGGCACCGTTCGAAGCCCTCTATGGAAGAAAATGCCGCACCCCTCTCAACTGGTCCGAAACCAGAGAAAGCAAAGTGTTTGGACCATACGTTCTTCGAGAAGCAGAAGAACAAGTCCAACTTATCCGTGACCGTTTGAAAGCTGCACAATCCCACCAGAAGAGCTACGCCAACACTAAGCGCCGAGAAGTAATTTTCAACACCGGAGATTTTGCTTATCTCCGAGTCACACCACTCAAGGGAATGCAACGATTCCATGTTAAGGTGTAATATCCTAGGATTCGAGACGATCGAGGGGTAGATTTTAGAAAGGGATGTGCATTGCATCGCAAAACTAGGGGAAATTTCACGCTTAAATGCATATAACCTAAGAAGGAACAAGTTTCTCTCTCGACACCAGCTAGGTTAGGGTTTCGAGAGTGCGACAAACTTGGACATGATCTCTTTTGAAACTAGGGTTTTGAGAAGAGAGGGGGAACATGGCATCATTATAATTTAAGTTGCATGATTGAATTGAAACAAGTTTGAGTTGAAACTCAAACTCAAACCTCACTCATTCAAATACAATTCATAAGTCAAACAATTAATAATTCAAATAAGAATATTGTAATTGATAATACAAATAATAAATGAATATGAAAATCATCACAAATAGCTCATTAGGGAAACTTGAGCTTTATTGATCATCACACACAATTACATTGTCAATTACAATATTCAAATGGAATTTATATTACATAACACATTTCATGAATTAAAAAAAAGGAAAAAGAAAAAGGAAAATTACAAAGTATAAGAACTTGCTAAACTACACTAAATATCAACTTGATCTTCTTGATCATCATATGATGGAGAGATCCTTGATCATCATTTGATCCCTGCATAGAGAAACAACAAACAAAAATACACATTAGGCCAAGTGGCAAAGACACTTGGCAGGTTAGCAAATAATGGAATTGAGAGGATAATATCAAGACCAGCCGAGCTGATCCACCAAAATCCCAAGTTCCACCATGGAACCACCCAAGCAGCTCACAAGGCTGTGTGCATGCACACCGGCACACACAGCCAAGGGAGTCACCAAAATGGTGTCAGGCCTTGCTATCGACCAAGATAGCAAGGAGAGGGTCATATATAACCTTTTTCAAGCCAAAACCCTAGAAGCCATCGACAGGAACTTCACAAGGGTAAGACCACCAAGAACAGGAAGAACACATAGCCAGCAAAACCATCCAGTATCAGTTCCACCAAGAACTGAAGGCTGTTGAGCAAGGATTGATGGAGTAAACCATCACCAACAAGCCAGGAGGAGCAGGGCAAGCTTAAGAAACCATACATAAGCAAAACCTCTACACCAAGACCATTTCTAGGAGCTGGAGTGAGGTATAACCAAGAATCCATGAGCAAGCATTTGTCTTGCTCATAAATAAGCATGTGCATCACACACACACAAGCTAGGGGGTGTGATTACCCAGTTTGTATCATCATTTGGTGTAAACCACTTGATGCTGGCAAAATAGGGATTTAGCTAGAAGAAATAAATCCTAGTGAAGGATTAGTCAAGCCCAGTGTATCACCACTACAGCCAACTAAAGTATCAAGCAAGGATTTGATTCACAACCAGCTAGCCCACCTCACCTAGCACTAAATGGTTACTTAACCATCAGACATATAGACAAAAGTTTGTCTATTTAGTTTTCAACATCAAAAGCTACTGGAAATCCAAAAGAGGATCAACCAGCAAGCATTCACCAAGCCACATCAAGCCCCTGAGAGGGGAGCTACCTTAGAACAACAAGTAACTACTGCTAGGGCCACCTCAAACATAAAACCATCAAGCCAAATAGTATATCATTACCCATATGGGTTCAAAGTGAGCTAGGGTCCCCAAAAAATGGTTGGCATCCCTCTAGCTCAAGTCAATCAATTAAAAGAATTATCACTGTATAATAGTTCATTTTATTTATCCATTTAATCAAGTCAAACTAAGCAGATAAATGAAATACACAAGCAACCAGTGGCATAGACTTGCAAATGATCCAAAGGATCACTGGAAGCAGCAGCAGATGCTTTATCAAGCAAAAGCATGCACCAACACAAGGTATGGTGTTACAAAGGCACATGATAAACCTCAAACGGGCACATATAGTAGAATACATGGCAACCAACAAGCAACTGATGATCACATGATCATCAGAGCTTGCTAGAGCATGCCAGGGCTTGCTAGAGTCAAGCCTAGCATCAATACATGGACCAGTTAATGAAATAGCCACAGTTAAGCAACAATTGCATCACAGAAAATTATATAAACAATTTTATAATTGTATCCAGAAGCACATCATCAAGGAAAGGATGCATCTAGACAACAGCCAAGCCTAGCAGAGCTTTACCATGAGATAGAGCTCAATAAGCAGCACACACATAGCACTGGCCCTTGCAAGAGCAAGGATTACTCACAGTAATCAAGCCAGGGGCAGGAATATTGAATATACATGACCATCCAGTGATAGCAGCAGCAGCTGGAGCAACATGGCAATCCATGAGCATCACAGCATGCTCATGAGCAAGTGCATGAGTGCCACGGCATAAGAAAGTGCATAAGCATAGGCATAGGATTAGCTGCAGACAAAATATACATGCATGCACATCAAGTAGGGTGGAGCAGCATAGGCTAGAGCATGGAGAGAGCAGCAGCATAAGCAGAGTAACAGCACAGGCATGGCCACAGAAGCAATAGCATGGCTAGCTAGGGCACACAGGAGCAGCAGCAGCACACATCAGCAGCAGCCAGCACACAAGCAGCAGCAGCACAAGGCCATGGATGCCAAGGCATCCAGAGGAAGGAGAGGAAGTAGAACATGTAAAAGAGAGAGGGGAGGAGCACTTACTGGAGGAGCAGCCGGAGAGCGTGGCCATGGCGCCCATGGCGGCACACGCCAGGGGCACGGCGGTGCCAGGCCAAGCCAGGCCACGACAAGCACCACAACGCCCAGGACCATCACGTCGAGGCTCACGGCAGCACCGCAATGCTAAGGATGTCGGCGAGCGGCGAATCGTCGCGAACCCGTGCAACCCTAGTTGCAGTAGGGTTGGGGAAGAACGGAGGCGACCGCCAAACGCAGATCGACACGGACCAACAGGTGCGCCATCGAGAGGCGAGCCAGATGCGACCGATCTCGTCGCCGGGGATGGCCGGAGACGGCCGGAACAAAGCGGCGACGGCGGTGGCGACCACGGTGTCGCGAGAGCTAGGGTTTGTCGAGGAGGCGAGGGGGATGAGTGGTGCGACCGAGCGGGTTGGACCAGGCTGGTGGGTTTAGCCCAATCCACTAGGCTTCACCGGGCAGGTGGGCCCAAGGGCAATTTGGGCATTTCACAAATTCCATTTAAATAGAAACTTTGGCAAAATTATATAAATAAAAGATAACTCTAAAAAATAGAGAAAAATATGCAAACCACTTAAAATTTTATTCTCTATCATAATAAAATATGAGATAGAATTTTTGAGACAAATAAATTGGAGCCATAATTAAATCCAAGGAATAATGAATTAATAAAAATCATTAAAAATAAACTCCCTCGATTCTTGGAAAGTTAGAGCATCCCAACGGTGCTTCAGAAAGATCGAATCTTTTTTTTGGTTAGCCTAAATTTTAGTGGAAGACGAAGTCTTCCACCCTTAAAAATTGTTCATCAGGTGTTTGGAAAACTCCAAGCTTCAGCCATGGGGTCCTGTCGGGCACTTTTCAGGAAGTCATCAATCTCCCGTCTTAAGTTGAAGTATCTTCAGGGGCGAAGTGCAGTCCACGGCTCCAAAATGCACATATACAATGTTTGCCGCTCAGATAAGGAATTGGCGTAATCTCCATCTAATCTTGGCGCTTCACTTGATCAGGACTAGATAGATCATGAAGGGTAGCTTGGCTTTGATGCTTTCGCTCACTCGGATCGTTGGATAGTGCACCAAGGTTTGGTTTTTAAGAAGATATCTTCAAAGTTAGTGCGATCAAGCTCTAGGGTTAGACAAAATTTGTATGACTTCATCTTCCCGCTGGGTTGCAGTCCATCTTGAAGGCATTGGCTTCCGCTTCCTTGGCGTCGAAGGGTGTCTTGAGTTGAAGGTTGTACTTAAGTTGGGTATTTTGGGACAACAGGGTTGGATCTAGTTGTTACCCAAGTTAGAGTTAAGGTTCTCCCTTAGCTTTTCAAACTGGCAGTTAGCATTTCTACCAGAATTTTAACCGGATGCAAGAAAAAAACATCTTAGGGAGGGTTTCCTAGATAGGGTTACCACACAAAAAGTGTTTTTAAGGACGAAAGGCCAAAACGAGTATAAGCAATCACAAGCACTCAAACAAAAAAATTAGAAATCAACAAGCAATCACAAACACTAGATAGGCATTGACAAATGTGACCTATCAAAATTGGTTTGGCATTTTTATGAGTTATAAAATAATTTACACAATTTTTATGCTAAAAATGTACCCTGTTTTGGTTTCAAAAATCCTAGAGATAATCTATAGTTCACAAAAATATGCCCTATGGCACATGGAAATTCTTATATGATACTAAACACTAGGAGTTGGTTTAGATTCAAAAACAATTTTATTTTAAAATTGAAAATCACGCAAGACCCTAACTTTCTAAGGAACACAAAATCTAGGAACCTCATGTATGCACCACCTATGCCAAAATGAAGATACTTACTTGTACTTTCTAGCAAAATTGACCTCACTGCAAAAGGGTATATATAACTCCCTCAATTAGAAGTCTAACAAAACAGTAACATTTCAGAAACATAAATACTACTAAATATATAAAGCACTAAATCACATGGATGCTACTGGAGGTGGTTAGTATTTTGTTTGGCAACATATAACAATTTAAATCACTCCATTTGGATCCAAGGTGAATTTTTAGTTATTTAAAACCTAAACAGATCTATCGGCAAGGATTATTTGCAAAAAAGGAAAAGGGAGGGAAGTGGGCCGAACCGACCAGATCCGGGAGGATCCGTGGCGGGCCAGCTTAGCTGCTGCCAGGGACACGCGGGAGAGGCGGTTTCAACTGGCCCGAGCGGGGCCTGCAGCCATGCACCAGGCGGGCTACATGCAACCGCATGATCCCGAATCAATGGTCCACGAGGGATCCGTCGGCAACGATGCGAAGACGGCTGTGCCACCGCGTCCGAGCGAGGGAGAAGGCAAGGGAGCTCACCAGGAATGGCTGGGAGATGACGGCAACGATGCAGACGAAGATGCGGATGGATGGATGCTCTACCCGGCACCTCGAATGCGCTGACGGAGGTCCGGTCGTCCGTTAGTTCGACGGCGATGTCAACGACCGCACGGGTAGATGTCTGACGCCGGTGACCTTGCCGTGGTTCCTGGAAAGGAAAGAGGGGCGGGATTAGGTGTGCACGAGGAAGCAGGCTATAGAGCGGCAGGGGGACAAAAAAGGGCAACGGCGGCCTCAGGCATGACGACCTGCAGAAGGACGGGCATGGTGCGGCCTCGGCCTAGCGATGGAGCTGCAACTTGTCGCTGGTGACTTCCCGGCCGTTTCCTGGAAGAAAAGAGAGGATGCGTGAGGAGGGCCACGACTAGGCTAGCTCAGTGAATCAGGGAGAAAAGGCAACAGCGGCATTGTTCGATGGAAAACTTCCCCGCACCACCATGGACATTGAGCTCGAACTCGAGCAGCCAGGAGGGGCTGAGCCTTTGTCTGCTCGGGCGAGGTTGGTGGAGTGGTGAGCGAGGGTGGTGGCGAAATGGAGAGGCACGAGAGGGGTTGCGGCTTTAAAACGACCGGGACGATCCCATGGTGAACCGGGTCCATGCATAAGAGAGATCGAGGCGGTAGCAAGGGATTGGGTACGGAGGCGGTGCTGTCAAGTGAGGCATGCTGAGGCAGGTGTCCTACAAGCGAAGGAGGGTAGAGGCGTGTCCTGGACAGGTCACGGCGAGGCGGATATCAAGGTCGAGCACAGGTGATCGACAAAAGAGAGGCGACAAAGGAGAGGTCTAGGTAGGGTCCTATGCCAGTTTATGGAGACAAGGCACAATACCTCTCGTATTAGAATCGATGGGTGCGGCTGCGGAGGCTGAGCTGTAAGGGAACATGATGGCATGATACAGTTGTGCTGACCAGGGTCGTGACGAGCACGGCCGAGTGGGTTGTGGGGCGAGGCCACGCTCGTGAGCATGCCCGAGTGTGTTATGGTGTTCTCCTAGTCCGCGTTGCACACTCGGGTGGCACATAGAGGGCGTGTGGGAAGTGGTACACGGGCATGTCTTGCAGCAGCGTGCACGGCGTCCATCAGGGTGGCGAGGACGTGTCAGCGCGAGGGAGAGAGAAAGAGAGTGCCAGGAAGAAAAAAGAGTGGTGGGGGAGGCTAGGTCAGCCACTGGTTGACATTGGTCGCAGAGAAAATAGAGAAGGAGGTGTGTGCATGCTCTCCCGCCGGTTCCCAAGGAAAAGAGAGACAAAGAGTCCCATCGAGACAAGAGAGGAGCTAGGGGACAGAGAGGGTCTATAGTGGTGCAGGGCTTAGTCCTTCATTGCCTTGTCTTGGGGTGCTAAGAGAGAGATGCTCATGCGATCTGGACACATATGGCATGGCATGGCCGGCCTCCTCTCATCTCTCCCTATTTTTCTCAAACGTGCCAAGCACACACACTGTGCAGGGATCGGCCAGGGAGGGGTGCAGCTGCTGGGGAGGTCAAAGATATAGGGTTGAGGTGATTAGAATAGAAAAAGAGGGAGGGAAATGGCACATGCATGACATTGCATGGCATGGCCGGCTCTCTCTCCTTGACAAACGAAAGTGGACAAATGAGTATGCCCAATTGACCAAGCATGCTTACCAAGATATTGGTGATTTTTATGGAGATTAGGGCTAGCTAGGTAAGTTTGGTGGAGATTAGAAATGAACTAGAGATAGGGAGATGGAAATCAATCCTTTGGATGTACAAGCAAGCAATTTATCAAAAGACAAAGGGGGTTTAATGATATTGGTGATTTTGATAGATGGCTTAGAGAGGTGCCTTTGATGTACATGAGTTGCCAAAGCATTGCATTTGACCAAGAATTTCATTTGGTAGAAGTTTGGATAAAATCCTATGCATATGGCCGATTTGAAAGGAAATCATTTGAAAAAGATTTTGAAATTTTGGAAAATAGCAAAGTAGGGTGTTGGGTTCATGGGGTTCTACTAGCAAGGGTAGCTTGGTAGAATATTCCCAAAATTATTGAGAAGTATAAGTGCACGAAATGGCCTATACACTAATAACATGCATTTAGGTAAATAGGAAATAAAATATGTTTGTAGAAATTACATTTCAAAATGAAAGAGAAACAGGATAGGACATATTAGTCACATATCCAATTTTAAATAGATAAAATTAGAAACGGTGTGATAAAAACTTGAAATAGTCTTGTGGTTAAAAGTAGAGAAGAAAGATAAGTAGGGTTTTGGGAATTTTGGGAAAAGAAGGAGAAAGAACTTGATTTGAGTAAAAAATAAATTTGTGGAGTGAGTTATTCTAAGAGTAGATGGTGACAACATAGTGTAGCTACATTTCCACTCTTGGTTTTTTGAAGATTAAACTTGGATTAAAGAAAAACAAGGGAATAAAGTGGGAGAAGGGATCTTGAGCTAAAACATTGGATATGGTATAAGATCAAGTGGAAAGTATGGGTTGCAAGGATAGCATGGGACACGAGAGACGTTGGAGTGTTAGAGGGAGTTTCATAGATGAGATCCATGCCTTGAGTCCACCTATAATAGTTGTGGGTGCTTAAGAAACAACTGCCAAAGTTCGAAGATTTTTAACAGTGCCAAAAAAAGATTATTGACTTGGCTTCAAAACAAACAAGGATAGGTGGGTAGATGATTGATCTGGTCAAGGGCATTGGTAGGGTTAGGAAGTGAACATGACAGGGTAGGACCAGGGCTAGGTGCATTGTCTCAGATGGCAAAGGATAGATATAGCTAGAGTCTCCAAAAGTCATTGTGATAACAGTTTTAGGACTTAGTCAAAATTGGAGTTGCTCCGAGGTTGGCGTCTAGGGTTCATGATACAAAAGGATTAGGGAGTAGATGATTTTCCAAACTTGAATAAAGGATAGGGTGAGCTAAGTGCATAACCAGGAGGATCTCAAGGTAGGTGCATTCATGGTTCCACAAATGGAAGGGTTTTAGTTAGTGAGTTGCTAGATGGTTTTACCCCTTGAAGGGTTATGCTGTAACTCAAGACAATTTATCTGAACCAACAGATCAAGGCAACTCATCTACAAGCATACCAAAGCAACTAATATTAACAAGCACATCAAGGAAATTCATCTACAAGTAGATCAAGGTAATTCATCTTGATTAGTCTTTAGAAAAAGTTTTTGTTTCCCCTGATTTTTGCACTTTGGACACTTACACAAGGTTGCAAAAGTTGGGGTGTTACAATCCCGGAGGGACTCCACCAGCCCTAGCCGGCCCACAAGGTGGGAAGGTGGAGTCCATGGTGGACTCACCACCTTGGCCAGCCACAATGCAAGGAAATGGAGAAATCCCTCCTTGACTAGGTTTCCCAAAATTGGTAAGTTTTGAAGTTGGACTCCAATGTGGTTTTTGGGTGAGCCCTAGGTTTTCCACCTATTTAAAGGGGAGAGGAGGGGAGGGGTTCGATACCACAAGGCCGCACCACCAAGGGCACCAAGAGCCAGCCCCCAGCCCCTCTCTCTAAACCCTAGCAACTCCCTCCTCCACCTCTCTACCACACGGCTTACGGTGAAGCCCTACTGGAGTTCTCCACCACCACCGTCACCATGCCGTCAATCTGCCGGGATTCCGAGGAGGATCTACTACATCCGCTGCCCGCTGGAACGGGGAGAAGGATGTCTTCATCGACACCGTACGTGTGACCGAGTGCGAAGGTGCTGCCTGATTGTGGCAACGTCAAGATCTTCTACGTGCTTTTGAAAGTGGCAAGTGACCAACTACATCATCCACGAGATTTATCTCGTTAACGCTTAGCGATCTTCGAGGGTATGATGATCTCAACTCGTTGCTACCATCTACTATAATAGATCTTGGCTTGTTATTCGTTCTTGTGGTAGGAAATTTTTGTTTTCTATGCTACGAATCCCTACATTATGCACATGATCATCTACATAGAGATCATCATATGGATCATCAACAGCGTCCCCAACATGATCATCATAAACACTCTTCTCCGAGCTCAACAAGGCGCCACAAGCAACATGACAAGGCACACGAGCCATCATCTAGGCATGTCGAGGATCGTCATCGACACACACCACATCATGATCATCGTCGACCATCACCACCTCATGGATTCCATCGACATACGTCACCACATAATCATCACCGACACAAGTCACCTCATGATCGCCATCGACCAACATCTCCCAAGGATCTTCGACAACACCCCTCAAGACATGGTGATGATGCAAGAAAACGAGATCCTCGACATGAAGGCGACAAACACCATCATAGGGTGTCTACCACTCCAAGGGTGACAAGTGCACATCAAGCGGACCTTCCTCATAAGCTGACTTCCACTTATTGTGCCACCACCACAATGGCCCCTACATCGTCGTATGCCTATGGACTCTGATGCTACAAGTGAAAGCAACAAGGCCACCATCCACGGGAATGTGCCAATCTCCTATGTGATGTGTGCAAGGCCAAGGGTCACATGACGTGGCAATGCACGCCAAGAAGTTCTACTTCGACGAGCTAGATGCCCAAGCCACCAAGAGGCCCATGGCGCCTACACTTCAAGATGAAGATCGACAAGGCAAATTCAAGGGTGAGGTTGATTCGAGCCTATCTCTCAACCACACTATGGCACCACCACATGAGGTACATTTGGGAGGCAATGGAGTTGAGATGGTTGAGCATGAGAATTTCCCTTCAACCAAGGAGGCGCATGGAGATGATAAAATCAAGCCTACTCCTATATGCTTGAATGATGAGATGGTACCAATCTCATGTGACCATGAGAGCCACTTAGCCCACTTGAGTGAGAGTGATAGTGAGTTGAGTGACTCCCACCCCATATGTGAGATTGAGTGCTTCCATTTGGAGGACATGAGTGATACACCGAGTGAGTTGACAGAGGTAGTTGATAGGTCCATGGAGGCCATTTTACTTTCTAACAACTTAACCTCTCCCTCTATTGTGTCTTCTCATGTTGCACTAGGTTCCATGGAAGATGAATCGTCGATCACGGAGAAGATGTACATGGTGCATAAAGATGATGATATCACACCATGCTTGCAAGAACATGAGAAAGTCGACCACATGGATCCTACAACTTTCACAACACCTACATCATATGAAAGGGACTACAAAGGTAACTATATGGGTGTTGATGATGCCATGATCCCACTAGTGGACATGATGACTCTTTAATGCATGCATGATGATGATACAACGGGAACGTATCAGGTGAAAATGAGGCTTGTTTTGCAAATATGAAATGGTGACATGAATCGTTGGATCATGTACCAACAGATGGATCTACCAGCCACGTCCCACCTCTACCATATTTTGCAGAACTCCCCTTGAAATCCCATTCTCTCTTAGTTTCTCAGATTCTCCAGATCGGAAAATCTCTCCCCCAGGCCTTCCCGGAACTTCCAAAACTCGATGACCTCCTTCCCCGTTGATGGCCTAAAGGAACCGGAGTTCATCTTTGACGAAGAGGTCAGACCATCTGGCTAGTGAGCCCTAGGAAGAAGATGCCTACTGGTGCCTCCACCGATGCAGCAACACCGCCGCTAGGTCCGTCAGATCTGACTACAAGTATAGGGAGTCTATGCCTTATGGATCCGCTCTTTCTTCTGGTTTCATGGGGATGGGATCAGGATTGTGTGGAGAATTTATGTACGCAGAACAGTTCTTGTTGTTCTGGTTCCTTCGTTTTTTCAAAGTCCAAGGAAGTTGCAGACTTGTAGGGGGTTTTATGGGAAACGAGCTTTCAGTGATTGTGGTGCAGTTGAAGAGTTCAATCTGTCCATTGGTACATGATCCAGTGGTTGGCAACGAAAATTTGCATATTTTTGGAACTTGTGCCATTTGCACTTGATATGTCCCCATGATACAATTGCTATGTCATATGCTTCGTTCTTATTCTCATGTGATGCTTTGCTTGAACATGTGGAATTACTTGCTTGTGACAATTTGACCATGCCATGCTATGATAAAATGTTGGACATGTTTTGTGCTACATGTATTCTCCCATTAATGCAACCAAAGTGTTGAATACTTGCTCTTTCCAATGCTTGGTTTGCAAAAGTGTTAATATGCTTGTGAATGAGATTGCCCCCATAATTCTCTCAAATTTTGGAGACTTTGCATCATTGTTCAAAAACTAGGCCGAATCAGCGATTAATAGGCCGATTCATCGCTACTAGGGGCTTGATCGTGTTGATTACCTCTAATCACCTATGTTAATCTTTTAAATCGATTAATTTCTTTGACATCCCGATTACTAGGAACTAGCAGGGTGACCCGCACATTTGTGCGGCTAGATTTCATATGTCCTATTGCTCATAGAATTTGTCACGAAACATTTGTAGTGTGTAACTTTTACCCCTACTTTATGTAAGTTTTTTTGATTAAAATAAAAGATGATAATACATTATAATTTACTTGCAGTATATGGGGGAGGGGGGTTTACAAAAATATTATTGACTGAAAAGAAATTACGTGCCTCATGTTTTCCAGAAGTATAAATATTGTTACAAATTATATTATTTTATTTCTACAATATGTATCAAACTTTTGTCAATTATTTGAATTATATGCATTGCAAGAGCATACAATTTCCCCCCGTATAGGCTATAAATACAACCGGCTGGTGACATAATCACTTCCTTTATTTCACCCAAAAGATTATCATAAACTTGATTCTTGCGTGCAACTATATATTAACAGGTTTTAATAAACAAAGTGTTTCATCTAAATCAATAGCTATTTTTATAAAAAGGAAAATTTAGGATCATTAATCCAGCCGAATAAAAAAAATCATACAGAAAAATATACATGCATGCGAGAAAAGTCACGTGGTTTGCAACATAATCATTGGAGTATGGCTGTATAGCGGACATGTAAGTAATGTAAGCATCTTCATTCATATTGATCATCAGGGCCATTATGTGCCCTAGCTTCTTCCATCCAGTATAACTTAATACATGGCGCCGTGGAACCACGTACATCCTGCTTACATCATGCTGAAGCCAGATGATACAGTAATCTACTTGGCAATCGAGTCCATCCCACGCCTTGGATCGAACCAAACCAGTTTTTTTAGATATGGGAGCAGGGCCCCGGCCTCTGCATCAATTGAACAAACCATTTATTGATAGAAATAGATCTTTGAGGCAAATTAATTAGTATGGTTACCAACCTTTGTTCTTTGCTTTACCGAAACTTCAGCCGATCAGCGTCATATTATCTTGCATATCAATAGATATATATGTGCACCACTTTTGTTCTATACTGCCTGTAGTGAGCTGAGAAATATACACAACATATGTTGTACGATCTATTGTAAAGAAATAAATAGGTTGAGCACTCAAAAGTAAACTGAAGCTCGCGTGTAATTACCTTGCTTCGGGGCTGTCCGGATGTGTTTGCACGATATACGACTAAATTTGATCGATCGCTCTATCCTGTACAGCGTCATGCATCTTTTCAGTCGGGATTGTGGAGAGAGAAAGGAAATTCGTAGACCATATATGTCGTATATTGTATAAAAGTAGAGGCAGCACTCAAAGAAAATTAAATCTGACATTTATTTACATGGCGATGGGCTGATCGGCAGGGTGTGCAACCGCGATCCATGTCTTAGTTGGATTGATCGATTCATCCATTATGGCTGCCCTGCATGGTGTATGCTAGCTGTATGCATGAGATTGAAAACAAACTAACCTTCACGTTTATGCACAGGAGCTGAGTGGACATGGAGGAAACTTGGGGGCGATCGGAATACGACGGCATAGCAGTAGTATGCCTGAGGGAACTGCACGTCGAGGGATCGGAATACGACGGCCGCGGCAACATACGTACGTGAGAGAACGCTAGATTGATCTAGGTATGCTCTCGATCGATCTAGATATAACTTCACGATGCGGCGGCGACGATGCGCGAAGAAGGAAAAAAGCAACGGTGTGGGAAAACACGTTATGCTTGTTTTAATGGGAGCCGTGGGTGCTTTTGGAGAATCCTAACTGATCTGAAACAAATACAATGGCAGCCGTAGTTTTTTACGTGTGGATATTTTAAATCTGAGCCGTTCTCTTTTATGTGCTAAATCTGAGCCGCTATTTGTCTTGTGTTTTAATTATATAATAGATAGATGATCTGTGTACATGGTGGCGGCTGGTGGCTTCTTTTCCGCTCATGACCTAAAAGATTACATCACAGAGGAGAAGCGTACATGTTTAAGTGGGATGTTGGGCTTATGCCTAAGTCATAGCTTGAGGAAGAATTAGGCTTATGCCTCCACCATCCCTTTGGATTAGGGAAACCCCCTCCTCTCTTAGACACAAATCTATGAGTTGTATCAAGGTCCTCTGTAGAAGGATAGAGAGGGAGAGAGATATGCGAAATATGTTGGATGTATTATTGAGCCTCATGGGTGAGTATATATAGGCGTACATGGATCATCTTGGAGTGCAAGACAAGACACGAGATCTATCTCTATCCTAGATTACCTAAACCGTACGTATACTCTAACACTCCCCCGCAGTCGTAGCGGGAGCGTCGTGAACAACATGAACGACGTGGACGGTCAGACTGGAGATAAACCGAAGTGGACCCCAGAAGGCTGACACTCCCCCGCAGTCGTAGCGGGAGCGTCGTGGACGGTGTCGCGTCGCGGATGCTTGGACTGTAGAAGAAGCTGGTGAGGCGCAGGCGAGGTGGTAGCCCTTTGTGCCGATGTCGAGGTAGCCGAGAGCGTGGGTGCTGCAACCTTGGTCGGGGCAGCTGCCCGAGGGGATGCCGTGCTCGATGTCGTGGCCAGGTACCGATGTCGATGTAGCCGCAGGCGAGGTGGTGTGCGAGGAGAGTGACGGAGACGCGCCGAGGCAGTCGTGGAGATGGTCGATGCCGAAATCGATGCAGTCTGAGCCGTCGAGGACGAAGTGCAACCATAGTTTTGCCAGAACCAGGCGCACGTCGGGAACGAAGGCATACTCTGGTTTTGCCAGAACCGAGTACGCATAGAAGAACTCGACGGTGATGTGGTCGAGGCAGTCGTAGAGGCGATGTCGATGAAGACGTCGTCGAAGCCGATGAACACGAGGCACCGGTCCGAGCTTGCCAGGCCCGGGGACGCGTCGGGGACGAAGGCACGTACCGGTGTTGTCAGTACCGGGCGTGCGGGGGTAGGGAACATTACAAAGTGCACGCCATGTCGGAGTAGACTAGTAGAGGAGGTCTCGACGACGGGTGTCGGAGTAGAAGAGCAGGTGGTGTAGTCGGGGAAGAGGCGAGTCTCGACGACGGGTGTCGGAGTAGAGAAGCAGGTGACATAGTCGGGGAAGAGGCGAGGACGTTGGCGGCAAAGTTGTAGTGTACGAAGACGTAGAAGGCGGCTAACCAAGCGGTGACCAGGGGTGGTCATTGTTAAGGTCTAAGACCCCGTGTGTGGCCCGATCTCGCAAATGACCCAAGAATCAAAGGGGGAAAGAGAGGGAGAGGCGGAAGAACACGAAGAACGCGAAGAACACAACGCACACCAACCCGATACAATCGATACTTACCCTCGTGGCTCGATGGACCACGCCAATAGAATCACCACGGGAGAGACTCGAGGTAGAATCCCGGAGTGAGAGATCGGTGTTGGGGACGGAGACTGGTGAGGGAGAGAGAGTGGGCTACACTAGAATCTCACTCACATAGATCCAATCATCCAACATGGGTTGCCTTGATACAAAGGGGATGAAACCCTAGGGAGACAAAGCTCAAAGTCATGTTTAAGCCTAAATCTTGTCTAACCAGCTATGGGGGCGAGCTGGGGTCTTATATAGGCATACAAGGCAACATGGGTCGAAAAGGCACAAGTTGGTGGGCCAAACCCGACGGATCCGGTCCTGGGGCCGGTCGGACCGGGCCTGGGACCGGCGGGTCCGGTCGTGGGGCCGGTCGACCGGTCGCCAACCGGAAATGTCGCAGATCTCCGTCTGGTTGGCTTCCGGTACGACGCCCGGTTGTCGACTGGGCGCGCCCGGTCTGTGGCCCGGTCTGACCGGCCTCTGCGCCGGCCTGTCCGGTCTGTGGCCCGGTCTGACCGGCCTCTGGGCTGGCCGGCCTGTTCCTCCCTCCTCTTCTTCCTCTTCCTTCTCCTCTTCTTCCCTTCGTCTTCTTCCTTCTTCCATGCACCATGGGGGTTCCTTCTCTCTTGGTCCTTGACGACGTCGGCACCTATAGACATCAAGACGATAGGCATGAGGTAGCATACCATTCAAGTTGGTGTTGAGATCGACCATAGAGAGGAAGGAGTTCACCTTGACATATATGGTGGGGTTTTGTGTTGTTGGTCCACTTCGGGGACTCCTTGGCCATGGTGTAGCGTCAATGATAGTCGGGGCTTCACTTGTTGGTCTTGAGGAGTAGGTGTCCAAAGGCCACCCCGCATCATCTCCCCCCCCCTTGGGGAAGAGTCGTCCTCGACTCTTGCTCCTCCTCACCAATGAGGTAGACGGGAAGGACTTGTATAGGTGCCCTTGTGTCCTTAGGGATGCTCGTCGTAGTGCAGGCGTCTTTGTTGTAGTCCATAACGGGTCTCCCATGTAGTGGTGGAGGGGCCAAGTCTCGGTCGAAGAAGAACAAGGGGAAAAACAACTTGCAAAAGGAAAGCTTGTGGATGCCAACTTGGTGATCGGCGAACAAGAGGTTCTCAATAAAAAACGAAGCATCAAGTCGTTTCTCCAAGAGGCATGTGGCAAAAATGGTAATCGAAAGAGTGTCGATGTATCCAAAATTTGGTGGGCCAAAAGTTTGGGCATGTAAGAGTTTGGTTTGTAAAGTGTCAAAAATGTGATGTGTTGTATTGTCCCACACAAATGGAACAATCAAAAGGCAAGTATCGGCGGCAAAATTTGGGGCAAAATTGTTATGTGCAATGGCAAAGCTATGGAGACTTCTAGCTTGGGAAAGTATGGTTGGCGTGAGCCGAATATGGGTATCCTCAAGTTTCAAAGAATCCATTGCAATTGCCATAGATGAAATTAGAAATCCAAAGGAGAGCAACTTTTTGTGTAACTTGTGGCACAAGGTGCATAAGGTGTCTCTCAAATGTATGACATGGTCCTTGAGATTCTCGGAGTGTATGATGATCTTATCAAGACATACAACAACCATTGTGGTCAAGATATGTTGCATAAGAAGCAAAAGAGGTGACGAGGAATTGGACCAAACCGAAGGCTCGACAAGAAAACTCGGAAACACACGAGGGCGAAGGCTTTGGGGAACATACCCTTTGGTGTGAATCCCATGGGTCGGATCATGTAGCTCGTCCTTGTTGGGGTAGCTCTCTAGAGCTCGTCTCGTCAAGTCATGCTCCGTGGCGGTGGAAGTGGTCGTCCGTGTACCTACACATGGAAGAAACAAGACAAAAAGCATGTGTGCATGGTAGATGAATACATCATCCATCATGATGTTCCATGTCTTGTGCACATCACCATTAGTGTCAAGCAAAATAGTATGAAATGCATGGCGATTGTGCATATGGCAAGAAGGTCCATTCATGGCATGTGGTAACTTAGGATCATCAAAAATGGAGAAGGCTATGGGGGCATCTCATGGACAATGAAATAAGCATTCTTGCATACCAAGCATAAGAAAGAGCAATTGTTCACAATCTTGGATGCAAGGAACATGGAATAGTGCAAACATGTGGGGCAAAGCATGCGGAAGTGAATGTCATCATTTTCAACATCATTGCAAGCAAGCGGAGCAAATAGGAAACTCTCATAGCATGGCATGTTCATGGTATCGCAATCAATCAATTCCACATGATCAACAATGTTAGGAAGCAAAGCATCACATGGGAATATGAAAGAATCAAGTGACGTAGCAAATGTATCATCAAGATCATGCATGCGCTCATAAGTCATCATGTCCACTAGTGGGATCATGGCATCATCAACACCTATGTTGTTACCTTTGAAGGCCGACTCATGTGAAGTAGGTGTTGTGGAAGTAGGAGGATCCATGTGGTCGACATGTCCATCTTGGAGCAAGCATGGTGAGATATCATCGTCTTCATGCACCATGTACATCTTCTCCATGAGCGGGAACTCGTCCTCTGTGGAACCTAGTGCAACATAAGAAGACACAAACGAGGGAGAGGTTAATGTGTTAGCATATGCGATGTCCTCCATGGACCTATCATCTACCTCTCTCAACTCACTTTGTGTAACACTCATGTCCTCCAAATGGAAGCACTCAAACTCACATATGGGGTGTAAGTCACTCAACTCACAATCACTCGCACTCAAGTGGGCTAAGTGGCTCTCATGCTCACATGGGATTGGTACCAACTCATCAATCAAGCATGTAGGAGTAGGTTCGACTTGCTCATCTCCATGCGCCTCCGTGGTTGAAGGGAACTTCCCATGCTCAACCATTTCAACTCCATGCGCCTCCGTGGGTGAAGGGAGAATCCCATGCTCACCATGCTCAACTCCATCGCCTCCTAAGTCGTCCTCAAGTGGTGGCATCTTGGAGACTTGTGCGTTGAGCTCGTCGAAGTAGAGCTTCTTGGCGCTTGGCGTTGTGCATTGCCATGCCACATGACCCTTGGCCTTGCACACCTCACATAGGAGATTGGGACATTCCCGTGGAAGGTGGCCTTGTTGCTTGCACTTGTAGCATCGGAGTCCATAGGCATATGACGAGGTAGGGGCCATTGTGGTGGTGGCGCAAGCGGTAGAAGTCGCCTTATGAGGAAGGTCTTCATGTCGAGGCTCTCGTCTTCTTGTCTCATCACCATGTCTTGAGTGGTGTCGTCGAAGATCATGTGTGGGAGGATGTCGATGTAGACCATGAGGTGGTGGTGGTCGACGACGATCATGAGATGGTGTGAGTCGATGACGGTCCTTGCCTTGCCTAGGTGATGGCTCATGTTGGGGGCGCTCTTGATGCTCCATATGATGTCCGTGATGTCGATGATCTTGTGCATAGGCACTCTCATGATAGCGCCTTGTGGAGCTCGGAGAAGTGTGTCGATGCCGAATATGTTGGGGACGCTCTTGATGATCCACATGATGATGCCATCGTGGAGGTCCTCGATCTTCATATGGAGCTCCATTGGCCAAGTAGGGGTATGTGGGAGCATCGGCGGTATGCATGGTGGGTCGATGTCGTCCTCGTCGTGGTGCTCCACCATGTCGTCCATGCTTGTTGAGCAAGTGTCGATGTAGAGCTCGTCGATGTCGTCCATGTTGGCGATGCTCGCGGAGCCATAGTCGGTGTAGAGCTCCTCGATGTCGGTCATGTTGGCGATGCTTGCGGAGCCATAGTCGGTGTAGAGCTCCACATGTTCCTCCACATCCGCGGTGCTTGAAGAGGTATCCTCCTCGAAGTGCTCCGTGTACTCCTCCGTATCTTCTTCGTCGCTATACATGTTAGCAAGACGGTATCTATATGGTGTATGTTAGTGGAAGAACACTACCTCGCAATCTTACCGTGGTATGACAAGATTGGGGTGATCCGACAAGCCGAGAGTTAGAACAATTGTATCGGGCACTCACACAAAGACACACGCAAAAGCTAGCAAATATGGTGTTAGGTGAGTGTGGTGGAAAGCCAAAAGATGAAATCCAAAATCAAGTTTGTTGTTAAGGGTGGGTAAGATCCAAAAACTCAAATGTCAAAGCGATGATCACTATAAACACGGAAAAGATATGGAACTCACACACGGGATAAGCGGGGTTAGTGCAACCAAAAAATGAGCGGAAAAGTGTATGAAGCCCGAAAGCAAGGTTGCTCGGTGTCACACTAACACAAGGAGAGGCAAAGCTTTGGTTGCAAACGATGAGACAACAAGATTCACACGCGGCCTCTCTTCTCTTTTCTCTCTTTTGCTTAAAAGCTTTTTCCTCTTTTTGTATTTGGTGGCACTTACACTCTTTGTGTATATGTATGTATGATGGCACTCGCACACTTTTGCTCTATGGTGCACTTGCACTCTTTTTGTGTTTTGGCGGCTTTTTCTCGCACTATGTTAGTGTTAGCTCGCTTTTGCTATCTTGCCACACGAGTGTTTGCTTGGATGCCTTACTCAACGCGACACACACACCTCACAATGCGGGGCCACGTGCAATGTCTCGCAATACTAGACAAGCAATGCTCGATGGGATAGATCGCAAAAGGAAGAGGGGTTACAAGGTGGAAGCTGCAAGTTATACCTGCGATAGTGGTGGTGGTGGTGGTGGTGGTGGAGATCGCCGGACGTCGAGGTCGAAGGAGGGCGCGAGGATGCGCCCGGTCTGGGGCCCGGTTGGACCGGATCCTGGACCGGCCTGTCCGGTTGCCGCCCGGTCGACCGGGTTCTGTGCTGGCTCGTCCGGTCTGTGGCCCGGTTGACCGGGTCCGAAACCGGGTTTCACGATTTGGAGCTTTCTCTCTCCTGTTCTTCCCCAAACCAAAACCAAATCGACCCAAATCGAAAGAAACGATGGAATTGGAGGCTAGAAAGTGGGGGAAATAGTAGATCAAGCACCTCAACACCAAATCCATGGACCAAAACCACTCAAAACGCAACCAAATCGCAGATCCATCCAAAGGCAAATTAGGGCTATTTTTTGGGGGGGGATTTTTGGGGAAAATTTTTTTTTAGAGACGAAATTGGATGGGTGGGGGGTCAAATTCGCGGAAACCAAAAGCTTCTGATACCATATGTTAAGGTCTAAGACCCCGTGTGTGGTCCGATCTCGCGAATGACCCAAGAATCAAAGGGGGAAAGAGAGGGAGAGGCGGAAGAACACGAAGAACGCGAAGAACACAACGCACACCAACCCGATACAATCGATACTTACCCTCGTGGCTCGATGGACCACGCCAATAGAATCACCACGGGAGAGACTCGAGGTAGAATCCCGGAGTGAGAGATCGGTGTTGGGGACGGAGACCGGTGAGGGAGAGAGAGAGTGGGCTACACTAGAATCTCACTCACATAGATCGAATCATCCAACATGGGTTGCCTTGATACAAAGGGGATGAAACCCTAGGGAGACAAAGCTCAAAGTCATGTTTAAGCCTAAATCTTGTCTAACCAGCTATGGGGGCGAGCTGGGGTCTTATATAGGCATACAAGGCAACATGGGTCGAAAAGGCACAAGTTGGTGGGCCAAACCCGACGGATCCGGTCCTGGGGCCGGTCGGACCGGGCCTGGGACCGGCGGGTCCGGTCGTGGGGCCGGTCGACCGGTCGCCAATCGGAAATGTCGCAGATCTCCGTCCGGTTGGCTTCCGGTACGACGCCCGGTTGTCGACTGGGCGCGCCCGGTCTGTGGCCCGGTCTGACCGGCCTCTGCGCCGGCTTTGTCCGGTGTGGCCGGTCTGACCGGCCTCTGGGCTGGCCGGCCTGTTCCTCCCTCCTCTTCTTCCTCTTCCTTCTCCTCTTCTTCCCTTCGTCTTCTTCCTTCTTCCATGCACCATGGGGGTTCCTTCTCTCTTGGTCCTTGTCGACGTCGGCGCCTATAGACATCAAGACGATAGGCATGAGGTAGCATACCATTCAAGTTGGTGTTGAGATCGACCATAGAGAGGAAGGAGTTCACCTTGACATATATGGCGGGGTTTTGTGTTGTTGGTCCACTTGGGGGACTCCTTGGCCATGGTGTAGCGTCAATGATAGTCGGGGCTTCACTTGTTGGTCTTGAGGCGTAGGTGTCCAAAGGCCACCCCGCATCAGTCATGCTGGACGCCTAGACGGGCGATGCGGTGGTCGGCGAGCCCAACGCGACCTGGAGTGGTTGGCGAGCCCAGCGGCGACCTGAGGTGGAGGTGCGGCAGCAGTACACGAAGTAGGCGAGGAAGACCCAACAGCGTGAAGAATACCATGCGCGGACGGAGGCAACCTGCGCCGAAGGGGAGGCGCTGTGGTGGCCTCGGACGTCGATGCGCGGGGGACGACGAAGGTGACCGTGTGCGGCGACGCCATGGCCTGAGGGGCCGGCGTAGCTGCAGGGCGCGAGTCGGTGCAGCGGCGGGACGCCACTAGCGACGTACGCGCCTCAGAAGGCGCGTCGATGGCTAGCAGCGTGGACCAAAGGCAGCGGCGCTGCGACCCGAAGGGGCGACGCAGCGGCAACCCGATGCTCAATCGGTGGTATGCGTGTGCTTGGGGACGTGCTTGGCGGAGACGTGTGCGAAGTCGGTTGATCAGACCGATGGCGGCGCTACACGTGCCATGGCGTGGACTACGCGCCGCAGATCGGAGTCGTTGGCGACGTTGTCGTTGATGTCCTGGGCGATGACGGCGAAGACGAACCGACGATGGAGACCGTGCAGGCGAAGGCGGCGGGCTGCGACGCAAACGGCGTCCCATATGCATCGCGTGCAGCCGTGCCCCACGGTAGATGGAGGCGGTGCCAGGCCCGGTCAAACGGCTCTACGACCGGCCCGGTCGGACCGGCCCTACCACCGGCCGTCCTGGCGAAAACCGGTCAGACCGGCTGCTGGACCGGACCAGCCGGCCACAGTCCCGATCAAACCGGCTGCTGGACCGGAACAGCCGGCCACAGTCCCGGTCAAACCGCTGCTGTGCCGGAACAGCCGGCCACAGTCCCGGTCAAACCGGCTGCTGGGCCCGATCGGCCGAGGCGGAGACGACGCAGGCGAGCCGGCCGCGGCAGCCTACCAAGGCAGGCGCTACAGCCAGCCAGCGAGTCGACTGCGGTGGCCGGCGTAGGCCGGATGATGGAGGAGAGCCGGTGCAGAGTCGACGCCGAGGTTGGAGTAGAGGCGCTTGATGACGGCGGCGGTGGGTGACTCAATCCGATCTATGATCGGTAAAACCAAAAAGAAAACGCCGGTCGAGCGACCGGCGGAGCAAAAACAAACCAATCTACAGATTGGAAAAAAAAAGACTCGAGGGCAGCGGATCAACAGATCGGCGAACGAACCCTCATACGGGATGCGCGGCCCCCGGAGTAGGCCATGGAGATTGACCTCCCCGGGGGCGGCGCGGACGGAAGCGCGGGCGGCGGCTAGGTCAAGATCGGCGCCGCTCTGATACCATGTAGAAGGATAGAGAGGGAGAGAGAGATGCGAAATATGTTGGATGTATTATTGAACCTCATGGGTGAGTATATATAGGCGTACAGGGATCATCTTGGAGTGCAAGACAAGACATGAGATCTATCTCTATCCTAGATTACCTAAACCGTACGTATACTCTAACATCCTCTTTATGTGATCGATCTCTCACTTGTGTGATTCTACTTCGATCTCTCATACGAGTGATTCTATCGATTGCATACCGATCTCTTGCTCAGGGGTTCTACCTCGTGTCTTTACCTTGAGTGATTCTATCGAGACGGTGGTTTGGACCGTTGAGAGCAAATCGGATTGTATCGGGTTGTGTTGCGTGCGCTCACCGTGTTCTTTGACGTGTTCTTCATGTTCATCTCTCTCCTCCTCTTATTTTTGTCAATTCGTGAGATCGGGCCACAAATCGAGGCTTAAGACCTCATCACTTCGACTCCCCTAGACACGGCGGCAGTACACAGGTAGTACCCGGTGTCACATGGGTCCGATAGCTCCCACCAATATTACTAATATGTTTGGTAATTGGTTAAATGGAGTAGATAGACAATCTAAGGCTTTTATCCGGATTGGGGTTCCTGCTTTATGTTGGTCTATTTGGAGGGTCAGAAATGATATAATTTTTAACAAAAAAGTCTCTTTTCATTTCTTGCAGGTTATTCATATGGTCTCCCATTGGGTCCAGCTTTGGGCCCTACTCTATCCGGAGGGGCAGCGGGACATCATGGCTTGTGGATGCACACGGCTCCTGATGGTCGCTCAGGATATCTTGTGCCAAGCTGGTTGGCGACATACTAGTAGGCTATGTTGAGATGTAGTCATAGTATGTGTTGTTTTCGATGGTTGATTTTGTATCAATCCTCGGTGATGCGTGAGTTTGTTATCACCAGAATTTGACCGAGTCAGAGGTGGGCCGCGATCAAGATGGACGTGAAGATTGTACATGGAAGAAATACGTAAATCGGCCTTTTATACCAAGTTGGGCTAAACTGCCCATGTATCTGTAACATATTAGATCGCATCTTAGTTTAGAAGTTAGAGTTTTACCCGTGCACGGTTTGGTGCACGCCCACATTAGAAAGTCCCCTGGACTATAAATATGTATCTAGGGTTTATGAAATAAACAACAACCAACGTTCAACACAAACCAATCTCGGCGCATCGCCAACCCCTTCGTCTCAAGGGTTTCTCCGGTAAGCACCATGCTGCCTAGATCGCATCTTGCGATCTAGGCAGCACGAGCCTGCCTACGTTGTTCATGCGTTGCTCGTACTGAAGCCTTTTTGATGGCGAGCAACGTAGTTATCATAGATGTGTTAGGGTTAGCATTGTTCTTAGCATCATATGCTGTCGTAGTGCAACCCTTGCGCATCTAGCCGTCCTTGTACCTCATCATGGGTGCAGGGGCGGCACCCCGCTTGATCGTTATTTAGTAGATCTGATCCGTTACGATTGCTCCTTGATTCATCAAGGATTAGTTTAATATCTGCAATAGTTAGGCCTTACAAAGGGTTGGAGGATCCAGCGGCACGTAGGGTGTAGTTTGCTGCCCCTAGACAGGATGTTCCGAGGATCAACCTAGTGTTGGTTTTTAGGCCTTGTCTAGGGTTGGCTTACGATCACCGTGCGTGGGCGCGAGGCCCAATCGTGAGTAGGATGATCCGATTATGCGGTGAAAACCCCAAATCGTCGTGGATCTCATATGCTTTATCTTGATCAAGCAGGACCACCATATATTCGGCCACCTTGGACGAATCATGGGTGGATCGGCTCCATGAGCCGATTCACGGGATAACCTGAGAGCCGATCGAGGCTCGTATTTAATGTGTACGTGTGTGCCCTGCAGGAAACTAAGCGAGGCATCATCCACACCTTCCTGACCAGGTATAGGTCAGGTGGCACGCCCTTGCAATTTGCATCGGCGCGCGACCAGGAGGCTTTGCGGGCCGTCGCTCTGAGGGACTGGGGCCAGCCGCAGCCCTAGTTGTTCCCGGCTCTACGGTGTTGACCAGTCACTGCCCGCCGGTGGGTTTCTGACGTCAACACATTCTGGCACGCCCGGTGGGACAATCCTCAACATCAACCACATCGCCGTCTACATCGGAGATGGCGGAAGAAACTCCGGTCACTTACGAGGAGCTCAATGGCGAGCTCAAGAAGAAGTATGACGAGGTCAAAGCCTTCCTCGAAGCCGACCTCATCGGCTCTTTCCACAGGACCCGTTCCCATGGCATCAGATGGAAGGGGTTCTCACCTGAAGGCGCGCTTGATGGAGTGGACCTATCCACCCCGTCAGAAGAACGCACCAGGTCGGTGCGTCAGGAGATCAACTTCATGGTGGCTCATTCTCTGCACCGCCATTCTGAGAGCCTGGTGAATACGTTGGAGCGCGTCGCTCTGCGCGTGATCTAGGAGATCATGAGCCGCCAGTACTCTCCGTCAGGACCAGCTCTAGGGACTCACCAAGGAGAGGTGCCACTCCAGTCCCGTCCACCGCTGCCGTTCGCGTTGGCAGCGCCCGAAGCGCCGAACTCATCGGCATACGTCGTCTACAAGATTGGTGGTGACCCCAGCGACTACCAATTCCTACATGACGCGCCCAAGGAGATCCCGCACGGATACGCATGTGCATACGTGCCAGACTGCAACACCTGGGCACTCTCGAACCAGGTTACAGCAGCGGGGACTTCTGGAACAACTGGAGGAACGTCGGAGGCAGACCCCGAGAAGCAGACGTGGCTAGCTAAATACGCCACCCCGACAAAACTCCAGAGCCCAGCTCCTGCAGTTGGCTCAGAACCGGAAAAACAAGCATGGCTGGTTAAGTACGCCACTCCGACGAATCTTCAAGGTTCGGCACCTTCAGCCATCACCGCGGATCAGATTTGTACGATTCTGAAAGATCAGTTCGGCATGATGCCGAAAAGGAAGACGGTCGGCTATACCAAGCCGTACCCCAACGAGTACGAATTGATCCCGCTGCCACCCAAGTATCGGCTCCCGGACTTCACAAAGTTCAGCGGATCAGATGGTTCCAGCTCCATCGAGCATGTGAGCCGATATTTGGCACAGCTGGGCATGATCTCAGCGTCAGACGAGCTGCGTGTGAGGTACTTCTCACAGTCCCTCACAGGATCGGCTTTCGGTTGGTACACATCACTGCCACCGAACTCAGTCCAGACTTGGAAGCAGTTGGAAGAACGGTTCCATGAGCAATATCACTCAGAAGCTTCCGAGGCTGGCATTGCCGATTTGGCACAAGTACGACAGAAGCGCGGGGAAAAAGTGGCGGAATACATCCAGCGCTTCAGGACCGTTAGGAACCGATGCTATTCGGTTCACGTAAGCGAAAAAGAAGCAGTCGAGTTGGCGGTGGTGGGTCTATCATCATCGATCAAGGACGTGGCCTCCCAAGCGGACTACCCTTCATTAGCACACATGGTGCAGAAGCTGTCAGCGTATGAACAGCGCCACCCAGATGTCTACCAGGACAAATTCAAGCGCGTGGTTACCATGGTTGACACATGCGAAGATGAAGGTGCTACGGGAGAACAAGAGGTCGCGGTGGCTGAGTGGACTCGAGCTGCAGGCCCAGTAACCTGCAAATGGGTGAAGCCACCAGGGCCTCCAAGAGGGTTCGACTTCGACGTGACGAAAACCGGACAGATTTTCGATCTCTTACTCGCGGAGAAGCACATAAAGATACCCGAAGGCCACAAAGTCCCTACAGTGCAAGAGCTGAACGGAAAGCCATACTGCAAGTGGCATAACACGTTCACCCACACCACTAACGACTGCAGGGTGTGGCGTCAGCAGATCCAAATGGCGATAGAAAATGGGCGACTAATTTTTAACCAGTACGCCATGAAGGTCGACACACACCCCTTCCCCGCCGTCAACATGGTGGAGTTCACCCACCTCGGAGGGTGCCAGCCAGATTTCTCAGCCAACATCAGCATGGTAGAGCTTGGACACCCCTCTGAGAAGGGCGGGGATGAGGACTGCTACTCTCATAGCAAAGACACAGAGGAGGCCGCTCCATGCGATCGGCTCCGTCAAGATGGCAAGCGCTACGTCACAGAGGGAGAAGTGAAGAACATAAGATATCAACGACCCCTCTCTGATCACCTCCTCAACAAGTATGTGAGTCGGTATGACCAACGCCGGCGACACGGCGACGATGATGAAAGAGATCGTCTGGCCGGAAACGACAGAAGGCATCGTCGGCATAATCACGATGAGGAGCGACAGGAGCGCCACGCCAGGGAGCAAGACGATACGGGCAGGCATTGGGACTGCCCCTTCTTCAGACATTGCTGGGATTCAGGAATGAGCCGATTACCAACAATCGGCAACTGCCCAGAATGCTACCAGAAAAAGAAGGAGGCAGCCAACGTGTCTGTGTTCGAGCGCTTAGGGCCTCTCCCACCACAAAACAGACGTGCTGAGACCCCTCGGTTGGAAGATCTCGAGGATTCGGAAGACGAGGGGGAAGACGAAGAAGACAGGTACCACCGTCCAAGGTGGTGCCCTGATGGTCTCAGCCATTCACAAAAGCGCAGGGTTCAGCGATTGCGCGGTCTGGAGGAAGCCGAAAGGTTATACTTGCATACGCTGAGGAAGGCACGACCTGATCTGGCTGCGAAAGTCCAGAGGACCCTGGATGAGGAGGGACTGCCGCAAAGAAAAGAGTGGCGCCCCAAGCAAAGGAAAGCCGATGATGAAACATCGGCTGGCACAAACATGGTGCTTGTTCGTCCGGCGAAGTGTAGAGCTCCACGATTACACGATGCACCCGAGGGGGACAACAGCAAGCGCACCAACGTGATAAAATCGGAGATTGGGCTGGTTTTATCAACCGGCCTGGGCGAGTAGCAAGACTACGTCAATAAGCAAACGTGGCAAGGCTGATCCTTGCGATCGGCCCTCCAAAAATTTATGAAGGGATAGTACAAAACCTTCACCGAGCAAGCAACGTGGAGGCCGATTCCAGCAATCGGCCAAAATCATCCTCACCATCTATTTTGCCTGGGATCAATGTTTGACCCAACAGGGACTACCTGAAGAGCCGATACCATCAATTCTCTTGACAGAATCGGCTCGGGGGGGCACCTAGGTAGATAAAACATGAGGATATAAGATAATACTATCAAGTATGGGGGCCGATACACAAATCGGCCTAAAAAATTTCAAATTTTTTACAGCCGATGCAAGGGCATCGACTTTAGAATTGAGAAGTAGCCGACGCGCAGCCATCGACTCAAGAGGAATAGCTGTTACGATCAGAGGGTCAATCTGCATGATCAGGTCAAGGATGGATCGCATTAGATCCGCTAAAGGAAAGGAGCCGATATGACCAGCAGGGCGCTAAGAGCGGACTGAAGAAACTCGGGGGGCAGCTCACCTTGAAGGCTCTCTGCTCTGGGAAGCCGATTTATGTGCAAATCGGCTGGCTCTGCATGATCAAGCCTAGGCTCATTCAGCTAATTTGCGCGTCCTCGTTTCTGTTTTTGCCTTGGCTAAAGACTCGGGGGGCGACAGGCCTGGTAGATGTTCTATGGAGGAGCCGATTGGGGTACCATCGGCTGATCTTTCGTCGCAACCTTCTTCGCAATATGATGAGCGCTCGCTGAAAGGGATCGCTGAAAACGGTAAGGGGAATTTTAAGGGCTCTCCTGGAGATCCCACAGTATCTACCGGAAAGAGAATCATCAGTTGAAGGATGGAAGGGTAAAGGTCGAAGGACCGATGCGTTGCTATCGGCTCGTTATGCATTGGCAAAAGAGAGGGAATCGGCTAAGATAAGCTAAAAGGAATCGGCAAAATCAGATTGGGGAAAGTTCTTTATTGAGAGATTTCTTACATAGAAGAGCTGATTGCCCTCAAAAGGGAGTACTAAGGGGGTACATTGCCCCGCCTAATTCTACGGATCCTATGCTAAGGGCCCTATCTACGGGCCATTGCTGCCCTCGTCGTCGCCGTCATCGCCGCTGTCAGCGCTACTCCCGGCCGGCTCGTCGTCGCTGCTCCAGCGGCCGCCGGCAGGACCTTCATTGTCCTCATCTTCCTCATCGTCGTCGTCGTCGTCGCTGTCGAAGTCACTCAGATTCCCCGGCCAGGGGCAATGGCGCTTGGCCGGCGGCTCGTCGGGGAAGCTGTCGTCGTCGTCGTCCTTCTCTTCCTCCTCCTTCACCTCCTCGGAGGTGGCCCCATCCCAGCGAAAGCGATCATCCTCGCTTTCTTCCACCGCTTCCTTGTCGACAAGGAAGCGGAGATCGCTCTCCCCATCAGTCAGGGACTTGTCATCCTCTGACCAGGTGGAGAAATCATGGCTGGGCTCATTCCCGGCCTCGATGGCGCGGCGAGTGTTGGCCGCATGGACCTCCGTTGGGTTCCACTCCGGCGTCGGCTCGCGGGAAGAGGAGGACTCGATGGGAAAGCCCGATGAGGCGGAGGAAGAAGAGGACATGGTGGCGCAGGAGGGCTTTTGGAGTGCTAATGTGAAGGAGATGCAGGAATAAACTGTGCGGAGTGGTTAAATAAAAGGGGATATAGTGGAAATTCAATGCCACAGCAGTTTCCGAGGAAGTGGTGCCTAAAAAAAAAACTGCCAGGTCACGCGGAGAAGTTGAGAAGGCAGGGCATCATGATGAAGGATACTGCAACGGTTCTGCTCTGCCACGACATGACCCGACGAAGGAAAAGCATAATGATTTTGGAAATGTCATTTCCAAAACCAGGGGGGCATGTGTTATCACCAGAATTTGACCGAGTCAGAGGTGGGCCGCGATCAAGATGGACGTGAAGATTGTACATGGAAGAAATACGTAAATCGGCCTTTTATACCAAGTTGGGCTAAACTGCCCATGTATCTGTAACATATTAGATCGCATCTTAGTTTAGAAGTTAGAGTTTTACCCGTGCACGGTTTGGTGCACGCCCACATTAGAAAGTCCCCTGGACTATAAATATGTATCTAGGGTTTATGAAATAAACAACAACCAACGTTCAACACAAACCAATCTCGGCGCATCGCCAACCCCTTCGTCTCAAGGGTTTCTCCGGTAAGCACCATGCTGCCTAGATCGCATCTTGCGATCTAGGCAGCACGAGCCTGCCTACGTTGTTCATGCGTTGCTCGTACTGAAGCCTTTTTGATGGCGAGCAACGTAGTTATCATAGATGTGTTAGGGTTAGCATTGTTCTTAGCATCATATGCTGTCGTAGTGCAACCCTTGCGCATCTAGCCGTCCTTGTACCTCATCATGGGTGCAGGGGCGGCACCCCGCTTGATCGTTATTTAGTAGATCTGATCCGTTACGATTGCTCCTTGATTCATCAAGGATTAGTTTAATATCTGCAATAGTTAGGCCTTACAAAGGGTTGGAGGATCCAGCGGCACGTAGGGTGTAGTTTGCTGCCCCTAGACAGGATGTTCCGAGGATCAACCTAGTGTTGGTTTTTAGGCCTTGTCTAGGGTTGGCTTACGATCACCGTGCGTGGGCGCGAGGCCCAATCGTGAGTAGGATGATCCGATTATGCAGTGAAAACCCCAAATCGTCGTGGATCTCATATGCTTTATCTTGATCAAGCAGGACCACCATATATTCGGCCACCTTGGACGAATCATGGGTGGATCGGCTCCATGAGCCGATTCACGGGATAACCTGAGAGCCGATCGAGGCTCGTATTTAATGTGTACGTGTGTGCCCTGCAGGAAACTAAGCGAGGCATCATCCACACCTTCCTGACCAGGTATAGGTCAGGTGGCACGCCCTTGCAATTTGCATCGGCGCGCGACCAGGAGGCTTTGCGGGCCGTCGCTCTGAGGGACTGGGGCCAGCCGCAGCCCTAGTTGTTCCCGGCTCTACGGTGTTGACCAGTCACTGCCCGCCGGTGGGTTTCTGACGTCAACAGAGTTGTAAACCATACTTTTTGGAACCTTTTTCTAATAAATGGCCGTGTGCATCAGCATGATGCAGAAGCCGGGGCAAATCCCCATTTCAAAAAAAACATGGGTCCGATAGGAGGAAGTTCTGCAAACCGAATTTGTATCAGGTTTCATGTGCATGTTCATCGTGTTATTTCTTTTTCTTCACGTTCCCCTCGCTTCCTATTAATAATCCAATATCGGGCAACTTCCGTGGCTTTTGACCATCTCCGGCCGCGTTCCCCAAACGACGCCGGATCGAGTGTTTGGGAGACGTGTTTTCTTTGTGCCGAGTTTGGGGGACGTCGTTCCTCAGCCGCGTCCCCCAAACGCGACCCTCAAACTTATTTTTACATTAACATACTTTTTTTGCATTTTCATTTCAATAGAGAGGAGGAACAGTACACAAACTGTAGCACCCTACCTTTTTACAAAAGTAGGATACCTGTGTATAGTGCTATTCCCGGGATCACTGATAGCACACACATTTCAAATGAAGTAATCATAGCAATAGCATCAAATTTACTACAACGTAGATCCACAGGAGATAAATAAAGTATTACAATTTGCATAGTCACTTGGACTAGCTCAAATATAATTGTTCAAAGTAAACACAACGGAAATAAACTTCAATGAGCCTCCATCATCTTCATGCACCACAGGCAGACATGTTGGAATGTAGACTCGAGATCCTACCTAGTAATCCTCCTCAGACGAACCTGCACGTTTGAATATGCAGCCCCACGAATGGAGGTCAGTACAATGATGTACTGGCAAATGACACTTATTTGGTGGCAATTTTAGACATGACTAGCTACATGATATTTGGCTAGTGGAGTTTAAGCTAGTTTGCATAAAGCCAATTTTATCCTACATTTTATTTGAAAACAAAAATTTTGTAAAACCTGTAATATTGTCATAAACAGTACCATGGTTACATCTCCCAGGTACCATCTGACAGTTGCTACTCAAACTTTTAACTCATTCAGAAAACAATGATGAGATTCTTCCGTACATTCCCTGCCTAGAAAGCTCAAATTGTCCATAACCGGGGACACAGCTAAGATCTTAGGTTTAACTCTCGAGAGGTTGTGCACTTTCACCTTACGACCCACCCTTCCCAAGAGAAGAATGAGACAAGATCTTTCAGAAGGAGGTTTCAACCATAACTAGCTAGACCCGTTCCCGTTTGGTTGCAAGCCACATCATCATGTCTAGCAACAAGTTGGACCTCACAACATACTTAATCCCGGCAGAGCCCATAATACCATAAGGTTGCACTAGAAGCTATCTAAAACATGGATGACATATTAATCTCTTTAATCCTGAGTGGCCATCCACAAGTGCACCCTCAGGCGAAGACAACCACAATGTGGCTCTGAGTAGCCACTCAACATATGCGCACCCTCAGGCAAAGACAACCACCAAGTGGCCCTGAGTAGTCGCCCACCAATCAACCAATCCACCCAGGTGTTTCATTTAGGGTTGTTAATTTTAATTCCCACACTCACAATCCAGCATAATCAAAACAGCAGTGGCATTTTGTTATTGCTAGGCAAACTAAGAATACTAGCAATGGTTCAAGGGTGGCTACACACTACTAGGATTTGATAGGCATAGCATAATTTTTGAAAACAAAATCCTACCATGCATACTAGTTTGAAAAACACTAATACATAATAAAAGTAGGTAGGAGTTGAGCGTCACTTGCCTTGATCAAAGCAACCCGCACAATCACAGCAATCACAAGCACCACCTTGATCTCCTCCACAATCTAATCAAACAACCACAAGAAAAATAAACAAACATTCGATATTACAATCATAGACATGTATGCATGCATGCTATGCAACAATTTAACTTCACAAGAGAGGTAGTGTGTAAGTGTTGCATTATGTGTTCTCTGATATGTGCAATGTTAATAAAGTATTCTGGACATTTAATTTGATTTAGAAAAACCATTAATCGAGTATCTACTTGACATATACAACCTTATTAATTATCTACAGCACGAAATATGCTTGGTAAAATATAAGTTTGACTTCCCTGGATAGGTTACAGTAATACAAAGACAGAGCAATTGGAATTACTCGAAAATCATTTATAGAATTTGAATTATGATTGAATTACTAATTTAAATAGATTTTACTAAAGCAAGTTTGTGCACGTATCAAAGTTGTACAACTCCTATACCATATTGTAGTACACGATCTGAGGATTCCAGAAAGTACAAAATTATAAGATTTGGCCCGGTAGATTAATTTATACAATTTTTATAGTGTAAACTAGTCAATTCCTCTATTTGAATTTACATGCGAAATCTAACACAGTACCTATACCATATTATTGCATAAACGTGTACTACAGATTGTAAGCTTTCCGAGAATATAAAATTCGTAAAATCTGGCCTAGTGGTTGATTTTATATTGAATTTACAAGTTCTGCTACAAATCTGAGATTCAAAATCGAATTTAAAAACGTGTTTGACCAAAACTGACCAGCGCGCTGACTGGATCGCCACGCGGCGCGATCTGATTGGCCCGTACCGGTTCGGGTTAAGATCTAACCTAGGCCGCTAGATCTGAATCGGACGGTGCAAGAAATAAAAAGAAAAAAAAGAAAAAGGGGAGGGCGGACTCACCTGGCCGGCTTCGATGGGGTGGCGGGGCGGCTCGGTATGCAGTGGGAGCGGCGGCTGCGGCAGTCTCTGGCGGCGGCGGAGGTGGCTACGGGGTGCGGCGGCGGAGTGCTGGCTGCCGCGCGGGCGGCGCTGGCTGCTGGGCCGGGGCGAGCTGGGCCGATTCGGCCAAGTGGGCCGTTCGGCCTGGCCGCTCCTCTTTTTTTTCTTTTTTTTCAGATATTTAAAATACTTTTTTGGAGGATCAAAAATAATCAGAAAAATGCAAATAAGATACCGTTGGATTCGTCATGAAAAATGCTTCAATATGAGACTAAATTTGGAACAAAAACATAAACTTTATAAAACCAAAATTTGACATACATGTCTATGTGGCTATATTGCCTTTTTTGGGGGTTTAAGATTTTCTCAAAAATAAAATATTTTATAAATTCCAAAAACTCCGAACAAAATAGAGTATTGATTAGAAAATCTTTTGAAACTAAAGTTTATGAAAAGTACTATATTTTTGCAAAAACCTTTTTAATATCCACTTGTGAAAATAAAATAATCATTATATGCATTTGGTCTATATTGCTACTTAGTCATTATTTTGCAAATAGAGTTTTCTAGGGTTTTGTTTTCTCAAATACAAATCCATTAAGAATTTGAAAACTTTGAAATCAAGGATATGTTTGATTTTGAAAATATTTTAAAACCACAAGTCTTTAAAAACACTATTTTTGAATTAACTTGTAAATAACTTTAAAATGTTTTAATTCTTTGTGGATTTTCAATCAAGTTCAAACAATCAAGCATTTAATTTATTTTTATTTTACATTCCAAAATTTAGAAAATTTCGGGATGTGACAGACTACCACCCTTAAAAGAAATCTCGTCCTCGAGATTTGAGAAAGGCTAGAAAGAAAATGTTTTGGTTCAGGTCTTCTAATAGGTTCATACTCACTATTGCATCTTTTTCGAACCTCTCCGAGGAGATTTCGGAAGTTAACCTTGGGCTTTGAAAACTTGACACTAAACGATATGCGGTCATGCCATCAACGGTATCCATTCATATGAGGGTACTCATCCCATGGGTATTATCATTTACTTGAGTACACTTGGTCATGGGGAACTCCTTATGATACCTTATCCAAATACCATCTTATGCGGCATCTGGTGTAAATCCATAATCCAAGGGTATGGCTTCTACCACCCTTCAAAAGAGACTTTTGTTAGGTAGTTTTAGGTCTGGGTTTAGGCTAAGCTCTTCTTGGACATGACTTGACCTCAGGTCATCTTTTGGAAACATCTATGGCTTCTGGGCTAGGTAGTTGTTCATTCACATATAGTGAACAACATGTCTCTCCAAGGTGAGTCGAATAGGTTTCCTTCATAGTAGGTCTTCTAATCCAAATGGTTGGTTGTTGAATTACTTTTAACACCGATGGGTCACTCTTCGGGTCTATGAGGAGACCAAGATGTGTAAACTTCATGACATCCTTCATCTTTTGCTTCTTGGTGTCTTCGACGGTCTTCCACTATCTTCATCCAGTAGTTGAATGTTCAATCCCATCGTAATCCTACGGTTGGCAGCACTTGCCTACTATAAGGGTATAATATTTATCCACCCTAGGGTTTAGGCTTATGCGTTGACATCTCTTTTGTAGGTATGTCTCTCTAGATTCGCAAAGTCAATATTACGAAAGCGAATGATAAGAGTAGTAGGAAGGGTGATCAATCCATCCTGCAACCAGATCATTACTCCGTATTTGATTTATTGAATCTCGTATTCTAACACTTGGTCAACCTCACAAGTTTGAAAAAAAAACATTTCCATGGAGAATTGAATCAATGTTTCAATCCCCATTATTGAACTATTTTGAAAAACATTTCTATCGATCCCTAACTAGGGTTTTGCGTATCTCGCACTCTTCGGTTCTTCATCTTGATAGAACATGAAGGTTGGTTTACTAAAGTTGTCTTCATGGCGAGTTGCCGAGAAAACATTTCCTGGGTTGGGTATAGATGAGAATAGATAGAAAGATTCTAAAGAAGATTCCTACCCAAACACATCATATCAAGGTAAAACATCTTACAAACAACATCTAACAAGCATCAAGCATCATGGGTTCAAACACAAACAAACCAGCATGGTCATACCTCAATTTGGTAAGATCAATACTTTGTTACTTTATCGTTGGTTCGCTAAAAGAGAACTAGTGGTGGTCTAATCTATTTCTACGTTGGATGTTTCAAGTTTCTATTCTACTCTGTCGGTGTATCTTCATGTGTTGTGTAGTCTGCATCGAAGTCTTCCTTCAAGTTCTTCATTGGTCTTCCATGAAACACTTCTTGCAGAGTCGAAGAATATCACATGAAGCATCAGTTCCTCACTTCAGGCACATGGTCATTATCGGTCCTTGTTGATAGTTTGATAAGGGGGTCATCTAAAGTGAGAGGAAAACAATTTTGAAGATGGAGTATAAGAGAATACAAGAGGTTCAAAATCCAAACATATTTTTAATCGAAATAGGATTAGATAAAAATTTCATCTTAGGGTCTTCCTATTTCTAAGTCAAACCTAGGGTCTGATTGTGGTGACCCGGCATACCACTGCATGGTGTAGTATGCAAGTTTGATATAACACCAATGAAACACCGTTCCACTAGTATTATATCGCTCAGAGTGGTACAACAGAAACATATGCGGGTCCAAGGCATGTCTATAGAATTACACACAGACTATGTTACATAAGATCATCACAGCCTCCTACTTTACAATGAGGTAAAACTGCAAATAAACTCCAGAAGAACGACTCGTAGTCTAATCCTATCACGAACTCTATTTGTAGAGTATTTAACTAGCTATAGAGGCTATGAATAGATTCTAGCTATATAGGAGCTAAGTTTAGAAAGCTAGTTCCCTTCTATTGCTAATCTAGGTTTTCTCCTTGTTGAATGTGGTATCTGACTTTCCTGACATGGTCCTGTCTCTTGAAGTAGTTGTTGACTCCTCGGCCTTCGAGTTGCACTGTAGATCCTCCTTTGATGCCTCCATACCTAAGCAGGGGATTTAAGAGTGGAATGAGTACGAGCGTACTCAACAAGTTCATTTTAGGAAAGAGGTGTTTAATGCACTAGCTACAGCCATAGACCAGAAAGTCATAGGCAATGCAAGTTTTTGTAAACATTCTTCAAAAGGTTGCTTTTATTCTGAAGAGCTATGTCCGTCAGCCTTCACCGGTTGACTAGAACTTCATGGAGTTCCTTTCCGGCCGCGTTCGCAGTTCCATATCCCGGAACAGGGTGGATCAGTCACAGTTCGTTACACTCTGCAGAGGTGTGTTGCTTTACCCATAAGAGATCTTAACCTTGGTGCCAACCGGGCGGGCAACCCGTCCACACTTCCTTTGGTGTGAGGCCCGGTATAAGGTCCTAGTCAATCATGTTCCTCCGCTACCTCGAACACCCACCCGTTGTTGCAATCTCCGACCTTGGGTCCACGCCGGTTCACTTACACCAATTAAGGATGGGCCCCGACCACGACGACAATGCAGGGCTCTACCATACATCCCTACGCCGGCAGTTGCAACCCATCATAGACCACATTACCGTGGGAACTTCTACGGGTTTCCCACCCTGCATCTTGTCTCTCGAGATCAAGTGCATCCGGTAATGCGCATCCGTTGATGAACGAGAGGTGGAAACACTTTTGACTACTCCGTCCCACTCCAGATCTTATGGTGAACACGGGTTTTACGGCACAAGAATCACTGGACGACATTTGTTGTTTAATCCTAGATGGATATAAACCCTTGCAATGGAACCTCCACCATATCAACACAATCCATGGTTCCATTGCCCACCACTTAGTTATATTCATAGTTATGAAAATAGTGGTTTTGCTTTTTATGCAATAGTGATAAACATAGTACTTTGCAGGTAATTTGGTAAAAATACTCAAATGACATGAGCAAGCGATGAACTTGCCTTTCTTGACTGCAAGATTATGCAGGCAAGGTCTTCGATACGCAATAACTCCAAATTATGAAATAGCATCATCGTCCGGTAAGGACGATGTTTAAAAGATTGGCAAGGATGCAATAATGCATAAGTATGAGATGCAATCGCTCTAAGCGTGACCTAACCCCAATGTTTTAGGTTCAGTGATTTGGTATAATTAGTTCAGGGTGTGTTGCACTTTTAGAGTGATTCACAAACAAGGTTCTTATTCAGGGTTGTGTTGTTTTAGAAACATAAGCAGGTGGTAAAATGCATAGTAACAATTATATACACCCAGGAATAGTAGTTGTATAATAAGTAAACAGCAGTTGTCAATTTTAAGTCCTATAGTGCAAGGTTGATGATTACTTATTATATATTTCAAAAGAATAACTTTTGAAGAACATATTCTTTAATAACGAACAAGTATGATAATTAGGTTGGGGGTTCTATGGTTGACTATGGTTTCATGTAGTTGCTGGAGTAAATATTAGATGGATCACAACCTAGTTGGATTCATCAACACCAAGGGCTTGTAAGGTTGAGTTAAGCCTGGGCATCCTAAGCAATTATTCATACAATGTTGCTATCAAGATTGGTTCATCTTGTTGGTGATAGCTAGCTAGGGTTTATAGGTCCTTGTAAGCAGGTTTGATGATGATTCTTTATTTACTTCAAAAGAATAACTTTTGAAGAACATACTTCTCAAGTAATAAGAAGTATCTCAATTAGAGTTGTGGTTGACTAGGGTTTGCTATTGGATCCACTAAGTAGGAATGGTTGGTTTCTAAATGAGATGGTTCATAAGTATCCATAAATAATAGGGTTTATTGGAACATGGTTATGTAGTGAAAACTAGTAGGTATGGTTGCTGTTAGGGTTCATCACAATGGTGTGATGTTAAGTATGGGTAATTAAGGATGATTGTTTTGGTAATAGGATCGAGGGTTTACACTTGGTTAACCCTACTTGATTATCTAGGCCTGATGAAGATGAACACAGGGGATACTAATTTAGTGATGATGGTTACTACATTTTATGTGGTCATGGCAATTATTTAGTTGCTGCTATGAAGCTATGAATGAAATTAAAGTATCATGAGCACATGTTCTAACCTAGGGTTTAGGTTTGGAAACCATTTAGGGTTCATATGAAATAATGGAACTAGGGTTTCTAGTTGAATTAGGGTTTTAGGTTTACACATGAAATGATGAGTTCCTAGATTTCTTCCTTATGGAACTGGGTTGCATAATTACTATTTAGTTCATAAGATAATAACTTCATTAATAAATTTGAAGTTATTAATAACTTTGAAATAATAATATTGGATTTGGTATTTTATTAATTTTCAAGAATTAACAATTAGGTAATTATTAATTAGGGTTTAAATCCCTCTAATAAGGATTTAACAAAATAACAATTAAAGAAAATTACTTTTTAATGTTTTCTTTATTTTCTTACTGGTTTTTATTTAATTTTGGAAATTTTTACTAATTATTGAATTTTAATTGAATTTAGAATTAAAATTAAAGGCTTAAATAATAAGTTTTAAATAATTAAGTTTTATTAAAAATAAAAATTTCATTTTATATTTTTATTGGATAGAGTTTTCTTTTCTAAGAATTTTAATATCTTATTTGTATTTTTCTGAATTAAATTGGATTTTATAAATTCATGTGAAGTTTCAGCAATTTACATAATTTGAAATAAAGGAAAATGGCTAAAACTACTCAATGCACCCGGGCTAGTGCTACCCCCAGGGACTGACTCGTTGGCCAATGGCCACGCTGGCTGCCTCGGTGGCGGTGATGTGGCCACCATGTGTGTCACCGGCGGCCAGTGACGGTGGTCGCCGGCGATACAGCGCTTGCGCGGCCAAGCTACCTATACTACGAGACTCAGCGCGTCGAGGCGAACATGCGGGTACCAACACCGCCCCGAATTGGTCGCCGGAACAAGTTCGACGGCGAGACCAAACGGCGGAGCTCGCAGGTGATGGTTACGGCGGAGCTACGGGATGCAATCGGGCAGGCTAGGCATGCTACGAGATTCGGGGGCTCACCAGGAGCACGCCGGGCTTGACGGCGAGGTCGGAGCTGGCCTGGTTCGCCGGAATCGATGGCTCCGGCCGTCGGAGAGGTGATGTCGCCGGCGCCGATTTAGGTCACGGCGGCTCAATTCCTCCCGTGGTTGTAGCAAGTCGAGGACGGCGGTCACGGTGGTATGCTTTGCTTGGCTCGGGGAGGCCTCTATCGCCGGCGGTAATGGAGACTGGCGGAGCCAGGGTTTCGGCATGGATGAACTTGGAGAGGAAAGAGGGGAAACGGAGCTAATTCGTTGTCCAGGGTACTTATAGGGCTCGGTGGCATGCCTCGTCACGCATTGGAGCCCTGGGACGACGACAGCGAGAGAGAGGAGGAAGGGCACGGCGTCGTGCTGGCCGGCATGCGGGAGGAAGGGGATGAGGATGACTCCTCGTGATATTTTGGCCGAAGGGTTACCCCGGGCCAAGCTGGGTTGTGCTGGGCTGGTGCCTGATGGACTGCTGGGCAGGCTACTGCTGGGCTGCTCGGATCTGCCAGGTAAGCCCTCCTCTGCTCTTATTTTCTTTCCTGTTTTTATTTCCTGTTTTCCTTTTCTATTTTTTATTCTGTTTTAAATCCAATTCAAATTATTTTATACCCTGCAGGTAATATATACTTTGAACATTTTATGACTCAATAAAGGGCCATTGTATTTCAGAGTTATTCTGGAATAACCATTTGACATAAGTGAGCTTTATTGTGAATCTTAGTTAAGCATGATTTTATGCACTATTTTTTTAACTTCTCTTATCTTGTGTATCAATTTTATTTTGAATGATTATGGTTGATGCTTTCAATCCAAAGTATTTCAGAGATTGTTCCTAGGGCTTGGTTTCTATTTGAGGAATTGGTCTCTTGCATATTATTTCATGTGAGCAACACTTTATTAAGGTTTTTTAGGTTTGATGATAACCCATATTAAAACTAACATTAGTGTTATGGTATCTTAATCCTTTGAAATATCTAGAGTAAATATTACTCTCCTCAAGGTTGGGTCTTAATTATATAGGTAAGTGGTTGATAATCACACTTATGGTTTTAATTATAAGATGTATCACAAGGTTTTCCTCAGGTTTAACAATTGAAGTATAAGATTTTATTACTATGCCATACTAGGGTTCTAATGATATTCACCTAATGTCAATTGGGTTGAATTTCAATTATGGCCTAGGTTCATATTATGATCACCATAGTGATACATAAACTAGGGTTGAGATATACTCCTAATTTGTAGAGTTGGGATGTCATCATATTGCATTTGCTAGGGTTTAACCTCCCCTAACCAAAATAATATGGTTACTTGCTTAATTGTTTATGTTCTCTTTTAATTACTAAGGACTTGAGAATTAGTTTTGTCTTATCCCAATTCACTTCTATTGCTATCCTCAATTTATCATTAAAGTAACTAAAGTTGTTATAGTTCTTTTTATAGTTAACTTTGGTCATAGGGATGGATGGTTTCTCACCATATTAAGTATGGAGTTTTACTCTAAGGTTTTCTTAGGTTCTTTAATTTATGAACTATAGATATGGTAGGATTCTACTTATGATCACCAAATGATTCACAGGTTAAGGTTGGGATATAAGCCTAGGGTTGCTTACTGGTTACCTCCCTATGATTTCATGTGGTGGATAACATCTACTAATCCTAGTAGGATTTAACTTATTTTCACATACCTCAAGAGCATGATCATGGATTAGGCATGATCAACTTGTTCTTAATATCTCTACCTCAAGTTCTTAGGGTTTATGATCATCACTCTATTTATAATGATCAAGGTTTGGCTTCCTAAGTAATCTCTCAAGAATTAGGTTTCTCACTCCCAAGATTAAGTATTGTATTAGGTTTCTCACTCCCAAGATTAAGTATTGTCTTGATCAACTAAGTATAGCACTTCTAATTTATCTTCTTGAATGGGACTACTATGGTTGCCTCTTAAGTTTACATCCCAGGAAAATGCCTGAGATATTATGTTAGGGTTCTACTTAATCAATGATGATACAATCATCTTGTATATGGATAGTTCTCTCCCTCACATTCAAGTGTTGGGCTTAACTTTCTTGAGTGTAACACCTTAGCTTGAGCTCTCTCTCATAGGAATAGTTTATTCAAGGGTTTAGGGTGTCCTCCTAATATCTCCTTAGGTATCTAGGCTCAAGTTCCACTTGTCTAGCATAATTGGGTTAGTCTCTTCCTCACCTTATCAATTCATGGATATGGTATTATTCCATGTGATATTAGGGTCTCTCACCACTCCAAGATGAAATGGTTGTTCCTAAAACTTTAGTTCAAAGGTTGTCCCTGATTCTTAAATAGGTAAAGCTAGATTTAGTATGATTGGTCTCTCTCATTTGGGAAGATCTTTAATACTAATCTAAGGTTAGGCTCCATAGAGGTTGATGTGACCAACAATATCTATGTTTAACACATATGGTTTCTCTCTCTAAGGGATGTCTTGAATAATACTCTAGGGTTCCTCTTGAAGATAAGGTTTTGATCATTTGGATATTTATATCCAAGGTTTAGCTCAAAGTTTGTCATTTCTTTTCTAGTAAATAATATAGAAATCTTACCTCTCTAGTTTTGATGTATATATTTCTAGAGTTGATCTCCATGTCTTGTTTCCAGGAATGAAGTAAAATGAATACCATGAGATTCATGGTAGGATCAAGGATTAGTTTAAGACATGGAAAAGATAAGTTAGGAATAGTTTCTCCAATTATTGTTACTTGATTTCCTATTAAATGGATGTTCATATATTATGGCAAGGAATACCAGGTTATAATCTTTAATAAGATCAAGTAGTTGACCCTTGATTCATATGTTCTTGTGTTGGTTTTAATTCTATTTGATCTAACCCCTTAGATCAAATCATCTCTACCCAAAACAAGGTTTTAAACAGAGTCACATTGAGGTTTATAGCGCTTGACTTGATGAACTACTTCAATTCCACCAAGGTCAAGTGAAACTTCAGTTATTGTGACTGTTTTACTTTAAAGCGCGAAAATTCCCCAGATTTTCTATGCATGAATGCAATGCACACATCTGTTTCCTCTATTTTTGTAACCCCAATACCTGGGATATTACACTGATCCTACAGGCAACACTATGCTCTGATATCATTCTGTAGCACCCTACCTTTTTACAAAAGTAGGATACCTGTGTATAGTGCTATTCCCGGGATCACTGATAGCACACACATTTCAAATGAAGTAATCATAGCAATAGCATCAAATTTACTACAACGTAGATCCACAGGAGATAAATAAAGTATTACAATTTGCATAGTCACTTGGACTAGCTCAAATATAATTGTTCAAAGTAAACACAACGGAAATAAACTTCAATGAGCCTCCATCATCTTCATGCGCCACAGGCAGACATGTTGGAATGTAGACTCGAGATCCTACCTAGTAATCCTCCTCAGACGAACCTGCACGTTTGAATATGCATCCCCACGAATGGAGGTCAGTACAATGATGTACTGGCAAATGACACTTATTTGGTGGCAATTTTAGACATGACTAGCTACATGATATTTGGCTAGTGGAGTTTAAGCTAGTTTGCATAAAGCCAATTTTATCCTACATTTTATTTGAAAACAAAACTTTTGTAAAACCTGTAATATTGTCATAAACAGTACCATGGTTACATCTCCCAGGTACCATCTGACAGTTGCTACTCAAACTTTTAACTCATTCAGAAAACAATGATGAGATTCTTCCGTACATTTCCTGCCTAGAAAGCTCAAATTGTCCATAACCGGGGACACGGCTAAGATCTTAGGTTTAACTCTCGAGAGGTTGTGCACTTTCACCTTACGACCCACCCTTCCCAAGAGAAGAATGAGACAAGATCTTTCAGAAGGAGGTTTCAACCATAACTAGCTAGACCCGTTCCCGTTTGGTTGCAAGCCACATCATCATGTCTAGCAACAAGTTGGACCTCACAACATACTTAATCCCGGCAGAGCCCATAATACCATAAGGTTGCACTGGAAGCTATCTAAAACATGGACGACATATTAATCTCTTTAATCCTGAGTGGCCATCCACAAGTGCACCCTCAGGCGAAGACAACCACAATGTGGCCCTGAGTAGCCACTAAACATATGCGCACCCTCAGGCGAAGACAACCACCAAGTGGCCCTGAGTAGTCGCCCACCAATCAACCAATCCACCCAGGTGTTTCATTTAGGGTTGTTAATTTTAATTCCCACACTCACAATCCAGCATAATCAAAACAGCAGTGGCATTTTGTTATTGCTAGGCAAACTAAGAATACTAGCAATGGTTCAAGGGTGGCTACACACTACTAGGATTTGATAGGCATAACATAAGTTTTGAAAACAAAATCCTACCATGCATACTAGTTTGAAAAACACTAATGCATAATAAAAGTAGGTAGGAGTTGAGCGTCACTTGACTTGATCAAAGCAACCCGCACAATCACAGCAATCACAAGCACCCCCTTGATCTCCTCCACAATCTAATCAAACAAGCACAACAAAAATAAACAAACATTCGATATTACAATCATAGACATGTATGCATGCATGCTATGCAACAATTTAACTTCACAAGAGAGGTAGTGTGTAAGTGTTGCATTATGTGTTCTCTGATATGTGCAATGTTGATAAAGTATTCTGGACATTTAATTTGATATAGAAAAACCATTAATCGAGTATCTACTTGACATATACAACCTTATTAATTAGCTACAGCATGAAATATGCTTGGTAAAATATAAGTTCGACTTCCCTGGATAGGTTACAGTAATACAAAGACAGAGCAATTGGAATTACTCGAAAATCATTTATAGAATTTGAATTATGATTGAATTACTAATTTGAATAGATTTTACTAAAGCAAGTTTGTGCACGTATCAAAGTTGTACAACTCCTATACCATATTGTATTACACGATCTGAGGATTCCAGAAAGTACAAAATCATAAGATTTGGCCCGGTAGATTAATTTATACAATTTTTATAGTGTAAACTAGTCAATTCCTCTATTTGAATTTACATGCGAAATCTAACACAGTACATATACAATATTATTGCATAAACGTGTACTACAGATTGTAAGCTTTCCGAGAATATAAAATTCGTAAAATTTGGCCCAGTGGTTGATTTTATATTGAATTTACAAGTTCTGCTACAAATCTGAGATTCAAAATCGAATTTAAAAACGTGTTTGACCAAAACTGACCAGCGCGCTGACTGGATCGCCACGCGGCGCGATCTGATTGGCCCGTACTGGTTCGGGTTAAGATCTAACCTAGGCCGCTAGATCTAAATCGGAAGGTGCAAGAAATAAAAAGAAAAGAAAAATAAAAAGGGGAGGGCAGACTCACCTGGCCGGCGTCGATGGGGTGGCGGGGCGGCTCGGTATGCGGTGGGAACAGCGGCTGCGGCAGTCTCTGGCGGCGGCGGTGGTAGCTACGGGGTGCGGCGGTGGAGTGTTGGCTGCCGCGCGGGCGGCGATGGCTGCTGGGCCGAGGCGAGCTGGCCGATTGGGTCGAGTGGGCCGTTCGGCCTGGCCGCTCCTCTTTTTTTCAGATATTTAAAATACATTTTTGGAGGATCAAAAATAATCAAAAAAATGCAAATAAGATAACGTTGGATTCGTCATGAAAAATGCTTCAATATGAGACTAAATTTGGAACAAAAACATAAACTTTATAAAACCAAAATTTGACATACATGTCTATGTGGCTATATTGCCTTTTTTGGGGGGTTTAAGATTTTCTCAAAAATAAAATATTTTATAAATTTCAAAAACTCCGAATAAAATAGAGTATTGATTAGAAAATCTTTTGAAAATGAAGTTTATGAAAAGTACTATATTTTTGCAAAAACCTTTTTAATATCCACTTGTGAAAATAAAATAATCATTATATGCATTTGGTCTATATTGCTACTTAGTCATTATTTTGCAAATAGAGTTTTCTAGGGTTTTGTTTTCTCAAATACAAATCCATTAAGAATTTGAAAACTTTGAAATCAAGGATATGTTTGATTTTGAAAATATTTTAAAACCACAAGTCTTTGAAAACACTATTTTTGAATTAACTTGTAAATAACTTTAAAATGTTTTAATTCTTTGTGAATTTTCAATCAAGTTCAAACAATCAAGCATTTAATTTATTTTTATTTTACATTTCAAAATTTAGAAAATTTCGGGATGTGACACAAACTAATACATAATTGGGAACATGGTTTTACACAAACTAATACATAGTTTGAAACATGGTTTTCACAAACTAATACATAATAAAACATTGCAAAATGAGGAAACCTAACTAGTGTTGGAAACGCAGATTTCGTATGTTCGCTGCTAAAAAAGAACACTCGCAGGCACTCTCAGTCACCTAAACTGGAAAATCAATCCAGCTCGTAATGATAGCCATGTTGGTCCTTTGCAAGGAGAACATAGAGAAACCTCCATTACCATTTTCGTTACGAAGAAAGAACACTCGGCGTGTTCAATCGTCCTCCTCTTCGTCGTCGTTGTGGTAGTGTCGACGGTAGGTTGTGTCGTCGAACACCTTCACGCTCATATCCACGTCGCCTAGGTAGGAGAATGTGAGCACGCAGCCAGCTTGGAGGTCATCGTGGCGCACGAACCGGTGTGGAGGTACACCTTGCCGCGCCCGTCGAAGAGGACGTCCACCGGCCACCGGCAGCAGTCGCAACCATCCTCCCGCAGATGCAGCGCGGCCGGCTCGTTGCCGGCAACGAACTCGGCGAACTTGTCCGTCAGCCTCTGGATGTCGAGTGGGTCGCCATTGAGGACGACGATGAACTCGAACAACACTTGGTGCTCTTCCTGCGGATACGACGATGAAGACGACGACGTCGCAGGCGACGGCGACCGTGCAGCTCTTGGTGCTCCAGCGCAGCCGCGACCACGACCACGGTCACGACCTCGTCCTCTGCCTCTACCAGCCATGGCCCTCGACTCTAGAGATGGTGGCGGCTAGGGTTGGGGAGAGAGGCGCTAGGGTTTATGTGTGAGAGACGATGCGAGAGCGCCCTTTTTTATAGGCCGGAGGGAGGCGGGGAGCGGTGGCGCTCATTAACGGCGGCACGGAGAGCTAGGCGCGACGAGACGCATCGCTACGCCTCTACGGAAACTGCATCGTCGATGCGCGCTAATAACTTTCGTCGCGAGGTAGGCAACGATTAGGTTAAACTTGAATGTGCCGCTGACGCGTCGGTTCCGCGTCTCCTCGCCTTGCTTTTCGTTTGAGGAAAGCGTCGGTTCCGCGTCTCCTCGCCTTGCTTTTCGTTATGTCAAACGTGCCCAGAGCGTCCCCTATAAATCGGGACAGGCTTGGGGCGCCGGAGACCGTATTGGACCATGCTGGACGGAAAGAGGCTTTGGGACGCGCCGCGTGCGGCTGAGAACGAAAATTTGTCCGACACTGCCAAATACCTTTGGGGGGTGCGCTTTGGGCTTTGAGGGACGCGGCTAGAGATGCTCTTAGCCCACATCAGTATGTCAATTCGACCATGCTGACAGAAGGAACCTCCAAGTTTTTCACGGTCTACTGGAGTACAATAAACCTAGTAAACTAGAGGCCAGTTGGACCTAAAGCAATCGAAAAATTGACTCGTTATTCAGAGTCAGTAAACAATGAAATGAATTAGACTCCTAACACAGGTTAATCGACACTAAATGAAATCTGATGTAATTATACAATCAGCATCCCCTTCGGATCATGCACAGGGGGTAGAAGTTATGTGATCTCCTTATTTCTCTTGTCACTGAAATGGCCAGTCTTTCTCTTGTGGCGACTGAAATCTGACACAAACCGGAATGTCTGACCGCAGCCAGGTATCTTGCACTCGTACGGTCTTACCCCGGTATGTACCCTCATGTGCTCTGTCCTCGCCCATGGCCACTTGAATGTTTTGTTGCAGCCCTTCCATGCACATTGGAGTGGCCTTTCATCCATATGCACTTTGCGGTGCTGAAGCAAGTATTTATGGCAGAAGAATTTTTTCTTGCATCCTTTAACAGGACAGATATCACGCTTGTGCAACAACAAGTCCTGCTCTGTGCTGAAGCTCATGTCACACCCTTCTATATCACACGGAAATGCTGCTGCATTATCACCTGCTTGGCGTTTGATTTTCCTTTTACCAGTTTGCATTTTGCCTCGAGAATTCACTTTTACTTCATCCATTTGTTCATCTGGAATTTCGCCTCGAGAATTCACTTTTACTTCATCCATTTGTTCATCTGGAACTTCGTACCAGCTATCTTGTGTGTCTTCATATTCTTCGTTAAGCAAATACTGCGCAGCTTTATCTTCGCCGTGACCTTTGTCAAACTTTCCAGTTATGCCATCATTCTTTTGCTTCCTAGAGCTTGACTTTATGTTCACCATTTGCAATTTCTTGTCTCCATTCAAAAAATAATAATTTGCTTTGCCCTCACTGGATTTTCCCTTGCAGCATTCCAATTTACATCCAGATTTCACTTTCACGGCCTCAAGTCTTTGTTGTGGACTGTTGTCCAAGTTCCCTACTGTAGCATTATCTCCACTATGTATGTCATGCCAGCACTCCACATCATTATCCTCAGCGTGTAGTGCATTAGAGTTGCTGCTTCTTTTATCATCCTTACCACGCCTTTTGCCTCTAGATTCCACCACCACATCATCACTTTTTTCTTCTAAAACTTCATCCCAGTTGTCTATGGCGGCTTCCCCTATGCGCTCTACATTAAGCAGATTGTCCAGGGTGTTATCTTCATTGTAATCTTCTTGAAACTGTCTATTTATCTCAATAGTTTTTTGCTTCCAACAAATTGATTTCTTGTTCATCTTTTGCACTTTCTTATATCCATTCAAAGAATCATGTCTCCCCTTGCCCTTGCTGGATTTTCTCTTACTACCTTGCAATGATCCTGGAGATTTAGCTTTCACAGCATGAAGTCCTTGGTCTTGAACCTCTTCCAAGTTTCCTATTGCAGCATTATCTCCAGCATCTATGTTAAGCCAGCAGTCCACATCATTATCTTCATCGTAAAGTTCATGAAAATTGTTGTTTCTTTTATCATCATTTTGCTTGTTAGTACTTAACTCTGTGATCATGCTTTGCAAGGTATGTTGTTGATATCGCTGAGTGCTTGGTGCTTCCACGATTTCAACCCCTTTATGCTTAGTATCATGGTCATTGAAGTTTCCAGGCTGATCACTGATGGTTCCAGAGTTCATACAACGACTACTGCGATGCAATGTGGTTTCATCACTGGCAGAGCATCTCTTCTTCTGGGCTCCAGATTTTTCAATAGAGTCCCCTCCCTTTCTTCTGGGTCTTTTTGATGGGCTACTGTTGATCACTGCATTACATTTAGTCGATCGTTCCTCTTGTATTTTGTCATGGGACTTAGCACCAAACATCGGTTTGCTCCAAACCATGGCATGATTCCGTTCTTCACGCCCACAAGCTAAAAATGGATGTACTTGGTTTGACATCCAGACTTTCCCACACCATGATCCAGCCACCCTTTTCTTTGCCGCGCCTGATCTTTGTCGTCCGTATTCTATCACGTTGTCTGGGTTTTCTTGGCCAAATGCTTCGTAAATTATGGAATTGTATGGTATCTGCTTGCTGTAAAGTGGGGATTTGCTCTGTTTTGCACTGTAATATATACTGATGCCCATTTTAACTGCCCAGTCACTGCTTGCAGGTTCAGCATCTTCATCCTGCAAAGCCAACTGAATTCTTCTGATGTCATCTTCGGCCGCTTCTTCAAAATTTATATCTTTCCAATCATGCTTCAAACCAAGTTCTTTTGCTATGAATTTTGCGGCTGACTCTGCTCTAGGATATTCTGCAAGTACAATGTAAATAATCAATCAAGAACTTAATTTTACATGGAATGCATGATTGACGTCCACTACAATAACATTATGTGCAAAGATCACACAAAAATGAATCATGATACACACAGCCCATATTTACTAAAAAAACAAGAATATATGACTATGGGAGCACTAAAGCTTTTGAAGCGCTCTCAGCTTCATGGAGTCCTTGTTAAAAGAAAGGATCTAAACCTTGTTATCTCATTTGCAAAGCGATATTGAAGTGTTCATCTCCCGTGTGTTGTTGAGAATATATATATTGTACCCTTCTCCATACACCAAAGAGTATACAGCAGTCAAGTTTAAACTATGGACTGAAAAAGAAAATTCATCCAAATTTCTTTTGAGTATCTTGTAGTTACTACTAAAGTTGATTTAATTGGTGTATCAGGAGCAGGAGTATACACTCCTAGGATTATGGATTCATATGACTACACCAAACTACTGGGAGTGCATACTCTCACCTTTATTGTATCACTTAATAAATGAACTATACATTATCTCTATCTGCATACTGACATACTAATTCAGATTTAACAAAGCAAATTGCATGAAATAGCATAGTTGGGAATTTCAATAGGAAATCAAATAGCATAGTTCTTAGGTTTGCAATCTCTCCACATTTCATGACTAAACTTATTTTACCACCATTTCAATGATAATCGTAAAGGTTTACCAGAATCAGCAATAAGGTAGCTATACAAAACAATCAAAGAGGGGAAAATTGTAGTGTGCACTACTCCCTCCATTTTTAATACAAGCCCACTGTCTCAGTTTCTAGATACCAAGAAGACCAAGTTAGCTAATAAATAGCAGATTTAATTGTGTGGAGAACCAATCGTGTGGGGTAATTAAGAATGTTGCATGTGGTGCCTTTTTCTCTATGGCTGCATGCAACATTCACATTAATGAACACCATCGTACAAGGTAGAAATCTAATCAATTTTTCTTGGGAAGAGATATTGGCCTTGTATAGCTGCAAATTGTATTTTTGATAGTGGCATTGTATTCAACCCGGAAGGAGTAATATTGTTTAAGCCCAAGATTTGAAGATAAAATAAATCCACTTCTCAACTATAACTACCGCAGAAGTTCACTTCTCAACCTTGAACTCTAAAGCTGTTCAACATTTTAAGGTTAGAATACTTTGTGGAAATTAGGGAACAGTGTAAATACCCGGATGACACAAAAGCATAACGTTAGCACCACCGATTTTTTGAAGTTTTGTCCATGTTTCCAAAGCATGTTCTAGACAAAAGACATGCATTCTGCAAGAATCTTTGTTGTACTTGAGCTTGGTCAACATATCTGGTTCAACTGAAGGCTTAACTGTGTTTACATGAGTATCCAGAGAGGCTGCTACACCTGATATGGTTAGATCATTACCCAAATCAACATACACAGAACACTGATCATAGGGAGTTCCTTGCTCTCCAAGCTTTGTAAAATGGTTGATACCTGTGTCCCAAGTGGATCGAGTTATTGTCCTACTGTTATGCTCTATACTTTTCATAGATGCTGTGGCTCTGGCTTCACAACCCTCTTCATACAGGTGCAAATTTTCCCTTTGACATTGAACCGTACTCGAGAAGCTAACTGATGTTTCCAAGAACCGAATATCAGTGCCTTGGTTTGCTGAATCATTTTTCTCGCTATCAGTGGATACATTATCAGATTTTTCCTCATCAGAATATGATGATTCGTATGCAGAAGCTAGAAGCCCAAGAGCAGAGGTGCACCCATTGTTGTTTCTGCTGTATAGTTGTCTACACCGATCAGAAACTTGGGCTAAACTTACCCCACGTATTCCAGAAGCTTGTCCTGTAAAAAAAAGACATAGTATTTATGGCATTTCTTCCAGATACGCAAAATGAAAACAAAGTTCATAATAACAGTTTTATCTATTAGTTGGTTTTGTGATGCAGGAAATCAGGAATCCATGGTAAAAAGCTGCACTGATGCTTTTTTATCACTTGGTGAAAATAAACAACTTCTAAGATAAGATACAATTGCGACATGTATTGTCCTTGAGCCTTTCAAAAATATTAGCAGATCGGTCACCTTTCATAGTACAAATATCTATACTACCATTTCGAATGTACTTATCCAAGATTATTTCTGTTAGCTCCAATTTGACCAAAACCAGAAAGAGGATTAGGATGACATTTACGCATTTACGATAAAAAAACAATGCCATAACCTGTACAACACCAATAAATGACACAATGGGCGACAAGATAATCATATGGGTAAAAGTGATTGGGGATATAAGATCAATTCTCGCTAACCTTGCTGAGGAACCATCTCACAATTTTCAGTTATCCAATTCGAGGTGTCATCTGATTTACTAACTTCTCCAAGTTTTGCACTCAATGGAATGTCCTCCCCAGACATGACAAACTGAACTGCCGCTTCTCTAGGTTGAATGATGGCTACACAAGCGAAGCTTAATATGCCACACTGAACACATGGCAACCGCCCTTGATTTAAGAGCCCACCTCCCCAAGGTGATATATCTTTATGAATTATTCCATTCTGCACCTTGGATGTTGATGAACTAAAGGCAGCAGTATCAAGTTCGCCGTATTTTGTTTCATAAACCTTCCTTCTGTTGCATGCAGAGAAAGATGCTTCAGTAATAGACTGAGACCCACTCATGTTCTCTACCATTATACGTTTGTCTAGTGCCACGTCAACAGACATATTTTCCACTGCCTGCCGGATAATACTACAGTGACCACCTGTCAAACTTTGTTTAACACTGAAATCTGGTTCCATCATCGTAGTAAAGGATGTAGGAGGAATCACAATCTCCGGAACAATTATACAAGAACTCTTATCCAGAAGGATACTAAGCAAATTGTTGTTTTCAATTACACTACCAACAAATTCTTCTTTCACCATTATCTCTCCTTCATCCTTCTTCTTCTTAGCCCTTAACCGAGAGCTTCTTGGAACAGTATGAAAATCGTTTGGTTCCCTATAACAAACAGATAGTGTTTCGGAATATATCCAACCACATTAATATTAACTCTATGAAATTATCAAAAAAAAAAATACACTTGCTATCCATTTTGAGGAGATGGCTACATCATAACTAGAGAGGCTAGTTTAATGAGATGAAACTCCAATGCATCCATTAGGAATCATTTGGATTCCAGAAACATTATCTAGTTATCATCTCGGTGTAACTTAAAATAATGATATACAAAAATTGTATCTGTTTAGTATTGCATAAACGAAATGTTCTATGAAAAAAGAACGACATCATATTCGTTAAAGCGCACCTTTGACGTAATGACAATGCTAGCTCGTAAAGCAACTGATAATGAGATATCATTGGACCACAATTAGTTGAAGCCCTCCGGATTGCAGCTTCTTTGGCCACTTGCAACCAGAGAGGCGTGGCAATATTTGTTGCTTCCCCGCAATTAAATCCTGTGGAAACAAATAGTTGAATAAATTAATTGTTTAAAAGCATAGGAGTTGAAACCCTTTACAAAATTGGTACCTGGTAAATGTTCAGACGGCACAATAAAATACCAAACTTTGTACATTTATATACCAACTGAAAGAGCTTAGCACAGGTTTTACTAGTTATCATTTCAACTTTGTACATAGGCATAGGTGTGCTTGGATAAATAGGATGCTAAGCTTCCTTCTAAACTGCCTACAACATGATTATAACTCTGCTATTAATCATGAATAAAAGCTCTTGATTCACAAAACGAAAATGCCAAACTTAAAACACTCTAGGGATCTGGTAGCCAGAACAATGAATACATGTTATCCACATCTGCAAATGAAGTCGCAAACCCCAACCGGTTGAACCATCATATTCAGTTATCAAGTAATTAGGTCACACTGACCAAGATATTTCAAGCGCGTGGGAGCTCACAGTTAATTCCTCTAAAGGAACTATACATTGAAACATTTTATCACAGGTGTAGAATAACGGGTGTAACCAATGGTTGTCATCAAGATCAGCAATAACATTATTACTCCACTGTCTTAGTTATGACCAAATAAAATAAAATTGTAGAACCCCCAATTGAAAGTAGCTTCCCGAAATTCTACTACCTCTGTACCAAAGTAAGTGTGGGAACTTTGTCTAGATGACGCATTTCAATGTGTAGATACATCCGTATTTCGAGAATATTGCGACAGTTATTTTGGAACGGAGGGAATGTTTCTTAAATAACTGAAAACTGCAACCTCTGCTTAACAATAATGAGTGGAATAAGTAAATCATTATACACATGCAGGAACAAACAGATAAGTTTTGCAAGGACGATTACTTGCCAGCAAATGTACTCTTATGTATATAGACATGATAGATGGCCTACCGTGGCTAAAACCAGAATGATAAGCTCCAGGAAACGTGATAACAAATTCTCCAGGGTTTTGAACCAATCTGCTTTGGAGAAGTATCTATCAATAAATATACCCAGTACTCAAAATAATAGCCAAGAGTGAATATCACAAACAAGAATGTTAAACCATGCGCCAGTACCTGCAGCAAGGAACTCCAGCAGAAAGAAGCATTTCAGGAGACAAGAGAGTCGTCTTCTGATTTAAAGTTTGAAAGGCCACTGCATGTGGTAACATAAGTAGCCCATTAACAATTTCTAATATATGGATTAAAAAGAGAATCATTTTTCATGAATATTCAATACTAAGATTAGGCACTAAAAGATCTATAGACAAAGCCATCTGGAAATATGTGGTTAATATTGATTTGAGATAATTTAAACCAGGCAAACTGGCATTGTAATTATGAAGAGTCAAATGCACCATAAGTCACTGAACTTATGTGGGAATGTTATTTGGCTCCCTGAATTTATAAATTGTACAATCAGGTCCCTAAACCTGTATAAATGTGCCGATCAAGGTCCAAATTGCAGTTTGTTAGTAATGATCATGTGACATTGTGATCATATTTAAGCCGAGAATTAAACATGCAGTTGCAAACTAAGGTCAATCAGGAACTTAGACAAGAAGTCAAATGAAATGTGACTACTTCCTTTGAAACTCGGTTACAGCTCAAGCGGTTTGTTTTCCAGTAAGGCATAAATATTAATTTTAAAACAATCTCAAATGACGGCCATGAGTTAAAGTTGTGATTTGGATTTTAACATGGTAGATTTATAATCGTGCCACTAAATTTCATCCGTCATAATGACATAAAATATGGTGTTGTGCCAACAGTCCTTATAAGTAAAATAGGAACTTTTGGACCTAAATGGCCCCAACCAAACTAAAGTCAGGATTCTCTCCCCCTCCATCCCTCTTCGATCTCCCTTTCTCTCTATTAAGGATGATTTGATTAACAACCACATCCTATGCATGCACAGTTTGTCTGATAAGCGCACATTTACTTTAGTCTGACCTAACCGAAATGCCTCAACATCAGCTTACCCTCGTTAAGCCACTCCCTTGTCTCATTACCTACCCACAAACCACAAACTCTACACTGCTGTGACCCTTCCAAGCCTACCAGGATGTGGCAGTGTAGCCTCCTATAACCATTGAGATTGCCATGGTCCGATTTGAAACTGAAGCCTCTACTTGCCAAGTTCAGTGTATAGTATCCAGATAAAAACCTCCAGTAACCTAAAGGTCCCACTAACTGATACATATTCGCTGCTCATTATCTCGAGGTCATAAATTTCATACAAAAGGGCACTGAATCATCTTGTCATTACACATTGCTCATAAGTATATAATATATACTAACCGACATGTCAGTATTAACCCCCCATTGCGGCAGAAATTCACAATGCAAGACAACGTTTTGAGTCTGCAAGTCAAGAATGGAACACATCCGACCTTCCAAGCAAGTCAAAGTGAACTCAAGCAGTGGCAAGCAAGGAACAAAAGTTCAGTATAAGCAGAGTGAAAGCAGATGACTCACTTATTGCGTTGAGGTCGTCCGCGTACCCGTGTACGCGAACAGCGTCCTCGAAGGCGAGGATGGCGTCACGGGGCACTCCATACCAAGTCTTGGACTTACCGAAGTGGAGGTAGTTGAGGCTGTGCAGTTCGTGGTCTTCCACATGCCATGCGAACCAGCTGTAGAGCATCGCCACGTACAGCATCGGCGTTGTGACGCCCGCTACGTCTCGGGCCATTGCCCGCAGCAAAGAGCCTCGCGCGCGCGGAGCTACCCTCATGTTCCAGTCGGTCTCACCGACGTCCCTTGGCGCTGGCGCCGCATTGCCGGTCTCCAGTTCCAGCTCCTCCGGCTTGACAAAGCCAGACCCTGGCATGTCATTGCCGTACTCGACATTGAACGGCCTAGCGGCACAAGCGCCCCAGAAGAGCGCCTCGAGCTGGAGGGGCGTCGCGTGCTTCGGGGGCGTCGCGTGCCTCGGGAGCTCGAAATCCCGCGCCTTGGAGCGGAAGGCCTCCAGGGTGTAGCGCTCGCCGCTCTCCCAGACGCGGCGGTTCGCGCCGCGGCGGTTCTTCGTGGAGAGTCCCACCTGCTGAAGCCGCGTCGGGAAGGTAGGGACAGCGTCGCCGACGGCGGAGGCGGCCGCATTAGAGGCGAACGAGGCCTTGAGACGCTGAACGGTGGCCTCGCGGGGCGGCGCCGGGAGCGGGGGGACGATCTTGCAGATGCCGTAGCGAGAGGCCTCGGGCTCGATCTTGAGGATGTAGGCGATTGGGTCAGCGAACTCGGCGGGGGAGGGGCGGTACTCCGGCGCCACGGGCAGAGTTCGCAGCCACTCCGGCGGGTCCACCGGAGGCAGGGACATGGCGGCGAAGGCGGCGGCGGTGTGGGGTAGGGTTTCTTCAGGCGAGGAATTGCATTTGGGAGGCGATTTGGGGAATCGGCTTCTCTGCTGGCTTGCTGCTGCTGTCTTGGCTAGTGAGAGATAGAGAGACAAAGGAAGACAAGACGACCAGGGATAGTGATTTTTTTTTTTTTTGACACAATCAGTACCATGTATATTTATACTTAAAAAATACCACGTATATTTGATAAAGGAAATATATTAATATCGTGAAGATACCAATTATACCTTGCCCTCTGCCAGCAACTCAATGCCCTATAAGCAATACGGATGCACATAGGGCAAAAAAAAGAAAAATTGCATAAAGGAAAAAGTCCCACTAGAATGACATATTCCTTAACAGCGGACCAAACATCACCAAGACAATACCAGAAAATCCATCGTCTCTCTCCAAGAAGGGAATATTGCACAAGCGCCACCATCGTCCTGATCAACGATCATAGGTTTTCACCCCGAAAAAAGTTCGCACTCATAAAACAAGGCCTTCAACAAGGTCATTATCAGGCACAGCCAATTAAGGCCAAACCTTGGGTTTTCACCCTGCAAGTTTAAACACTGAATTCATCTTGTGATGTCGCCCCCACTTGCCAATGTCGCTGCTCCAAGTCACAAATCACCAAGCCAGAATCTCGTCACCACCAGGTAAACAAACCTCCGTTGCTAGTCCTCCTCATGCCATTATTCGCGTCTAACTTCACCGTGGAACTAAGACATGTCCCATGACGGCAATAGGCCGCAGAGCTTCGCAACGATCCCTCTGAAACCAAACGGTCAGAAAAAACATGATTGCGCACGACCGAAACTCATCCACTCCGGTAAAATTCAGGCATGTCGTCCATTTGGAATATCAATGAAGACAGACGTCAGGCAGTTCATCATCATGGTGTGATAGGGATCCAAGGACTGACCGCCGCCATTATTTCTAAGCAGACAAGCAAGATCCCATGTCGCTGCCCGCCGGTTACATGGTGTTATCACCAGATTTTGGTCAAATCAGGAGATGGGCCGTAGTTGAGATGGGCTTGAAGGTTATACGCGTGGAGCATCTCTGAAGCGGCCTTGCGCGAGGAGTTTGGGCTAGATTGCCCGTGTATCTGTAATTATAGTAGATTGCATCTTAGTTTAGAATTAAAAGATAGAGTTTAAGCCGTGCACGGTTGGGTGCACACCCGAATTAGAAAGTCCCTTGGACTATAAATATGTATCTAGGGTTATCGAGAAAGGAGGACAATCACGTTCACAACAAACACAAATCAGGCACATCGCCACCCCTTCTTTCGAGGGTTTCTTCCGGGTAAGCATCATGCTGCCTAGATCGCATCTTGCGATCTAGGCAGTACACGTTTATTCGTTACCTTGTGTTGCTCGTGCTGAAGCGTTGTTGATGGCGAGTAGAACTACTTATCATAGATGTTTTGGGGCTTGCATGGATGCTTTTCTCGTGCATATTTGCTTAGCCATGCCGTCCCTCGATATCTAGCTGCCCTTATACCTACCTAGGTGTAAGGGCAGCACCTTGCTTGGTTGTTATTTAGTAGATCCAATCTGTTATAGTTGCTCCTTGATTCTTCAAGGATTGGTTTAATATCTGTATGGTTAGGCCTTGCAAACGGGTTGAACGATCCGGTAGTACGTAAGGTATGGTTTGTTAGTCCTAAGAGGGATGTTCCGGGAATTAACTTAATGTTGGTTTTTAGGCCTCTTTTAGGGTTAGTTTTCCATTATCTTTCGTGTCTATTAGGCTCAACTACGCGTAGGATGTTCCGATCATGCGGTGAAAACCCTAAACTGTCATAGGTTGGTTTAACTTTATATTGATCAAGCATGAGCCCCATGTCATCGTTAACCCGACGTAAACCATGGGGCGATCGGCTCTTTGAGCCGATCCACAGGGCAACCTGAGAGCCGATCGGGCTCGTATTTAATGTTTACGTGTCCACCATGCAGGGAACTAATCGAAGCAATCCAACACCTTCCTGACCAGGTATAGGTCAGGTGGCACGCCCTTGCAACCGCTAGGACGTGTGCCGGAATATTTGCGGGACAACGTCGAGGGACCAGGGCCCCCAGCAGTCTTGGAAGCCTCCCGGCTCTTCGTGTTGCTTAACCACTGCTTGCCGGTGGGTTTTGGCAGGCAACACATTCTGGCACGCCCGGTGGGACCATCTTCTACGACAACCACGTCAACATCTGCATCCAAGATGGCGGACGAACCGATCAAGTATGAAGATCTGCCTGCTGAGCACAAGAAGAAATATGATGATCTCAAGGCCATCTTCGAAGCCGATCTCATCGGCTCTTTCGAGAAGACCCGTTCGCACGGGATTAAGTTCAAAGGGTTCCAACCCGAAGGCGCGTTAGAGGGACTAGATCTATCTCTTCCTTCGGAGGAACGTACCCGAGCCCTGCGACAGGAAATTAACTATGCCGTTGCTCATTCTCTACATCGGCATTCTGAGAGCCTGGTGAACACTCTGGAGCGTGTTGCGCTTCATGTGGTGCAAGAAATCATGAAGCATCAGTATTCTCCGTCGGGACCTGCTCTAGGAACTCACCAAGGAGAGATACCGTTCTACACTAGGCCACCACTGCCACACACGTTTGCAGCTCCACAGCAACAAGGTTCACCGACGTACGTCGTCTACAAGGTTGGAGGTGATCCTGGCGATTACCAATTCCTGTATGAGCCGCCCAAGGAGATTCCACATGGATATGTGTGCACGTACATGCCGGACTGCAACAACACAGCAGGAGGGGTTGCTGGGACAGGAGTAGTGGCTGGGGCAGGAGGCAGTTCTGGAGCAGATGTTGAGAAACAGGCGTGGCTAGCTAAATATGCCACCGGAACAAGTCATGAACGCTCAACCTCTGCAGCTCCTACGGCGGACGAGATTGCTGCAATCTTGAGAGACCAGTTCGGCATCCTGCCAAAGAAGAGAATGATCGGCTATTCCAAGCCGTATCCCAACGAGTATGACGTAATTCCACTACCGCCTAAGTATCGGCTCCCTGACTTCACAAAATTCAGTGGATCAGAAGGGTCCAGCTCAATTGAACACGTGAGCCGATATTTGGCACAGTTGGGCATGGTCTCAGCTTCAGACGAGCTACGTGTGAGGTTCTTTTCACAGTCTCTCACGGGTCCGACCTTTGGGTGGTACACCTCGTTGCCACCAGATTCGGTTCGAACGTGGAAGCAGCTGGAGGAACAATTTCACATACAGTATCATTCAGAAGCTACTGAAGCTGGCATTGCCGATCTGACCCAGGTTCGGCAAAGGCGAGGAGAGACGGTGTCTGAATACATCCAGCGCTTCAGGACCGTCAGGAACCGATGTTATTCGGTTCGTTTATCCGAGAAGGAAGCAGTCGAGCTGGCGATAGCAGGCCTGTCAGCACCGCTCAAAGACGTGACCTTCCAAGCAGACTACAATTCACTGGCGCATATGGTTCAGAAATTGACATCGTATGAACAGCGCCACCCAGAATTGTACCAGGACAAGTTCAAGCGCGTCGCCCTGATCGAGATGGAAGAAGATGAAGATTCTGCAGAAGATCAGGAAGTCACTGTAGCTGAATGGACTCGGGGGGTCAAAACCCGTGTCCTGCAAATGGGTGAAACAACCAGGGCCTGCAAAAGGGTTTGACTTTGATTTAAACAAAACGGAGCAGATTTTTGATTTGCTGCTGAAGGAAAAACAGCTGAAGTTACCCGAAGGCCACAAAATCCCCACGTTACAAGAGATGAACGGCAGGCCATACTGCAAATGGCATCACACGTTCACTCATGCCACCAATGACTGCAAAGTCTTGCGCGGACAGATTCAAATGGCGATAGAACAAGGCCGATTACTCTTCGGTCAGTTTGCCATGAGAGTTGACACGCATCCGTTTCCTGACGTCAACATGGTGGATTTCAGTCATTGCATAAGACGCGAGCCAGGTTTCTCGTTTGATGTCAACATGGCAGGACTTGTAGATCGCCATGGCAAGGACAAGCCAGAGAGCAGTCACTCCCGTGGCAAAGATGAAGAGGAGGCCGATCCACACGCGATCGGCCCCAAAAAATAAAAAGCAAGAATCTCACATCAAACATGTCACGTAGCTATAGCAGAGAACCAAGAAGTTGTGAACCCTCAGTAAGCATTGCAATGAAAAAGGAGGCCGATTCTAGCAACCGGCCAGAATTAGCCTCAACATGCCTTCTGCCTGTGTTCAGCATTGATTTAGCAGGCGATGGGAAGCTGAGGTATGGGTTTACATCAGCTGATGAACTAGAAGAGATTGACATTGGTCCTGGGGATAAGCCACGACCAACATTTATCAGCAAAAAGTTGGATCCACAGCTGAGGAGCCAGTTGATAGCCCTGTTGAAAGAGTACCCAGATTGTTTCGCATGGGATTATATAGAGATGCCTGGGTTAGACAGGAGCATTATTGAGCATCGGCTCCCTCTGAAGAAAGGATTTCGGCCGTTCCAGCAGCGAGCACGACAGATGAAGGCCGAAATCTTGGTGGAAGTCAAGAAAGAGATCCAGAAGATGTTCGACGCCGGGTTCATCAGGCCATGCAGGTACGCTGAATGGATTTCCAATGTCGTACCTGTGGAGAAAAAGGATGGCCGATGGCGTGTCGCCATAGATTTTCGGAATCTCAACAGTGCCACTCCAAAGGATGAATATCCAATGCCAGTAGCAGAGACTCTGATCAATGCAGCTGCTGGTCATAAAGTTTTAAGCTTCATGGATGGCAATGTCGGCTACAACCAAATCTTTATGGCTCCAGAAGATGTAAACAAGACTGCGTTCAGAGTACCAGGCTCAGTGGGCTTGTTTGAATATGTAGTCATGACATTTGGGCTGAAGAATGCTGGCGCAACATACCAAAGAGCCATGAATTACATCTTTCACGATTTAATCGGCAAATTGGTGGAGATTACATCGATGATGTGGTGGTCAAGTCTGTTTCGGTGGACGGACACTTGGAAGATTTGCGACACGTCCTGGACCGAACTAGGAAGTTCGGACTAAGAATGAATCCAAAGAAGTGTGCCTTTGGTGTGACGGCCGGTCAGTTCCTGGGATTCTTGGTTCATGAACGCGGAATCGAAATCGGCCTGGAAAGTCAAGAGGCAGTGCGAACGATGAAGCCACCCACCACGAAGAAGGAGCTCCAGTGTCTCATCGGCAAAATTAATTTCGTCAGAAGGTTCATCTCCAACTTGTCAGGACGAATTGAGCCGTTCATGGGACTGGTTAAAATCAAGTCTGATGAGGAGTTTCGCTGGGGGGCAGAGCAACAGCAAGCATTTGACGATATTAAGGAGTACTTGACGAAGCCACCTGTGTTGGTTCCACCGCAGCAAGACAGGCCATTCTACATTTACCTGTCAGTAGTTGACACCTCCATCGTGTCAGTGGTGGTACAGGTCTATGATGGCTTGGAAAAAGTGGTTTTCTACCTCAGCAGAAGGATGCTGGATGCAGAAACGAGGTACCCTGAGATCGAGAAGTTGTGCCTCTGTCTGTTTTTCACCTGCACCAAGATCCAGCACATCTTGCTGTCAGCAGAAGTCATCGTCATATGCAAATCGGATGTCATCAAGCACATGCTGTCGGCTCCTGTATTGAAAGGCCGACTCGGCAAATAGATGTTTGCTCTGTCGGAATTTGATATCCGGTATCAGCCTGCGAAAACAGTCAAGGGACAAGCATTGGCCGATCTTATTGCTGAACGAATAAACACGGATGTAGCAGCACTATATGTGCGTGCATGGACCATGTTCTTCGATGGATCGGTCTGTGAAGATGGTTGTGGCATCGGCATGCTACACGTATCGCCTCGGGGGGCAACATACTCCTTCTCCATCCGGCTATCTACGCCTTGCACTAACAATGTGGCTGAGTATGAAGCGATATGCAAGGGAATGGAGCTGCTATTGGACGCTGGGGCAGAGGCAGTGGAGATCTTTGGGGATTCCAAATTGGTGATTTCTCAACTCACGGAGGAATACAAGTGTGAGAGCGAGTCGCTCTTCCCATTATGGATGCAATGCCGTGAGCTGATGGCCCAGTTCAGGTTTATAAACTTCCATTGGATCCCAAGGTCGCAAAATACCGAGGTGAACGACCTCGCTCAGACGGCGTCAGGATACAAAGACGTGGACGAGGGAGCTGATTTTCAGGTGCAGCTCATGGAACCCGATGATTGGAGAGCCGATATCTTCAATTACTTGAAAGATCCGGCTCGGGGGGCACCTAAACGGATAAGATACAGGGCCATGAAGTACGTCCTGATTGGTGATGATATGTTCTACAGGACTTTGGAAGGGTTACGTCTCAAGTGTTTGGGACCATCCGAGTCCAATCGGCTCTTGCATGAGGTACATGAGGGTGCCTGTGGAACTCACCAATCGGCTCATAAGATGAAGTGGTTGATCAGACGATCGGGATTTTATTGGCCCACCATGCTTGAAGATTGTTTCCAGTACTATAAAGGGTGTCAAGCATGTCAGAAGTTTGGGAGCATTCAGATGGTGCCTGCATCAGCAATGAATCCCATCATCAAGCCGTGGCCGTTCTGAGGGTGGGGCATGGATATGATCGGCAAGATACATCCTCCTTCGAGCAAAGGTCATGTATGGGTTCTGGCCATCACAGATTATTTTACTAAATGGGTAGAGGCCGTCCCTATGAAGGCAGTGGCAGCGTCAGATGTTGTTGATTTCGTGAGGGAGCATGTTATCCACAGATTCGGAATTCCCCAGACTATCATGACCGATGGAGGTTCGGTCTTCATTTCTAAGGAGTTTAGAAAATTCTGCGAGGATATGGGAATCAAGCTGATCCGATCGTCCCCATACTATGCTCAAGCAAATGGACAGGCTGAAGCGTCCAACAAAAGTCTGATCAAGCTGATTAAGAGGAAGATCGACGAGCATCCTAGACGTTGGCACGAGGTATTGTCAGAAGCTTTGTGGGCTTATCGCATGTCGTGTCATGGAGCAATAAAAACCTCGCCATACCATCTGGTCTATGGACAAGAAGCTGTGTTACCCTGAGAAATCAAGGCTGGGTCGAGAAGGGTTACATTTCGGAATGATCTAACTACTGAAGAGTATGCAGCCCTGATGAGTGACAGTATTGAGGATGCAACGGAACTTAGACTTTGGTCACTTGAGAAAATTAAGGAGAATAAGGCCAAGGTGGCTCGCGCATATAATAAGAAAGTGAAGCCAAAGGAGTTCCAGGTTGGTGATCTGGTATGGGAAGCTGTATTGCCGTTGGGGACTAAGGATAAAATGTATGGCAAATGGTCTCCAAATTGGCATGGCCCGTACAAAGTCGACCAAGTTTTAAAGGGTAATGCATACATGCTCGAGCAGTTGGATGCTGTGAAGTTCCCAGTTGCCGTCAATGGCCAGCATCTCAAGAAGTACTTCCCAAGCATGTGGGATGATGAGCAGTAAGATATGGAGGCCGATACACGAAATCGGCCAGTAAAAATTTCAAATTTTTTGGGAAACAGCCGATGCACAGACGTCGACTTTAGAATAAAAACAGCCCGATGCGCAGTCATCGACTTTAGAGGTACAAAACATCAGGGTCAGGTATCAAGTTATTGTCTGAATCTGAGGATTGTCTGCTTGAACCTGTCTATTTGGTTATCAGATTGACTTTAGGGGCGTCTGATACTAAAAAGCCGATACGATGCTATCGGCTCTTGGGGCGTTGACCACCTTTGACAATCGGAAGATGGAGAAGATATGAAATCGGATGATTAAAAGTTAAATCGGAAGGACATTTTTATTGATTCAAAGGGGGATTTTACAATGAAGAGCTAATTGCTCTCAAAAGGGGGCCATCTAAGTGCCTAATGCACTGCTACTAGCCCTATACTACCCCCTAATCTAAGGGCCGTCACTGCCCTCGTCATCGCCGTCGTGGCTGCCGTCGGCGCTGCTATCGGCGGGCTCTTCATCGCCGCTGATGAAGCCGCCAGTAGCGTCTTCATCCTCCTCGTCATCGTCGTCGTCGTCGTCGTCTGACCAGGCCCAGCCTCGGAGGCGCTTGGCCGGCGGGTACCCGGAGGAGGAGGAGTTTTCCTCCTCCGACTCCTCCGCCTCTTCTTCCTCCTCGTCGGAGGAGAGATCCGCCTCCCATGAGAGGAGGTCGTCCTCGCTCGCCGATTCCAGTTCCCCGTCAACAAGGAACCGGAGGTCTTCTTCCCCGATGGTGCGGGGCTCGTCGTCCTCCGACTCGATGGCGAAATCCCATTCCCTCGCGTCCCAATGCTCGGGCGCGAGAGCCTCATAGATGGCCATCAGATTGACCTCCGGCTCCAGTTCACTCGAGGAAGAGGATTGGGAGGAGAGAGCCGATGAAGCGGAGGAGGAAGAGGAAGACATGGCTACAGAGGGAGAGGGTTTTTTGGCCGACGGCTAGTTCGGAGCAGGGGGATGAAGAGGTGAACTGTTCGATGCGGTTAAATAAAAGGAGATATAGTGGAGATTTAATGCGCGAGCAGTTTCCAAGGATGTGGTGCCAAAACTGTCAAATCGTGCAGAGAAGTTGAGAAGGCAAGGCGTCATGATGAAGAATACTGCGACGGTTCTGCTCTGCCACGACATGACCCTTCGAAGGAAAAACAGAGTGGTTTTGAAATTATCATTGCCAAAACCAGGGGGGCATGTGTTATCACCAGATTTTGGACAAATCAGGAGATGGGCCGTAGTTGAGATGGGCTTGAAGGTTATACGCGTGGAGCATCTCTGAAGCGGCCTTGCGCGAGGAGTTTGGGCTAGATTGCCCGTGTATCTGTAATTATAGTAGATTGCATCTTAGTTTAGAATTAAAAGATAGAGTTTAACCCGTGCACGATTGGGTGCACGCCCGAATTAGAAAGTCCCTTGGACTATAAATATGTATCTAGGGTTATCGAGAAAGGAGGACAATCACGTTCACAACAAACACAAATCAGGCGCATCGCCACCCCTTCTTTCGAGGGTTTCTTCCAGGTAAGCATCATGCTGCCTAGATCGCAAGATCGCATCTTGCGATCTAGGCAGTACACGTTTATTCGTTACCTTGTGTTGCTCGTGCTGAAGCGTTGTTGATGGCGAGTAGCACTATGATGTCTACGTTCCCCCTCCTTTCCTGTAGACAGTGTTGGGCCTCCAAGTGCAGAGGTTTGTAGAACAGCAGCAAGTTTTCCCTTAAGTGGATCACCCAAGGTTTATCGAACTCAGGGAGGAAGAGGTCAAAGATATCCCTCTCATGCAACCCTGCAACCACAAAGCAAGAAGTCTCTTGTGTCCCCAACACACCTAATAGGTGCACTAGTTCGGCGAAGAGATAGTGAAATACAGGTGGTATGAATATATATGAGCAAGTAGCAACGGTGCCGTAAAATAGCTTCTTTGGCGTGTAGTTGATGGTGGTAGTATTGCAGCAGTAGTAACACAGTAAAACAGTAAACAAGCAGTAGTAACTCAGCAGTATTTAGGAACAAGGCCTAGGGATTACACTTTCACTAGTGGACACTCTCAACATTGATCACATAACAGAATAGATAAATGCATACTCTACACTTTTGTTGGATGATGAACACATTGCGTAGGATTACACGAACCCTCAATGCCGGAGTTAACAAGCTCCACAATAATGCTCATATTTTAGTAACCTTTAGTGTAAGATAGATCAAAAGACTAAACCAAGTACTAGCATAGCATGCACATTGTCACCTTCATGCATATGTAGGAGGAATAGATCACATCAATATTATCATAGCAATAGTTAACTTCGCAATCTACAAGAGATCATGATCATAGCATAAACCAAGTACTAACACGGTGCACACACTGTCACCTTTGCACACATGCAGGAGGAATAAAACTACTTTAATAACTTTGCTAGAGTAGCACATAGATAAATTGTGATACGATGCACATTGCAATCATAAAGAGATATAAATAAGCACTTCACTACGCTCTTCAACAGTGAATAAGTACTTCGTGAAATATAGCCTAAGAGACCCACACGGTGCACACACTGTCACCTTTACACACGTGGGACAAGGAGTCTCCGGAGATCACATAAGTAAAACCCACTTGACTAGCATAATGACATCTAGATTACAAGCATCATCATATGAATCTCAATCATGTAAGGCAGCTCATGAGATTATTGTATTGAACTACATAGGAGAGAGATGAACCACATAGCTACCGGTACAGCCCCGAGCCTCGATGGAGAACTACTCCCTCCTCATGGGAGCAGCAGCGGTGATGAAGATGGCGGTGGAGATGGCAGCGGTGTCGATGGAGAAGCCTTCCGGGGGCACTTCCCCGCCCCGGCAGGGTGCCGGAACAGAGACTCCTGTCCCCCAGATCTTGGCTTCGCGATGGCGGCGGCTCTGGAAGGTTTCGCGTACCGTGGCTTCCTCCGTAAGGGTTTTCGATGCAGGGGCTTTATATAGGTGTTGACGTCAGAAACCCACCGGCGGGCAGTGACTGGTCAACACCGTAGAGCCGGGAACAACTAGGGCTGCGGCTGGCCCCAGTCCCTCAGAGCGACGGCCCGCAAAGCCTCCTGGTCGCGCGCCGATGCAAATTGCAAGGGCGTGCCACCTGACCTATACCTGGTCAGGAAGGTGTGGATGATGCCTCGCTTAGTTTCCTGCAGGGCACACACGTACACGTTAAATACGAGCCTCGATCGGCTCTCAGGTTGTCCTGTGAATCGGCTCATGGAGCCGATCCACCCATGATTCGTCCAAGGTGGCCGAATATATGGTGGTCCTGCTTGATCAAGATAAAGCATATGAGATCCACGACGATCTGGGGTTTTCACCGCATAATCGGATCATCCTACTCACGATTGGGCCTCGCGCTCACGCACGGTGATCGTAAGCCAGCCCTAGACAAGGCCTAAAAACCAACACTAGGTTGATCCTCGGAACGTCCTGTCTAGGGGCAGCAAACTACACCCTACATGCCGCTGGATCCTCCAACCCTTTGTAAGGCCTAACTATTGCAGATATTAAACTAATCCTTGATGAATCAAGGAGCGATCGTAACGGATCAGATCTACTAAATAACGATCAAGCGGGGTGCCGCCCCTGCACCCATGATGAGGTACAGGGACGGCTAGATGCGCAAGGGTTGCACTACGAAAGCATATGATACTAGGAACAATGCTAACCCTAACACATCTATGATAACTACGTTGCTCGCCATCAAAAAGGCTTCAGCACGAGCAACGCATGAACAACTAGGCAGGCTCGTGCTGCCTAGATCGCGAGATGCGATCTAGGCAGCATGGTGCTTACCGGAGGAACCCTTGAGACGAAGGAGTTGGCGATGCGCCGAGATTGGTTTGTGTTGAACGTTGGTTGTTGTTTATTCCATAAACCCTAGGTACATATTTATAGTCCAGGGGACTTTCTAATGTGGGCGTGCACTAAATCGTGCACGAGATAGATTCTAACTTCTAAACTGAGATGCGATCTAATATGTTAAGATACACGGGCAGTTTAGCCCAACTCGGTAAAAAAGGCCGATTCACGTATTTCCTCCATGTATAATCTTTCACATCCACCTCGATCACGGCCCACCTCTAGCTTGGTCAGATTCTGGTGATAACACATGCCCCCCTGGTTTTGGAAATGACATTTCCAAAATCATTATGCTTCCTTTCGTCGGGTCACGTCGTGGCAGAGAGAAGCGTTGCGGCATCGATCCGTCATCATGACACCTTGTCTTCCCCACTTCTTCGTGAAGTTTGACAGCTTTAGCATCACTTCCTCGGAAACTGCAATGGCATTGAATCTCCACTAGGCTCCTCATTATTTAACCATGCCAACTGACCAGTCCTCTTCATCCCCTTCCTCTGCTCTAGCGGTCGACACCAAAAAACCCTCTCCTTCTGTAGCAATGTCTTCCTCTTCCTCCTCCGCTTCCAGCTTCTCCCTCCAATCGGCGCCGAAGAACAAGGAAGAAGACGATCCCTGCTCTGGGGCGAATCCCATCTCCTCCGACAAGGAGAAGAAAGAAAAAAGAGTGGAAAGGACTGAGGCCTCCCCCTCCACCAAGTTCCCGCCGAAGAAGCGCTCCCGCATGTGGGCGGACAGCGAAGACGACGATGATGACGAGGAAGAGGAGGATGAGGAGGAGGAAGATGATTCCTCCTCCGCGGGATATCCTCCAACGAAGCGCCTCCGCACCTGGGCGGATAGCGAGGATGATGATGATGACGAGGAGGAGGAGGAAGCTCCAGCCGACAGCTGGGACAGCGATGGCGAGGAGCTTCCTGGGAGCAGCGCCGACATCGACGGCGACGATGAAGACGGCGACGACTAGTGGAGTAGGATTAGCAGTGCACTAGGCACCAGATCCCTCTTTTGGGAGCCCTCGGCTCTTCTTGTAAAGCCGTTTCTTTGAATTAATAAGAATTGTTCGTTCGATCTTTCTTCCATTAATTCAATCTCCATCTTCCCGCTCGCCACACCAAGACCGATAGCAAACGAATCGGACTATTATTTTTCCTTAACCATGGTATTTTGCAATTCCACAGCCGATGATTGTCCATCGGCTAATCTGAGCAACCAGTCTCCTTCCCTTCCTTGCAGCAACTCCAATCGGCTCCTGAGAATATAGGGCATCCACTAGATTAGCTGCCCCCCGAGCCTTAGTCAAGGCGAGGACATCAGCAAGGACGTGCTCCAAGGAACTCATGAAGCCATCTTGGCGCACATCTGAGCTTCGTGGGTCTCGTATAATTGTTCTAGAGTCGATGGCGGCGACATCGGCTTTTTTTTTTTACGGCCGATTGCATCGGCCCCCATCCTTTGGTACCCATGATGATTGCACCATCCCCTTTTGCTGGCCGATTCTCATCGGCCTCCCTACCTTAGTGCCCATCATCCCACATGCTTGGGAAATACTTCTTGAGGTGCTGACCATTTACGGCCACTGGGAACTTCTGCCCGTCCAACTCTTCCAACATGTATGCATTACCTTTCAAGGCCTGAACGACTTTGTACGGACCGTGCCAATTAGGAGACCACTTGCCATATGCCTTGTCCCTGGTTCCTAACGGTAACACAGCTTCCCATACCAGGTCACCAACCTGAAACTCCTTTGGCCTAACCTTCTTATTGTAGGCCCGAGCTACCCGGGCCTTGTTTTCCTTGATCTTTTCCAACGACCAAAGCCTAAGCTCTGTTGCGTCCTCAATGGTGTCACTCATCAAAGTTGCATATTCGTCTGCCGTCAGGTCGTCCTGAAACGTGACACGCCTTGATCCAGCCGTAATCTCCCAAGGTAATACGGCTTCTTGCCCATAAACAAGCTGGTACGGCGAAGTTTTTATAGCTCCATGGCATGACATGCGGTAGGCCCATAATGCCTCTGATAACTTCTCATGCCAATCCCTTGGGTTTTCTTCAATCTTCCTCTTAATCAGCTTGATTAAACTCTGATTGGACGCCTCAGCTTGCCCGTTCGCCTGAGCATAGTACGGAGATGATCGGATTAGCTTAATCCCCATGTCATCGCAGAATCCCCTGAACTCTTTAGATACAAAGACCGAACCTCCATCGGTCGTGATGGTTTGGGGAATCCCGAACCTATGAATCACGTGTTCTTTCACGAACTTGACCACGTCTTCTGATTTTACCTTTTTCATAGGGACGGCCTCCACCCACTTGGTGAAGTAATCTGTGATGGCCAAAATCCATTCGTGTTTCTTACTCGAAGCCGGATGGATTTTTCCGATCATGTCCATGCCCCACCCTCGGAATGGCCAGGGTTTGACGATCGGGTTCATCGCTGATGCTGGTACCATCTGAATCTTCCCAAACATCTGGCATGCCTGGCACCCCTTGTAGTAATTGAAGCAATCTTCAAGCATGGTGGGCCAATAGAACCCTGAGCGCCTAATTAGCCACTTCATCTTGTGAGCCGACTGATGAGTTCCACATGCGCCTTCATGCACTTCATGTAAGAGCCGATTAGACTCAGTTGGACCCAGGCACTTGAGTAGTAACCCTTCCAACGTCCTGTAGAACATGTCGTCTCCTATGAGGACATACTTCATGGCTTTGTATCTTATCCGCTTAGGTGCCCCCCGAGCCGAATCTTTTAAGTATTTGAAGATTTCGGCTCTCCAATCATCTTGTTCCTGGAATTGGACCTGAACTTCTGACCCTTCAGGTGTATCTATGTAGCCTGACGCCATTTGCGCGAGATTGTTGGCCTCGGTATTCTGGGATCTTGGAACCCAATTGAAGTTGATGTATCGAAACTGTGACATTAGCTCACGGCATTCCATCCAATATGGGAAAAGCGATTCACTCTCGCACTTATATTCATCCGTGAGCTGGTTGATCACCAACTTGGAGTCTCCAAAAAGTTCTACTGCTTCCGCTCCAGCCTCTAGTAGCAACTCCATCCCCTTTCGTATCGCTTCATACTCCGCTACGTTGTTGGTGCAGGGGGTCGACAACCTGATGGAGAAGGAGTACTCCGTCCCCCTAGGCGATACGAGCAGAATGCCGATGCCGCAACCACCGTCGCAAGCCGATCCATCGAAGAACATAGCCCATGCACGTATGGATAGTGCTGCTATATTGGTACTGATTCGCTCAACTATGAGATCGGCTAATGCTTGTCCTTTAACTGCTTTCGCAGGCTGATACCGAAGGTCGAACTCTGACAACGCGAGCATCCATTTACCCAATCGTCCTTTCAACACGGGGGCCGACAACATGTGCTTGACAACGTCGGACTTGCATATGACGAAGATCTCTGCCGTCAAAAGGATATGGTGCAGCTTGGTGCAGGTGAAGACCAGACAGAGGCACAGTTTCTCGACCTCAGGGTACCTCGTCTCCGCGTCCAACATCCTTCTGCTGAGGTAGAAAACGACCCTTTCAACGCCCTCGTAGAGTTGCACCACCACCGAGGCGATGGATGTGTCAGCTACTGACAAGTAAATGTAGAACGGCCTGTCTTGTTGGGGCGGCACTAGCACGGGTGGTGTCGTGAGATACCGCTTGATGTCATCGAACGCCTGTTGCTGTTCTGCCCCCCAGTGAAATTCGTCATCGGACTTAGTCTTTACTAAACCCATGAACGGCTCGATCCGTCCTGACAGGTTAGAGATGAATCGGCGAACGAAGTTGATCTTGCCGATGAGACGTTGTAGTTCCTTCTTCGTGGTGGGCGGCTGCATGGTACGCACTGCCTCCTGACTCTTCAGGCCGATCTCAATTCCTCGCTCATGGACCAAAAATCCTAGGAACTGACCGGCCGTCACCCCAAAGGCACACTTCTTTGGGTTCATTCTCAGTCCGAACTTTCGAGTTCGGTCTAGTACGTGTCGTAAATCTTCCAAGTGTCCCTCCATGGAGACAGATTTGACCACCACATCATCGATGTAGATCTCCACCAGCTTGCCGATCAGATCGTGGAATATATAATTCATGGCTCTTTGATACGTCGCGCCGGCATTCTTCAACCCAAAGGTCATGACCACATATTCAAACAAGCCTACTGCCCCTGGTACTCTGAATGCAGTCTTGTGTATGTCTTCTGGGGCCATGAAGATCTGGTTGTAGCCGGCGTTGCCATCCATGAAGCTTAAAACCTTGTGGCCAGCAGCTGCATTGATCAAAGTTTCTGCCACAGGCATCGGATATTCATCTTTTGGAGTAGCTCTGTTAAGGTCTCGGAAATCGATAGCCACACGCCACCGGCCGTCCTTCTTTTCTACTGGAACGATACTGGATATCCATTCCGCATACCTGCATGGCCTGATGAATCCGGCAGCCAACATCTTCTCGATCTCTTTCTTGACCTCCTCTAGGATTTCGGCCTTCATTTGTCGTGCTCGCTGCTGGAAGGGCCGAAATCCTTTCTTCAGGGGGAGTCGATGCTCGATGATGCTCCTGTCCAGCCCAGGCATCTCCGTGTAGTCCCATGCGAAGCAATCTGGGTATTCTTTCAATAGGGCAATCATCTGACTCCTGAGCTGTGGGTCTAACTTCCTGCTGATAAAAGTTGGCCGCGGCTTATCCCCGGGGCCGATGTCGACTTCTTCTAGCTCGTCAGCCGAGGTGAACCCGAACCCCAGCTTTCCGTCACCTGTGAGGTCGACGCCGAATACTGGGAGAGCTGGTGGTGCGTGTAATGTGGTCTGATCGCTGGGATCGGTTTCTTCTTCATCCTTGCTGTGAGAGCAGCCGCCCTCATCACTACCCTCACCAGGGTGGTACCCCAGTTCCACCGCATTGGTGCTGACGCCATGGGAGCGGGCGTCGTGGGAAGAGCCGATGAGGTCGGCTTCGCGGAGGACCTTGACTTCGCCATTCCGATCCTCGTACTCGACCGGAGTGCTTTCCGCCATCTCAGATGTGGGTGGCGAGGTGGTTGACGTTGAAGATGGGTCCCACCGGGCGTGCCAGAATGTGTTGACGTCAGAAACCCACCGGCGGGCAGTGACTGGTCAACACCGTAGAGCCGGGAACAACTAGGGCTGCGGCTGGCCCCAGTCCCTCAGAGCGACGGCCCGCAAAGCCTCCTGGTCGCGCGCCGATGCAAATTGCAAGGGCGTGCCACCTGACCTATACCTGGTCAGGAAGGTGTGGATGATGCCTCGCTTAGTTTCCTGCAGGGCACACACGTACACGTTAAATACGAGCCTCGATCGGCTCTCAGGTTGTCCTGTGAATCGGCTCATGGAGCCGATCCACCCATGATTCGTCCAAGGTGGCCGAATATATGGTGGTCCTGCTTGATCAAGATAAAGCATATGAGATCCACGACGATCTGGGGTTTTCACCGCATAATCGGATCATCCTACTCACGATTGGGCCTCGCGCTCACGCACGGTGATCGTAAGCCAGCCCTAGACAAGGCCTAAAAACCAACACTAGGTTGATCCTCGGAACGTCCTGTCTAGGGGCAGCAAACTACACCCTACATGCCGCTGGATCCTCCAACCCTTTGTAAGGCCTAACTATTGCAGATATTAAACTAATCCTTGATGAATCAAGGAGCGATCGTAACGGATCAGATCTACTAAATAACGATCAAGCGGGGTGCCGCCCCTGCACCCATGATGAGGTACAGGGACGGCTAGATGCGCAAGGGTTGCACTACGAAAGCATATGATACTAGGAACAATGCTAACCCTAACACATCTATGATAACTACGTTGCTCGCCATCAAAAAGGCTTCAGCACGAGCAACGCATGAACAACTAGGCAGGCTCGTGCTGCCTAGATCGCGAGATGCGATCTAGGCAGCATGGTGCTTACCGGAGGAACCCTCGAGACGAAGGAGTTGGCGATGCGCCGAGATTGGTTTGTGTTGAACGTTGGTTGTTGTTTATTCCATAAACCCTAGGTACATATTTATAGTCCAGGGGACTTTCTAATGTGGGCGTGCACTAAATCGTGCACGAGATAGATTCTAACTTCTAAACTGAGATGCGATCTAATATGTTAAGATACACGGGCAGTTTAGCCCAACTCGGTAAAAAAGGCCGATTCACGTATTTCCTCCATGTATAATCTTTCACATCCACCTCGATCACGGCCCACCTCTAGCTTGGTCAGATTCTGGTGATAACAATAGGCGAAGAGGCGGCGCAGGAGGGTCAAAGGGGCGACCACACCATAGGGTGGCGCGGGCCCAGCCTTGGCCGCGCCACCATGTCATCTGGGGCCCACAGGGCCCCCCTCTGGCGGCTCTCGGGTGTTCTGGATGCTTCCGGGCAAAATAGGAACCTGGGAGGTGATTTCGTCCAATTCCGAGAATATTTCTTTACTAGGATTTCTGAAACCAAAAACAGCAGAAAACAGGAACTGACACTTCGGCATCTTGTTAATAGGTTAGTTCCAGAAAACGCATAAATATGACATATAATGTGTATAAAACATGTAGGTATCATCAATAAAGTAGCATGGAACATAAGATATTATCGATACGTTGGAGACGTATCAGCATCCCCAAGCTTAGTTCTGCTCGTCCCGAGCAGGTAAAACGATAACAAAGATAATTTCTTAAGTGACATGCCATCATAAACTTGATCATATTGTAAACATATGTAATGAATGCAGCGATCAAAACAATGGTAATGACATGAGTAAACAACTGAATCATAAAGCAAAGACTTTTCATGAATAGTACTTCAAGACAAGCATCAATAAGTCTTGCATAAGAGTTAACTCATAAAGCAATAAATCAAAGTAGAGGTATTGAAGCAACACAAAGGAAGATTAAGTTTCAGCGGTTGCTTTCAACTTGTAACATGTATATCTCATGGATAATTGTCAACATAGAGTAATATAACAAATGCAATAAGCAAGTATGTAAGAATCAATGCACAGTTCACACAAGTGTTTGCTTCTTAGGGTGGAAGGAGATAGGTAAACTGACTCAACAGTAAAAGTAAAAGAATGGTCCTTCAAGAGGAAAGCATCGATTGCTGTATTTGTGCTAGAGCTTTTATTTTGAAAACATGAAACAATTTTGTCAACGGTAGTAATAAAGCATATGAGTTATGTAAATTATATATTACAAGTTGCAAGCCTCATGCATAGTATACTAATAGTGTCCGCACCTCGTCCTACTTAGCTTGGACTACCGGGTCTTTGCATGCCATGTTTCAACCAAGTGTCACAAAGGGGTACCTCCATGCCGCCTGTACAAAGGTCTAAGGAGAAAGCTCGCATTTTGGATTTCTCGCTTTTGATTATTCTCAACTTAGACATCCATACCGGGACAACATGGACAACAGATAATGGACTCCTCTTAAATGCATAAGCATGTAGCAATGATTATTATTCTCATATGAGATTGAGGATATATGTCCAAAACTGAAACTTCAACCATGATTCATGGCTTTAGTTAGCGGCCCAATGTTCTTCTCTAACAATTTTGCATGCTCCAACCAATAAGGTGATAGATCCTTCAGACAAGACGGACATGCATAGCAACTCACATGATATTCAACAATAGTTGATGGCGTTCCCCAGAAACATGGTTATCGCACAACAAGCAACTTAATAAAAGATAAAGTGCATAAGTACATATTCAATACTACGATAGTTTTTAAGGCTATTTTGTCCCATGAGCTATATATTGCAAAGGTGAATGATGGAATTTTAAAGGTAGCACTCAAGCAATTTACTTTGGAATGGCGGAGAAATACCATGTAGTAGGTAGGTATGGTGGACACAAATGGCATAGTGGTTGGCTCAAGGATTTTGGATGCATGAGAAGTATTCCCTCTCGATACAAGGTTTAGGCTAGCAAGGTTATTTGAAGCAAAATCAAGGATGAACCGGTGCAGCAAAACTCACATAAAAGACATATTGTAAACATTATAAGACTCTACACCGTCTTCCTTGTTGTTCAAAACTCAATACTAGATATTATCTAGACCTTAGAGAGACCAAATATGCAAATCAAATTTTAGCAAGCTCTATGTATTTCTTCACTAATGGGTGCAAAGCATATGATGCAAGAGCTTAAACATGAGCACAACAATTGCCAAGCATCACATTATCCAAGACATTTTAGAATTACTACATGTAGCATTTTCCAATTCCAACCATATAACAATTTAACGAAGAAGAAACTTCGCCATGAATATTATGAGCTAAGAACACATGTGTTCATACGAACCAGCGGAGCATGTCTCTCTCCCACACAAGGATGAACTTATTCAGAGAATGAAAATAACAAAACAAAAATAAAAGCACACAGACGCTCCAAGTAAAATACATAGGATGTGACGGAATAAAAATATAGTTTCACTAGAAGAAACCTGATAAGTTGTCGATGAAGAAGGGGATGCCTTGGGCATCCCCAAGCTTAGATGCTTGAGTCTTCTTAAAATATGCAGGGATGAACCACCGGGGCATCCCCAAGCTTAGAGCTTTCACTCCTCTTGATCATAGTATATCATACTCCTCTCTTGACCCTTGAAAACTTCCTTCACACCAAACTTCAAGCAAACTCATTAGAGGGTTAGTGCACAATTAATAATTCACACATTCAGAGGTGACACAATCATTATTTTCACTTCTGGACATTGCATAATGCTACTGGACATTAGTGGATCAAAGAAATAAATCCAACATAGCAAAAGAGGCAATGCGAAATAAAAGGCAGAATCTGTCAAAAACAGAACAGTCCGTAAAGTCGAATTTAGAAATGGCACCAGACTTGCTCAAATGGAAAAACTCAAAACTAATGAAAGTTGCGTACATATCTGAGGATCACGCTCGTAAATTGGCAGATTTTTTCGAATTTTCTACAGAGAATTGTGCCCAGATTCGTGACAGACAGCAATGCTGTTTCTGCGCAGCGATCCCAAATATAACATCAACTTTGACATAGAAACTTTACTTGGCACAAAAACATGATAAGGAGAGGTTGCTACAGTAGTAAACAACTTCCAAGACTCAACAAAACAAAAATTGCTGTAGTAAAAAAAACACATGGGTTATCTCCCAAGAAGTTTTTTCTTTATAGCCATTAAGATGGGCTCAGCAGTTTTAATGATGCACTCGCAAGAAATAAGAGTTGAAACAAAAGAGAGCATCAAGAGGCAAATTCAAGACACATTTAAGTCTAACATGCTTCCTATGCATAGGAATCTTGTAAATAAACAATTTCATGAAGAGCAAAGTAACAAGCATAGGAAGATAAAACAAGTGTAGCTTCAAAAATTTCAGCACATAGAGAGGTGTTTTAGTAACATGAAAATTTCTACAACCATATTTTCCTCTCTCATAATAACTTTCAGTAGCATCATGAGCAAACTCAACAATATAACTAACACATAAAGCATTCTTATCATGAGTCTCATGCATAAAATAATTACTACTCCCAACATAAGCGTAGTCATTCTTATTAATTGTAGTGGGAGCAAATTCAACAAAGTAGCTATCATTATTATTCTCATCATCAAATATAGGAGGCATATTGTAATCATAATCAAATTTATCCTCCATAACAGGTGGTAACAAAAGACTACTATCATTATAATCATCATAAATAGGAGGCAAAGTATCATCAAAGTAAATTTTCTCCTCAATGCTTGGGGGACTAAAAATATCATGCTCATCAAAACCAGCTTCCCCAAGCTTAGAATTTTCCATAGCATTAGCAACAATAGTGTTCAAAGCATTCATACTAATAACATTCCCATTATCATGCATATAAAGTTCCATGGGTTTTTTAATTCTTTCTTCAAACACATCATGTCCTAATTCAAGATAAAGTTCATAAAGATCTCTCATTTTATTGTTGTCTTCCATTAAGCCTAACTAGTGTAAACAAGAAACCAAATGTCGCAATTGCAGAGTCTAAAGGAAATAGCTTCGAGTACTTACAATGGCGCCGGGAAATAGCTTAGTAGCCGAGATCCGGAGTGTGAGTACCTTTTACCTTTCCTCCCCGGCAACGGCGCCAGAAAATAGCTTGATGTCTACGTTCCCCCTCCTTTCCTGTAGACAGTGTTGGGCCTCCAAGTGCAGAGGTTTGTAGAACAGCAGCAAGTTTTCCCTTAAGTGGATCACCCAAGGTTTATCGAACTCAGGGAGGAAGAGGTCAAAGATATCCCTCTCATGCAACCCTGCAACCACAAAGCAAGAAGTCTCTTGTGTCCCCAACACACCTAATAGGTGCACTAGTTCGGCGAAGAGATAGTGAAATACAGGTGGTATGAATATATATGAGCAGTAGCAACGGTGCCAGAAAATAGCTTGCTGGCGTGTAGTTGATGGTGGTAGTATTGCAGCAGTAGTAACACAAAGAAACAAGAAACAAGCGTAGTAACTCAGCGTATTTAGGAACAAGGCCTAGGGATTACACTTTCACTAGTGGACACTCTCAACATTGATCACATAACAGAATAGATAAATGCATACTCTACACTTTTGTTGGATGATGAACACATTGCGTAGGATTACACGAACCCTCAATGCCGGAGTTAACAAGCTCCACAATAATGCTCATATTTTAGTAACCTTTAGTGTAAGATAGATCAAAAGACTAAACCAAGTACTAGCATAGCATGCACACTGTCACCTTCATGCATATGTAGGAGGAATAGATCACATCAATATTATCATAGCAATAGTTAACTTCGCAATCTACAAGAGATCATGATCATAGCATAAACCAAGTACTAACACGGTGCACACACTGTCACCTTTGCACACATGCAGGAGGAATAAAACTACTTTAATAACTTTGCTAGAGTAGCACATAGATAAATTGTGATACGATGCACATTGCAATCATAAAGAGATATAAATAAGCACTTCACTACGCTCTTCAACAGTGAATAAGTACTTCGTGAAATATAGCCTAAGAGACCCACACGGTGCACACACTGTCACCTTTACACACGTGGGACAAGGAGTCTCCGGAGATCACATAAGTAAAACCCACTTGACTAGCATAATGACATCTAGATTACAAGCATCATCATATGAATCTCAATCATGTAAGGCAGCTCATGAGATTATTGTATTGAACTACATAGGAGAGAGATGAACCACATAGCTACCGGTACAGCCCCGAGCCTCGATGGAGAACTACTCCCTCCTCATGGGAGCAGCAGCGGTGATGAAGATGGCGGTGGAGATGGCAGCGGTGTCGATGGAGAAGCCTTCCGGGGGCACTTCCCCGCCCCGGCAGGGTGCCGGAACAGAGACTCCCGTCCCCCAGATCTTGGCTTCGCGATGGCGGCGGCTCTGGAAGGTTTCGCGTACCGTGGCTTCCTCCGTAAGGGTTTTCGATGCAGGGGCTTTATATAGGCGAAGAGGCGGCGCAGGAGGGTCAAAGGGGCGACCACACCATAGGGTGGCGCGGGCCCAGCCCTGGCCGCGCCACCATGTCATCTGGGGCCCACAGGGCCCCCCTCTGGCGGCTCTCGGGTGTTCTGGATGCTTCCGGGCAAAATAGGAACCTGGGAGGTGATTTCGTCCAATTCCGAGAATATTTCTTTACTAGGATTTCTGAAACCAAAAACAGCAGAAAACAGGAACTGGCACTTCGGCATCTTGTTAATAGGTTAGTTCCAGAAAACGCATAAATATGACATATAATGTGTATAAAACATGTAGGTATCATCAATAAAGTAGCATGGAACATAAGAAATTATCGATACGTTGGAGACGTATCACACTACTTATCATAGATGTTTTGGGGCTTGCATGGATGCTTTTCTCATGCATATTTGCTTAGCCATGCCGTCCCTCGATATCTAGCTGCCCTTATACCTACCTAGGTGTAAGGGCAGCACCTTGCTTGGTTGTTATTTAGTAGATCCAATCTGTTATAGTTGCTCCTTGATTCTTCAAGGATTGGTTTAATATCTGTATGGTTAGGCCTTGCAAACGGGTTGAACGATCCGGTAGTACGTAAGGTATGGTTTGTTAGTCCTAAGAGGGATGTTCCGGGAATTAACTTAATGTTGGTTTTTAGGCCTCTTTTAGGGTTAGTTTTCCATTATCTTTCGTGTCTATTAGGCTCAACTACGCGTAGGATGTTCCGATCATGCGGTGAAAACCCTAAACTGTCATAGGTTGGTTTAACTTTATATTGATCAAGCAGGAGCCCCATGTCATCGTTAACCCGACGTAAACCATGGGGCGATCGGCTCTTTGAGCCGATCCACAGGGCAACCTGAGAGCCGATCGGGCTCGCATTTAATGTTTACGTGTCCACCATGCAGGGAACTAATCGAAGCAATCCAACACCTTCCTGACCAGGTATAGGTCAGGTGGCACACCCTTGCAACCGCTAGGACGTGTGCCGGAATATTTGCGGGACGACGTCGAGGGACCAGGGCCCCCAGCAGTCTTGGAAGCCTCCCGGCTCTTCGTGTTGCTTAACCACTGCTCGCCGGTGGGTTTTGGCAGGCAACACATGGTAGAGATACACATGCTACAAGCTCACTCCAACGATTACAAAATAAAATATAAAAGAAAGAGCAAACCATTGAGATCTTCAAATTCTTATTTCTTCCATAACACAATCTTGTAGTTCGCACATACCAAACCATAGACCTGAAAATACCAACGAAGATTCTCATGTTGTTTTAATTTGAGCCATAATGCCAAGGCTACGTGCACGCGCAACCATTGAAATAGTCAATCAACATCGGCAAGAGTACCAACACCAATATGCCACGAAAAATTAACCGAACAGCCTGGTCGACGTCACTGGAGAGCAGAGAGTACGCACCATTGACGAGGACGTAGCAGTCGCGACAAATATTGCGAGGATAATCCTTCTCGCGACAACCACGAGAAAAGATCCAAAAATGATCTGGCGAAGCAAGATTTGAATATCCATACATAGATAATTGTAATCGTCAAACACCATCATTGATGGCATGAATAAGATCTTGTCGTCGAACAAAGGTGATGTAGCCCCTCCTAAGGTCAAGACTACACCAAGACCAACTAGTCCCCCAAGTGGACCTATGACGCGAGCACGCACCAAGGCACTTCAACAAGAGGTGAATTCGCTCCTTACCATGCTTGATCTTAACCTCCCTTTGAATGGCTTGCTACCTCATGCAAATGCCTTATGTGTAATCAGGTACATCTCAGACGAAGACCCCCAAGGAAGCCGAGCCATCAAGGGAGGATAAGAACGTGGAAAAGAAAAGTTGGAGCAAACCCAGCGCCAGAACCAGCAGTGTCGGCCCCAATGCCGGAACCATACCGGTCCGCCGGAACCAAACCGGAATAGCCGGAACGGCTTACATTAGCATGTTTCGGTAAACCGGAACCTCCACCGGCCCCCACGCCGGAACCGTTCCGGCGCACAGCCCGGCTGTGCCGGTTTTACTATCGGAACTCGTCGATTCATGTGGTTCAAAGTGCGACATGCCTTGTATTTTACCTACTTTCCCTTCCATACTATATATACTTCTAGGTCGCCCAGCTCTCGATTTACTCATAGTTTTGAGATATTTTCTGAGCTTGGCTCCTCTACCTCTAGGATTCATCTCCTATGTAATAGAAGGCTACCTTGGTGGATTTGAGACTTGCTTATGAGTGATTCTAGTGTATCCCACTCTCTCACTCATACCCTTTCTCTTGATTTCAACCCCAATCTCTCATACATGGATTCTACCTTCTAGGTCTTTCCTTGTATGATTCTATTGGCTTAGTTTAACCAGCTAAGGAGGTTCAATTTGGTTTGTATATGGGTGTGTGTGTTATGTTTTTGCTTTGGAGTTTATTTCCTCTCTTTTCCCATCCCCTCATCCACCACTTTGGGTCAACTCGTGAATTGGGACAACATCTGGAGCCTCAAGCCTCATCATATTGTATCATCAGCTCTTGGTTACCACGGATTTGACCCCCCACCCCCCCCATTTTGTTTCTAGAAAATTTCAAAAAAAAAATCCAAAAAATTCCCAAAAAAGATCCCTAAATTTGCCTTGGATGGATCTGAGATTTCGTTGAGTTTTTGGTGGTTTTGATCCAATAGAAACTTGTCTTTGGTGTCCATCCCTAACCCTCCCCTTCTTAAATTTGGTCATTTCCCTTCGAATCCAACGTTTGACTTTCGTCAAGTTCATCACGAACACGGATCCGGTGGTGAAACCGGCAGACCAGAACAAATCGGCGAGAGGACCGGCAGACCGGAACCCCCACCGGAACGGACCAGCGACAGAACCGGCAGACCGGAACCACCACCGGAAATTTCCGGCGACAGTACCGGCACCGCCGGAATTCCTGCTGACTGCACCAATTTTCTGACCAAATTTGCTTTGTGGTCGTTTGTTCGGTTTGAGTGCCTTGTTCATGAAACTAACCCGCAGCGACGACACAAAGGCGAAGACGACCTCGACACCCCGGATTTGCAACCGTACTCTTAACACCACCACCATCCTCGCAAGTTGTGTGATCATCACCGCCTACAAACCATATATGTATAACTTGCAATTCCTTGTAGTCCCTCTTCCTTTTGCGATCTATCCTTGACGAGGGTGCCCCCGACAATGCCCACCATGAGGGGCTTAGGGTTGACGGAATCCTGCAGGCTGACACGAGACATCGAATACCAAACAAACGGGGAGAGAGATTTACCCAGGTTCGGGGCCCTCGATGAGGTAAAACCCTTACTTCCCGCTTGTCTGATCTTGATTATCGAATATATCGGGTTACAATGGGGTAGCCGAAGGCTATGGTAGTGATCTCGTCGAGAGGCTAAGATTCTAAGGTCCTAGCTCCTGACTTGCGGCAAATCTATGTGTTCCAGTTGTCTTCCGGCAGACCCACTCCTGGCCCTTATATTGCAGGCCAGGTCCCGAGAGTTCTGTCCGGATTCGACTAGGTTACAAAGAGATCTACTATAATCTTTCCTTGCTTAACTTCTTCTTGCCTTGTTCATCAAGAATCCTTCTTCGGATGAACCTTCTTTACTGGAACCGACGTATGGGCCCACCTTGGTAATTTGGGCAATCTTCATGGGTCCTTGGTTGGGCCGTATGAGGTAGCCTAATGTTGGTTACCCGAAGGGTAATGCCCACATCAGTAGCCTCCGAGTGACTGGCCGAAGTAAAGCTTCGGGCAGGGACTATATTTGCCTTCTGTCAAATGTCCATAGTTGTCAAAAAGACTTGATCCTTCCTCATCATTTTGATGTCGAAATTGCTTTTTATCGGGTGCGCGTCCAGCGCTCCCGATGGGAGTAGCCCCTGAGTCTAGGGACGGATGCTTGTAACCGTGTGTAGACTCAAGTTGTACTACTCGAAAATTCTGATGCCGATGTTTTTCTAAATTGTCGTAATCATCCGATATCTTTTTCTATATCGGGTCCTTTAAAACTTCGAGTGAAGTCACTTAATATGATAGTACGTAAGGGATAAGAGTAATGTGCCTAGTTTTACTCGATAAATCAATGCTGGTTAACTGCCGATGGCAAAACAACATTACTCTACTCAGAATCAAGTCCCCAGGTTTGATCCTGGATCTTCTAAAATCTTCGGGTTCGTTTCCCTTTGTCTTCATTACTTTTTATCGGGTGCGCGTCCAGCGCTCCCGATAGGAGTAGCCCCCCGAGTCTAGGGACGGATGCTTGTAACCATGCGTAGATTCAAGTCAAGCAACTCAATATTGTAGATTCCTTCAGATGCTTCATGAGGAGCCGATACTTTTGGTGACATCATCAGTGACATGGCTTCTGCGGCGGCTCGATTGATAGCACGTGACTTAATGGGCCTACCCTACTTCTGTGTGGTCAGATAGGAAATGACTGATCCTTGCGCATTGACCGAGGCGTTTCTTTGTTTTTCGTGCGTAATGGGGGTAATGGGGCGACGGTTTCTCTCCCTTCCTGACACGTGTGCGATTGGATCCTCGCCCACTTCCCCATGATGTGAAATTAACGGCCACGATCTTCGGCCACCTTTCATTATCAGAGGAGGGGCGTTTTGGTTTTAACCTTTTACGCCTCCTATACTGCTCATCTTCTTCCTTTACTTTCGCCCTGTCATTGCTTCTGCATCCAAGAACCTTCACGCAACCATGGGCAAGAAGAGAACGACCGCTAGTTCCAGTGCTGCTGCAAGCGCTGCCAAGGCCAAGGAATCCACTGCGTCGCGCAAAGCGGGCGCTGCCGCCAATCTCTATTGGGCAGCGTCCACCGTCTCGAAGCGTGATGAGAACAAGTTGAGACCGTTAGGGCTCATCTCCTCCGTCGAGTCGGACTTCGTTCATCCAGGTTCTGCTTCTCGCCCGAAGCCCCTGAAGGGTTTCATTGTTATGTTCTCTACCTTTTTGCAGCGTGGGCTTTCTCTTCCAACCCACGAATTCCTCTGATGCCTTCTTTTCTCCTACGGGATCCAGCTCTGGCAGCTGACCTCAAATTCCATCCTCCACCTCTCCATTTTCATCACGGTATGTGAGGCCTTCCTCGGCATTAACCCCCACTGGGGCCTTTGGAGGAAGATTTTCTATGTCAAGCGCCACAACGGATGTGAAGGCCCCCATGTGGTCGGTGGCGTCGGCTTCATCGTCAGGAAGGAAGTTAACTACTTCAACTTCCCGATGAGGGAGTCTGTCCAGGGTTGGCGACAAAAATGGTTCTATCTTAGGGACCGCCCAGCGTCAGGCCACCGCTCCAACCTGCCGCCATTCAAAGACATCCTTGAGGTAGTGCCAAAGAAATCTTGGCAAAACACTTTGACTGCCGAAGAGAGCGAGGTGGACGACCAACTGTACGAAAAGATCTTAGATCTAAAGAATGCAGGAGGTCAAACAATGAGTGGAACCGAAGTTGTTGCATTGTTTCTGCAGCGTCGGGTGCAGCCGGTGATGTCGACGAGCCATCCACTTTGGAAATGTACTGGCACCGACGACCAAACTCGGATCAATGAAGCCGATTTCATGGAGAGCGAACTTCGGGACAAAGTGAGGCGCTTGACTTGCTTCAGCCAGAAGGACATCATAGCCACGACTTCGGCTCATCCTCCCTTCGGCCTCAACCGCCTCCCTTCCAAGGTATTTACTTAATTGCTTCACAATCAATGTCATCTTTTGTACTTGAATTTAATGCTTTTGTTTTGTCTTTGACAACCTTCTACCATCGCCCAGTGCTACCCTCCAATACCCTAAAGTGGAGCAGCTCCTGAAGATGATGATGCTTCTGAAGAAACCAAAGATAATCTTTATGCGATTGAAGATAGCGATGCTTCAGTGATGAAGTTCCTGAAGATGACGCACTCCTCGCCTCCAGGCGTCGCAGGAGGATAAATGAAGATTCGATGGAAACAGCGGAGTCGAGTCCTAGTGGATGCAATGACGATGATGCTAATGTAAGTCCTTCTCCTGCGCCTTCTCCTGAGGCCTCGGCTCCTCCAGCACCGAAGAGATCGTCAGGATTCCTCGCCGAAGAAGAAGATTTGATGTCACTTTCGTAAGTTTCTTTTTCCTTGCGTTTCTTTCTCATAGTTACCGATAACTTTCGCCTCATGATAGTCCATATTTTTTTCGAATAGTTTTGGTGAAGATGAAGATGCTCCTCCTCTGAAGAAGACAAAGACGAACTCTGATAATCCACAGTCAATGAAGGAGTCGACGCCCTTATCTGCCGAAGATGAACCTGCTGCTCCTCTCCCGCCAAGGAAAGTTGTAGCCAAGGTCGAAGCTTCTTTAGTTGCTCCTTTAGCAAGCGCCTCCATTCCTCCATCGTAGAATGATCATGTAAGTGTTTCTCCTTTTAATAATCAGTACCCAGCAGCCCCCAAGCCGATAATTGGCTTGGGCCGAGCCGAGTATAGGTTAAGATATGTTTGTTGTATATTCTGACATAATCCTCTAATTCTCTTGTTGCAACCAATTCACGCCGCAGTCGACATCGTGGTTGACTTTGCTGATCAGTTTGTTTGATTAGAAGCAGAGAACCCCCAGCTCCGCAATGGTGCCAAATCTCAGCTGATCAAGTGCAAGAAGCAATTAGGCTGACAGCCGAAGCTTGGAACGAAAATGCGAGCCTAAAGGAAGAGCTGAGGAAGCTGAAGAGGAAAATGAAGGAGGAGCAGGAGTCGAAGCTCAAGGCTTATGCCGAAGCAGACAAGAAAGAGGGCGCTCTTCGCAAATCCATCGAAAGCTTGCTAAGTAAGGTTTCTTCAGGCCTGTTTATTTCTTCTTTTCTTAGGATATTTTGTCGTCGTAATGAATTATCTTCCATGATATTTTAGGCACTGCCGACATGCCCGTCGACCGTACGAACAAGCTTAGGGTGGATTCCATGTCGGATGCCCTTTCTTTTGCTGTTGAATCCAATGAGCAGATCCAAGAGCTTCTGAAGAAGGGCAAGGGAACTTTGTCGAAGCTATTCTCGCTGATGTTTCCCAGGCTAGACCAGAACAAGACTATTGGAGAGCTGGCGAACACCTTCTTCGTCGACTCGAGGAGTGCTATCGAGGTACTAAAGCGTCGCTCTCGCATCTATGGAGTGGTTCTTTCTTTTCAACTCTTGATGGGGCATGGACTTGAATCTGAATTGGAGCAACTATCGAAAGCGTTCCAACAGACGCAGATGGTTCTCCTGTCGATCTTCTCCCTTTTAATGAATCAGCACAACTATGCGCAAGTCGTCTCCTCAAGCTAGTCGACGAAGACAAGAAGAAGGTTGCTTCCGAGACTGTGCCAAGCTCATCTGCGCAAACTCAAGCGTCCTGAGTCCACTCATATTTATCTCGTCCTTTGTTCTGTAATGAATTAAGTTGGCTCTGTTGTCAGCACTCAACTTTTTATTGAATGAAAAGTTTTTGATAGCTCCCGATGGGAGTTTCCTGCACTTGATAATTTCCCTTTGCTGATTTTCTAAGAGTGTATATTAAATAACTTGCTGCAAATACCTTCGACTTCTTCTCGAGCCGAAAGTTCTTTGTACGCTGCCGCTGTCGATGAGTCTGAACTTGTGCGTCGACTACGTAATCAAATTTCTCAACTGGATAAAGATATGGTTGGTCTCCATGCCATGGTTGCACTGGTGAAGAAGAAGAGTGAACTTGCCACAGCAGTCGAACAACATGCTCTAGATCGTCTGCGTGTGGCTACTGAGAGCCTAAGCTGTAAGCACTCAACACCCTTTTGTTTTTTATATTTTTATTTGGAAACAATCTTCTCCTGACTTGCTTTTTTCTTCATCTTCAAAAATCGTTGCTTTCAATGAATCGGAGGAAAACACGCGAGTCCATGAGATTGTTGCAATAACCGATATGTCACACCCGAAGTGCGCATTATGGTCAAATAGATCGAAGGCCGTAATTGTGGCGAAGTTCGAGTACCGGGTTGAGAAGGTACATTATTACTTTGATAAGTATCATGCTCATCTGACCATGGTGTGGAGGATCATTTTCCCTTTGGATCCAGCTCCTGAAACTCTGTCAGCTTTGTTGACTCGATTCAAGAATCTTGCCAGAATTCAGTCTTTAATACGCAAAGAACTTGTTGATGGAGCCGAACTGGCGTTTGCTTCTGTGTTAGCTTGCCACCCGACCTTAGATTCAGAATCCATAGCCAATGCTAATGTAAAACTTGATCAATACTACCCCGTGGTTAGACATCCTGCTTATATCATCATCTCTAGGATGGAGGCAGGTACTGAAAGAGATTTGATGAACCAAGCAAATCAAGGAACCTCATCATGATAGAGATTCTTGATTATCCTCGCACATAGCTTTTGTAATTACTTTGAATGAATCACTCTTCTTTTTTAAGAGGAACTTGCATTGTAATGATGATGTTATTTTTTAACACCCTATGATGTTGATGTTCTTTTTATAACATCATAGCGAGTCGATGGACCGTAAGCCCAGTCGAAGCTTTTATTTGTCGAAGGCAACTTAGGGATAAGATCAGTTTGCTCATTCGACGACAATGTAGTAATCGCAAACAATTTTGCTGGGTCGTACGTATGTTCGTAATGGCAATAGCCCCCGAGTAAACGAGGGAACTTATGCGCTTATTTGGCTTCATAACACGGTGCACAGGCATGAGCCTTTTCATATTTTGTATTGTTTCCTCCATTGCAGCACTCGCATGTTCCTTGAGGCTTGGTGGAATTGTTTTTGTATGAAGGTTTCCGTCAATTATAGAACTCGCATGTTCCCTGAGGCACTCGATGAAAACCATAATAGGTCTTGCAACCCCCGAGTATTGCCGGGTACACTGTAATATATCGACAACCAGAGCTCTCGATGGGAGCAATAGTCATCGATGAAAATGTAACAAACCTTGAAGCCCCCGATGGGAGTAATAGTAGCCGATAAAAAAGCTCCCGAACATTTGTTCGAGTGAAATAGTAATTATATAAGCTGAATCGGAAGGTTTATTCATAATATGCAACTGGGATATGCATTATTTAGATGTTGGCTAAGAAGCCTTATTGTAAAAGGAAGAAATAAAAAGGCAGTGAAAAAGACGAGTCCTACACATAAAATCGTCGCAATTGTGCAACGTTCCATGGGTTCTCAACATATTTTCATGTCGTAGTATTCTTGAGGCGATAAGCTCCTCCTGGGATTACATCATTGACGATGTATGGTCCTTCCCATGGAGATTCAAGCTTCAAATGTCCTTTCTGCTTTAATCGTAGTACTAGATCGCCTACGTCAAAGCTTCAAGTGCGCACCCGTTGGCTGTGATAATTCTATATCGCCTGTTCATATACTGTTGTTCTCGCCAGAGAAATATCTCGAGCCTCATCGACGAGATCCACAACATCTTGTAATGCTTGAACATAGGATTTCTCTTTGTATGCCGCCACCCGAGGTGCTTCGAAGCGAACGTCGGCAGGCAGAACAGCTTCGGCTCCGTATACAAGGAAGAAGGGAGTATAGTGAGTTGATCTATTCGGTGTAGTCCGCAAACTTCAAAGTACTGACGGCAACTCTTTGACCCAACCTCCAGCTGCATTTGTGAGACATTTTTAATGCCGTCGCAGATTAAACCGTTGATCCTTTCCACTTGCCCATTGGTTTGGGGATGCGAAACCAAAGCAAAAAATGAGCTTGATGCCATTATCGTCATAGAATTCATGAAATTCCTTCGAAGCAAAGTTGGTTCCATTGCCACTGATGATGTTGTGAGGCACACCAAAGCGGAAGGTGATCCCTTTGAAGAACTTGACAACTGTTTTGGCTGTTTGATTGGTGACTGGTATGGCCTCAATCCACTTGGTGAATTTGTCGACTGCTACCAATAGATGGGTATGACCACCTGCCGATGCTTTTGGCATTGGACCAACTTGGTCAAGTCCCCACTGCGCAAAAGGCCATGCCAGAGGAATTTTCATGAGGTCCGTAGCAGGTCGTGTGGGTTTCGTGCAAAATGTTGGCAAGGATCACACTTCAGAACTAGGTGTCTTGCATCGGCTGCTGCTGTTGGCCAATAAAACCCAGCTCTGAAAGGTTTAGCCACAAGTGCTCTACTTCTTGCATGATGGCCACACATTCCTTCATGTATCTCTCGCAACAGGGCCTTTCCATCGTTGATGGCGATGAACCGTTGAAAGATACCAGAAATACTTCGTTTATAAAGTTCCCCATCCACTATAATAAATGCTTTGGAGCATCGCACAATTCGCCTAGCCTTTGCTGGATCATCTGGCAACTGCTGCTGACGTAAATACGCCAAAAAAGTTGCGTAACCTCCGAGTCAGTAGTCGTTTTGTCAGGAGGTGCCGAAGTCTTTATTTTAATAGACCATTGAGTAATTACTTCATAGAAGACTCCATCTGTAGTTGGAGAGCATGTAGAGCCGATATTCGCCAAGGCGTCTGCTTCCTCGTTGCTAGCTCTGCCAATATATTTTAACTCGAGACCTTCAAACTTGGCTTCCATCGATTGATACATTTGGCGATAAGAGATCATGTTGTCACTGATGGTGTCGCACAAATTCATTGACTGCTGAACCACGAGGTTCGAATCTCCTTAAATATCCAAACGGGTAGCTCCGCATGCCTTGGCCATACGCATACCGTGCAATGTTGCTTCGTATTCTGCTTCGTTGTTTGTTGACAGCAAGAAATTCATTCTCAGCACATACCTCATCTTGTATCCTTGTGGTGAGATTAACACTACTCCTACGCCTGCGCCCGTGCTTCTTTTGGAGCCGTCAAAGTACGTAGTCCAAGAACCTGACATATCGGGTGCAGCCGGAGTTTGCGACTGAATCCAATCGACAAAGAAATCTGGGAGGACCTAAGATTTGATAGATGTTCGGTTGATGTAGGAAATATCATGCGGTGCTAGCTCGATACCCCACTGAGATACACGACATGTAGCATCTGGATTGGTGAGTATATTCTTCAGCGGAGCTTCGTTTACGACGATAATCGAATGCTCGGCGAAGTAATGCCTCAACTTCCATGTTGTCATCCATACAACATATGCCAATTTCTAGTAGTGTGGATACCGCTGTTTTGCTGGTGTAAGTACTTCGCGGAGGTAATAAATAGGATGTTGTACGTCGTGAACTTTCCCCTCTTTCGCGCGCTCGACAACAAGCATAGTGCTGACAACTCGACTGGTTGCCGCGATATAGAGTTACATTGGCTCCCTGTCATGTGGAGTAACGAGGACCAGAGAAGTCGACAAAACCTTCTTCAGATTGTCAAAAGCGTCTTGTGCTTCTGTTGTCCACTCGAATTTTTCTGATTTCTTCATCAACTGATAAAAGGGTAGAGCCTTTTCTCCTAGTTTTGCAATGAACTTGCTAAGAGCTGCCACCCATCCTGCTAGTTGTTGCACCTGCTGTAAAGTCCTTGGTGGCTCCATATCGAGAACGGCTTTAATCTTTAAAGGATTAGCCTCTATTCCTCTGGCTGAAATAAAGTACCCGAGTACTTGGCCTCCTGGTACCCCGAAAAAGCATTTCTTCGAGTTCAGCTTGATTTTGTAACGGTCGAGGTTGTCGGAAGTTTCTCTCAGGTCGTCGATGAGCATGGCGGCGTTTCTGGTATTGACGATGATGTCGTCGATATAAACCTCAATATTCCGGCCAATCTGCTCCCCGAGGCAGGCTTTCATGCACTGCTGATAGGTTGCACCCGCATTTTTTAGTCTGAAAGTCATGACGTTGTAGCAGTAGACACCATCCGGTGTGATGAATGTTGTCTTCTTTTTTGAGCTTAATCTGATTATATCCTGAGTAAGCATCAAGAAAGGAGAGGCGATCGCAACCTGCCGTGGAGTCGACTATTTGATCGATGCGGGGCAATGTGAAATGATCCTTCGGGCACTGATTGTTGAGGCTCGTGAAGTCAATGCACATACGAAGTGTTGTCGTATCTTTCTTCGGCACCATGACCGGGTTAGATACCCATTTGGCTTCCTTGAGCTCTCAAATAAACCCGGCTTTGCGGAGCCAATTAACTTCTTCTTCAATGGCTTTTGTTTTCGGTTCCAAAAAATGACGTAACGTCTGTTGTACATGCTTGTCTTTGGGGTCAACATTGAGGGCGTGCTCACCGAGTTCCCTGGGAATACCTGGCATGTTGGATGTCTCCCATGCAAATATTTCCCAGAGCTCACGGAGGAACTCGATGAGCGCGCCTTCCTATGCGACAGTAAGATCTGTCGATGCATTGATTGTTTTCTTCGGGTCAGAGGGATGCACTTGATGCTTCTTGTCTTCCTTGGCAGCGTCAAACTCGTCGGACTTTGTGTTCCGATTATCGGCAGGTGGCTGTGTATGGTCGGTGAGTACGTCGAGTGCATTGAGCTCTTCCCCGACTCCGAATTTGGAGGCGATCTTCTGAAAGTCTTTGTCGCAGTTATTAGAATGAGAAAAATTTTCGTGAACAGTTATTGCAGTCCCATTATTCCCTAGCATCTTCAGCTTTAAATACACATAATGAGGAATTGCCATAAACTTGGCAAATGATGGACGACCGAGGATGGCGTGGTACTGTGATTCCCACTCTACCACCTCGAACTCGAGTCTCTCCTTCCTGAAATTGATGGGTGTGTTGAAGACAACGTCCAGCGAAATCTTGGCAAGGGGATATGCGGGACGGGTTGGGATGATGTCGTGGAAACCAGTGTCGGATTCTTTTAACATATCGGTTGTCAAACCCATTATCTTCATTGTGCTTGCAAAACAAGAGATTTAGACCACTTCATCCATCCATGAACACCTTGCTCATGTTGTATCCTCTGAATTGTGCTTCAAGGACTAGGGCGGCGTGACCGGGCCTTGGGACGGCCGTCGGATGATCTGCCCTGCTAAACAGGATGTTTTGATATGACCAATCGATATAGTCGGGTACTGTTGGCATAGCCACTTCTGCAAGCTTTATCTCTCGCGAAAACTTCTTGGTCTCCCTTTTGAAACGCTGGCCTTGTGAATCATGTTCACTTTCCCTCGAGATGCAGGGTAGACTTCGGTAGGTACGTAGATATCTTCGTCTCGCACATACTGTTGTTGTTGGAGATGAGCATAAGTTGCCGTTCCTCCCGAAGACGCCTTTGCTTCCGAATCAGACCTTAGCTCTTCGCACAACTTTTGAATATCGAGGAACTGCCGACAATCTTTGAGTAGATTCGACGCCTTCTCGATGTTGTCCTTTGGGTCGATGTAAGTATGCAAATAACATGGAGCAACAAGTTGTTCTGCGGCTGGCAAGTAAGGTGCACGGCTACGACTTTTGGTTAATTGTGCGCTATAATACCCTTTGCCATGTTGATAAGGACGATTTACGCCCCGATCAATTGCCTCATGATGAAGATCCCTTCTCCTTTTCTGGCGCTCCTGTCTGCTCCCAGTGCTACTAATAATTCTTTGGATGCTTAGATCGTTGTTACCGAATGAGTACGGTAAATCCACCGCAGCTGGCGACGGGACGACGATATTTGGAGTCGAAGTCCTTGATGAGCCCGGCGCGCCTGAGCCCGGAAGCCGAAGGAAGCCCCCGGAGTCGACGATGAAGTGTACACCGCCGAATGTTGCGTCCATGTCGCCATGTAACCCCGAAGGAGTTGGATGCGACGTCCTGTTGCATGGAGTAAACTCGAAGGATCCGCGGCGAACCGAGTCCCTCGAGCCTGAAGGTGTCCGTGATGTCAGCACGAACGTTGCTGATGTGACTGGAGCAGCCGATGATGTGCCTTGTGCCGACAGTCTTCCCATAGACAGTGCCAATTGACGAGGGTGCTCCCCGGCAATCCCACCATGAGGGGCTTAGGGTTGACGGAATCCTGCAGGATGACACGAGACATCGGATACCAAACAAACGGGGAGAGAGATTTACCCAGGTTTGGGGCCCTCGATGAGGTAAAACCCTTACTTCCTGCTTGTCTGATCTTGATTATCGAATATATCGGGTTAGAATGGGGTAGCCGAAGGCTATGGTTGTGATCTCGTCGAGAGGCTAAGATTCTAAGGTCCTAGCTCCTGACTTGCGACGAATCTATGTGTTCCAGTTGTCTTCTGGCAGACCCTCTCCTGGCCCTTATATTGTAGGCCAGGTCCCGAGAGTTCTGTCCGGATTCGACTAGGTTACAAAGAGATCTACAATAATCATTCCTTGTTTAACGTCTTCTTGCCTTGTTCATCAAGAATCCTTCTTCGGATAAACCTTATTTACTGGAACCGTCGTATGGGCCCACCGTGGTCATTGGGAAATCTTCATGGGCCCCTGGTTGGGCCGTAGGAGGTAGCCTACACTAGTAGGAAAAGCCTTATATATGGGATTTTATTTCTGTGGCGCACCAGCTGCTCGTGCGCCACATAATAAGATGTTTTTGTGGCGCACCCAAAGATCATGCGCCACAGAAATAGGGTGGGGCCACACCCGGCCAGCCCCAATCATTGGTTTTGCTAATTTTGTGGGGCACAAGGGCCAGTGCGCCACATAATTAAGGAATTATGTGGCGCACCAGAGCCAGTGTGCCACATAATTAAGGAATTCTGTGGCGCATTGGCCCTGGTGCGCCACAGAAATAAGGAATTATGTGGCGCACTGGCCCTGGTGCGCCATAGAATTAGCGAACCAGACCTACAAAAGTGCCAACCTCCCACCTACCACACTACCCAAGCCATTCCTCTTCCTCCTCCATCTAGCTCGTCCCCCCTTCTCTCTCATCCTATTTTGGCCATACTTTTCACTTGCTTTGGTACTTATTGCACTTACTTTAGTTGGTACATAATTGTTGGTGAGGAGAAGGCTCTCCATACTCTCTCCTCCTCTCCAACTCATCGATCGTGGTCTCGTCTCGATATCGAATTTACAAGGTGAATAGTTGGAGGGGACATGCATATGCATGTCGATCTTGTGTGGCCATCGGTGTGTATGGATACTTGTTGCAGGTGAAGCGCTTGTGTGTGTGCCGGTGTGGTGCATGGATGTTTGCCGAAACGTTGATTCATTTCCGTTTCGGCCAATTTTTGCACTACCCATATGTCCTACCTTTAGGAGAGGTCATGCCAAATTTTTACGCTCCATGTATAACTTTAGGAGAGGTACGGTCCATGCATGTGTGTGCATGTGTTGTGGTTCTAATTTTCTGCTCTATGTATACCATTGGCAGGCAACCAAGGTCCTCTTGATGAGTTCCGCTCGAATCTCTAGATACAAGAAAGACGCGAAGGAGGACTTGACTCGAAACAATAGGCGTCAGATAATATGTTCGTGTCGATCATGAAAACTCGAGCGCTGGATCAACCCTGATTCCGGACAACTGGAGGAGCACCTGCTAAGGCGCGCTTTCATGCAGGACAACCAGGCGCGGCCGGCCCCAACAAATGGTGTGCCTGAAGACCATGGCGAGCGAGATGACGAAGCGCCACATGTCGGCGGAGAATATCATCATGAAGAAGAAGTCGGCGAAGAAGATCATCATGAAGAATAAGATGCCGGCGGAGAAGATCATCATGAATAAGAAGATTCCGGTGCGACCCTGCTAATTTCGGCCTTGCGTGACTCTCATGTTCAAGATCTGCTCCTCCAGGAGACGAGCAACGATAGAGTTGCAGCCAGAGAGAGAGCCAAGCTGCCACAAATGGAGAAAGACGGGATGACTCTGATCTTTCCTGGGTGCCGTCCGCAGGATACGCTCTTGCATGTAACGCTTGATTATCTGCAAATGAAGACGCAAAACAAGTGGACCGATTCCAACTTCAGCAAGAAATTGAAATTTTGGCACGAGCGTCTCCCAGAGGGGAACACATTGCCAAGTAGTATTGAGGAGGCCAAGAAATTCGTGTGCCCGACCTACCACACGAAAAATACCACGCATGCATCAATGATTGCGTGATTTATCGGGGTGAGTACAAGGATAGAACCACATGCCCGGTATGCGGCCACGGACGGTACAAGGTTGGGAACAAGAAGGTACCTCGAAAAGTGGTATGGTACTTTCCTATCACTCCCCACTTGCAGCGGTATTTTGTGGACCCTAAGGAAGCAAAGCTCATGCAATGGCACGCGGAAAGGGAGAAGCCTGAAGAAGATCCGGAGATGGGCTATATGCTGACACACCCTTCAGACACTGGCCAGTGGGAAGCATTGGACATCGCCTTCCCTAGGTTCGGGGGCGACGCAAGGAACATCAGGCTGGGTATGAGCACCAATGGACTCAATCCTTTTGGCAACCAGAGTAGCACGCATAGCACCTGGCCTGTGTTTGTACGGCCTTACAACCTACCCCCGTGGCTGTGCACCAAGCAAAGGTACATACACTTGAGTATTCTCATTCAGGGGCCGAAACAACCAGGTGTCGACATGCATTTGTATCTCGGGCTGCTGAAAGAGGAGTTAGACACGTTGTGGAAGGCGCCACCCCGTACGTGGGGCACCTACACTAGAACTTATTTCGATATGAGAGCCTCGTTGATCACGATGGTCACGGACTATCCTGGTTACACATATGTATATGCCTAGGTTGCCCATAGATTCTACGGCTGTGTGAAGTGCATGGACGAGACCCCGTATCTACAGCTACCAAGGGATCCCGGGTCCTCGAAACCGTGTACCCAGGTGCTCGAAGGTGGCTTCGCTTGGATCACCCGTGGAGAAAACGCGGTGATCTGTTCAATGGTAAAGATGAGCCCGATGGACCCCCGCGCTGGAGGAGCAGCGCAGAAATCGACGATCTTCTGAAAAATTGGAAGGAGTGCCTAGCGCCGGGAAAGAAGCGACCGAATCCAGAGCTGCTGCTCGGTGTATGGAAAGCGAGGTCTGTTTCCACGACTTGGAGTACTGGAAGGTCCTCCACACGCACCACAGCCTCAATGTCATGCACATTACGAAGAACATTACCGAGAGTCTGCTTGGCACTCTTTGCAACTCGGAAAAATCCAAGGATGGGCCATTAGCAAGATACGATCTGAAACATTTTGGCATCAGGAAAGATCTTCAATCCCCCGATACTGATGACAACGATGATCATGATGATGATCAGACGGGAGGGACTCAACGTCTTCGCAAATGGGCTAAGAAGAATGTCACAACCCATTTTTCATAACATGCATGTTTCCAAGTCTTGAAAAATTAGAGCCAACAAAAACTTTTATTTCTTGTGACTATGTGTGTGCTTAGGATAGAATCTTGCATATGGTTTTGTGTAGAATACTTTCTGTGTGCAAATTCATCTGAAACCCTAGCACCAAAGTTTGACACCAATTTGAATTATTAGGGTTTCCCCCTCCCTCATGCAAACTCTCTCACTCAAAGTTGTTTCCCTAGATCAAAACCCTAGTTAACCCTGAACCTAGACTCCAAACCCCTCCCAGATAAGAGGGAACACTCCCCTCACTTATTTGGTGGAGACACCAACCTCAAGTGGGACACCAACACCACTACCACCACACCACCTTTTACCTCTCTTTTTCACAACACTAGTGCATTTGCACTTTGTCACATTTTGGCACATGCCACTCTTGGCATGGCCCCCTCTCTTTTCACCCCTTCCCCTCTTCTTCTCCCTCTCTCTTTCTATCATTTTCCATGGATGAGAGACATGAGAGGGGACACTTCCCCCTCTCATGTTTCTTCTTCCCCCCCTCTTTTTTCTCTCTGGATTGGGCCGAGGCCACCACCCCCTCTTCCCCCTACCCTGGCCCAATCCTAGCACCCCCTCCCCTCCCTCTTTCGTGGGCTAGCACCGCCAGCCCCCTCTCCGGCCAAAAACCCTAGACACGCACGAGCGTTGGCCACGATCACGCGCCATCATGGCGCCAGACGCCTCGCGCGCTTCCCCGTCGCCTCGACTCCCCACGCCACCCTGTCTTCACGCGTCAACGCGTTGGACGCCACCCACGCCGCCTCGTCTACCCTGTTGTCCCCCTCGTTTGCCGCGCATGACGATCGCGTCGTCGCCCGTTGGGAACGACCGATACGCTTGTCCCTCTCCCCCTCCTATAAAACCCCGCTCCGACCCTCGCTGCCCCCTTTCAGCCCTCCCTCACACTCACGCTACTCTCTCCGCGCCACAGCAGCGCTGCTCGAGCTGCCGCTCGAGCTGCTGCTGCACGAAGCCGACGCCGCCGTGGTCACCATGACGCGCAGGTGGACGCCGCCACGACGCCGCCACTACCCCTCTCCCTTTTCCCTTGTCTCCCCTTCTCCTACTCCCCTAACCCTGCCCCTCCCTCGCTCAGATCCACCGCAGAACGACGAAGCCCTCGACACACTGACGCCGCCCGTGAAGTAATCGACACCGAGCGAGGAGGAGCAGCCGTGTCGGGATGCCGCCAAGACCTCTACGCACGACGCTGCCCCTCCACCAACACGTCTGCACGACGCCAAGCCATTGCTGACCGCCGGTAAGCCGCGCCGCCGCTCCCCTTTCTCTCAGTCGTCGCACGACGTAGACGTGCCGAGGACGACGGCCTCAGAGCCGTCGGATCTCGATCCCGTGGCTGCATGGGCCATGCACGCCACGGTGGACATGCAGGCCTAGCCCGCCACGGGCCCCCGGCCTCTTTTCTTTTTATTTTTCTCCGCCACCTGGAAATACCACTTGGGCTGGCCCGTCTCGGTGCACCTGGCACGGCCCAAATCCTTTCCCGCCCAATTTAAATCGTTTCAAATTTTAAAGTTTCAGTTAAAAAGTAAAAAGTATCTGTGAGCCTTTTTGTGAATAACTTGAGTTTGGCACATCCGATTTAAGTGAATCCAATTGCATTAGAACCAGTATGAAATTACCTTTCAGATGCCATGGGCCTCGGATTTTTAGGATTTTTGTACAATTTTTGGCACATTAAACTTGTTCCCTGTATTCTGCATAGTCTAACCAATTCCTAAAATCTTAGGATTAATATTTTTGGGTGAATCCAATTGTGTTGATCTTGTTTTAATACTGGCCATCTAGGAAAATATTGTTAGTCTCTGTTCATGCATATTTGTCACTGTTAGTAAGTGTGTGTGTGTGTCACATGCAATGATGGATTTAAAACTCCTTTGATTTATTCAAATTCTTGTCATCACTTTTTTTATAAATGGCCAACCCATGTTTTGTTACTGCCAGCAAACACCCCTGCATATTTTTGTTTTGTTTTACTTAACACTTGATTCTTGAGTTATGTGTTGATTGTATGTATTATGTAGCTTTGCAACGCTAGATACGCACGAGGGTGGAGTTGAAGGGGAGGATTTTGGAGAAGGATTTGAAGAAGACCAGGGACAAGCCAACCAAGGAAAGCCATCTTTTTATCTCTAAATGTTGTGTCACATATTGTAGTTACCTTGTTGTTATTCCTGTCTCTCGATCTATCTTGTGTTGGTCATCTTATGTTGTCATTGCATGCTTATCTTGAGCATGATGGAGTCCCTTCAAATGCTCCTCTTATACCCCCTTAGTGGTAGGGTGGATTGCACCATGATTATGGTTGTGTCTTTCTACTTATGTTGATGTAGCATGCTTACCTTAAGCATGTTGAGCCCCTTTTGACACCTCACCTACAACCTCCTTTAGTGAAATGGTGGTTATCATCATGATCTTGGTGTACCCCTCTAAGTGTGATGGGTATGCCCACGTACCTTGAGTGTGTCGACTTCTTGACTCCCTTCTTGCATCCCTTTTAGTGGTATGATGATTAGCATCATGCCCTTTATATGTCTTCTACTCATAATAATTGATGAGGACATCCCTACCTCACTACTACCTCCGTCATTACCAACTGAAGATGAACCTGCTGTGAAGCTCAAGTCCAATGAAGTTCGGATTGGACCAATTACAAGGGCTCGTGCGAAGCTACTTAAACAACAGGTGAACTTGTTTCTAAACGATACTTTGATTGATGAGAACTTTATACTGCCTAAGTCCTATTACTTGTGTATCATCAGGTATCAAGAGGAGACGAGCATCGCACGAGGAGTAGAGGAGCAGCTGGACATGAAGATATACGTGAAGCTGGACATGGAGCTGGACATGAAGATATCTCATGGACGCGCGAGGGAGGAGCGGGAGGCATGCGCGAGAGGAGAATAAGAAGTCCAGGCCGGTCCAGAACCCGGTCCGACCGGCCGCCACGCCGGGCCACCCGGTCCCTGGGCCGGTCGACCGGTCGCCAACCGGCCGCCAACCGGAGGGAGCCCCTCGTACCGGACGGAAACCGGAAACCTCGCAGATTTCCGGTTGCCGACCGGTTGACCGGACCACAGACCGGACCGCCCGGTCCACAGCCCGGTCGACCGGATTCCAGACCGGACATGTCCGAGTCTGTCTCGACCAGATCTATTCTGGGTCGGTTATTCTTGTATCTTTTCGACCAGAACTCGTCCCGGACGCCTATATAAGTGCCTTGGACGACCCCTAGTAGCTTTAGACCACGTTTAAGATAAACCCTAGTTCATAGTTGTTTGCTAAGCAAAACTATTGTTCCCCAACTCTCCAATTCGTTGCGATCTGGAGTTTTATGCTACTGAAAGTTTGTGTGATCTGCTGTTCCATCGGGGATTAGAAGATTGCAATCTACCGCTTCGTGGTCGGCGGCTACGTGCGCAAGTGTGTGGAGTTGCGAATATCTTGCAGGGTTGAGATCTGTTGCATTGGCTACAGGAATCAATCGAGAGACTTCGTCGGCGTCATACAAGTTATCTACACCATATTATCGATTCCCTCCGCTGCATTCATCCATTGTGTTCATCACCACCGTCGCTTACTGAGAAGATCGGGCCACCCCTTATCATCTTGGTATCAGATTTCCAGTTTTCCTCGGTAAGCCATCCACAATCCACCCCATAGTTGAGTTGTGAGTGTTTTCCTATACAGAAAAAGCCAAAAAAAAATATTAGGGTTAGGGTTTGCCATAGCCTTAGATTGCACTAATTTCGAGTTTTAGTTGCTTTTCGTAGTTGTTTTTGCGTACCTTTATCTTTATTCTAGTAGAATTGTTAGGGTTTGTGTTTTCTCTATCATCTAGTTTATCATAGTGTGTCAGTTTTTGTTACTCCGAGTCCACATAGCGTACAGTGTGCTTGTTCTCAACCATAGACACAGCCTATCGATATAAAGTGACTAGGAACTTCCCCAGAAGAGACTAGTTTTACCGCTCGACAGGCTGCTCATTAGGGTTTTGGTGCTTTGCATATCTTGTTGGCCATGTTATCAAGGAGTTGTGTCATATATCAAAAAAAAAGTTGCAAAGAAGCAAAAAGAGCTACATAGCTGCGTGTGTTATATAAAAAGAAAAATCCAAAAAGAAAAGTGAAGTGCTAGTTGAATCAAGTGAAGGCCTAAGTTTACTTTACTGCACCTGTAGTTGAGCAATCTTGTGCCTGTCTCGTTGAGCTTTGCTAGCGTCTCTCGAGTGCATTGCAACCTTTCATCCATATAGTTGCATTGCCCCATTATATCGCCTTGTGTGAGTATCATTGGTTGTCTACGGTCAGCGCTAGAGCTTGTTATTGGTGCAAATAGGTAGCCTACCTACAGCCCCACATATATCCTGCTTAGTCGTGTGATTGTTCTTATACCCTTGATATTCGCTTCGCTACATCCGTGCACTAGTCCGTCAATCCAAGTTGGTAAGCAATACTAATTCACTTTGGAGCGGTAAGATTCACCTTTCTTATCAGTTTTGAGTGAGTTGTGAGAGTACCACCAAAGATTTTGTTTAGTGCACTAACCTACTAATCATGTCTTCTTCTGAGTTTGATGTGATGCAGAAAAAGCCCGACGATACACCAGTTACTTGGCGTGAATATGAGGGTCTTCGTGATCATTTGCAACGTGAAATCCGAGTTGCTAGTGATGTGTTGGACAAGGAAATGCAAGGTGTACACTTGAAGGTCGATGAGGCTACTACAGCGGTTCACACCGTTCAAACATCTGTGACGACTCTTCAAGCATCTATACAAGCATTGACTAACGCTTTTGCTGAGATACGTACTATGGTGCAACCACAACAACCACCACATGATGACGATGGCAGTGTGCAAGGTGACAATGCGGATGTTGCTGCTGCTCACGGCATGGGACGTGGTGTTGGTCGTGGTCTCCCTCATGGCGTTAATCGTGGTTTTGTTGAAATTGGAGCCCGCCGTGTTCCGCTACAACAAGACGATGGTTTGGGTAAGCCCAAGTTCTCAATTCCCAGATTTGAAGGAGGTACTGATGTTGAAGAATATCTTACATGGGAGCTGAAGATTGAGAGATTATGGCGTTTACATCCTGATTATACTGAAGATAAGAAGATCAAACTTGCTTCCTCTGAATTTGATGGCTACGCATTGCGTTGGTGGGATGCTCTTGTTCAGAATCGAGAAGAAGATGGTGAGCTGCCTATTATCACATGGCGTACTATGAAGGCGGCAATGAGAGCTCGTTTTGTTCCTACCAATTACTTGCGTTCTGTGTTTGATAAGCTGACCCAATTGAAGCAAGGTGTGTTGACAGTTGATGCTTATTACATGGAGATGGAGATGCTTATGCAGCGTGCCCGTGTCCGTGAGTCTTTGGAGATGACAATGCAGCGTTTTCTCAATGGACTCAGGTTTAATATCAAAGGCATTGTGCGTCATCACAAATATGCTACCATGAATGAGTTACTACGTCATGCAAGAGAAGCTGAGTCACAGTTAGCTGAAGAAGCGCAACAGAAGGGCCGTGCTACAGGCGCGGGGCGCTACACGCCTAGACCGCCACCCTCCACGGCGCCATCTACGCGTCCCACGGATGTTCCTTCTTCGTCTAGCAAGCCGGTCTCCAATGTGTCTCACACAAAGAAGCCCGTCCCTGCAGCAAGTGGAACTGTTCTAGTATGTCTACAGCACGCAACCGTGATATGCTTTGTCTTACATGTGGTGGCAAGGGTCACTTCAAGAAGGATTGTCCTAACCGCAAAGTTATGATCATTAATGATGACAATGAATATGAAACTGGAGACGATGCTGATCCGGATGCTCCGGAAGATGATGATTATGACAGCGATAGTTTTGATGCTTATCCTTCAGAGGCTCAAACTATAGTTGTTTCACAGCGTGTTCTCAATGTGCAGCCTAGTGCATCTACGCAGCGCTGCAATTTGTTCCAAACAAAGGCACTTGTTGGTCCTGATAAAGCTTGCAAGGCTATTATTGATGGCGGAAGTTGTCGCAATTTAGCAAGCAAAGAGTTATGTGCCAAGCTGGAACTGAAGTATCTACCGCACCCGCATCCATATTATATTCAGTGGTTGAGCAATAATGGTGAGATGAAGGTGAGCCACATGGTGCGTGTTGATTTTGAGATTGGACCGTATAAGGATTCCATTGACTTTGATGTGGTTCCTATGACGGTTTGCCATCTACTGTTGGGCCGGCCATGGCTCTATGACCGTTCTGTGCAACACAATGGCCGCTCCAATACATATCACTTGGAGTTCAAGGGCAAGAAAATTAACTTACAACCTATGTCACCACAACAAATTGTCAATGAGTCTCGTCAGAAGATTGAAGTGAATTTGGAGGATGCACCTCTAGATAGGCGAGAGAATTGTAATGTCGTGAGTGATATAACGAAAAGTGAGAGAGTGAATTCCTTAGTTTCATTAGCCACCAAAGAAGACATGAGAGAATTTAGTGAGGACCCTACGGCCATGCCTCTTGTGCTTTTGTACAGGGGTACGGTATTGGTTTCTAATGACATGACCCCTCTTCCTCTTGGTGTTTCTAATGTTTTGCAGGAATTTGGCGACGTGTTTCCGGAGGAGGTACCCGCAGGACTACCACCATTGCGAGGTATTGAGCATCAAATTGACTTGATTCCCGAAGCTTCGCTGCCCAATAGGGCGCCATATCGCACTAATCCCGAAGAGATGAAGGAGATACAGAAGCAAGTACAAGCGCTACTCGACAAAGGTTATATCCGCATAAGCCTTAGTCCTTGTGCTGTTCCTGTTATTCTAGTTCCTAAGAAAGATGGTACTTGGCGTATGTGCGTAGATTGTAGAGCTATAAACAACATTACTATTCAATATCGTCATCCTATTCCCCGTTTAGAGGATATGCTAGATGAATTGAGTGGTGCTAGTGTGTTCTCTAAAATTGATTTGCGTAGTGGTTATCATCAAATTAGGATGAAAGAAGGGGATGAGTGGAAAACAGCCTTTAAAACAAAATTTGGTTTATATGAGTGGTTAGTAATGCCTTTTGGTTTGACTAATGCACCTAGCACTTTCATGAGACTAATGAACCATGTTTTGCGTGAATTTATTGGCAAATTTGTGGTTGTGTACTTTGATGACATATTAATCTACAGCCGCAATGAATCTGATCATATTATACATATTCGACATATTTTGCAAGTGCTGCGTGATAATCAACTCTATGGTAATCTTGAGAAGTGCACATTTTGCAAAGATAAGGTCATATTTCTGGGTTATGTTGTCTCTAAGCGTGGAGTAGAAGTAGATGAGTCTAAAATTGAAGCTATTCAAAATTGGCATACTCCCATGAATGTGAGTCAAGTTAGAAGTTTTCATGGTCTAGCTGGGTTTTATAGAAGATTTGTGCCCAACTTTAGTACTATTGCTGCACCTTTGAATGATTTAACTAAAAAGGGTGTTGTCTTTGAGTGGGCGCAGCCCAAGATCATGCATTTGATGAACTGAAACGATTGTTAACTTCTGCACCGTTGCTTGCACTTCCTGATTTCAATAAGCAATTTGAGATTGAATGTGATGCTAGTGGTATTGGAATTGGTGGTGTGTTGATGCAAGAGGGTCGCCCAATTGCATATTTTTCTGAGAAACTATCTGGTGCTAAGTTGAACTATCCAATATATGATAAAGAATTGTATGCTTTAATTAGAGTTCTTGAGGTTTGGCAACATTATTTGTGGCCAAAAGAATTTATCATACATTCTGATCATGAAGCTTTGAAATATCTGAAAGCTCAATCTACTTTGCATAAGCGTCTAGCTAAGTGGGTTGAGTTCATTGAGTCTTTTCCATACAT